>NC_086447.1:334117767-334805267 GCF_028390025.1 Pseudophryne corroboree | reverse complement strand
TAAAAAAATTCAAGTTCAAGATGGAATCGCTCAGGGCGGTTATTGCAAGCCTGGACGAGGGGGATTACATGGTATCCCTGGACATCAAGGATGCTTACCTGCATGTCCCCATTTACCATCCTCACCAGGAGTACCTCAGATTTGTGGTACAGGATTGCCATTACCAATTCCAGACGCTGCCGTTTGGACTCTCCACGGCACCGAGGGTATTTACCAAGGTTATGGCGGAAATGATGATACTCCTTCGAAAAAAGGGAGTTTTAATTATCCCATACTTGGACGATCTCCTAATAAAGGCACGATCCAAGGAACAGTTGTTAGTGGGAGTAGCACTATCTCAGGAAGTGCTGCACCAGCACGGCTGGATTCTGAATATCCCAAAGTCACAGCTGGTTCCGACGACACGTCTACTGTTCCTGGGAATGATTCTGGACACTGTCCAGAAAAGAGTGTTTCTCCCGGAGGAGAAAGCCAGGGAGTTGTCTTCTCTAGTCAGAGACCTCCTAAAACCAAAACAGGTATCGGTGCATCACTGCACGCGGGTCCTGGGAAAGATGGTAGCTTCTTACGAAGCAATTCCATTCGGCAGGTTCCATGCCAGAATTTTTCAGTGGGACCTGTTGGATAAGTGGTCCGGATCGCATCTTCAGATGCATCGCTTGATAACCCTGTCCCCAAGAACCAGGGTGTCTCTTCTGTGGTGGCTGCAGAGTGCTCATCTTCTGGAGGGCCGCAGATTCGGCATACAGGACTGGGTCCTGTGACCACGGATGTCAGCCTACGAGGCTGGGGGGCAGTCACAAAGGGAAGAAACTTCCAAGGACTATGGTCAAGTCAGGAGACTGCCCTTCACATAAATATTCTGGAACTAAGGGCCATTTACAATGCCCTAAGTCAAGCAAAATCCCTGCTCCTACACCAGCCGGTGCTGATCCAGTCAGACAACATCACGGCAGTCGCCCATGTGAATCGACAGGCCGGCACAAGAAGCAGGATGGCAATGGCAGAAGCCACAAGAATTCTCCGATGGGCGGAGAATCATGTACTAGCACTGTCAGCAGTGTTCATCCCGGGAGTGGACAACTGGGAAGCAGACTTTCTCAGCAGGCACGACCTCCACCCGGGAGAGTGGGGACTTCATCCAGAAGTCTTCCAAATGATTGTAAATCAATGGGGTCGTCCACAGGTGGACATGATGGTGTCCCGCCTAAACAAAAAACTAGAGAGGTATTGCGCCAGGTCAAGAGACCCTCAGGCGATAGCTGTGGACGCTCTAGTGACACCGTGGGTGTACCGGTCAGTTTGTGTTCCCTCCTCTACCTCTCATACCAAAGGTATTGAGAATAATAAGAAAGCGAGGAGTAAACACAATTCTCGTGGTTCCGGATTGGCCAAGAAGAGCGTGGTAGCCGGAACTTCAAGAGATGATCTCAGAGGACCCGTGGTCTCTGCCGCTCAGACAAGACCTGCTACAGCAGGGGCCCTGTCTGTTCCAAGACTTACCGCGGCTGCGTTTGACGGCATGGCGGTTGAACGCCGGATCCTGAAGGAAAAGGGCATTCCGGAGGAAGTCATTCCTACGCTTATTAAAGCCAGGAAAGAGGTCACAGCAACTCATTATCACCGCATATGGCGGAAGTATGTTGCATGGTGTGAGGCCGAAAAGGCCCCAACGGAGGAATTTCAACTAGGTCGATTTCTGCATTTCCTGCAAGCAGGAGTGAATATGGGCCTAAAACTGGGCTCCATAAAGGTACAGATCTCGGCTCTGTCGATTTTCTTTCAGAAAGAACTAGCTTCAGTACCTGAAGTTCAGACATTTGTTAAAGGAGTGCTGCATATTCAGCCCCCGTTTGTGCCCCCTGTGGCACCTTGGGATCTCAACGTGGTGTTGAGTTTCTTAAAATCACATTAGTTTGAACCAGTAAAAACCATGGATCTGAAATATCTCACGTGGAAGGTGGTTATGTTATTGGCCTTGGCTTCTGCCAGGCGAGTATCAGAATTGGCGGCTTTGTCCTATAAAAGCCCTTATCTGATTTTCCATATGGATAAGGGCAGAATTGAGGACTCGTCCCCAGTTTCTCCCAAAGGTGGTGTCAGCGTTTCACCTGAACCAGCCTATTGTGGTGCCTGCGGCTACTAGGGACTTGGAGGACTCCAAGTTGCTAGACGTTGTCAGGGTACTGAAAATATATGTTTCCAGAACGGCTACAGTCAGAAAATCTGACTCGCTGTTTATCCTATATGCACCCAACAAGCTGGGTGCTCCTGCTTCTAAGCAGACTATTGCTCGTTGGATTTGTAATACAATTCAGCTTGCACATTCTGTGGCAGGCCTGCCACAGCCAAAATCTGTCAATGCCCATTCCACAAGGAAGGTGGGCTCATCTTGGGCGGCTGCCCGAGGGGTCTCGGCTTTACAACTTTGCCGAGCTGCTACTTGGTCAGGGGCAAACACATTTGCAAAATTCTATAAATTTGATACCCTGGCTGAGGAGGACCTGGAGTTCTCTCATTCGGTGTTGCAGAGTCATCCGCACTCTCCCGCCCGTTTGGGAGCTTTGGTATGATCCCCATGGTCCTTACGGAGTTCCCAGCATCCACTAGGACGTCAGAGAAAATAAGAATTTACTCACCGGTAATTCTATTTCTCGTAGTCCGTAGTGGATGCTGGGCGCCCATCCTAAGTGCGGTTTATCTGCAATACTTGTACATAGTTACTGTTAACTAAATCGGGTTATTGTTGAGCCATCTGTTGAGAGGCTCTGTTGTTTCATACTGTTAACTGGGTTTCATATCACGAGTTGTACGGTGTGATTGGTGTGGCTGGTATGAGTCTTACCCGGGATTCAAAATCCTTCCTTATTGTGTACGCTCGTCCGGGCACAGTATCCTAACTGAGGCTTGGAGGAGGGTCATAGAGGGAGGAGCCAGTGCACACCAGGTAGTCATAAATCTTTCTAGAGTGCCCAGCCTCCTTCGGAGCCCGCTATTCCCCATGGTCCTTACGGAGTTCCCAGCATCCACTACGGACTACGAGAAATAGAATTACCGGTGAGTAAATTCTTATTTTTTTTTTATTTTTTTTTGCAGGGTCTTCCTCTCTTTAGTCACAATTTTGTTACATTTTGCTAGTAACAAAATTGTTAAATATATATTCTGAAAGTTACAACATAGGAGAGCGCACTCGTGAATGAATAAATAAAAACACTTTTACTGATATAAATATCCACGTACATGTAAGTTAGAGAAAGCACACTTAGCCAGCTCCACAATCGCGTCCAACCCTGTATCGTTAACTACGAACACTGGTGTCCATGGAAAAGGAGCTTACCGTCTGTCTGTTCACAGAGCGGTCTCAGCAAGCAGCCGTCTACGAAGGTAAGCCGCGCCCTCTACTAGTTTCGTCATCAAAGGCTCCTTTTCCATGGACATCAGTGTTCGTAGTTAACGATACAGGGTTGGACGCGATTGTGGAGCTGGCTAAGTGTGCTTTCTCTAACTTACATGTACGTGGATATTTATATCGGTAAAAGTGTTTTTATTTATTGATTCACGAGTGCGCTCTCCTATGTTGTAACTTTCAGAATCCGTATCTCCTGGCTGGAGTGGATGAGCTTGCACTGCATGCTGAAAATGTAAACACCTGGGACTAACTGGTATCTGTGCGGACTTTATCTGTACAAATATATATATATATATATATATATATATATTTAACAAATTTGTGACTACATATATATATATATATATATATATATATATATATATAGTCCAGGGGATGAACCCGCACTCTGATGCTGATATACCTGAATAAGTAGGGGGTGCCCTCAGCAAAGGTAGATGCAAACAAGAAAAAAGGGCTGCGGCACTCCGTTAGCAAAATATTAGTGTATTGGTTAAGAAGTCATTACAGCAGTACAAATGGCAGCGACGTTTCGGTACTCGCAGGTACCGTTTTCAAGCTGCGTGCTGCTGAAAGAAAAAGCAAGATGAACAGAAACAACTGAAATGTACTTACTTAAATATCCCCCTGCTGCTGAGAGAGGCCGGGTCGCGGCAGCGTCCCGCATGGAGTCCGTCCGTGACGGGCGCTTGCCGATGACGTCATGCCGCACAGCGCCAGGACATTCCAGGGAGGCGTGAAGCGTTGCCTGGCAACCAGACGCTGGGGACTGAGATCTCTCCCCGGCCTCCCACAGCAGCTGAAGGAGACACAAATTAATCCTAATTAGTGAAAACGATACATACATATAAAATGGGTCAATGTGAAGGAATGACAAAGGACACATAAGTGCAATATAGTGAGTGCGCAAGCGATATGCCTGAGGACACACTAATGGAGGCAACAGGTAACCATAATGGTAATGATAACAAAACGACATGTCCATAAAGCAATGTCCATAAAGAAATTAAATGAACCTGCAACACAACATAAAGCAAGGGAAGCAATCATTATGGGGCTAAGATATTCTCATATTTACATGGGCTTCTCATAATGAAATAGGGAAAGGGACAAGCTAATGGCCCACAGGTATACATTGCTTATACATAAGCTGCGTATAAGCATAACATATCATATATGCCAGATATAATGAATGTTAATGAATAGTAGGATGCCCTGTTACAAAAAGGTATTCCAATTATAGCGTTCGTTCAATCCAGCTGGTGATACTGTATTGAGACGGTGTATCCACGACATCTCACACTTCAACAGCTTTCCATTGCGGTCGCCACCACGAAGTGTTGGCGGAATGTGATCAATTAACATGTGTTTCAGCGAGGATAGTGGATGTCCGAACTGTTGGAAATGTCGGGCAACGGGTTGATCAGAGCCTCCACTGGCAATGGCTTTTCCAATGGAAGATCTGTGAAGTGCCATACGTTCGCGTGCTGTACGAATGGTTTTGCCCACATAATACAGATTGCATGGGCAGATAATAATGTAGATCACATAAGTGGAAAGACATGACAGGGTATGCTTCAAGAATATATTATTTGAAGTGTGAGGATGTTGAAATGATGGACCAGTAAGCATATGGGAGCAGGTGGTGCATCGCGGGCATTTGTAGCAGCCTGGTGACTTTGTCATGAAGTGAGGCACCGGAGTTGGTCTATCAAAGCCAGTGATGTCCGTGTGGACAACCATGTCCCTAATATTCCGTCCTCTTGTGAAACACGCCATGGGCCTTTTAGACTTGAAACAGGGTAAAGCTTCATCGGATGCCACAATAGGCCATAGAGCACGACTCGCTCTCTGAACCACTTGACTGGATGTGGAATATTCCATCTTCCAAGGAATTGTTGATTGGGTGTCCTTTACTTTGGAAGTCAGCAATTGGGACCGGTCCAATGCTAAAATTTCCATCTTTAGTTTTTTTAACTCAGTGAGGTTGTATCCTCTGGCCACAAATTTGTCGATGATCGCATCGATGCTGTTGGCTGCTATTGTTTTATCACTTGCTATCCTAGCCACCCGCATCATTTGTGATTTGGGCAGTCCTCGTTTGAGAGGTTTAGGATGAAAGCTGGAAGCTGATAACAGAGTGTTCCGATCGGTGGGTTTGGAAAACACCTCGGTCCGTAATTTGTGGTCTGTGATGGACACTTTGACATCCAAATAGTGGATTGAAACTGTGCTATAATTAACCGTGATCCTGATGGTGGATGGTCGGGAATTGATGGTTTCAATAAGATTCAGCAAGGTTTTTTCATCACCCAGCCATAACATGAATAGGTCATCGATGTAGCGCATGTATATTGAAATATGACATGCACTCTCAGGGGCAGTAAAGAACATGGATTCTTCTTCAGCAAACATGAATATGTTAGCGTAGCTAGGTGCTACGTTGCTACCCATGGCACATCCCTGCGGTCACTGATGGGTGCAGGGCGCTGGGGGGGGGGCGCCCTGAGCAGCAATAATAACACCTTGGCTGGCAAAACTAACACTATATATAGCCCCAGAGGCTATATAGGTGTATATTAACCCCTGCCAGAAACGATAAAATAGCGGGAGACAGTCCGCCGAAAAAGGGGCGGAGCCAACTCCCTCAGCACACTGGCGCCATTATTCCCTCACAGCTTCGCTGGAAGGAAGCTCCCTGGCTCTCCCCTGCAGTCCTGCACTACAGAAAGGGTAAAAAAGAGAGGGGGGGCACAATTTAGGCGCAGTATATATATATTATAGGCAGCTATAGGGGAAAACACTCTGTATAGTGATATCCCTGTGTTATATAGCGCCCTGGTGTGTGCTGGCATACTCTCCCTCTGTCTCCCCAAAGGGCTTTGTGGGGTCCTGTCCTCTGTAAGAGCATTCCCTGTGTGTCTGCTGTGTGTCGGTACTGCTGTGTCGACATGTATGATGAGGATAATGATGTGAAGGCGGAGCAAATGCCTGTGAATGTGATGTCACCCCCTGCGGGGTCGACACCAGTGTGGATGGACTTATGGAAGGAATTACGTGACAGTGTCAGCTCCTTACATAAAAGGTTTGACGACATAGGACAGCCGGCTACTCAGCTTGTGCCTGTCCAAGCGTCTCAAATGTCATCAGGGGCTATAAAACGCCCGCTACCTCAGATGACAGATACAGATGTCGACACGGATACCGACTCCAGTGTCGACGATGATGAGACGAGTGTACCCTCCAATAGATCCACCCGTTATATGATTGAGGCTATGAAAAATGTTTTACACATTTCTGATGATACCCCAGGTACCACAAAAAAGGGTATTATGTTTGGTGAGAAAAAACTACCAGTAGTTTTTCCTGCATCTGACGAATTAAATGAGGTGTGTGAGGAAGCGTGGACTTCCCCAGATAAGAAATTGATTATTTCTAAACGGTTAATGGCTGCGTACCCTTTCCCGCCAGAGGATAGGTCACGCTGGGAAACACCCCCTAGGGTTGATAAAGCATTGACACGCTTATCAAAGAAGGTGGCACTACCGTCTCCGGATACGGCCGCCCTAAAAGAACCTGCTGATAGAAAGCTGGAAAGTACCCTAAAAGCTATATACACACACATTGGCATTATATTGAGACCCGCTATTGCATCAGCTTGGATGTGCAGTGCTGCTGCTGCGTGGTCAGACTCCCTGTCGGAAAACATCTCTGTACCAGCCTATAGCGATGTATCTCGATCAGATTTTACAACCTTATGTGATTCGACAGGCAAGATTAATTAAGGATACCACAAGCTTTCTTAACCGGTTGAATGTCATCACCGATATCCCAACAAATGCATTCTTAGTCACCATGGATATCAATAGTCTCTACACATCGATTCCCCATGCTCAGGGTCTTGCAGCAGTGAGAAGGTTTTACATGGAAGAAGAAATTTCAGATCTCGACATCGATATATTCATGCAGTTGCTTGAACTTACATTAACACGTAATTACTTCATCTACAACGGCACATTCTATCGGCAACTGGCGGGATGTGCCATGGGTAGCAACGTAGCACCTAGCTACGCTAACATATTCATGTTTGCTGAAGAAGAATCCATGTTCTTTACTGCCCCTGAGAGTGCATGTCATATTTCAATATACATGCGCTACATCGATGACCTATTCATGTTATGGCTGGGTGATGAAAAAACCTTGCTGAATCTTATTGAAACCATCAATTCCCGACCATCCACCATCAGGATCACGGTTAATTATAGCACAGTTTCAATCCACTATTTGGATGTCAAAGTGTCCATCACAGACCACAAATTACGGACCGAGGTGTTTTCCAAACCCACCGATCGGAACACTCTGTTATCAGCTTCCAGCTTTCATCCTAAACCTCTCAAACGAGGACTGCCCAAATCACAAATGATGCGGGTGGCTAGGATAGCAAGTGATAAAACAATAGCAGCCAACAGCATCGATGCGATCATCGACAAATTTGTGGCCAGAGGATACAACCTCACTGAGTTAAAAAAACTAAAGATGGAAATTTTAGCATTGGACCGGTCCCAATTGCTGACTTCCAAAGTAAAGGACACCCAATCAACAATTCCTTGGAAGATGGAATATTCCACATCCAGTCAAGTGGTTCAGAGAGCGAGTCGTGCTCTATGGCCTATTGTGGCATCCGATGAAGCTTTACCCTGTTTCAAGTCTAAAAGGCCCATGGCGTGTTTCACAAGAGGACGGAATATTAGGGACATGGTTGTCCACACGGACATCACTGGCTTTGATAGACCAACTCCGGTGCCTCACTTCATGACAAAGTCACCAGGCTGCTACAAATGCCCGCGATGCACCACCTGCTCCCATATGCTTACTGGTCCATCATTTCAACATCCTCACACTTCAAATAATATATTCTTGAAGCATACCCTGTCATGTCTTTCCACTTATGTGATCTACATTATTATCTGCCCATGCAATCTGTATTATGTGGGCAAAACCATTCGTACAGCACGCGAACGTATGGCACTTCACAGATCTTCCATTGGAAAAGCCATTGCCAGTGGAGGCTCTGATCAACCCGTTGCCCGACATTTCCAACAGTTCGGACATCCACTATCCTCGCTGAAACACATGTTAATTGATCACATTCCGCCAACACTTCGTGGTGGCGACCGCAATGGAAAGCTGTTGAAGTGTGAGATGTCGTGGATACACCGTCTCAATACAGTATCACCAGCTGGATTGAACGAACGCTATAATTGGAATACCTTTTTGTAACAGGGCATCCTACTATTCATTAACATTCATTATATCTGGCATATATGATATGTTATGCTTATACGCAGCTTATGTATAAGCAATGTATACCTGTGGGCCATTAGCTTGTCCCTTTCCCTATTTCATTATGAGAAGCCCATGTAAATATGAGAATATCTTAGCCCCATAATGATTGCTTCCCTTGCTTTATGTTGTGTTGCAGGTTCATTTAATTTCTTTATGGACATTGCTTTATGGACATGTCGTTTTGTTATCATTACCATTATGGTTACCTGTTGCCTCCATTAGTGTGTCCTCAGGCATATCGCTTGCGCACTCACTATATTGCACTTATGTGTCCTTTGTCATTCCTTCACATTGACCCATTTTATATGTATGTATCGTTTTCACTAATTAGGATTAATTTGTGTCTCCTTCAGCTGCTGTGGGAGGCCGGGGAGAGATCTCAGTCCCCAGCGTCTGGTTGCCAGGCAACGCTTCACGCCTCCCTGGAATGTCCTGGCGCTGTGCGGCATGACGTCATCGGCAAGCGCCCGTCACGGACGGACTCCATGCGGGACGCTGCCGCGACCCGGCCTCTCTCAGCAGCAGGGGGATATTTAAGTAAGTACATTTCAGTTGTTTCTGTTCATCTTGCTTTTTCTTTCAGCAGCACGCAGCTTGAAAACGGTACCTGCGAGTACCGAAACGTCGCTGCCATTTGTACTGCTGTAATGACTTCTTAACCAATACACTAATATTTTGCTAACGGAGTGCCGCAGCCCTTTTTTCTTATATATATATATATATATATATATATATATATATATATATATATATATATATTTAACAAATTTGTGACTATATATATATATATATATATATTTCTCTGACGTCCTAGTGGATGCTGGGGACTCCGTAAGGACCATGGGGAATAGACGGCTCCGCAGGAGACTGGGCACATCTAAGAAAGATTTAGGACTATCTGGTGTGCACTGGCTCCTCCCCCTATGACCCTCCTCCAAGCCTCAGTTAGATTTCTGTGCCCGGCTGAGCTGGATGCACACTAGGGGCTCTCCTGAGCTCCTAGAAGAAAGTATAGTTTAGGTTTTTTATTTTCAGTGAGACCTGCTGGCAACAGACTCACTGCAACGAGGGACTAAGGGGAGAAGAAGCGAACCTACCTAAGTGGTGGTAGCTTGGGCTTCTTAGGCTACTGGACACCATTAGCTCCAGAGGGATCGAACACAGGACCCGACCTCGTCGTCCGTTCCCGGAGCCGCGCCGCCGTCCCCCTTACAGAGCCAGAAACAAGAAGGTGGTCCGGAAAATCGGCGGCTGAAGACTTCTGTCTTCTCCAAGGTAGCGCACAGCACTGCAGCTGTGCGCCATTGCTCCTCATGCACACCACACACTGCGGTCACTGATGGGTGCAGGGCGCTGGGGGGGGGGCGCCCTGAGCAGCAATAATAACACCTTGGCTGGCAAAACTAACACTATATATAGCCCCAGAGGCTATATAGGTGTATATTAACCCCTGCCAGAAACGATAAAATAGCGGGAGACAGTCCGCCGAAAAAGGGGCGGAGCCAACTCCCTCAGCACACTGGCGCCATTATTCCCTCACAGCTTCGCTGGAAGGAAGCTCCCTGGCTCTCCCCTGCAGTCCTGCACTACAGAAAGGGTAAAAAAGAGAGGGGGGGCACAATTTAGGCGCAGTATATATATATTATAGGCAGCTATAGGGGAAAACACTCTGTATAGTGATATCCCTGTGTTATATAGCGCCCTGGTGTGTGCTGGCATACTCTCCCTCTGTCTCCCCAAAGGGCTTTGTGGGGTCCTGTCCTCTGTAAGAGCATTCCCTGTGTGTCTGCTGTGTGTCGGTACTGCTGTGTCGACATGTATGATGAGGATAATGATGTGAAGGCGGAGCAAATGCCTGTGAATGTGATGTCACCCCCTGCGGGGTCGACACCAGTGTGGATGGACTTATGGAAGGAATTACGTGACAGTGTCAGCTCCTTACATAAAAGGTTTGACGACATAGGACAGCCGGCTACTCAGCTTGTGCCTGTCCAAGCGTCTCAAATGTCATCAGGGGCTATAAAACGCCCGCTACCTCAGATGACAGATACAGATGTCGACACGGATACCGACTCCAGTGTCGACGATGATGAGACGAGTGTACCCTCCAATAGATCCACCCGTTATATGATTGAGGCTATGAAAAATGTTTTACACATTTCTGATGATACCCCAGGTACCACAAAAAAGGGTATTATGTTTGGTGAGAAAAAACTACCAGTAGTTTTTCCTGCATCTGACGAATTAAATGAGGTGTGTGAGGAAGCGTGGACTTCCCCAGATAAGAAATTGATTATTTCTAAACGGTTAATGGCTGCGTACCCTTTCCCGCCAGAGGATAGGTCACGCTGGGAAACACCCCCTAGGGTTGATAAAGCATTGACACGCTTATCAAAGAAGGTGGCACTACCGTCTCCGGATACGGCCGCCCTAAAAGAACCTGCTGATAGAAAGCTGGAAAGTACCCTAAAAGCTATATACACACACATTGGCATTATATTGAGACCCGCTATTGCATCAGCTTGGATGTGCAGTGCTGCTGCTGCGTGGTCAGACTCCCTGTCGGAAAACATTGATACCATGGATAGGGACAATATTTTGCTAACGATTGACCTTATAAAAGACGCGGTCTTATACATGCGTGATGCACAGAGGGATATTTGCCGGTTGGCATCAAAAATAAGCACTATGTCCATTGCCGCCAGACGGGGGTTATGGACTAGGCAATGGTCAGGTGATGCCGACTCCAAGCGGCACATGGAAGTTTTACCCTATAAAGGGGTGGAACTTTTTGGGGAAGGTCTTTCAGACCTCGTTTCCACAGCTACTGCTGGGAAATCGACTTTTTTGCCACAGGCTACCCCACAGCAAAAGAAAGCACCGTATTATCAGGTACAGTCCTTTCGGCCCCAGAAAAATAAGCGGGCTAGAGGCTCATCCTTTCTGCCGAGGGGCAGAGGAAGGGGGAAAAAGCTGCAGCACACAGCTAGTTCCCAGGAGCAGAAGTCCTCCCCTGCGTCCGGTAAGTCCACAGCATGACGCTGGGGCTGCTCAGGCGGAATCGGGAACGGTGGGGGCACGTCTCAGGTTTTTCAGCGCACTGTGGGCTCTCTCACAAGTGGATCCCTGGGTCCTTCAAGTAGTATCTCAGGGGTACAGGCTGGAATTCGAGACGTCTCCCCCCCGCCGTTTCCTAAAATCTGCCTTGCCGGCAACTCCCTCTGCCAGGGAGGCAGTGTTGGTGGCTATTCAAAAACTGTATTCACAGAAAGTGATCGTCAAGGTACCCCTCCTTCAGCAAGGAAAGGGTTACTACTCCACAATGTTTGTGGTACCGAAACCGGACGGTTCGGTGAGACCCATCTTAAATTTAAAAACCTTGAACACTTATATCAAAAGGTTCAAGTTCAAGATGGAATCGCTCAGGGCGGTTATTGCGAGCCTGGAGGAGGGGGATTACATGGTATCCCTGGACATCAAGGATGCGTACCTGCATGTCCCCATTTACCCTCCGCACCAGGAGTACCTCAGATTTGTGGTACAGGACTGTCACTATCCGTTCCAGACGCTGCCGTTTGGGTTATCCACGGCACCGAGGGTCTTTACCAAGGTAATGGCCGAAATGATGATACTCCTTCACAAGAAGGGAGTTTTAATTATCCCGTACTTGGACGATCTCCTGATAAAGGCGAGGTCCAAAGAACAGTTGATAGTGGGGGTGGCACTTTCTCAGGAAGTGCTACAACAGCACGGCTGGATTCTAAACATTCCAAAGTCACAGCTGGTCCCGACGACACGTCTTCTGTTCCTGGGAATGATTCTGGACGCAGACCAGAAAAGAGTGTTTCTTCCATTGGAAAAAGCCGAGGAATTGTCATCTCTGGTCAGAGACATCCTAAAACCAGGAAAAGTGTCGGTACATCAATGCACACGAGTCCTGGGAAAAATGGTAGCTTCGTACGAAGCAATTCCATTCGGAAGGTTCCACGCAAGGACGTTCCAGTGGGACCTGTTGGACAAATGGTCCGGGTCCCATCTCCAGATGCAACAGCGGATAACCCTATCGGCCATAACCAGGGTGTCGCTGCTGTGGTGGCTGCAGAGGGCTCATCTACTAGAGGGCCGCAGATTCGGAATACAGGACTGGGTCCTGGTGACCACGGATGCCAGCCTTCGGGGCTGGGGGGCAGTCACAAAGGGAAGGAATTTCCAAGGACTGTGGTCAAATCAGGAGATTTCTCTTCACATAAATATCCTGGAGCTAAGGGCCATTTACAATGCCCTAAGCCAGGCAAGACCCCTGCTTCAAAACCAGCCGGTACTGATCCAGTCAGACAACATCACGGCGGTCGCCCATGTAAACAGACAGGGCGGCACGAGAAGCAGGATGGCGATGGCAGAAGCCACAAGGATTCTCAGATGGGCAGAGAATCATGTGTTAGCACTGACGGCAGTGTTCATTCCGGGAGTGGACAACTGGGAAGCAGACTTCCTCAGCAGGCACGACCTCCACCCGGGAGAATGGGGACTTCATCCAGAAGTCTTCCAAATGCTGGTCAACCGGTGGGAAAAACCACAGGTAGACATGATGGTGTCCCGCCTCAACAAGAAGTTGAAAAGATATTGCGCCCGGTCAAGAGACCCTCAGGCGATAGCGGTGGACGCTCTAGTGACACCATGGGTGTACCAGTCGGTTTATGTGTTTCCTCCTCCACCTCTCATACCCAAGGTACTGAGAATAATAAGAAGGCGAGGAGTGAAAACCATACTCGTGGTTCCGGATTGGCCAAGAAGAGCTTGGTACCCGGAACTTCAAGAGATGCTTACAGAGGACCCTTGGCCTCTGCCGCTCAGACAAGACCTGCTGCAGCAGGGACCCTGTCTGTTCCAAGACTTACCGCGGCTGCGTTTGACGGCATGGCGGTTGAACACCGGATCCTGAAGGAAAAGGGTATTCCGGAGGAAGTCATCCCTACCCTGATCAAAGCCAGGAAGGATGTCACCGCAAGACATTATCACCGCATTTGGCGAAAATATGTTGCTTGGTGTGAGGCCATGAAGGCCCCGACGGAGGAATTTCAACTGGGTCGATTCCTGCACTTCCTGCAAGCAGGGGTGACGTTGGGCCTCAAATTGGGGTCCATAAAGGTCCAGATTTCGGCTCTGTCGATTTTCTTCCAAAAAGAACTGGCTTCACTACCCGAAGTTCAGACTTTTGTCAAAGGAGTACTGCATATTCAGCCTCCTTTTGTGCCCCCAGTGGCACCTTGGGATCTCAATGTGGTTTTGGCATTCCTGAAATCACATTGGTTCGAACCACTTAAGACTGTGGATTTAAAATATCTCACGTGGAAAGTGGTCATGCTGTTGTCCTTGGCGTCGGCCAGGCGGGTTTCAGAATTGGCGGCTTTGTCTTGTAAAAGCCCTTATCTGATTTTCCATATGGATAGGGCAGAATTGAGGACTCGTCCTCAGTTTCTCCCAAAGGTGGTCTCAGCTTTTCACTTGAACCAACCTATTGTGGTGCCTGCGGCTACTAGGGACTTGGAGGATTCCAAGTTGCTGGACGTAGTCAGGGCCCTAAAAATTTATATTTCCAGGACGGCTGGAGTCAGAAAGACTGACTCGCTGTTTATCCTGTATGCACCCGCTAAGCTGGGTGCTCCTGCTTCTAAGCAGTCTATTGCGCGCTGGATTTGTTGCACTATTCAGCTGGCGCATTCTGCGGTAGGCTTACCGCAGCCTAAATCTGTAAAAGCCCATTCCACACGGAAGGTGGGCTCATCTTGGGCGGCTGCCCGAGGGGTCTCGGCTTTACAACTTTGCCGAGCAGCTACTTGGTCGGGGGCAAACACGTTTGCAAAATTCTACAAATTTGATACCCTGGCTGAGGAGGACCTGGAATTCTCTCATTCGGTGCTGCAGAGTCATCCGCACTCTCCCGCCCGTTTGGGAGCTTTGGTATAATCCCCATGGTCCTTACGGAGTCCCCAGCATCCACTAGGACGTCAGAGAAAATAAGAATTTACTCACCGGTAATTCTATTTCTCGTAGTCCGTAGTGGATGCTGGGCGCCCATCCCAAGTGCGGATTGTCTGCAATATCTGTACATAGTTATTGTTACAAAAATCGGGTTTTGTTGTGAGCCATCTCTTCAGAGGCTCCATTTGTTATCATACTGTTAACCGGGGTTCCTATCATGTGTTATATGGTGTGATTGGTGTGGCTGGTATGAGTCTTACCCGGGATTCAAAAATCCTTCCTTATTGTGTCAGCTCTTCCGGGCACAGTTCCTAACTGAGGCTTGGAGGAGGGTCATAGGGGGAGGAGCCAGTGCACACCAGATAGTCCTAAATCTTTCTTAGATGTGCCCAGTCTCCTGCGGAGCCGTCTATTCCCCATGGTCCTTACGGAGTCCCCGGCATCCACTACGGACTACGAGAAATAGAATTACCGGTGAGTAAATTCTTATTATATATACTAGAAAATCTGTTGTGTTGGAATTATTTCCACCTACATACTAGATTATTGTTGTACTATAGATGCAATTATTTATTTTACCCAAAAGATTCACCCTTCATTTATTACCCTTCATTAAAATAGCACCAACATACTCCACAGGCTTTTACACAGAACATGTTTCTGGGACATCCGTCTCTGCACAAGTGAAACTAAAGCTATCTACACTCGGCGGGTTTGTATGGGTCGCTGGGGCGACACTCATTAGGTCGACCACTGAAGTTCGACATTGCCATTAGTTGACATGCATTAGGTCGATATGGGCGTTAAGTCGACATGAGGTTTTTGATGTTGTTTTCTCTGTAAAGTGACGGGGAACCCATATTAATGCACCGTGTCAAATCACATGGCTCGCTTCGTTCCAATCCTAGTCCACGTGGATCGTTAAGTATGAAAAAATCCAAAAAAAATGGGGGGAAAATGGGAAAACCTCATGTTGACCTGTCGACCTAGTACATGTCGACCTACCGGTCATGTCGACCTAATGCATGTTCACCTAATGGCATTGTCGACCTAATGAATGTTGACCTAAGTTGTGTCGACTTAACGACTATAACCCCTACACTCCTATACAGTCTGACAGATTTCTCTATCGTCCTAGTGGATGCTGGGGTTCCTGAAAGGACCATGGGGATAGCGGCTCCGCAGGAGACAGGGCACAAAAAGTAAAGCTTTAGGATCAGGTGGTGTGCACTGGCTCCTCCCCCTATGACCCTCCTCCAAGCCTCAGTTAGATTTTTGTGCCCGGCCGAGAAGGGTGCAATCTAGGTGGCTCTCTTAAAGAGCTGCTTAGAAAAGTTTAGCTTAGGTTTTTTATTTTACAGTGAGTCCTGCTGGCAACAGGATCACTGCAACGAGGGACTTAGGGGAGAAGAAGTGAACTCACCTGCGTGCAGGATGGATTGGCTTCTTTGGCTACTGGACATTAGCTCCAGAGGGACGATCACAGGTACAGCCTGGATGGTCACCGGAGCCTCGCCGCCGGCCCCCTTGCAGATGCTGAAAAGAGAAGAAGGTCCAGAATCGGCGGCAGAAGACTCCTCAGTCTTCTTAAGGTAGCGCACAGCACTGCAGCTGTGCGCCATTGCTCTCAGCACACTTCACACGGCAGTCACTGAGGGTGCAGGGCGCTGGGAGGGGGGCGCCCTGGGAGGCAATGTAAACCTATTTTTTGGCAAAAAATACCTCACATATAGCCTCCGGGGGCTATATGGAGATATTTAACCCCTGCCAGAATCCGTTGAAGAGCGGGAGACGAGCCCGCCGAAAAAGGGGCGGGGCCTATCTCCTCAGCACACAGCGCCATTTTCCCTCACAGAAAGGCTGGAGGGAAGGCTCCCAGGCTCTCCCCTGCACTGCACTACAGAAACAGGGTTAAAACAGAGAGGGGGGGCACTAATTTGGCGTTCGAAATATATAAAAAGATGCTATAAGGGAAAACACTTATATAAGGTTGTCCCTATATAATTATAGCGTTTTTTGGTGTGTGCTGGCAAACTCTCCCTCTGTCTCTCCAAAGGGCTAGTGGGTCCTGTCCTCTATCAGAGCATTCCCTGTGTGTGTGCTGTGTGTCGGTACGTGTGTGTCGACATGTATGAGGACGATGTTGGTGAGGAGGCGGAGCAATTGCCTGTAATGGTGATGTCACTCTCTAGGGAGTCGACACCGGAATGGATGGCTTATTTTAGGGAATTACGTGATAATGTCAACACGCTGCAAGGTCGGTTGACGACATGAGACGGCCGACAAACAATTAGTACCGGTCCAGACGTCTCAAAAACACCGTCAGGGGTTTTAAAACGCCCGTTTACCTTAGTCGGTCGACACGGACACTGAATCCAGTGTCGACGGTGAATAAACAAACGTATTCCTTATTAGGGCCACACGTTAAGGGCAATGGAGGAGGTGTTACATATTTCTGATACTACAAGTACCACAAAAGAGGGTATTATGTGGGATGTGAAAAAACTACCTGTAGTTTTTCCTGAATCAGATAAATTAAATGAAGTGTGTGATAATGCGTGGGTTCCCCCCGATAGAAAATTATTGGCGGTATACCCTTTCCCGCCAGAAGTTAGGGCGCGTTGGGAAACACCCCTTAGGGTGGATAAGGCGCTCACACGCTTATCAAAACAAGTGGCGGTACCGTCTATAGATAGGGCCGTCCTCAAGGAGCCAGCTGACAGGAGGCTGGAAAATATCATATAAAAGTATATACACACATACTGGTGTTATACTGCGACCAGCGATCGCCTCAGCCTGGATGTGCAGAGCTGGGGTGGCTTGGTCGGATTCCCTGACTAAAAATATTGATACCCTTGACAGGGACAGTATTTTATTGATTATAGAGCATTTAAAGGATGCATTTCTATATATGCGAGATGCACAGAGGGATATTTGCACTCTGGCATCAAGAGTAAGTGCGATGTCCATATCTGCCAGAAGATGTTTATGGACACGACAGTGGTCAGGTGATGCAGATTCCAAACGGCACAAAGGTGTATTGCCGTATAAAGGAAGAGGAGTTATTTGGGGTCGGTCCATCGGACCTGGTGGCCACGGCAACTGCTGGAAAATCCACCGTTTTTACCCTAAGTCACATCTCTGCAGAAAAAGACACCGTCTTTTCAGCCTCAGTCCTTTCGTCCCTATAAGAGTCATATTTGCCCAGGGATAGAGGAAAGGGAAGAAGACTGCAGCAGGCAGCCCATTCCCAGGAACAGAAGCCTTCCACCGCTTCTGCCAAGCTCTCAGCATGACGCTGGGACCGTACAGGACCCCTGGATCCTACAAGTAGTATCCCAGGGGTACAGATTGGAATGTCGAAACGTTTCCCCCTCGCAGGCTCCTGAAGTCTGCTTTACCAAGGTATCCCTCCGACAAGGAGGCAGTATGGGAAAAAATTCACAAGCTGTATTCCCAGCAGGTGATAATCAAATTACCCCTCCTACAACAAGGAAAGGGGTATTATTCCACACTATATTGTGGTACTGAAGCCAGAAGGCTAGGTGAGACCTATTCTAAATCTAAAAAAATTTGAACACTTACAAAGGTTCAAATCAAGATGGAGTCACTCAGAGCAGTGATAACGAACCAGGAAGAAGGGGACTATATAGTGTCCCGGGACATCAGGGATGCTTACCTCCATGTCCCAAATTTGCCCTTCTCACTAAGGGTACCTCAGGTTCGTGGTATAGAACTGTCACTGTCAGTTTCAGACGCTGCCGTTTGGATTGTCCACGGCACCCCAGGTCTTTACCAAGGTAATGGCCGAAATGATGATTCTTCTTCGAAGAAAAGGCGTCTTAATTACCCCTTACTTGGACGATCTCCTGATAAGGGCAAAGTCCAGGGAACAGTTGGAGGTCGGAGTAGCACTATCTCGGATACTGCTACAACAGCACGGATGGATTCTAAATATTCCAAAATCGCAGCTGATCCTGACGACACGTCTGCTGTGCCTAGGGATGATTCTGGACACAGTCCAGAAAAAGGTGTTTCTCCCGGAAGAGAAAGCCAGGGAGTTATCCGAGCTAGTCAAGAACCTCCTAAAACCAGGAAAAGTGTCAGTGCATCATTGCACAAGGGTCCTGGTAAAAATGGTGGCTTCCTACGAAGCAATTCCATTCGGCAGATTTCACGCAAGAACTTTTCAGTGGGATCTGCTGGACAAATGGTCCGGATCGCATCTTCAGATGCATCAGCGGATAACCCTATATCCAAGGACAAGGGTGTCTCTCCTGTGGTGGTTACAGAGTGCTCATCTTCTAGAGGGCCGCAGATTCGGCATTCAGGATTGGATGCTGGTGACCACGGAGGCCAGCCCGAGAGGCTGGGGAGCAGTCACACAAGGAAAAAATTTCCAGGGAGTGTGATCAAGACTGGAGACTTTTCTCCACATAAATATACTGGAGCTAAGGGTAAATTTATAATGCTCTAAGCTTAGCAAGACCTCTGCTTCAAGGTCAGCCGGTATTGATCCAGTGGGAAAAACATCACGGCAGTCGCCCACGTAAACAGACAGGGTGGCACAAGAAGCAGGAGGGCAATGGCAAAAACTGCAAGGACTTTTCGCTGGGCGGAAAATCATGTGATAGCACTGTCAGCAGTGTTTCATTCCGGGAGTGGAAACTGGGAAGCAGACTTCCTCAGCAGGCACGACCTCCACCCGGGAGAGTGGAAACTTCATCGGGAAGTTTTTCCACATGATTGTGAACCGTTGGGAAATACCAAAGGTGGACATGATGGCGTCCCGTCTGAACAAAAAACGGGACAGGTATTGCGCCAGGTCAAGAGACCCTCAGGCAATAGCTGTGGACGTTCTGGTAACACCGTGGGTGTACCAGTCGGTGTATGTGTTCCCTCCTCTGCTTCTCATACCTAAGGTACTGAGAATTATAAGACGTAGAGGAGTAAGAACTATACTCATGGCTCCGGATTGGCCAAGAAGGACTTGGTACCCGGAACTTCAAGAGATGCTCACAGAGGACTTATGGCCTCTGCCGCTAAGAAGGGACTTGCTTCAGCAAGTACCATGTCTGTTCCAAGACTTACCGCAGCTGCGTTTGACGGCATGGCGGTGGAACGCCGGATCCTAAGGGAAAAAGGCATTCCGGAAGAGGTCATTCCTACCCTGGTCAAAGCCAGGAAGGAGGTGACCGCACAACATTATCACCACATGTGGCGAAAATATGTTGCGTGGTGTGAGGCCAGGAAGGCCCCACGAAGAAATTTCAACTCGGTCGATTCCTGCATTTCCTGCAAACAGGAGTGTCTATGGGCCTCAAATTGGGGCCCATTAAGGTTCCAATTTCGGCCCTGTCGATTTTCTTCCAGAAAGAATTGGCTTCAGTTCCTGAAGTCCAGAAGTTTGTCAAGGGAGTATTGCATATACAACCCCCTTTTGTGCCTCCAGTGACACTGTGGGATCTCAACGTAGTTCTGGGATTCCTCAAATCACATTGGTTTAAAACCAGTCAAATCTGTGGATTTGAAGCATATCACATGAAAAGTGACCATGCTCTTGGCCCTGGCCTGGGCCAGGCGAGTGTCAAATTGGTGGGTTTTTTTCTCAAAAAAGCCCATATCTGTTTGTCCATTCGGACAGGGCAGAGCTGCGGACTCGTCCCCAGTTCTCTCCCTAAGGTGGTGTCAGTGTTTCACCTGAACCAGCTTATTGTGGTGCCTTGCGCCTACTAGGGACTTGGAGGACTCCAAGTTGCTGGATGTTGTCAGGGCCCTGAAAGTATAGGTTCCAGGACGGCTGGAGTCAGGAAAACTGACTTGCTGTTATCCTGTATGCACCCAACAAACTGGGTGCTCTTGCTTCTAAGCAGACTATTGCTAGTTGGATGTGTAATACAATTCAGCTTGCACATTCTGTGGCAGGCCTGCCACAGCCAAAATATGTAAATGCCCATTCCACAAGGAAGGTGGGCTCATCTTGGGCGGCTGCCCGAGGGGTCTCGGCTTTACAACTTTGCCGAGCGGCTATTTAGTCAGGGGCAAACACGTTTGTAAAATCCTACAAATTTGATACCCTGGCTAAGGAGGACCTGGAGTTCTCTCATTCGGTGCTGCAGAGTCATCCGCACTCTCCCGCCCGTTTGGGAGCTTTGGTATAATCCCCATGGTCCTTTCAGGAACCCCAGCATCCACTAGGACGATAGAGAAAATAAGAATTTACTTACCGATAATTCTATTTCTCGGAGTCCGTAGTGGATGCTGGGCGCCCATCCCAAGTGCGGATTATCTGCATTACTTGTACATAGTTACAAAAATCGGGTTATTATTGTTGTGAGCCATCTTTTCAGAGGCTCCGCTGTTATCATACTGTTAACTGGGTTCAGATCACAGGTTGTACAGTGTGATTGGTGTGGCTGGTATGAGTCTTACCCGGGATTCAAAATCCTTCCTTATTGTGTACGCTCGTCCAGGCACAGTATCCTAACTGAGGCTTGGAGGAGGGTCATAGGGGGAGGAGCCAGTGCACACCACCTGATCCTAAAGCTTTACTTTTTGTGCCCTGTCTCCTGCGGAGCCGCTATCCCCATGGTCCTTTCAGGAACCCCAGCATCCACTACGGACTCCAAGAAATAGATTTATCGGTAAGTAAATTCTTATTTTTCCGCTTCCTGACCCATTCATGAGATATCTTAAGATTGTGTACTCACCTATGATCGTGTTTTATCTACAGAAAACAAATCTCTTCTTTAGATCTGGTTTTCTGATCTTTCTGATAGTCATCAGATGATATGGTACAATGTGTGTACGCACCATCAGTCATTCTGCTGCTGCTCCTGCACTCACAGATTTTTCAGCAGATTGTATCAGAAATGAGGATCGCAGATCCTATGGCAGTTTGTATTAGGGTGTACCCATGGATCTGCATGTTCCTCTGTACTTTGCTGACTGTACTCCTGTATTTCACCCACATGCTTACACAAACTCCAACCAGTGCTGAGCTGGGGAAAAGGGCAGTGCCGCATTACTGGCCATGGCTGGTAGTACCCCAAAACAACAAATACTGTATTAAATAATACAAACACATGCTCATTTCTAACTGCTATCTCTGTCATTGTCCAGTTTCATTAGAGGATTCAGTACAGCAGGGGTATATATACAGATGTCCTCATAGACCTAGCCTTAATACGCCATGTAGCACAAAACTGAGCCCTGCCAAATGGCGTAGCAACTTTTTCTTGAAATTTGCGTGTTTTTGGCACCACAGATGCCGTGTAACACCACGCAATCATTTTAACCATTTTGGTTTTTTTTCATAAAACTGTTTTTATTGTGACATATCAAATAAAAGGCATTATTACATCGAGACGAGAGGGAATTAAACCTAAATATCAAGGAACAGCATATAGAAATTCTGATTTAAAAAAAAGAAAAAAAAAGTTTTAATGAAGAATATATAAATACTAAAATGTCAACTGTAAGATTTAGTCAGAATGAAGGAAAATTATATAGAAAAAACCTCAAAACACTGGGAAGGAAGGGACAAAGGTGGAGGGGAGCGTACACTGAACAAATAGTCACAGAGTATTAATGGTGTAAAGCAGTCCAATTCCAGCAATTCACAGAAAGTCGGTAAGAAATAACTGCAGGTCATATAGAATGTCTATTAAGGAGGCCAATCCTTGACTTTTTTCTCAATCCCGGGATTGAGTTGAAGATTTTAAAATTAAAATCTTCATTGCCCCCACACCCTTTCCGGGCCCGCCCAGCCCATAGAACTACACACCATCCTCTGGGAGTGCGGGCAGGTTCAATTGCTGCAGGCGGTGGGCGGTGAAGTTCGATGCGGGTGTCTGGCATCAGACTGCGCAGTTTGACCTCTGACTTCACGTCACGCTGCACAGTGCACACAGCTGGGAGCAGGGGCAGCCGGGAGGAGGGAGCTGGGCAGCGTCTCAGCCTCCTGAGGATGCTCAACGCTGCCTAGCATTGAAAAAACAAGGTGGTTTTCTAATTCCGAAATCTCCGGGATTGGAAGCTCCTATCCCGGGATTGAATCCCGGCCAGTTTTAGGCCTAATCCCGGGATCCTGCCAATCCTGATCTCGGGATTGGCCACCCTAATGTCAATATTTGGAAGCAAGAATCACATAGCAAATGTTCTAGTGGGTGCAATAGATACAGTACCATGTGGTTAATTCAAAGACCATCAAAATGTGGGACTGAACCTCTGATTGGGAGCATAGTGATATATAAGGTTCACATTTTTTGTAAAAAAAAATTCTACCCCCTTTTCTAAAACAGTAAAAGTGTCTCTACTGTCAAAATAAAGATGTTCAAGAAGGGCTGCTTCGATTTCACTAATTGAAGGGATAGCTTTTTTAATCCATTTGCAAAGAATATGTTTCTTTGCTATCATGAGCCCTTCAGCAGTAATATTAGAGCCAACCTTCCAAGTAGTGAAATTTGCAAACAGTAGTGAGGCTTGCGAGACAGCTGGAGCTTTAAAAATCCGGCCGAACTCGTACGTTTTTTTAAAGCAGCAAATGTTTACAAGGCAAAACCTGGTTGGTTTTGCCTTGTAAACGTTTGCTGCTTTAAAAAAAAAAGTATGAGTTTGACCGGAGTCTCGAAGCTCCAGCCGTCTCGCAAGCCATTACATCCGGCCCAATATATGATCATGTGGCTATATTTATTTAAAGGAAATACCACGAGTTTCAACAATGTTTAATATTTATTAAATAGATGTTCTTGTAACTAACGTTACACACATGTAACGAACATTACATAGAGAACATATGATACAGGAAAAATTGTTCTCTTTATAGTATAATAAGAATAAACGCAATTCTACTTGGAAAATTAGAGAAGTAATGTTTCTCACACTTTTTTTCAGAGTTAGGACTACATGCCATGAATGATTAAAAAAAGTCAGTCTTAAATTTTTGTTTATATAAATTTGTTAAATGAGATCAATTGCAACTTTCCCTTTACAATAGCAATAGTCATACATATGATTGTTTGCATAAATAGTTAAATGATGTACCATAAATTTCCAGTTATATTTATGCTTAATATTGATCAAAATAGGCATGTTTTTATAAGTAATATCACATACTATAACTGTTACACAAAGAATATACATTATCCTCTGTGCAGTATAGCAATAAACATTTAACAAAACTCAGTATTACATGGCAATTCAGAGAAATAATGTTTGCCACACAATTTACGTGGCTCTTCCAAAGTACACAACACTAAATCTGTGCTTATGATTAGGGGCGTCACTCCCAGAGTCGATGGAGACGTCTGCCTCTGGGCTCCAAGCCCAGTAGGGACACCTGCATGTACATCAGTACCTGTGTGGTTCACTGCAGGATATGAATGTTACCACTGCTCTTCCAATGGACCTTTGTGATGCTGCTGCTGCTGCAGATTTAATTCTGTGTCCCAGGAGTTCTGCTGATCCCTGCAATAGGGGACAGGACAGTTTCTGCCTGGCATCACTCAATCTGCGCTGCAGCAAGTGATGGTGCACCCACCAATGCTGCTGGACTTTGAAATGGGACTCTTCGGTGAATGCTGATTATGCATGCTGCAGACCAGGTCTGGCCAACCTGTGGCTCTCAAGCTGTTGGGTAGCTACGTGTCTAGGCAAGCCTTGCTACAGTTTTGCTAAAACTCTGGCAGGGTATTCACAACAGCTGGAGAGCCACAGGTTGGCCAGACCTGCTGTAGACGGCTGCATCACAACATAGCATTGCTGGAGCCCTGCCAATTTATTGAGTGCTCTGGTCCCTGTAGACCGGTTGAGAGTGCTATCTATATAATTGTGTGAATCGTGTGTGTTTATATATCTATAAACACACCCACCATATTTGTTTTCCTTTTTTTTTTTATGGGTTGGGATCACCAAACTCTGACTTGTCTCCGGGCGTTTGGGATGAACTTGCACCCCTGCTTATGATGTTAATGTCATCTTTCTTAGGAAAAACATAATAATTCTGTAAAACCAGACCACCTTTTCTTTTCAAGTATTGTACTGTAAGAAAGTTGTCATACTGATACTTATAATGTTTTCAATGTAGTATCTGTGATCCCCTTTAACTGTGGGGTACGTCACTACTGCAAAAGAGATTCATCTTCTAGGGTAAGGATGGGGAACCTTCGGACCTCCAGCTGTTGTTGAACTACACATCCCATCATGCCCTGCAACAGTTTTAGCTGCCAAATAGCAAAACTGTAGCAAGGCATGCTGGTATGTGTAGTTCAACAACAGCTGAAGGGCCGAAGGTTCCCCATCCCTGTTCTAGGGTTTTAAACGCATTTGTGCTGTTGGTGGTCACATACCAGGCATTATACCAGTGATGGCTAACCTTGACACTCCAGCTGTTGTTGAACTACACATCCCAGCATGATGCTGCTGCATCAGTTTTAGCATGGCCAAATAGCAAAACTGTAGCAGGGCATGCTGGGATGTGTAGTTTAACAACAGCTGGAGTGTCAAGGTTAGCCATCACTGCATTATACAATAATTGGCCCCAAATAAAAACTTCAAAAATTGTGAACATTGTTTGTGTCGACTATTTTTTCGTCAACCATTTTTGTATTGACCATTGTTGCATTGACCTTTTCACCCTGTCGACTTTTAATGTTCTGAACAAATGTAATGATCTGAAGCAGTTTAGTTACTTTAATCCAGGGGTTCCATGTTCTGAACATGAACCCAAAATATTATCCTACTATATAATTGTCAAGAAGTACTGGGTGATGACTTACTCCTTTATAAGCCTCTCCACTAATGGTCACTGACAGCACACAGTCTGTCACAGAGCAGTGTCATCCTGGGAGCCAGTTAGTGGGAAACGTTAGCAGCTCACACCACAGCGCCAATACCATATACATACAGCATGGGGTATATCTGTTAAATACAACAAGAGTGTATGTTTCATGTATGAGGTCGACCATCTATTACTTGCTCTGTCTTTGCAAACCAAAAAATGTCCAAAGGGGTCCCTTGCCCTCAAATGATCATCATCCTACCAATGCTACGACCTTTTGTATATTTAAAAATTTCAGAATTTCTTGAAACAAAGCAAAAAACTAACTACAATTTTCTAGAGCCCGTTGTAATTTCACACTCTATTCGCTTTACCCCTAGTAGGTTTATAGTAGTGGACAAAGTATTAGATAATAAAATTTTTTTAGCATATGATATTAACTTAAATACACATGTAACATTGCTTACCATTTATAAGATAAGGGGCCAGATGCATCATCGCTTGGAAAGTGATAAAATGGAGAGTGAAAAATTACCTAACTGCCGTTTTTCAAACACAGCCTGTGACATGGCAGGTGGGACCTGATTGGCTGGCACTTTTTCACTCTCCATTTTATCACTCTCCAAGCGATGATGCGTCAAGCCCAAGCTATTTTATTAATGCCCATCATTGGACATTGAAATATTGGTTAGATGTCCAGAATCCTAATAAACCTTATAGTATCTAAAAATTACACATCGTACAAAACTGAAGGAAACGTTTTCATGTTTTTAGTTAAAGTTAGTTATAGTGATGTTCACCTTCAATATTCAGCTTCAAACAGATTGCTCTTGCATGTGAACACGTGATCAACCACCATATACCAAATAGTAACACCACCTAGTGATCAATTGAGTAAAACTCCCATTTGCAATGTGGGAAAATCAAACATTAAATTGCATCACTTATCAACATTTTATTCTTTAGAATAATGTTTACTTTACATAATGTTCTCTCTACTTCATAATGTAGTTACCAGCATTATATTTATGATTAATGCTGCTCCATCTATGAGCTAATTTGTGGGATACAGAAAATGAATATTGTAAGAAATTTACTTTTCTCTGACGTCCTAGTGGATGCTGGGAACTCCGTAAGGACCATGGGGAATAGCGGCTCCGCAGGAGACTGGGCACATCTAAAGAAAGCTTTAGGACTATCTGGTGTGCACTGGCTCCTCCCCCTATGACCCTCCTCCAAGCCTCAGTTAGATTTTTGTGCCCGACCGAGCAGGGTGCAATCTAGGAGGCTCTCCTGAACTTCTTAGAAAAAGTTAGTTTTAGGTTTTTTATTTTCAGTGAGACCTGCTGGCAACAGGCTCACTGCATCGAGGGACTAAGGGGAGAAGAAGCGAACCTGCCTGCTTGCAGCCAGCTTGGGCTTCTTAGGCTACTGGACACCATTAGCTCCAGAGGGACCGAACACAGGCCCAGCCTCGGAGTCCGGTCCCAGAGCCGCGCCGCCGGCCCCCTTACAGAGCCAGAAGCAAGAAGAGGTCCGGAAAATCGGCGGCAGAAGACATCAGTCTTCACCAAGGTAGCGCACAGCACTGCAGCTGTGCGCCATTGCTCCTCATGCACACCACACACTCCGGTCACTGAGGGTGCAGGGCGCTGGGGGGGCGCCCTGAGCAGCAATATAAACACCTTGGCTGGCAAAAATACATCACATATAACCCCCAGGGCTATATGGATGTATATTAACCCCTGCCAGATTCCATAAAAATGCGGGAGAAAAGTCTGCGAAAAGGGGGCGGAGCTATCTCCTTCAGCACACTGGCGCCATTTTTCCCTCACAGCTCCGTTGGAGGGAAGCTCCCTGGCTCTCCCCTGCAGTTAATACACTACAGAAAGGGTTAAAAAGAGAGGGGGGGGCACAATTTAGGCGCAGTATACAATATATATGCAGCTATAAGGGAAACACTTTTTTATAGGTGCTATCCCTGTGATATATAGCGCCCTGGTGTGTGCTGGCATACTCTCCCTCTGTCTCCCCAAAGGGCTTTGTGGGGTCCTGTCCTCTATCAGAGCATTCCCTGTGTGTGTGCTGTGTGTCGGTACGGCTGTGTCGACAGGTATGTGGAGGATAAAGAGGTGGAGGCGGAGCGAATGCCTGTAAATATGTTGTCACCCCCTGCGGGGTCGACACCGGTGTGGTTGAACTTATGGAAGGATTACGTGAAAGTGTCAACTCCTTACATAAAAGGTCGACGACACGGAACAGCCGGCTACTCAGCTTGTGCCTGTTCCAGCGTCTCAAATGTCATGGGGGGCTCTAAAATCGCCCGCTACCTCAGATAATAGACACAGATGTCGACACGGATACTGACTCCAGTGTCGACATCGATGAGACTGGTGTACCCTCCAAATAGGTCCACCCGTTACAGGATTGAGACAATGAAAAATGTATTTCACATTTATGATTATACCCCAGGTACCACATAAAAGGGTATTGTGTTTGGTGAGAGAAAACTGTTAGTAGTTTTTCCTGCATCTGAGAAATTAAATGAGGTGTGTGAGGAAGAGTGGTCTTCCCCCGGTAAGAAATTGATAATTTCTACAACGGTTATTGGCAGCGTACCCTTTCCCGCCAGAGGATAGGTCACGCGGGGAAACACCCCATAGGGTAGATACAGCGCTTACACGCTTATCAGAAAAGGTGGCACTACCGTCTCCGGGTACGGCCGCCCTGAAGGAACCTGCTGATAGAAAGCAGGAGGTTACCCTATAAGATATGGTCACACACTAGGGCATTATATTGCGACCAGCCGTTGCTTCGGCATGGATGTGCAGTGCTCCCGCTGCGTGGTCAGATTCTCTGTCGGAAAATAACTATGGATAGGGACAATATTTTGCTGAAAATAGAGCATATAAAAGACGTGGTCTTATACATGCGTGATGCACAGAGGGATATTTGCCGGCTGGCATCAAAAATAAGCGCTAGGTCCATTGCCGCCAGACGGGGGTTATGGACTTGGCAATGGTCAGGCGATGCCGACTCGAATCGGCACATGGAAGTTGCCCTATAAGGGGGTAAAACTGTTTGGGGATAGTTTTTCAGACCTCGTTTCCACAGCTACTGCTGGGAAATTAATTTTGTTGCCACAGGCTACCCCACAACAAAAGAAAGCACCGTATCATCAAGTACAGTCCTTTCGGCCCCAGAAAAGCAAGAGGGCTAGAGGCTCATCCTTTCTGCCGAGAGGCAAAGGTAGAGGAAAAAGCTGCAACACACAGCTAGTTCCCAAGAGCAGAAGTCCTCCCTGCGTCCGGTAGGTCCACAGCATGGTGCTGGGGCTGCTCAGGCGGACCCGGGTACGGTGGGGGCCCGTCTCAGATATTTCAGCGGACAGTGGGCTCTCTCACATGGATCCCTGGGTCCTTCAAGTAGTATCTCAGGGGTACAGACTGGAGTTCGAGACGTTCTTCCCCCCGCCGTTTCCTAAAATCTGCCTTACCGGCACCTCCCTCTGCCAGGGAGACGGTGTTGGTGGATATTCAACACTATAATCACAACAAGTGATTGTCAAGGTGCCCCTCCTTCAGCAAGGAAGGGGTTACTATTCCACAGTGGTTGTGGTACCGCAACGGTTCGGTGAGACCCATCTTGAAATTAAAATACTTGAACTTTTATATCAGAAGATTCAAGTTCAAGATGGAATCGCTCAGGGCGGTTAACGAGCCTGGATGAGGGGGATTACAGGGTCTCCCTGGACATCAAGGATGCGTACCTGCATGTCCCCATTTACCCCCCTCACCAGGAGTACCTCAGATATGTGGTACAGGACTGTCACTATCCGTTCCAGACGCGGCCGTTGGAGTTGTCCACGGCACCGAAGGTCTTTACCTAGGTAATGGCCGAAGTGATGATACTCCTTCGCAAGAAGGAAGTTTTTATTATCCCGTACTTGGACGATCTCCTGATAAAGGCGAGGTCCAAAGAACAGTTGGTAGTGGGGGTAGCACTCTCTCGGGAAGTGCTACAACAGCACGACTGGATTCTCAATATTCCAAAGTCACAGCTGGTCCCGACGACACGTCTTCTGTTCCTGGGAATGGTTCTGAACGCAGACCAGAAAAGAGTGTTTCTTCCAGTGGAAAAAGCCGAGGAGTTGTCATCTCTAGTCAGAGACATCCTAAAACCAGGACAGGTGTCGGTACATCAATGCACACGAGTCCTGGGAAAAATGGTAGCTTCGTACGAAGAATAAATCCATTCGGAAGACTCCACGCAAGGACGTTCCAGTGGGACCTGTGGGACTAATGGTCCGGGTCCCATGTACAGATACAACAGCGGATAACCCTGTCAGCAAGAAACAGGGTGTCGCTGCTGTGGTGGCTGCAGAGGGCTCATCTACTAGTGGGCCGCAGATTCGGAATACAGGACTGGGTCCTGGTGACCACGGATGCCAGCCTTCGGGGCTGGGGTGCAGTCACACAGGGAAGAAATTTCCAAGGAGATTTCGCTTCACATAAATATTCTGCAGCTAAGGGCCATTTACAATGCCCTAAGCCAAGCAAGGCCCCTGCTTCAGAACCAGCCGGTACTGATCCAATCAGACGACATCACGGCGGTCGCCCATGTAAACAGACAGGGCCGCACAAGAAGCAGGATGGCGATGGCAGAAGCCACAAGGATTCTCCGATGGGCGACCTACACCCAGGAGAATGGGGACTTCATCCAGAAGTTTTCCAAATGCGGGTAAACCGTTGGGAATGACCACGGGTGGACATGATGGCGTCCCGCCTCAACAAGAAGTTGAAAAGATATTGCGCCAGGTCAAGGGACCCTCAGGCGATCGCTGGGGATGCTCTAGTGACACCGTGGGTGTACCAGTCGGTTTATGTGTCTCCTCCTCTACCTCTCATACCCAAGGTACTGAGAATAATAAGAAGGCGAGGAGTGAAAACCATACTCGGGGTTCCGGATTGGCCATGAAGAGCTTGGTACCCGGAACTTCAAGAGATGCTGGCAGAGGACCCTTGGCCTCTGCCGCTCAGACAAGACCTGCTGCAGCAGGGACCCTGTCTGTTCCAAGACTTACCGCGGCTGCGTTTGACGGCATGGCAGTAGAACACCGGATCCTAAAGGAAAAGGGTATTCCGAAGGAAGTCATCCCTACCCTGATCATAGCCAGGAAGGATGTCACCGCAAGACATTATCGCCGCGTTTGGCGAAAATTTGTTGCTTGGTGGGAGGCCATGAAGGCCCCGACGGAGGAATTTCAACTATGTCGATTCCTGCACTTCCTGCAAGCAGGGGTGACGTTTGGGCCTCAAATTGGGGGTCTCGGCTTTACAACTTTGCCGAGCAGCTACTTGGTCAGGGGCAAACACGTTTGCAAAATTCTACGAATTTGATACCCTGGCTGAGGAGGACCTGGAGTTCTCTCATTCGGTGCTGCAGAGTCATCCGCACTCTCCCGCCCGTTTGGGAGCTTTGGTATAATCCCCATGGTCCTTACGGAGTTCCCAGCATCCACTAGGACGTCAGAGAAAATAAGAATTTACTTACCGATAATTCTATTTCTCGTAGTCCGTAGTGGATGCTGGGCGCCCATCCCAAGTGCGGATTGTCTGCAATACTTGTACATAGTTATTGTTAACTAATCGGGTTCTTGTTGTGAGCCATCTATTCAGAGGCTCCTCTGTTATCATGCTGTTAACTGGGTTTCATATCACAAGTTGTACGGTGTGGTTGGTATGAGTCTTACCCGGGATTCAAAATCCTTCCTTATTGTGTACGCTCGTCCGGGCACAGTATCCTAACTGAGGCTTGGAGGAGGGTCATAGGGGGAGGAGCCAGTGCACACCAGATAGTCCTAAAGCTTTCTTTAGATGTGCCCAGTCTCCTGCGGAGCCGCTATTCCCCATGGTCCTTACGGAGTTCCCAGCATCCACTACGGACTACGAGAAATAGAATTATCGGTAAGTAAATTCTTATTTTTTTTCTCTAACGTCCTAGTGGATGCTGGGGACTCCGTAAGGACCATGGGGAATAGACGGGCTCTGCAGGAGACAGGGCACTTTAAGAAAGAATTTGGATTCTGGTGTGTTCTGGCTCCTCCCTCTGTCCCTCCTCCAGACCTCAGTTTGAATCTGTGCCCGGACGAGCTGGGTGCTACTTAGTGAGCTCTCCTGAGCTTGCTATAAGAAAGTATTTTGTTAGGTTTTTTTTTATTTTCAGGGAGATCTGCTGGCAACAGACTCCCTGCATCATGGGACTGAGGGGAGAGAAGCAGCCCTACTCTCTGAAGATAGGTCCTACTTCTTAGGCTACTGGACACCATTAGCTCCAGATCTCACCCTTTGTCGTCCGATCCCGGAGCCGTGCCGCCGTCCCCCTCGCAGAGCCGGAAGACAGAAGCCGGGTGAAAGAAGCAAGAAGACTTCGAAATCAGCGGCAGAAGACTCCAGTCTTCAAACTGAGGTAGCGCACAGCACTGCAGCTGTGCGCCATTGCTCCCACACTACACCCACATACTCCGGTCACTGTAGGGTGCAGGGCGCGGGGGGGGGGGGGGGGGCGCGCCCTGGGCAGCAATTAGGACCTCTTGGCAAAAGTGGGCATATATACAGTTGGGCACTGTATATATGCATGAGCCCCCGCCATTATATTATACAGAAACGCGGGACAGAAGCCCGCCGCTGAGGGGGCAGGGCTTCTTCCTCAGCACTCACCAGCGCCATTTTTTCTCCACAGCTCCGCTGAGAGGAAGCTCCCCAGGCTCTCCCCTGCAGATACACGGTAGAGGGGGGGCACATAATTAGGCGCAAAAATCAATATAAACAGCAGCTACTGGGTTAACATTAAGTTACTGTGTTATTCCTGGGTTAATAGCGCTGGGGTGTGTGCTGGCATACTCTCTCTCTGTCTCTCCAAAGGGCCTAATGGGGGAATTGTCTTCAGATGAGCATTCCCTGAGTGTGTGGTGTGTCAGTACGTGTGTGTCGACATGTCTGAGGTAAAAGGCTCCCCTAAGGAGGAGATGGAGCAAATATGTGTGTGAGAGGGTGTCTCCGTCGACGACGCCGACACCTGTTTGGATATGTGTAATTAAGTGCCAAGGTAAATTTATTGCACAAAAGATTAGAGAACAGACAGGGAATCTACCCATGTCTGTCCCTATGTCGCAGAGACCTTCAGAGTCTCTCAATGATCACTATCCAAAATAATAGACACTGATATCGACACGGAGTCTGACTCCAGTGTCGACTACGATAATGCAAAGTTACAGCCAAAATGGCAGAAAAGTATTCAATATATGATTATTGTAATAAAAGATGATTTGCATATCACTGATGACTCATTTGTCCCTGACACAAGGGTACACATGTTTAAGGGGAAGAAAGCTGAGGTAAATTTTCCTCCTCTCATAAGGAAAAAGAGCGGGTATCTCCAGACAAGAGACTGCAGTTTCCCACAAAGAATTCTCAGGGAGTATCCTTTCCCCACTAGGGCCAGGATACGATGGGTATCTTCCCCTAGGGTGTCACGTTTGCCCAAAAGGTAGCCCTGACGTAACAGCTATTCTCAGGGATCCTGCAGATAGCGTGCACATTCTGGTACACTACTCAGACCGGCGATTGTGTCGGCATGGGTTTATAGCGCTGTGGCAGCGTGGACAGGTACCTTATCAGCAGAGATTGAGACCCTAGAATGTATATATAGAGATATATATATTAAAGATGCTGTCTTAAGAGATATATATATATATATATATATATATATATATAAAACATGCCCAAAGAGACATGAGTCTACTGGGTCTTAGAGTCAAAGCTATGTCGATTTCTGCTTGACGTGTCCTGTAGAATATGCAATGGACAGATGATGCCGACTTAAGAGGCATGTGGAAGGCTGAGGATTGTGTGGAGAAGGGTTCTCGGACCTGGTCTCCACAGCTATAGCTGGTAATTCTGATATTTTGCCTTATATTCCTGCACAGCCTAGGAAAGCACGACATTATCAAATGCAGCCTTTCGAACAAAGAAACAAGAAAGTCCGAGGTGCTTCCTTTCTTGCCAGAGGCGGGGGCAGAGGAAAGAAGCTGCACAACACAGCTAGTTCCCGGAAACAGAAGTCCTCCCCGGCCTCTACAAAATCCACTGCATATCGCTGGGGCTCCACAGGCGGAGCTAGGCCCGGTGGGGGCACGCCTTCGTAAGTTCAGCCACAAGTGGGTTCACTCCCTGTTAGATCCCTGGGCAATAGATATTGTGTCTCAGGGATACAAGCTGGACTTTGAGGAGTCCTGCCGACTTCCCCCCACGAGAGGGAAACAGTGTTAACTGCAATTCACAAATTGTATCTTCAACAGGTGGTGGTCAAGGTTCCCCTCCTTCAACAAGGAGGGGGTTATTATTCGACCATGTTGTAGTCCCGAAACCAGACCGGTCGGTCAGACCCATATTGAATTTAAAATCCCTGAACATAAACCTGAAAAAGTTCAAGATGGAATCGCTAAGAGCGGTCATTGCAAGCTAGAAAGGGGGAGATTTTATGGTGACTCTGGACATAAAGGATGCATACCTTCATGTCCCCATTTATCCACCTCATCAGGCGTACCTCAGAATTGTGGTACGGGATTGTCATTACCAATTTCAGACGTTGCCGTTTGGTCTCTCCACGGCCCCAAGAATATTCACCAAGGTAATGGCGGAAATGAGGGTGCTCCTGCGGAAGCAAGGTATCACTATTATCACGTACTTGGACGATCTCCTCATAAAAGCGAGATCAAGAGAGCAGTTGCTGAACAGCGTATCACTTTCTCTGGAAGTGTAACGGCAACACGGCTGGTTTCTATATATTCCAAAGTCGCAGTTGGTACCTACAGCTCATATGCCTCTCCTAGGCATGATCCTAGACACAGACCAAAAAAGGGTTTATCTCCCGATAGAGTGAGCTCAGGAGCTCGTGACACTGGTCAGGAATCTATTAAAACCAAAACAGGTGACAGTGCATCACTGCACTCGAGTCCTGGGAAGGATGGTGGCATCATACGAGGCCATTCCCTTCGGCAGGTTCCATGTGAGGACCTTCCAATGGGATTTACTGGACAAGTGGTCCAGATCACATCTTCAGATGCATCGGTTAATCACCCGATCCCCTAGGGCCAGGGTGTCTCTCCTGTGGTGGCTGCAGAGTGCGCACCTTCTCGAAGGTCGCAGATTCGGCATTCAGGACTGGGTCCTGGTGACCACGGATGCAAGCCTCCGAGGATGGGGGGCAGTCACACAGGGAAGAAATTTCCAAGGGCTGTGGTCAAGTCAGGAGACTTGCCTTCACATCAACATCCTGGAATTAAGGGCCATATACAACGCCCTACGTCAAGCGGAGTCCCTGCTTCGCGACCAACCGGTTCTGATTCAGTCAGACAACATCACCACAGTGGCTCATGTAAAGCGCCAAGGCGGCACAAGGAGCAGGGTGGCGATGGTAGAACCCACCAGAATTCTTCGCTGGGCGGATAATCACGTAAGCGCACAATCAGCAGTGTTCATTCCGGGAGTGGACAACTGGGAAGCAGACTTCCTCAGCAGGCACGACCTCCACCCGGGAGAGTAGGGACTTCATCAAGAAGTCTTCACGCAGATTGCAAGTCGGTGGGAACTGCCACAGGTGGACATGATGGCATCCCGCCTCAACAAAAAGCTGCAGAGATATTGCGCCAGGTCAAGAGACCCTCAGGCGATAGCTGTGGACGCACTGGTGACACCGTGGGTGTTCCCGTCGGTCTATGTATTTCCTCCTCTTCCTCTCATACCCAAGGTGCTGAGAATCATAAGGAAAAGAGGAGTGAGAACAATACTCATTGTTCCGGATTGCCCAAGAAGGACTTGGTATCCAGATCTGTAAGAAATGCTCACAGAGGACCCGTGGCCTCTGCCTCTAGGACAGGACTTGTGCAACAGGGGCCCTATCTGTTCCAAGACTTGCCGCGGCTGCGTTTGACGGCATGGCGGTTGAACGCCGGATCCTAGCAGAAAAAGGCATTCCGGATGAGGTCATTCCTACGCTAATAGAGGCTAGGAAGGATGTGACGGCTCAACATTATCACCGTATATGGCGAAAATATGTGGCTTGGTGTGAGGCCAGGAATGCCCCTACGGAGGAATTCCAGCTGGGCCTTTTCCTTCACTTCCTACAGTCGGGAGTGACTTTGGGCCTTAAATTGGGTTCCATTAAGGTTCAGATTTCGGCCTTATCCATTTTCTTTCAAAAAGAACTGGCTTCTCTGCCTGAAGTTCAGACGTTAGTAAGGGGAGTGCTGCATATTCAGCCCCCTTTTGTGCCTCCAGTGGCACCTTGGGAGCTTAACGTGGTGTTGAGTTTCCTGAAATCACACTGGTTTGAACCACTGAAAACAGTGGAAGTAAAATATCTCACGTGGAAGGTGGTCATGCTATTAGCCTTGGCTTCGCCTAGGCGTGTGTCAGAATTGGCGGCTTTGTCACATAAAAGCCCTTATCTGGTTTTCCATGCGGATAGAACAGAATTGCGGACCCGCCCACAATTTCTGCCGAAAGTGGTTTCATCCTTTCATATAAACCAACCTATTGTGGTGCCTGTGGCTACTACTGACTTGGAGGATTCCGAGTCACTGGATGTAGTCGGGGCTTTGAAGGTTTATGTAGCCAGAACGGCTAAGGTCAGGAAAACAGAATCTTTGTTTATCCTGTATACTTCCAACAAGCTTGGGGCACCTGCTTCAAAGCAAACTATTGCTCGCTGGATCTGTAACACGATTCAGCAGGCTCATTCTGCGGCTGGGTTGCCGCTGCCTAAATCAGTTAAGGCCCATTCCACAAGGAAGGTGGGCTCTTCTTGGGCGGCTGCCCGAGGGGTCTCGGCATGACAGCTTTGCCGAGCGGCTACTTGGTCAGGTTCAAACACCTTTGCAAAGTTCTACAAGTTTGATACCCTGGCTGAGGAGGACCTTGTGTTTGCTCATTCGGTGCTGCAGAGTCATCCGCACTCTCCCGCCCGTTTGGGAGCTTTGGTATAATCCCCATGGTCCTTACGGAGTCCCCAGCATCCACTAGGACGTTAGAGAAAATAAGATTTTACTTACCGGTAAATCTATTTCTCGTAGTCCGTAGTGGATGCTGGGCGCCCGTCCCAAGTGCGGACTTCTTCTGCAATGCTTGTATATAGTTATTGCTTAAATAAGGGTTATGTTATGGTTGCATCAGGGTTGATCTGATGCTCCGTTGTTGTTCATACTGTTAACTGGGTATGTTTATCACAAATTATACGGTGTGATTGGTGTGACTGGTATGAGTCTTGCCCTGGATTCCAAAATCCTTTCCTTGTACTGTCAGCTCTTCCGGGCACAGTTTCTCTAACTGAGGTCTGGAGGAGGGACATAGAGGGAGGAGCCAGAACACACCAGAATCCAAATTCTTTCTTAAAGTGCCCTGTCTCCTGCGGAGCCCGTCTATTCCCCATGGTCCTTACGGAGTCCCCAGCATCCACTACGGACTACGAGGAATAGATTTACCGGTAAGTAAAATCTTATTTTTTTTTGTTTGTTTTTTACCAAATTTGTCCTGTTATTTTTTTTTTATTTTTTTTTTTGTGAAATGGTCCAGCACTATTTTTCTCTGACGTCCTAGTGGATGCTGGGGACTCCGTCAGGACCATGGGGAATAGCGGCTCCGCAGGAGACAGGGCACAAAATTTAAAAGTTTGACCACTAGGTGGTGTGTACTGGCTCCTCCCCCTATGACCCTCCTCCAAGCCTCAGTTAGGTTTTTGTGCCCGTCCGAGCAGGGTGCAATCTAGGTGGCTCTCATAAAGAGCTGCTTAGAGTAAAAGTTTTGTGCTGGCAAACTCTCCCTCTGTCTCCCCAAAGGGCTAGTGGGGTCCTGTCTTCTATCAGAGCATTCCCTGTGTCTGCTGTGTGTCGGTACGTGTGTGTCGACATGTATGAGGACGATGTTGGTGTGGAGGCGGAGCAATTGCCGGTAATGGTGATGTCACCCCCTAGGGAGTCGACACCGGAATGGATGGCTTTGTTTATGGAATTACGTGATAATGTCAGCACGCTGCAAAAGTCGGTTGACGACATGAGACGACCGGCAAACCAGTTAGTACCTGTACAGGCGTCTCAAACACCGTCAGGGGCTGTAAAACGCCCTTTGCCTCAGTCGGTCGACACAGACCCAGACACGGACACCGAATCTAGTGTCGACGGTGAAGAAACGAACGTATTTTCCAGTAGGGCCACACGTTATATGATCACGGCAATGAAGGAGGCTTTGCATATCTCTGATACTGCAAGTACCACAAAAAGGGGTATTATGTGGGGTCTGAAAAAACTACCTGTAGTTTTTCCTGAATCAGAGGAATTGAATGACGTGTGTGATGAAGCGTGGGTTACCCCTGATAAAAAACTGCTAATTTCAAAGAAGTTATTGGCGTTATACCCTTTCCCGCCAGAGGTTAGGGCGCGCTGGGAAACACCCCCTAGGGTGGACAAGGCGCTCACACGTTTATCCAAACAAGTGGCGTTACCGTCTCCTGATACGGCCGCCCTCAAGGATCCAGCTGATAGGAGGCTGGAAAATACTCTAAAAAGTATATACACACATACTGGTGTTATACTGCGACCAGCAATCGCCTCAGCCTGGATGTGCAGTGCTGGGGTGGCTTGGTCGGATTCCCTGACTGAAAATATTGATACCCTGGATAGGGACAGTATTTTATTGACTATAGAGCAATTAAAGGATGCATTCCTTTATATGCGAGATGCACAGAGGGATATCTGCACTCTGGCATCAAGAGTAAGTGCGATGTCCATATCTGCCAGAAGAAGTCTATGGACACGACAGTGGTCAGGCGATGCGGATTCCAAACGGCATATGGAAGTATTGCCGTATAAAGGGGAGGAATTATTTGGGGTCGGTCTATCGGATTTGGTAGCCACGGCAACAGCCGGGAAGTCCACCTTTTTACCTCAAGTCCCCTCCCAGCAGAAAAAGACGCAGTCTTTTCAGCCGCAGTCCTTTCGTTCCTATAAGAACAAGCGAGCAAAAGGACATTCATATTTGCCCCGAGGCAAAGGAAAGGGTAAGAGACTGCAGCAAGCAGCCCCTTCCCAGGAGCAGAAGTCCTCCCCGGCTTCTGCAAAGGCCTCAGCATGACGCTGGGACCTTACAAGCGGACTCAGGGGCGGTGGGGGGTCGCCTCAAGAATTTCAGCGCACAGTGGGCTCACTCGCAGGTGGACCCCTGGATGCTGCAGGTAGTATCTCAGGGTTACAGGTTGGAATTCGAGAAGTCTCCCCCTCGCCGGTTCCTAAAATCTGCTTTGCCAACGTCTCCCTCAGACAGGGCGACGGTATTGGAAGCCATTCACAAGCTGTATTCTCAGCAGGTGATAATCAAGGTACCCCTTCTACAACAGGGAAAGGGGTATTACTCCACGCTATTTGTGGTACCGAAGCCGGACGGCTCGGTAAGACCTATTCTAAATCTGAAATCTCTGAACCTGTACATACAAAAATTCAAGTTCAAGATGGAGTCACTCAGAGCAGTGATAGCGAATCTGGAAGAAGGGGATTTTATGGTGTCCTTGGACATCAAGGATGCTTACCTTCATGTCCCAATTTGCCCTTCACACCAAGGGTACCTCAGGTTTGTGGTACAAAACTGTCATTATCAGTTTCAGACGCTGCCGTTTGGATTGTCCACGGCACCCAGGGTCTTTACCAAGGTAATGGCCGAAATGATGATCCTTCTTCGAAGAGAAGGCGTATTAATTATCCCTTACTTGGACGATCTCCTGATAAGGGCAAGATCCAGAGAACAGCTGGAGGTCGGAGTAGCACTAACTCAAGTAGTGCTCCAACAGCACGGGTGGATTCTGAATTTTCCAAAATCCCAACTGATCCCGACGACACGTCTGCTGTTCCTAGGGATGATTCTGGACACTGTTCAGAAAAAGGTATTTCTTCCGGAGGAGAAAGCCAGGGAGTTATCCGAACTCGTCAGGAACCTCCTAAAACCAGGGACAGTGTCTGTGCATCAATGCACAAGAGTCCTGGGAAAAATGGTGGCTTCTTACGAAGCGATTCCATTCGGCAGATTCCATGCACGAATTTTTCAGTGGTATCTGCTAGACAAATGGTCCGGATCGCATCTGCAGATGCATCAGCGGATAAAATTGTCGACAAGGACAAGGGTCTCTCTGCTATGGTGGTTGCAGAGTGCTCATCTGTTAGAGGGACGCAGATTCGGCATACAGAACTGGGTCCTAGTGACCACGGATGCCAGCCTGAGAGGCTGGGGAGCGGTCACACAAGGAAGAAACTTCCAGGGCGTGTGGTCAAGCCTGGAAACGTCTCTTCACATAAATATACTGGAACTAAGAGCAATCTACAATGCTCTAAGCCTGGCAAAACCTCTGCTTCAGGGTCAGCCGGTGTTGATCCAGTCGGACAACATCACGGCAGTCGCCCACGTAAACAGACAGGGCGGCACAAGAAGCAGGAGGGCAATGGCAGAAGCTGCAAGGATTCTTCGCTGGGCGGAAAATCATGTGATAGCACTGTCAGCAGTGTTCATCCCGGGAGTGGACAACTGGGAAGCAGACTTCCTCAGCAGACACGATCTTCACCCGGGAGAGTGGGGACTTCATCCAGAAGTCTTCCACATGATTGTAGTCCATTGGGAAAGACCAATGGTGGACATGATGGCGTCCCGCCTCAACAAAAAACTGGACAGGTATTGCGCCAGGTCAAGAGACCCTCAGGCAATAGCTGTGGACGCTTTGGTAACACCATGGGTGTACCAGTCAGTGTATGTGTTCCCTCCTCTGCCTCTCATACCCAAGGTACTGAGAATTATACGGCAAAGGGGAGTAAGAACGATACTAGTGGCTCTGGACTGGCCAAGAAGGACTTGGTACCCGGAACTTCAGGAGATGCTCACGGAAGATCCGTGGCCTCTACCTCTAAGAAGGGATCTGCTTCAGCAGGGACCGTGTCTATTCCAAGACTTACCGCGGCTGCGTTTGACGGCATGGCGGTTGAACGCCGGATCCTAAGGGAAAAAGGCATTCCGGAAGAGGTCATCCCTACCCTGGTCAAAGCCAGGAAGGAGGTGACTGCACAACATTATCACCGCATTTGGAGAAAATAAGAGCATTGAAAATATATATTTCAAGGACGGCTGGAGTCAGAAAATCTGACTCGCTGTTTATACTGTATGCACCCAACAAGCTGGGTGCTCCTGCTTCTAAGCAGACGATTGCTCGTTGGATTTGTAGCACAATTCAACTGGCACATTCTGGGGCAGGCCTGCCACAGCCTAAATCTGTCAATGCCCACTCCACAAGGAAGGTGGGCTCATCTTGGGCGGCTGCCCGAGGGGTCTCGGCATTACAACTCTGCCGAGCAGCTACGTGGTCAGGGGAGAACACGTTTGTAAAATTCTACAAATTTGATACCCTGGCTAAGGAGGACCTGGAGTTCTCTCATTCGGTGCTGCAGAGTCATCCGCACTCTCCCGCCCGTTTGGGAGCTTTGGTATAATCCCCATGGTCCTGACGGAGTCCCCAGCATCCACTAGGACGTCAGAGAAAATAAGAATTTACTCACCGGTAATTCTATTTCTCGTAGTCCGTAGTGGATGCTGGGCGCCCATCCCAAGTGCGGATTGTCTGCAATACTTGTACATCGTTATTGTTACAAAAAAATCGGGTTGTTTATTGTTGTGAGCCATCTTTTCAGAGGCTCCTACGTTATCATACTGTTAACTGGGTTCAGATCACAAGTTGTACGGTGTGATTGGTGTGGCTGGTATGAGTCTTACCCGGGATTCAAAATCCTTCCTTATTGTGTACGCTCGTCCGGGCACAGTATCCTAACTGAGTCTTGGAGGAGGGTCATAGGGGGAGGAGCCAGTACACACCACCTAGTGGTCAAACTTTTAAATTTTGTGCCCTGTCTCCTGCGGAGCCGCTATTCCCCATGGTCCTGACGGAGTCCCCAGCATCCACTACGGACTACGAGAAATAGAATTACCGGTGAGTAAATTCTTATTGTTTCACAGGTCATTCATCAATGAGCCAGTCAGAAGCTGCTAGCGGCAATCGTCATCATCAGTATGTATTTGCACTCACAAGTAATACAGCTACAGTACTAACACTTGAATGTTTGTCTCCACATGATGGGTGCTTGTTAGTTTCCACTTGTGTAAACACACTCTTGCTGTACTGCTGTGTGTACATCCCCTTGCTTCTGGTTTCTTCAAGTTTAAGAAATCAGTAGTGTCAGCCTTTGTTTAGTAGACAGGAGTAGTACAAATTTGCTTGTTTTACAGTAAGCTGATGTCAGCATGAGCCTTAGGTGTATAAACTGCTTAAAATAAGTACTTTTTCGTGATTGTAAATTTGCTAGCTGAAAAACAATAATTTTGTTATTACTCCTCTGACAACTAATAGATAGTAAAAGATTATTGTACAGATTTTAAATGCTAATCACTGCTCATTGCTACACTAAAACTCTTTCATCTATAATGGAGTTTTTCTTTTTATGTCATTGTGTGTTTAAGTTGTCAATTGATGGATGGGAGAGTGGGACGCAGAATGTTCTGTACCTGCCGGCTCCTGAGACTATTATGTGGCCCTGCGTAATCCACTTCAGGAGTGTTTTATTTGTTTCTAAAATATATTTTTTAATTTAAAAAAATAATATATTCCACTATTTTAAGGACATATATTATGTTTTTCGCTCGGTAGGTTGTTTTTCTGTAGGTTTTGTTTGGCTTGACCTAGATTTTATATGACTGTAACAATACACGGTCCTCTGCTTTCATGCTTCTGTTGCAGATGGAAAGATGGAATAAAGCAATTGCAACTTTCTCAAAGAAGCCTAATTAACACCTGTCAGAAAAAAAAGTACATTCAAAAAGGCAATATGCTTATGTCTTTATGAACTATTGATTTTGTCCAGTGCAAAGAACATTTCTTTATTTTGTGAGTATGCGTGCAAAAGACACACTAGCATGTCATTTGGCTGCCTGCCATGTTATTAAAAGCTGTGGTCTTATAAATGAAATGAAAGCTCCAGTTACATTTTTGTACCCAATGATCCCCATCTGGTAGAACCACGGAGGGGTCTATGCGTGGTATCCCCACAATTCTTTTATAGGCCTTCAACACTGATACTGCTTTTGATCATTCTGCAAAGCTAAAAGACTATTTCAAAAGTTTGACTTCTGAACTCAGCTGACAATACTATATACCAGTGGTTCCCAAACTTACAGGCAGAGATATATTAAGCCTGGAGAAGTGATAAGTGGGAGGTGAGTTGGGAGGTGCCCTTCTGCTCCATGGGAGGTTTTTATCCTCCCTGAGCTCGCCTTAGGAAACTTGCGTTACAGTTTGACAGGTGTACCGCCCCAGTCAAACTCCCCACCTGCCAATGTCAGCTCCTAACTGTAATTTTTTAAACCTGTAAAGATTGGCTGGTGTGTTACCTTCTTTCTCTTACGTCCCAGAGGATGCTGGGGTCCACATTAGTATCATGGGGTATAGACGGGTCCACTAAGAGCCACTGGCACTTTAAGAGTTTGAGAGTGTGGGCTGGCTCCTCCCTCTATGCCCCTCCTACCAGACTCCATGTATAAAATGTGCCTGGAGGAGGCGGTCACAGCTAGGGGAGCTCCTAGAGCTTGTTTAGCTTTATTACTTTTCTAAGAGTTAAGTTAGGCACAGGGAGCTTCCCTGCTTTGTGAGACTTGGGGGGGGGGGGGAGTAGTGTCCGCCCTGAGGGGTTTTGAGCCACTATCTCCGCTGACAGGACACTAGCTCCTGAGGGTGATGATCGTTAGCCGCCCCAGGCGACCACTCCCTCCCGCAGCATGCCGCCGCCCCCTAACAGAGCCAGAAGGTGGCGAGTGAGCTATCCTGTGCGGTACCAGGGGGTTGTAGAGCGGGGGGAAGACAGTGTAAATACTGTGTAATCTATTAAGGTACACAGTAAGTGCTAGGTAGTTGTATTATATCTACCTCCGTAAGCGGTGTGTGGGGGTTGGCTCAATCTCTGTGTCTCTCTGTGGCATACTTGGGGGGAAACTGTGTCTGATATTTCCCTGCGTGTGTGCGGGTGTTTGTTGTCTCACATAGCCATGTCTAGGGACTCTGTCATATGCTGCAGAGGATATTTCTTTTTCATCCACTAGGGGTCACTGGAGTACTCTTGGGATATGGACGGCTTCCACAGGAAGTAGGCACTGAATAAATTAATTTTGGAACTATACCTCCCCTCCATATCCCTGAGTACCTCAGTGTTTTTTCTGTGCTCGACACAGTTAGTAGGCTTGTGGCTTTGCTGCCACAGAGGTCCACATTTCATTGGATTTTTTCTAAGTTTTTCTTTTTTCAACGATTTACCACATCCCTTCCCCCCTTCCAATAGGCGTGGGTCCGGGATAAGTGAAGGCTGCTTTAGCAGCTGTGGGTGTCGGACCTCTCTAAAAAGAGCTCCCTCACTACCACCTGCAGGACTAAAACCTGCAGTAAAGGCTGGACGGAACTTACAGAGAAGCCCCGTCATAGCCCTCACCACAGGGTCCAGGTATGTTGAACGGGGCTGTCAGCTCACGCTGCCGCCCCACTGTGTGGGATACTGTGTGTGTGTGTGTGTGTGTGTGTGGTCCAGGCCCTCGATGCCGCTTCGGGCTCCCTCTCCACCATAGCCCGGCTCCGTGTATAGAGAACGGTATACGGAGCATGGGGGGACACACAAATGAGAGTCAAAAGGCAGGTTTCTTAGCCTAGTGAGTAACTTTGCTGCCACAGTGATGTTCCCTGCACACAGAAATGTCAGGGTCACTGGATAAAATCTCATGATTCAACTCTTATTGATAAGGGAATACAGCAGCGCTGCATATGTATTACAAAAGGCTATGAAGTCTTTGTTAAAACAAGATTAACCATGTTTCCTGTTGTATTTCCAGAATTTCCTGTGTTACATCTCTCCTCCATTGAAGGCGCAGGGGTGTTAAGGGGAATTTGGGAGCAGGCATATGGCTGGCGTGCACTGCACTTGGCCAGATATATATTTATAGAGACACCTTAGTGCTATTTACTGAGTCGTGCAAGTTGTCTGTCTTTGTTTTTGTTTTGAGTATTGTCCGTCTGCATGAGTAAGACACCAGCAATTACTAATAAGCAGTTTCCCTGCCATGTCTAAAACATGGATATACATAATTATTTATATCATAACTGTTTATAATGATATTATCCTAAAGACTGCAAATCTGAATCATGGTTGTGGCAGCCAAATACTGGCTTTGTTCATTTGTTGTAAAGTAAGATATGTTATAACAATTGGTCAGCACATGGTGCTTATAAAACAGTATCTGTGGAGCCGTGTGAGTTCACTCACCTGCAGCAGCTTTGGCTTAATTCACTTGGCCACACCACACTGGATACGCCCAATCTCATCTGATTTTGGAAGCTAAGCAGTGTTGGGCCTGATTAGCCACCTGGGAGTACAAGGTGCTGTAGGTATTTTTATTCTACAGCCACACCACACTGGATACGCCCAAACTCATCTGAGCTTGGAAGCTAAGCAGGGTTGCCTACTGTTTTGCCATCTGGGGGAAACTGGTGATCCAACTAGATTGCATACTAATACATGCTAGTTTAAACTGTTAAAAATAGCTCAGTTTGGCCTTACACTATCAATATAAACCTACCATAGGTTTTACAGTCAGGATAGCTCTCCAGAGCGCGCTCCCGGCGCCGGCTACTAGAAGGGCCCATTAACTAAGCTGTGGTCAAGCAGCAGTCATCTCAGGTTTTAAGCCTGTGCGAGGTCACATTTAGTTTCAGACTTGTAAAAATGTGTTATACCTGTGTATCAGGGAGACTCTGTAGCCTACTGGTTAGGCTTCCCGCCAACAGTGTAGATGCTGCTTGCAGGGTCATTGGTTCGCATCCTGGGTTCAACTACTGTCTATACACCAGATAGTGTTAACAGTACATAATTGGCCATGGGTTTCCTCAGTGAGTACATTGGAAATGCTTCCATATGGCTTAGCATACATGTGTTTGTGGATGATGGCTGTATCCTCAATTGGATGTTGCACTGTGTTTGATGATGATATAAAAAAAAAAAAATTTTTATGTGTGTGTGTGTGTATATATATATATATATATATATATATATATATATATATATATATATATAATATGCTGACATTAAAAGTCTATTTTGCAGTAAGCAAGAATAATTGGTCAGCACTCAGTGCTTATTAACACTATCTGTTGAGCACTGCAAACATGGCCACACCGCAGCAGCTTTGCTTATTGTTTTTACAGGTGGCTCTGTAGCCAAGTGGTTAGGCTTTCCGGCCACAGTGAACATTGTGTTTGCATGGACACTGGTTCAGATCCTGGTTTAACAGGTGTTTAAAAAAAAAAATCCATGGTAGGACAATTTTTTTCTTTTAATGTTACTTCCTGGTTCTTTCTCGGAAGTTGCTGCCCTACAACACTTAGACTCTGGAGGAGCGGGGTGTTGTTAGGAGTTTAATTAATTAATTGTTTTTGTACAGCATGACTACAGGAAGATTCACTATTGCTGGTAACCACATGCACGGTAATGCAGGTTTATACACACGTTACTTCCGTGGTGTACTTAATGGTTGGAGTACATGATCTCTTGCACTTACATGTGCAGCAGAGTACTGCAATGGAAGCATGCTGGGCCCATAACCCAGAGGTAGGCAGATTGAAACTATCCTCTGCTATATGCATTATGCATAATCAAACAAGCAGCTTTGCTGCAAAGTCGGTCACACAGTGTGTCGGACAAATACGAATCTGGGCCAGTGGCGCAATGTATAACGCATCTGACTATGCATAACAAGATTGTAGGTTCGTCTCCTACCTGGCTCGTTTAAGTTGCCGTGATCGTATAGTGGTTAGTACTCTGCGTAAAGACTGCACAGACAGTTTCAGTTACATTGTTGCGGTCGATTTGCCGCCAGCCCTCATAGCACCAGGCCAGTACGTCAGGTTCTCAGCGAAGGCTGAACAATTTCCAATCAGAGACAATTGCATTTATTGGGTGTTTTACTACATATCGGAGTATACCCTACACAGCAGTAGGGCTGTTGCTTCGCCCTGCTTTGGTAAGGGTTTGAGGTAACAAGGCTGTAGTGGCAGGGCATTCCAGTTCAGGTTTGCCCTAAATAAAGACCACCTTACACTTCTTGCTGCCTACAGCTTCTTTGGACGTTGGCAGTTGGTTCTTGCGTTTTCAGCTTCGCTAGTAGCGCATAACGTCCACTTTGGCTACGTTCCTAACAGGCGGAGTCGGATTCCAAACGAGATAGATCGCAGACCAAGTGGGGAGGAAAATCTGATTTCCTACCATTGTCTAAGCGAATTCCTGAATGATTCCGTCTCAACGACTTCAATTCCTAGGTATGATTCTCAGTACGGTAAATCAAAGAATTTACATACCCGAACAGAAAGTACAGGTCATTCGTCATCTGGTACAATTAGTGCTCAAGCCACGCACAGTCTCGGTTCACTTGTGCATTCGCCTATTAGACAATGGTGGCGGCTTTCGAAGCGCTTCAGTTCGGAGGACTTCACTCACGTCCTTTTCAATTGGATGTGTTCGCACAGTGGTCGGGCTCGCATCTGCAGATTTACTGCAGAAGTGAGGTTGTCTCCAAGGGCCAGAGAGTCTCTACTCTGGTGGCTCAAAGTACAGAATCTAACCGCAGGGAAACGGTTCGGTGCCTGGAATTGGATAATTCTCACGGCGGACGCAAGTCTCAGAGGTTGGGGAGCTGTAGTTCAAAATTATCAGCTCCAGGGTCTCTGGGTGGATCACGAAAGATTGCTGTCTATAAATGTCCTGGAACTCCGGGCAATTTACAATGCGCTACTATAAGCAGTGCACAGGCTGCAGGCTCAGGCTGTTCAGGTGCAGTCAGACAATGCGACAGCAGTCGCATACATCAACAAACAAGGAGGAACGAAAAACCGTATGGCAATGCGGGAGGTACAGATGTGTCCACGTGCATCTTTGCTGTGTCCCGTCATGTATGGCACGGTTTTGCATGCTATATACTCAGAGATTTAGTCATGTCTTGTGTTTTTTTTTTTCTTCATTTGCTGCCTTAATATGTTACTTTATACATATTCTTTTATGGCAAACAAAAATTTTAAAATTCATCCACTCACTTCTCATGAAAAACAGTTTAGCTGTGTTTTGCATGTTGTGCCAAATTTGTAAAAAAAAAAAAAAAAAGCAAAGATGTAAGCAGTCACATCTGTAGCTTGAATCCTCTATTGGGCCGAGTATCACCAAATGATATTGTCGGCAGTAGTCATTCCGGGAGTGGACAACTGGGAGGCGGATTATCTCAGCCGTCTGAATTTTCATCCAGGAGAATGGGCATTAACTCCAGAAGTATTTCACATGCTGGTCCAGAAGTGGAGTTACCCGCAGGTGGACCTGATGGCATCTCTCCACAATCATCAAACGCCCTAGGTCGTGTCCAGAACGAGAGATCCAAAGGCAGTGGCGGTGGATGCTCTCACAATCGCGTGGCCATACAGTCTCGCGTATCTATTTCCACCGTTTCCGCTGCTCCCTCTGTGGCTAAAACGGATCAAAGGAGAGTCCGTCACAGTTATACTAGTGGCGCCTCTTTGGCCTCGGAGAGCTTGGTTCTCGGATCTCCGCGGTCTACTCGCAGTTGGTCTTTGGCCGCTCCCACTACGTTCTGACCTGTTACAGCAGGGTCCGTTCCTTTTACCCGATTTAGCGCGGCCGCGTTTGACGGGGTGGCTGTTGAGACAGCCCTCTTAAGAAGAGAGGGCATTCCAGAATCGGGTATTCCAACCATGTTACGAGCTAGGAAGCCGGTTACGGCAGCTCATTATTACAGAATTTGGCGTGCCTAGGTTAGATAGAGGTCTGAGTTTATCCACACTAAAAGTGCGGATATCGGCGTTGTCCATTTATTTTCATAGTAGATTGGCCCTATTGCCGTCGGTTCACACCTTTTATGCAGGGTGTCCTCAGAGTTCAGCCTCCATTCACTCTACCTACTGCGCCATAAGACTTGAATCTGGTTTTTAGATTTCTTAGTCTTTTTATTATGAACCCTTACAACAAGTGGATATTTAAATTTCTCACTTGGGAAAATAATGTTTCTTTTAGCCTTAGCGTCAGCAAGGCGTGTTTCAGATTGGGTGCTTTGTCGTGCAAACCACCGTATTTAGTGTTTCATGATGACAGAGCGGAATTCCGAGCGAATTCTGCTTTTCTACCAAAGGTAGTGTCATCTTTTCACATCAATCAACCAATAGTAGTTCCTATGTTAACAGGAGACTCTGGTAGGTTGGATGTGGTACGCGCATTACGCATTTATGTATCCCGAACGTCGACCGTTCGTAAGACGGATACGTTGTTTGCTCTCTATGATGCTGCCAAGATGGGTTGGCCAGCTTCTAGGCAGACCTTATCCAGTTGGATTAAAGTGACCATACGTCAGACTTACCTTCATGCTAGGTTACAGCCGCCTACATCGATAACGGCTCATTCCACACGTGCTGTGGGAACATCATGGTCAGCGAGTCGTGGAGCTTCTACGACACAGCTTTGCCGGGCGGCTACATGGTCTTTGGTGCACACGTTTGTGCGCCTCTACAAGTTTGATACGTTTGCGGCATCAGCATCTAGCTTTGGCCGCCTAGTGTTACAGGTGCCAAACAGCTCTCCCGCCCGCGGGGGAAACTTTGGTACGTCCCAAGAGTACTCCAGTGACCCCTAGTGGATGAAAAAGAAAATAGGATTTTGGTACTTACCAGGTAAATCCTTTTCTTTGAATCCATAGGGGGCACTGGACGCCCACCCAGAGCAGTTTACCTGGTTTGGGGTAGGTTCAGTAGATCTTATGGTAACACACTTTCACCGACTGGTTCAGATTAACAAGTTATGGTGTCAACTGTTTAGTTCTCAGTAATGTTGGGTCAACTTTATTGTTGTCCGTTATGTTATATGTAATGCTCCATTGTCAACCTCTCTATCGCTCCTGTTCGGCTCAGTAAAAAACACTGAGGTACTCAGGGATATGGAGGGGAGGTATAGTTCCAAAATTAATTTATTCAGTGCCTACTTCCTGTGGAAGCCGTCCATATCCCAAGAGTACTCCAGTGCCCCCTATGGATTCAAAGAAAAGGATTTACCTGGTAAGTACCAAAATCCTATTTTCCTCTCAGGAGGAATCCATTCCATGTACACAGGATTGTAATGTTTTGTCTCAGATCCCAATTAATGAGCCTGAGTGGTTGTCCTCTCATTTAAGGGCATGATCTCTGAGATCTCTACCAGGGTAGGTCATACTGAGACTGAAACTCAGGTTTTAAAGAAGTCTATGGCAGTTTGGTCAGGTTCTGTTCCTATTCCTGCAAAATCCCCTAGTATGTTCCCGCAGAAACATGCACTTGCCCAGAATATGCAAGATGACACAGATACTAACTCTGATACAACAGATGGTGATGGAGATGTGCTGAGGGGGGCGGCATCCCTTGCAAAGGGGGTGCAGCTCATAATTGAGGCCATTAGAGATGTGTTAAACATTAATGACACGCCACCTGAACAGGCTGAGGAGGCTTACTTCACTGACAATAAGAAAGCCTCGCTAACCTTCCCTGCTTCAAAAGACTTAAACGCTAGATTGGAAAAATCCTGGGATAACCCGGAGAAAAAATTCCAGATCCCGAAAAGGGTTCTGGTTGCTTTTCCCTTCCCTAAGGAGGATTGGAAAAAATGGGAAAACCCACCCGTAGTTGACGCGTCTGTCTCCAGACTGTCTAAAAAGGTGTTTTTACCTGTCCCTGGATCTACCGCGTTTAAAGAACAGGCTGATCTTAAGATTTACACTACACTCAAATTCATATACACTGCATCAAGAGTGGTGTTAAGGCCCACTATTGCCTGTACGTGGCTTTCTAAAGCCATAGTAAAGTGGTCAGGCACATTACTAGTGGATTTAGATACAATGGATAGAAGTGACATTGAATTGTTTCTACGTAACATACAGGATTCTTCGGGGTTCATGGTGGAATCCATGAAGGACCTGGGTACGCTGACTGCACGGATATCTTCCTTGTCGGTTTCCGCTTGCTGGGGACTGTCTATGCCAATGGTCTGCAGACGCGGAATCCAGGAGAAGTGTGGAGAACCTACCTTACACAGGTCAGGCTCTTTTTGGGGAAGCGCCTGGAGGACGGGCTGGTAAGTGCGAGACTCAGACGTTTCAAACACATCTGGGTGTCATCCTGCCTGGATCTCTGGGTACAGGATATTGTGTCCCAGGGGTACAGACTGGAGTTTCAAAAACTCCCGCCTCACCGATTCTTCAAATCAGGCTTGCCAGCTTTGCTGACAGACAGGGCTATCCCTACTGGAAGCCATCCTAAAATTGGAAAAGTCACAGGTCATTGTCCCAGTTCCACCTCATATGCACAACAAGGGTTATTATTGAAACACCAATTTTGAACTTGAAATCGTTGAACCCTTACCTGAGGGTGTTCAAATTCAAAATGGAGTCTCTCAGAGCAGTGATTTCAGGTCTAGAGGAGGGAGAATTCCTGGTATCCCTGGATATCAAGGATGCGTACCTCCACATTCCGATTTGGCCGCCACACCAGGCTTCTCTCAGACAGTCACTATCAATTTCAGGCACTGCCATTTGGCCTCTCCACAGCACCGAGGGTGTTTACCAAGGTGTTGGCCGAGATGATGGTTCTCCTCCGCAGACACGGTGGGTGAACATAATCCCATATCTAGACGATCTGCTGATAAAGGCATAGTCCTGGGAGACGTTGTTGCAGTCCATTGTTCTCACGACTCATTTGCTCAGGGAACACGGTTGGATCCTGAACCTTCCGAAGTCACATTTGGAACAGACAAGGAGATTGTCTTTTCTGGGGATGATCCTCGACACGGAAGTACAGAGGGTGTTTCTGCCCGAGGAGAAAGCATTGGTAATTCAAACAGTGGTCCGGGATGTCCTGAAGCCAACCCGGGTATCGGTTCATCAGTCCATTCGCCTTCTGGGGAAGATGGTTGCCTCCTACGAGGCTCTACAGTACGGAAGGTTTCATGCTCGGTCCTTCCAACTGGATCTCCTAGACAAATGGTCGGGTTCTCACCTACACATGCACCAGAGGATACGTCTGTCGCCGAGAGCCAGGATTTCACTCCTCTGATGGCTGCAAATGCCTCACCTTCTGGGAGGCCGCAAGTTCGGGATTCAGGACTGGGTCCTTCTTACCACAGATGCAAGTCTCCAGGGCTGGGGTGCAGTCACTCAGGGGGAAACCTTCCAAGGAAGGTGGTCAAGCCTGGAAGCCAGTCTTCAGATAAACGTTCTGGAACTAAGAACCGTCTACAACGGGCTTCTCCAAGCAGCTCATCTTCTGCAAGATCGAGCCATTCAAGTGCAGACGGACAATGTGACGCCGGTGGCCTACATAAACCGTCAAGGCTGAATGAAGAACAGAGCTACAATGTCAGAGGTAAGAATTATCCTCTGGGCAGAAAAGCACATGGTGGCGCTGTCTGCAATATTCATTCCGGGAGTAGACAACTGGGAAGCGGACTTCCTCAGCAGACACGATCTACATCCGGAGGTGTTCACGGAGGTAACATCTTTGGGGTGTACCTCAAATAGACATGATGGCCTCTCGTCTCAACAAGAAGCTTCGGATGTATTGTTCCAGGTTGAGGGACCCACAAGCCATGGCGGTGGACGCCCTAGTGACTCCGTGGGTGTTCCAGTCGGTGTACATGTTTCCTCTACTTCCATTCATTCCAAGAGTTCTAAAACTCATAAGGAGAACAGGAGTTCAGGCAATCCTCATTGTCCCAGACCAGACTGGCCACGAAGGGCTTGGTACGCGGATCTTCTGGATCTGCTGCTGGAAGAGCCGAGGCCTCTTACTCTTCGGGAGGACCTGCTGCAGCAGGGGCCGTTCGCTTATCAAGACTTATCGCGGCTACGTTTGATGACATGGAAGTTGAACGCCAGATATTAGCTCAGAAGGGCATTCCGAACAAGGTTATTCCTACCCTGATACAGGCTAGGAAAGGAATAACGTCTAAACATTACCATCGTATTTGGAAAATAATATGTATCTTGGTGTGAGTCCAAGAAGTTTCCTAAGGTGGAGTTTCAACTGGAACGGTTTCTCCTCTTCCTGCAAGCAGGAGTGGATATGGGCCTGAGATCCGTGAAGGTCCAGATTTCGGCCCTATCCATTTTTCTTCCAGAAACAATTGGCTTCCCTCCCTAAGGTTCAGACTTTCTTGAGATGGGTTCTGCACATCCAGCCTCCCTTTGTGCCGCCTACGGCACCCTGGGATCTTAACGCAGTGTTACAGTTCCTCCAATCGGATTGGTTCGAGCCTCTGACGGAGGTTGAATCAAGTTTCTCACGTGGAAGGCTGTCACTTTGTTGGCCTTAGCTTCTGCTAGACGTGTGTCGGAGTTGGGGGCTTTGTCTTGTAAGAACCCATACTTGATCTTCCATGAAGATAGAGCTGAGCTACGGACACGTCAGCAGTTCCTTCCAAAGGTTGTGTCGGCATTTCATATCAACCAACTTATTGTGGCACCAGTTGCTTCTGGCTCCTCAATTTCATCAAAGTCCTTGGATGTTGTAAGGGCTCTGAAAATCTATGTGAAGAGGACTGCTCGTCACAGAAAATTTGACTCTCTGTTTGTCCTGTATGATCCCAAGAAACTTGGGTGTCCTGCTTCTAAGCAGACGATCTTTCGCTGGATCAGGTTCACTATCCAGCATGCATATTCTACGGCAGGCTTGCCGTGTCCTACGTCTGTTAAGGCCCACTCTGCTCGTAAGGTGGGTTCTTCCTTGGCGGCTGCCAGGGGTGTCTCGGCTTTACAGCTTTGCCGAGCGGCTACTTGGTCTGGGTCGAACACGTTTGCAAAGTTCTACAAGTTCGATACTTTGGCCTCTGAGGACCTGAAGTTTGGTCAAACAGTTCTGCAGGAGCCTCCGCGCTCTCCCATCCGCATGGTACTAATGTGGACCCCAGCATCCTCTAGGACGCAAGAGAAAATAGGATTTTAATTACCTACCTGTAAATCCTTTTCTCGTAGTCCGTAGAGGATGCTGGGCGCCTGCCCAGCGCTTCGTGATCCTGCAGTGGTTATTTAGTTCAGTACTGCTTGGTTCATGGTTAAGTACTGTTTTGTTACTTGGTTAAGTAATAATGTTCAGCCATTGCTGATTTTTCAAGCTGGTTAGCTTGGTTTGCCTTGTATGTGTGAGCTGGTGCGAATCTCGCCATTATCTGTGTGTTGTCCGTCTCCTCGGGCACAGTTTCTAGACTGAGTCTTGTAGGAGGGGCATAGAGGGAGGAGCTAGCTCAAACTCTTAAAGTGCCAGTGGCTCCTATTGTATCCGTCTATACCCCATGGTACTAATGTGGACCCCAGCATCCTCTGCGGACTACGAGAAAAGGATTTACCGGTAGGTAATTAAAATCCTATTTTTTCTCACTTCTTTATCACATCTCCAGGCTTAATACATTTTCCCCTCTGTACTCAAGAGACAAAGAAAGTAATAGCACATCACTGCACAACTCTGGGAAAAGGAGGGTCATCCAACACCCCAATTGCATGCCATAAAAGCAAAAGGTAGATATCTGGGTTACGGTTAGAAGGAAGAAGAAAAAAAGGAGGGGGAGGGGGAGACAGGACATCTCCAATCTGCCAAATCCCAACAAATTTGCCCAACTGGACAAAGATTCTGAGGATGGCAGTGAGGAAATGATGGAACCGGAAGAATCTGTTCCCTCTAGCAACCAGAGGAGCAGTCCCCCCTGGTATAGATGGGAAAAAAGTTAGTGAGGTACCTAGTCAGATTGTGGTGGTAGGGGATTCTGTTATCAGGAGGACAGATAGGGTAATCTGCTACCGGGACCGTGATCGCAGTACAGTCTGTTGTCTTTCGGGTGCTCGGATACAGCACATCGCGGACCGGGTAGATTGTTGGGAGTGGCTGGTAAAGACCCGGCAGTTTTGGTGCATGTTGGCACCAATGACAAAGTTATTGGTAGGTGGGATGTCCTTAAGAAAGACTATAGAGAATTAGGCAAGAAACTTAAGGCAAGGACATCTAGGGTAATATTCTCGGAAATATAACCAGTGCCACGCGCTAGTCCAGGGAGGCAGAGGGAGATTACGGCAGTAAATGTGTGGCTTAGAGTCTGGTGTAGGAAGGAGGGGTTTGTGTTCTTTGAACACTGGGCAGACTTCTCAGTCAGGTGCCATCTTTTTTGTCGCGATGGATTGCACCTGAATGATGAGGGGGCTGCAGTGCTGGGGGGGCAGGATGGTTAAAAAGTTGGAGGAGCTTTTAAACTAGGAGCCTGAGGGGGAGGGTTTAGCTAGAAGCTACGGGTCAAGCAGTGAGAACAGTAAGGATGGGGGTAGTGAACAATTTGGGGGTGGAGAAGGGGGGAGTGAAAGATTAGCCGGCAAGGGTATTTGCATGGGCATTGGCACCGGAAATATGGGCACAGGTATTACCCAAGATAATCCCTATTTATTACCGAATGACGAATATGGCTCAACAATACGGTATATAGAAAGTGATGCCCACAGCATAAGGGAAGATACTAACATCAGGGGGGTTTAGAAAGTCTTAATAGACCAAATAGAGATAATGGTGAAGAAGGCTGTATTAAGTATGATGGGGTGGAAAGGGAGGGAGGGAGGAGGAGAATAATAGTCGGTAAGGGTAATTCTAGAAAGACACTTGTAAATATAGATACCATTAAAACAAATGGGCATGGGAAAGCTAAGCTAAAATATATGCTTGTGAACGCAAGAAGCCTATCATGTAAAATGGGGGAAATGGAATGGCTTATATCAATGTCCCAGTATGATATTATAGGTATTACAGAAACATGGTGGGACGACTCTCACGACTGGGTTGCGAATTTGGAGGGATATTCTCTTTTAAGGAGGGATAGGGGGAGGAGGGGTATGTCTCTTTGTTAAACCATCTCTAAAACCAAACTTAATAGATGTTGTTTACAAGGGGACTGGAGATAACGTGGAGTCGCTATGGGTTGAGATCACAAGTGTGGGCACAGAATCAAAGAAACTAGTACTTGGCACGTGTTACAAGCAACCGTATATTAGCGTACATGACGAGGAACATCTCCTGCAGTAAATTGAAAAAGCTGCGGGAATGGGGGACATTCTATTGTTAGGGGATTTTAACTATCCTGATATAAATTGGAGTAGCAATTCATGTGTAAAAACTAGGAGTAGCACGTTCTTAAATACATTAAAGGATCAATACTTAACTCAACTAGTCGAGGACCCAACTAGGTGTAAAACTATTCTGGACCTAGTTATTACCAATAATGTGGACATTATATCAAACACTAAAGTTGGGGAGGCCTTGGGAAACAGTGACCACTATATGGTCACATTTGACATCCGTTTCAAGAAACATAGCAATAAGGGAGCAACTAAAACATTTAACTTTAGAAAAGCTAACTTCAATAAGCTAAGACAGGCACTAAACTACATTAATTGGGTAGTTTGTTTCATGGTAAAGACGCAACGGAAATGTGGGATGCTTTAAGAGAGTTACTTGATAGCAATATTCACAAATTAATTTCCATGAGCAGAAGTACTAAGCACAAACCAATGTGGCTTAATAATGAGGTCAAAGAAGCAATGGCGAATAAGAGGCATGCTTTCAAAACATTTAAGTCTAATGGAGGGGAGGAGTCATTCCAGTATTATAAGGAATGCAATAAAGAATGCAAAAAAGTAATAAGGGCAGCTAAAATTAAACACAAAAAGGAAATCGTTTTAGAGAGTAAAACCAATCCTAAAAGTTTTATAAATACATAAAACAGTAAAAGATTACAGAAGGAGAACATAGGCCCATTACAAGATGAGCTGAGAGCTTTGATAAACGATAATAAAATAAAAGCAGAAATACTGAACAGTTGTTTTTTTCTTCCTCAGCATTCACCAGGGAGGATCAGACTGTGAGAGTAGTCCATAACGATAGTGAAGGTAATGATTCTTGGCTTGATGCTTGTTTAAGAGAGGAAGTAGTCCTGGAGAGACTTAGCAACATAAAGATTAATAAATCACCAGGCCCAGATGGTTTTCATCCGAGGCTGGTTATGGAGCTTAGGTCACAGCTAGCAAAACCCCTATACTTGATTTTTCATAGTTCAATTACATCAGGCATGGTACCAAAGGATTGGCGCATAGCTGAGGTAGTGCCTTTATTTAAAAAGGGAACTAAAAATAACCCTAACTATAAACCAGTTAGTGTAACCTCTATAGTGGGTAAAATATTGGAAGGTATTTTGAGGGATAGCATAAAGGATTATCTGCAGGTTAATAAGATTATTAGCAAAAGTCAGCATGAGTTTGTAAGGGACAGATCATGTCAAACTAACTTAACTTCTACGAGGAAGTGAGCAAGAATCTTGACCAGGGAAAAGCAGTGGTTGTGGTGTATTTAGATGTTGCAAAAGCCTTCGATACAGTGCCTCACAGGAGACTCATCATATAATTCAGGGACTTTGCATAGGATATACTACAGGTTGAGTATCCCTTATCCAAAATGCTTGGGACCAGAGGTATTTTGGATATCGGATTTTTCCGTATTTTGGAATAATTGCATACCATAATGAGATATCATGGTGATGGGACCTAAATCTAAGCACAGAATGCATTTATGTTACATATACACCTTATACACACAGCCGGAAGGTAATTTTAGCCAATATTTTTTGTAAGTTTGTGCATTGAACAACGTGTGTGTACATTTGCACAATTCATTTATGTTTCATATACACCTTATATACACAGCCTGAAGGTCATTTAATACAATATTTTTAATCACTGTGTGTATTAAACAAAGTTTGTGTACATTGAGACATCAGAAAACAAAGGTTTCACTATCTCACTCTCACGCAAAAAAGTCCGTATTTCGGAATATTCCGTATTTCGGAATATTTGGATATGGGATACTCAACCTGTATTTGTACATGGATAGGTAATTGGCTGGATAACAGAGTACAACGAGTAGGGGTCAACGGGATGTTCTCCAGCTGGGTACCAGTAGTCAGCGGAATACCACAAGGGTCCGTACTTGGCCCACTACTGTTCAATATATTTATCCATGATCTAGGAATAGGCCTGGAAATCACAGTGCTCATAGATAATAGGCTTAATAACAGTACACAATGTCAAAATGCAGCAAAAAAGGCAAGTAAAGTGCTTCGTGCATAAAACGGGGCATTGAGACAAGGGACGAGGATGTAATCTGACACTGTACAAATCATTGGTACGTCCGCACCTGGAATATTGTGTTCAGTTTTGGGCATCATATTATAAAAAAGATATCGGGGAGCTAGAAAGAGTTCAAAGGCGAGCTACTAAATTCATTAAAGGGTTACAGACACTGGAGTACGAGGAAAGGCTTACTAGGTTAAATATGTATACACTAGAAAAGAGGCGTCTAAGAGGAGACATTAATATCTTCAAATATGTAAAGGGTCATTACAAGGAATTAGCAGGGGATTTGTTTATTAAAAGAACTCGGTATAGGACACGTGGGCACCCGCTGAGGCTAGAGGAGAGAAAATTCCGTACACAACGTAGGAAACGGTTCTTCACGGTAAGGACAATAAAGATTTGGAACACCCTGCCAGAGAAGGTAATAATGGCAGACTCTGTAAATGCATTTAAAAATGGAAAAAATATCCAGAGTTATAGCATTTAACATAGTGTCATTAATATCTGGGAGTGGTATGAATCATAATTGTCAATTGGTACTAAGCCATTACTTCAGCAGGTGCATTATAATAGGAACAGCTTAACACAGAAAACAGTTTGAACCCAGTGCCGTAACTAGATATTTTAGCGCTGTGTGCAAGAAACAGCACCGGCGCCCCCCCTCCATCCTATACAAAACAGGGCCAGTATAGGGGTGTGGCTTTGTGGGGAAGGGGCGTGGCCAAAGAGCTCCCTTTTACACATTATAGCAGGTAGAGTCCCAGAGTCCCCCTTTTTACCCATTGCGGCAGCAGAGTTTCCCTTTTTACACATTACAGCAGGCAGAGTCCCCTTTTTAGACATACTGTAGGCAGGCAGAGTCCCCCTTTTTACACATTAGGCAGGCAGAGTCCCTCTTTTTTACACATTACAGCAGCACAGTGGCACACTGGGTGAGAGCTAGGGAGAAAGCAGGTGGGAGGAACACTGGGGGAGGGCTAGGGAAAAAGCAGGTGAGAGGCACGCAGGGGGAAGGCTAGGGAGAGAGCAGGTGTGAGGAACGCAGGGGGAAGGCTAGGGAGAGAGCAGGTAAGAGGAACACAGGGGCAAGGCTAGGGTAAGAGCATGTGAGAGGGACGCGGTGGGGAGAGCTAGGGTAAGAGCAGGTGAGAGGCTCGCAGGGGGAGGGCTAGGGAGAGAACAGGTGAGAGGAACGCGGGAGGAAGACTAGGGAGAGAGCAGGTAAGAGGAACGAAGGGGGAAGGCTAGGGTAAGAGCAGGTGAGAGGCACGCAGGAGGAGGGCTAGGGAGAGAACAGGTGAGGGGAACACGTGGGGGGGGGGAAGCTAGGGTAAGAGCAGGTGAGAGGAATGCGGTGGGGAGAGCTAGGGTAAGAGCAGTTGAGAGGAATGCGGTGGGGAGAGCTAGGGTAAGAGCAGGTGAGAGGCACGCAGGGGGAAGGCTAGGGCAAGAGGTGAGAGGCACGCAGGAGGAAGGCTAGGGAGAGAGCAGGTGTGGGGAACGCGAGGGGAGGGCTAGGGAGAGAGCAGGTGTGAGGAACGCGAGGGGAGGGCTAGGGAGAGAGCAGGTGTGAGGAACGCGAGGGGAGGGCTAGGGAGAGAGCAGGTGTGAGGAACGCGAGGGGAGGGCTAGGGAGAGAGCAGGTGTGAGGAACGCGAGGGGAGGGCTAGGGAGAGAGCAGGTGTGAGGAACGCGAGGGGAGGGCTAGGGAGAGAGCAGGTGTGAGGAACGCGAGGGGAGGGCTAGGGAGAGAGCAGGTGAGGGGAGGGCTAGGGAGAGAGCAGGTGTGAGGAACACGAGGGGAGGGCTAGAGAGAGAGCAGGTGTGAGGAACGCGAGGGGAGGGCTAAGGAGAGAGCAGGTGTGAGGAACTCGAGGGGAGGGCTAGGGAGAGCAGGTGAGGGGAGGGCTAGGGAGAGCAGGTGTGAGGAACACGAGGGGAGGGCTAGAGAGAGAGCAGGTGTGAGGAACGCGAGGGGAGGGCTAGGGAGAGAGCAGGTGTGAGGAACGCGAGGGGAGGGCTAGGGAGAGAGCAGGTGTGAGGAACGCGAGGGGAGGGCTAGGGAGAGAGCAGGTGAGGGGAACGCGAGGGGAGGGCTAGGGAGAGAGCAAGTGAGGGGAACGCGAGGGGAGGGCTAGGGAGAGAGCAGGTGTGAGGAACGCGAGGGGAGGGCTAGGGAGAGAGCAGGTGTGAGGAACGCGAGGGGAGGGCTAGGGAGAGAGCAGGTGTGAGGAACGCGAGGGGAGGGCTAGGGAGAGAGCAGGTGTGAGGAACGCGAGGGGAGGGCTAGGGAGAGAGCAGGTGAGGGGAACGCGAGGGGAGGGCTAGGGAGAGAGCAGGTGTGGGGAACGCGAGGGGAGGGCTAGGGAGAGAGCAGGTGTCAGGAACGCGAGAGGAGGGCTAGGGAGAGAGCAGGTGTGAGGAACGCGAGGGGAGGGCTAGGGAGAGAGCAGGTGTGAGGAACGCGAGGGGAGGGCTAGGGAGAGAGCAGGTGTGAGGAACGCGAGGGGAGAGCTAGGGAGAGAGCAGGTGTGAGGAACGCGAGGGGAGAGCTAGGGAGAAAGCAGGTGGGAGGAACACTGGGGGAGAGCTAGGGAAAGAGCAGGTGAGAGGCACGCAGGGGGAGGGCTAGGGAGAGAACAGGTGAGAGAAACGCGGGAGGAAGACTAGGGAGAGAGCAGGTAAGAGGAACGAAGGGGCAAGGCTAGGGAGAGAGCAGGTGAGAGGCACGCAGGAGGAGGGCTAGGGAGAGAACAGGTGAGGGGAACACGTGGGGGGGCGAAAGCTAGTGTAAGAGCAGGTGAGAGGAATGCGGTGGGGAGAGCTAGGGTAAGCGCAGGTGAGAGGAATGCGGTGGGGAGAGCTAGGGTAAGAGCAGGTGAGAGGCGAGGGGAACGCGAGGGGAGGGCTATGGAGAGAGCAGGTGTGAGGAACGCGAGGGGAGGGCTAGGGAGAGAGCAGGTGAGGGGAACGCGAGGGGAGGGCTAGGGAGAGCAGGTGTGAGGAACGCTAGGGTAAGAGCAGGTGAGAGGCACGCAGGAGGAGGGCTAGGGAGAGAACAGGTGAGGGGAACACGTGGGGGGGGGGGGCTAGTGTTAGAGCAGGTGAGAGGAATGCGGTGGGGAGAGCTAGGGTAAGAGCAGGTGAGAGGAATGCGGGGGGGAGAGCTAGGGTAAGAGCAGGTGAGAGGAATGCGGTGGGGAGAGCTAGGGTAAGAGCAGGTGAGAGGCACGCAGGGGGAAGGCTAGGGTAAGAGCAGGTGAGAGGCACGCAGGAGGAGGGCTAGGGAGAGAACAGGTGAGGGGAGGGCTAGGGAGAGAGCAGGTGTGAGGAACGCGAGGGGAGGGCTAGGGAGAGAGCAGGTGTGAGGAACGCGAGGGGAGGGCTAGGGAGAGAGCAGGTGTGAGGAACGCGAGGGGAGGGCTAGGGAGAGAGCAGGTGTTGGGAACGCGAGGGGAGGGCTAGGGAGAGAGCAGGTGTGAGGAACGCGAGGGGAGGGCTAGGGAGAGAGCAGGTGTGAGGAACGCGAGGGGAGGGCTAGGGAGAGAGGTGTGGGGAACGCGAGGGGAGGGCTAGGGAGAGAGCAGGTGTGAGGAACGCGAGGGAAGGGCTAGGGAGAGAGCAGGTGTGGGGAACGCGAGGGGAGGGCTAGGGAGAGAGCGGGTGTGAGGAACGCGAGGGGAGGGCTAGGGAGGGAGCGGGTGTGAGGAACGCGAGGGGAGGGCTAGGGAGAGAGCAGATGTGGGGAACGCGAGGGGAGGGCTAGGGAGAGAGCGGGTGTGAGGAACGCGAGGGAAGGGCTAGGGAGGGAGCGGGTGTGAGGAACGCGAGGGGAGGGCTAGGGAGAGAGCAGGTGTGAGGAACGCGAGGGGAGGGCTAGGGAGAGAGCAGGTGTGAGGAACGCGAGGGGAGGGCTAGGGAGAGAGTGGGTGTGAGGTGTGTATTACAAAGTATATACTTAATGTAATGGGAGGCAGCACTCTCTATCCACTCAGTGTGATTCCTGCTCCTGCCCATACATGTTGTCACTCACTACCACATAGCATGTGTGTGTAATACCCCCCATACCAGGAGCTTCCTGCCCCAGGCACTGTCTCCCAGAGGTTACATTACAGCTGCTTACACCTCACCATACTCTGGCTAGCGGCTGCATTCCTCTCCCTGCCCGGGACAGTGTTGTTACCTCCCCCTATCCCCCATACATCCATCTACTCCTCCTCTCCTCTCCCTGCTAATCCCCCCCGAGTACCTTCTCTCCCGGGTCACCAGCACTCCATCATGGCTGTCGGGCCCGGCTACCAGGCGTAGCAGATTGACGGTGAGCCGCTGCTGGCCGCCTTCTTGGTCAGCTTCGTGACCTGTAACGACGCCCCGCCGGTGCCCGGAGAACCGCAGCTGCACATAGGAGCTGAGAGCCGGAGCTGCACGTCGTGGGCGATCGCGGGCGGGCCGTAATGTGGTGTGGAGCGGCGGGTGCATGCAGAGAATTTTCCGCCTCACAGCGCATTGCGCTGTGTGCAATGCCCCTCTCGCCCGTACCTAGTTACGGCTGTGGTTGAACCCGATGGGCATTTTGCCACTTTTCAACCTCACTAACTATGTAAAAAAAAAAAAAAAGTAGTTCCTGACCAACAAGCATTCACAACCGTAAATGGCGTAAAAATAAAAAATTTGAGAAAACAAAATTAAAAAGAAATTGGGTTATTTATATATCCATTCCAATTTAGGTCTCTCTTAACTTAGTGTAGGAAACCGGTTTGATCCCATTTGCAATTACACATCAAACAACCATTTTAAGTGAAAACGTGATTTCCCAAATAATTTCTGCAAAATCACACCAGGGGAATGAAAATTGTTACACTCTAATTTGCTTAAAAAACATGAGAGAGAAAAACACATAATTGAGTGATATTGTGAAAGTGTGAAAAGTTAGTCTAGTTTGGACTCGCCCTTAAATACAGCCTTGAATACAGTGATGATGGAGATACTCACCAAACTTTCACCATTGTTCGTCACCAATCCCCAGATGTATGGTTCAAAAGATGGAATCATCTAATACAGCTGCTGCTTCTTAACAAAAAAAATAAAAAATGGTATTTTATTCCATATCGAAGATTAAAAAAAAATATGATGACTAATATCGCACCAGGAAAAAAGGAGAGAGCACCACAAACAAGCGAATGACAGTCTCCAAGGGTTGGCCAAATTCCCACAAGAGTCCGTCTATCATCCTCCAAGATGATGTAGGAATGGTGTGGTCAATCAGAATCTTCTAGTTCCATTCACCAATGTGGTTTGACATGTCTTTTTCAATGTGTCCAAGTTTTAAGGATGTACATGTTTGAGCATAGGTGGTTTAATTAGTTCCTCAGACTTTAACCATCTGGGCTTAAGCATGGATATCCTTAAAACCTGTACTGTTAGGGTGCCTTCAGGACAAAATTTGGAAGCCACTGCTATATACAATTAGAAAGCAAAAAGTTTGAAGTGACATTTTCTTCAAAAGCCCAAAACCGCATGAACACACTGTAGCAGAGCATTTTGTATGCAAATACAGTCACAGTCACACACACAATATAGGCATGCTGCATATCATTTTAATCAGCAGAAGCCGCATGTGCGTCCTAATGCATTACTTTGCATCTAAGACCCATGTTCGTGATGCTACCGAGCCACACTGCACTCACGTGTTGTGTAACGCGGCTTGTAGTGCACGGAGCAAAGATGTAAGAGGACACATCTGTATATTGGTCATGAAAGATGCATAAGCAAAGATAAAATGTGTCTGTATTGTAATTATACCCATGCATGTTCGTAGAGAAAAAAAATGGGTACATTTGGATGAAGCACTCCGTTCGCTTGAAATAATTGAAATGTAACATTGTTTTAATTAAGATATAGAAAGTGTAAATTGGTAGGACACAGTTTTAAAATGTAAAATAATGTATCTCATACTGTATATATAAGGTTTTCGGCAAAATATTTAAAACTTAGATATCTACATATAAACAGATGAGCCTATGCATTTATTTTGTCAGGTAAACCCTGTTCCGTTATGGTATTGCTTGGGGCGCTTATAAAATAAAAATAAAAACATATTTGTATTCTTATTACAGGTTGAGTATCCCTTATCCAAAATGCTTGGGACCAGAGGTATTTTGGATATCGGATTTTTCCGTATTTTGGAATAATTGCATACCATAATGAGATATCATGGTGATGGGACCTAAATCTAAGCACAGAATGCATTTATGTTACATATACACCTTATACACACAGCCTGAAGGTCATTTAATACAATATCTTTAATAACTTTGTGTATCAAACAAAGTTTGTGTACATTGAGCCATCAGAAAACAAAGGTTTCACTATCTCACTCTCAGTCAAAAAAGTCCGTATTTCGGAATATTCCGTATTTCGGAATATTTGGATATGGGATACTCAACCTGTATCATTATTATTCCTGTCGCACTAATAACTATGACGTAGGTACTATGAGAACTGCAGTTAGCTATCATAAATAATCTCTTGGGACTACCAGATACTCAGATGCTCTTGACTTAAAGGGGGGTGCTCACCGAGCGATCGCTTCTTAAAATCTAAGCAATCTGAATCTAGATTGCTTAGATTTTAAGCAGTGATCACTCCGCGTGTACCCCTCACAGCGATAGCGATGCGCAGCCCCGCGCATCGCTATCGCTGCTGCTAGATTGGCCTGCAGGCCAATCTAGCAGGTCGCTCACTTCACCCGCTGGGTGAAATGGGTGCCCCCCACACACAGCACACATCTCTCCCCAAATCAGCCCGTGAATACGGGCCTTTAGTTTGTGTCCTTAATGATGTTGCACAAATTGCACAAAGCAGCTATATAATTACAAATAATTATGTAAGATGTTTAGTACAATCTGAGGGAATTTAAATGTTTTTTACGCCAGCAGATGACGCCCAACGGAGCTACTCAATTGTAGCTCCATTCTGGCACGATCGGCTGCCAGCGCTGACATTTCAGCTTAAACCCCCTCCCGGGGGTGGCGAGCTGAGAGGTATGAAAAGTGACCCGTTTGGCCGCCCAAACGGCACTTTTCGCATTCGCACCCATTAGTTTAGTCGGATTTAGCTCCTTTACGCAGCTAAACCCGACACTAATGGGTACGATCAGCTCGATAGGAGGCATCAATTGAATGTCGCCCCTGCGATCTCCTGTCACTTTAGACGGGAGATCGGGCAGCCTTTTTGCATTAATGTTTTAATGTAAAAACAAAATGTATCCAGCATATTATATTAATACTATGAAACATTGCTATGTATTAGGAACCCCAGGCTGCAGCGCCCGTGGGGGTGGCATTGGAGCGTTGGAGTGAACAGGAGCGTGTCCATCTCTGAATCAGGACCTATGAGTTGATATCAGATTAATGATGTGGATTGCCCCCCTGCTATGGGATGTGGCAGGTTACATGGAGGTGATTGTTTAACTGTGTTTAACCACTAGATGCAAAACACCTTTAATCATGCTTTGATGACATACTCCTCCGACCCCAATCCCTACAGCTACAGTCCAAAGATCATGCCCTCCCATTCACGAAGTCCCTCACTTTTTAGGAGCTGCAAATTGAGACGGTCTCACAGAAAGTCAGGCTTTGGGGGGGTATACTCCTACCTGTTGACAGAGTACAACTCAGAAAATGCTATCCCAGATGTTTATGAGGCAGCGCTTGCTGGCAGCTATAGATCAAACAGGTGTTAACCCATGCACTAAAACAAATATCTGTAAGTTTTACAATTGTTGTTATGAGATTACATATAGAATACAACTAGGGGGGATGCGGTCAAGATCCCGCCGGACGGAATCCCGGCGGTCGAAATACCGACAACAGGATCCCGACCGGCACAATCCCGACATATTCTCCCTCTGTGGGTGTCCACGACACACATAGAGGGAGAATAAATTAGTGTGCCGAGCGTAGCGAGCCCGCAAGGGGCTGCGTTGCGTTCGCCCTCCTGTCAGGATTGTGCCAGTTGGGATCCCGGTGTCTGTATTCCGACCGCCGGGATCCTTTCCGGCGGGATTTCGTACTGATCCCAACTAGGGATCAAGTTACTCTTGCGTAGATCTGCAACCAGTCCAGCTATTGAAGTTCTGCTGTATAAGATAAAAACAAAAATAAAAAAATTGATTTTTCCACAGAATCAATACAATACTACGACCTACTACTATACATAAAGCAGAAATTTGAAATGCAAAGACACAGAACACGTGCTATGCTTGGCTATGCGTGTCACTACATAAGAAGGTTAAGTTCAGCTTCTTTTTTTAATATCCCCTATTGTGCCCAATGTTTTCTCTAATCCTTGGAATCCCACAAATAAAACAGTAACTGTCTGATTGTATTGGCCCGATGTCAATAGTCATTGCAGGCAGCGTCACTCCATCCAAGGTCAAATATGGATCTAATCACATGAGCTTAGCAAAATATGCTTTGTATGTCCTTATTTGTGTATGAAAGGGAAGTGCTACATCCCATGCACTGATTAGCTAGGGAAGAAAAACATAATTAACAGTAATGACCTCTAGTTTAAATCCATAAGCCCTGGTCAGATTGCTCCATTGATGGTCACTGATCGAGATCCAATATACATTATTACTCTTACATTAATAAGGGAATAGAAGGAGGTCCTTACTGATTTGCCATGTGAGGTGGTTTTTATTGATAAACACATAGGGCCATATGCAATTGCAGTCGAATTGCCGCAAATGTCGAAAAACGGGGCATTTTCGACAAAAAAAACCTGTCTAATTGGATTCGACAATGTAATACAGTACTTTTCGACAAAAAACCTGCCGTTTCAGATTCGACTTTTGGAAATTCGACATTTCTCAAATTCGACATGTCTGCAATAGTAAAAATGCGGTTTTTCGACAAAAGTATATTCAATTGAAGAATGTCGATTCGACAACGGTGCTTTTCGACAGTCATTCCGTCAATTTCACTCCGCCTCATTGTGCTGTTGTGATCTAATACATTTTTTTAAAAACATGTTTTTTTTATTGCTAATAGCATATCTATTTATATTAGAAGGGATTATCTACTTGGTTTGTCTATTTAGGAGCCTCAAGTATTATTTAATTGATTTTTTAAAAGAATATTATTATTTTTTTACTGACTAAAAAAAATAGGAGAGATCAGTGCATGTTTTTCAGTGGGAAGGGGTGGGAAAGGGTTAAAATTCCTGAAAAAAATTGCGTGGGGTCCACCCTCCTAAGCATAACCAGCCTCAGGCTCTTTGAGCCGGTCCTGGTTGCAAAAATACTAGTGATGTGCACCGGAAATTTTTCGGGTTTTGTGTTTTGGTTTTGGGTTCGGTTCCGCGGCCGTGTTTTGGGTTCGAACGCGTTTTGGCAAAACCTCACTGAATTTTTTTTGTCGGATTCGGGTGTGTTTTGGATTCGGGTGTTTTTTTCAAAAAACCCTAAAAAACAGCTTAAATCATCGAATTTGGGGGTCATTTTGATCCCATAGTATTATTAACCTCAATAACCATAATTTACACTCATTTACAGTCTATTCTGAACACCTCACACCATTATTTTTAGTCCTAAAATTTGCACCGAGGTCGCTGGATGGCTAAGCTAAGCGACCCAAGTGGCCGACACAAACACCTGGCCCATCTAGGAGTGGCACTGCAGTGTCAGGCAGGATGGCCCTTCCAAAAAATACTCCCCAAACAGCACATGACGCAAAGAAGAAAAAAAAGAGGCGCAATGAGGTAGCTGTGTGAGTAAGCTAAGCGACCCTAGTGGCCGACACAAACACCTGGCCCATCTAGGAGTGGCACTGCAGTGTCAGGCAGGATGGCCCTTCCAAAAAATACTCCCCAAACAGCACATGACGCAAAGAAAAATGAAAGAAAAAAGAGGTGCAAGATGGAATTGTCCTTGGGCCCTCCCACCCACCCACCCTTATGTTGTATAAACAGGACATGCACACTTTAACCAACCCATCATTTCAGCGACAGGGTCTGCCACACGACTGTGACTGAAATGACTGGTTGGTTTGGGCCCCCACCAAAAAAGAAACAATCAAACTCTCCTTGCACAAACTGGCTCTACAGAGGCAAGATGTCCACCTCATCATCATCGTCCGATTCATCACCCCTTTCACTGTGTACATCCCCTTCCTCACAGATTATTAATTCGTCCCCACTGGAATCCACCATCTCAGATCCCCGTGTACTTTCTGGAGGCAATTGCTGCTGGTGAATGTCTCCATGGAGTAATTGATTATAATTCATTTTAATGAACATCATCTTCTCCACATTTTCTGGAAGTAGCCTCGTACGCCGATTGCTGACAAGGTGAGCGGCGGCACTAAACACTCTTTCGGAGTACACACTGGAGGGAGGGCAACTTAGGTAGAATAAAGCCAGTTTGTGCAAGGGCCTCCAAATTGACTCTTTTCCCTGCCAGTATACGTACAGACTGTCTGACGTGCCTACTTGGATGCGGTCACTCATATAATCCTCCACCATTCTTTCAATGGTGAGAGAATCATATGCAGTGACAGTAGACGACATGTCAGTAATCGTTGGCAGGTCCTTCAGTCCGGACCAGATGTCAGCATCAGCAGTCGCTCCAGACTGCCCTGCATCACCGCCAGCGGGTGGGCTCGGAATTCGTAGCCTTTTCCTCGCACCCCCAGTTGCGGGAGAATGTGAAGGAGGAGATGTTGACAGGTCGCGTTCCGCTTGACTTGACAATTTTCTCACCAGCAGTTCTTTGAACCCCTGCAGACTTGTGTCTGCCGGAAAGAGAGATCCAACGTAGGTTTTAAATCTAGGATCGAGCACGGTGGCCAAAATGTAGTGCTCTGATTTCAACAGATTGACCACACGTGAATCCTGGTTAAGCGAATGAAGGGCTCCATCCACAAGTCCCACATGCCTAACGGAATCGCTCTGTTTTAGCTCCTCCTTCAATGCCTCCAGCTTCTTCTGCAAAAGCCTGATGAGGGGAATGACCTGACTCAGGCTGGCAGTGTCTGAACTGACTTCACGTGTGGCAAGTTCAAAGGGCAGCAGAACCTTGCACAACGTTGAAATCATTCTCCACTGCGCTTGAGACAGGTGCATTCCACCTCCTTTGCCTATATCGTGGGCAGATGTATAGGCTTGAATGGCCTTTTGCTGCTCCTCCATCCTCTGAAGCATATAGAGGGTTGAATTCCACCTCGTTACCACCTCTTGCTTCAGATGATGGCAAGGCAGGTTCAAGTTTTTTTGGTGGTGCTCCAGTCTTCTGTACGCGGTGCCTGCACGCCGAAAGTGGCCCGCAATTCTTCTGGCCACCGACAGCATCTCTTGCATGCCCCTGTCGTTTTTTAAATAATTCTGCACCACCAAATTCAAGGTATGTGCAAAACATGGGACGTGCTGGAATTTGCCCAGATGTAATGCACGCACAATATTGCTGGCGTTGTCCGATGCCACAAATCCCCAGGAGAGTCCAATTGGGGTAAGCCATTCTGCGATGATCTTCCTCAGTTGCCGTAAGAGGTTTTCAGCTGTGTGCGTATTCTGGAAAGCGGTGATACAAAGCGTAGCCTGCCTAGGAACGAGTTGGCGTTTGCGAGATGCTGCTACTGGTGCCGCCGCTGCTGTTCTTGCAGCGGGAGGCAATACATCTACCCAGTGGGCTGTCACAGTCATGTAGTCCTGAGTCTGCCCTGCTCCACTTGTCCACATGTCCGTGGTTAAGTGGACATTGGGTACAACTGCATTTTTTAGGACACTGTGGAGTCTTTTTCTGACGTCCGTGTACATTCTCGGTATCGCCTGCCTAGAGAAGTGGAACCTAGATGGTATTTGGTAACAGGGGCACACTACCTCAAGAAATTGTCTAGTTCCCTGTGAACTAACGGCGGATACCGGACGCACGTCTAACACCAACATAGTTGTCAAGGCCTCAGTTATCCGCTTTGCAACAGGATGACTGCTGTGATATTTCATCTTCCTCGCAAAGGACTGTTGGACAGTCAATTGCTTACTGGAAGTAGTACAAGTGGTCTTCCGACTTCCCCTCTGGGATGACGATCGACTCCCAGCAGCAACAACAGCAGCGCCAGCAGCAGTAGGCGTTACACTCAAGGATGCATCGGAGGAATCCCAGGCAGGAGAGGACTCGTCAGACTTGCCAGTGACATGGCCTGCAGGGCTATTGGCTTTCCTGGGTAAGGAGGAAATTGACACTGAGGGAGTTGGTGGTGTGGTTTGTGCGAGCTTGGTTACAAGAGGAAGGGATTTACTGGTCAGTGGACTGCTTCCGCTGTCGCCCAAAATTTTTGAATTTGTCACTGACTTATTATGAATGCGCTGCATGTGACGTATAAGGGAGGATGTTCCGAGGTGGTTAACGTCCTTACCCCTACTTATTACAGCTTGACAAAGGCAACACACGGCTTGACACCTGTTGTCCGCATTTCTGTTGAAATACTTCTACACTGAAGAGCTGATTTTTTTTGGTATTTTCACCAGGCATGTCAATGGCCATATTCCTCCCACTGACAACAGGTGTCTCCCCGGGTGCCTGACTTAAACAAACCACCTCACCATCAGAATCCTCCTTGTCAATTTCCTCCCCAGTGCCAGCAACACCCATATCCTCATCCTGGTGTACTTCAACACTGACATCTTCAATTTCACTATCAGGAACTGGACTGCGGGTGCTCCTTTCAACACTAGCAGGGGGCGTGCAAATGGTGGAAGGTGCAAGCTCTTCCCGTCCAGTGTTGGGAAGGTCAGGCATCGCAACCGACACAATTGGACTCTCCTTTGGGATTTGTGATTTCGAAGAACGCACAGTTCTTTGCTGTGCTTTTGCCGCAAGTCTTTTCTTTTTTCTAGCGAGAGGATGAGTGCTTCCATCCTCATGTGAAGCTGAACCACTAGCCATGAACATAGGCCAGGGCCTCAGGCGTTCCTTGCCACTCCGTGTCGTAAATGGCATATTGGCAAGTTTACGCTTCTCCTCAGACGCTTTTAATTTTGATTTTTGGGTTATTTTTTTACTGATCTTTTGTGTTTTGGATTTTACATGCTCTGTACTATGACATTGGGCATCGGCCTTGGCAGACGACGTTGATGGCATTTCATCGTCTCGGCCATGACTAGTGGCAGCAGCTTCAGCACGAGGTGGAAGTGGATCTTGATCTTTCCCTATTTTTTTAACCTCCACATTTTTGTTCTCCATATTTTGCGCACAACTAAAAGCCACCACAGGTATACAATGTAGATGGATGGATAGTATAGTATTACTTATACTTATGGACGACGAGTGCACTGACGACACAGAGGTAGGTACAGCCGTGGCCTACCGTACTGCTGGTTAGTGCTTATATATAAATATAATATACTGTATAACGGACCTGGTGGACAGTGTCAGCAGACTGCTAAACAAACTAGTATGAAGAAAGAAAAAAAAAAAACACCACAGGTATACAATGTAGATGGATGGATAGTATAGTATTACTTATACTTATGGACGACGAGTGCACTGACAACACAGAGGTAGGTACAGCCGTGGCCTACCGTACTGCTGCTTAGTGCTTATATATATGATATACTGTATAACGGACCTGGTGGACACTGTCAGCAGACTGCTAAACAAACTAGTATGAAGAAAGAAAAAAAAAAAAACACCACAGGTATACAATGTAGATGGATGGATAGTATAGTATTACTTATACTTATGGACGACGGGTGCACTGACGACACAGAGGTAGGTACAGCCGTGGCCTACCGTACTGCTGCTTAGTGCTTATATATAAATATAATATACTGTATAACGGACCTGGTGGACAGTGTCAGCAGACTGCTAAACTAGTATGAAGAAAGAAAAAAAAAACCACCACAGGTATACAATGTGGATGGATAGTATAGTATTACTTATACTTATGGACGACGAGTGCACTGACGACACAGAGGTAGGTACAGCCGTGGCCTACCGTACTGCTGCTTAGTGCTTATATATAAATATAATATACTGTATAACGGACCTGGTGGACAGTGTCAGCAGACTGCTAAACTAGTATGAAGAAAGAAAAAAAAACCCACCACAGGTATACAATGTGGATGGATAGTGTAGTATTACTTATACTTATGGACGACGAGTGCACTGACGACACAGAGGTAGGTACAGCCGTGGCCTACCGTACTGCTGCTTAGTGCTTATATATAAATATAATATACTGTATAACGGACCTCAGTGGACAGTGTCAGCAGACTGCTAAACTAGTATGAAGAAAGAAAAAAAAAAACACCACAGGTATACAATGTAGATGGATGGATAGTATAGTATTACTTATACTTATGGACGACGAGTGCACTGACGACACAGAGGTAGGTACAGCCGTGGCCTACCGTACTGCTGCTTAGTGCTTATATATATGATATACTGTATAACGGACCTGGTGGACACTGTCAGCAGACTGCTAAACAAACTAGTATGAAGAAAGAAAAAAAAAACACCACAGGTATACAATGTAGATGGATGGATAGTATAGTATTACTTATACTTATGGACGACGAGTGCACGGACGACACAGAGGTAGGTACAGCCGTGGCCTACCGTACTGCTGCTTAGTGCTTATATATAAATATAATATACTGTATAACGGACCTGGTGGACAGTGTCAGCAGACTGCTAAACTAGTATGAAGAAAGAAAAAAAAAACCACCACAGGTATACAATGTGGATGGATAGTGTAGTATTACTTATACTTATGGACGACGAGTGCACTGACGACACAGAGGTAGGTACAGCCGTGGCCTACCGTACTGCTGGTTAGTGCTTATATATAAATATAATATACTGTATAACGGACCTCAGTGGACAGTGTCAGCAGACTGCTAAACTAGTATGAAGAAAGAAAAAAAAAAACACCACAGGTATACAATGTAGATGGATGGATAGTATAGTATTACTTATACTTATGGACGACGAGTGCACTGACGACACAGAGGTAGGTACAGCCGTGGCCTACCGTACTGCTGCTTAGTGCTTATATATATGATATACTGTATAACGGACCTGGTGGACACTGTCAGCAGACTGCTAAACAAACTAGTATGAAGAAAGAAAAAAAAAACACCACAGGTATACAATGTAGATGGATGGATAGTATAGTATTACTTATACTTATGGACGACGAGTGCACGGACGACACAGAGGTAGGTACAGCCGTGGCCTACCGTACTGCTGCTTAGTGCTTATATATAAATATAATATACTGTATAACGGACCTGGTGGACAGTGTCAGCAGACTGCTAAACTAGTATGAAGAAAGAAAAAAAAACACCACAGGTATACAATGTAGATGGATGGATAGTATAGTATTACTTATACTTATGGACGACGAGTGCACTGACGACACAGAGGTAGGTACAGCCGTGGCCTACCGTACTGCTGCTTAGTGCTTATATATATGATATACTGTATAACGGACCTGGTGGACACTGTCAGCAGACTGCTAAACAAACTAGTATGAAGAAAGAAAAAAAAACACCACAGGTATACAATGTAGATGGATGGATAGTATAGTATTACTTATACTTATGGACGACGAGTGCACTGACGACACAGAGGTAGGTACAGCCGTGGCCTACCATACTGCTGCTTAGTGCTTATATATAAATATAATATACTGTATAACAGACCTGGTGGACAGTGTCAGCAGACTGCTAAACAAACTAGTATGAAGAAAGAAAGAAAAAACACAGGTATACAATGTAGATGGATGGATAGTATAGTATTACTTATACTTATGGACGACGAGTGCACTGACGACACAGAGGTAGGTACAGCCGTGGCCTACCGTACTGCTGCTTAGTGCTTAATTATATATATATAATATACTGTATAACGGTCGGACCTGGTGGACACTGTCAGCAGACTGCTAAACAAACTAGCATGAAGAAAGAAAAAAAAACACCACAGTGTTTTTCAGGCAGACAAACGTATACTGGACTGGTGGTCACTGTCAGCAAAACTGTGCACTGTACTCCTGCTATAACTGCTCCCCAGTCCCCACAATTAGGCAGTGTGAGCAGTGCACTCAGCACAGATATATCATGCAGCAGTGCAGCACACTGAGTGAGCACAGATATGGTGGAGCATTTTTTTTCAGGCAGAGAAACAACGGATTAAACTCAAAACCCTGCACTGTACTCCCTAACAGCTGCTCCCCGTCCCCAATCCTCCCCACAATTAAAACTAAGTCACTCAGTTTTTTTTTTTCTAATACAAGTTACAACGGAGAGGACGCCAGCCACGTCCTCTCCCTATCAATCTCAATGCACGTGTGAAAATGGCGGCGACGCGCGGCTCCTTATATAGAATCCGAGTCTCGCGAGAATCCGACAGCGGGATGATGACGTTCGGGCGCGCTCGGGTTAACCGAGCAAGGCGGGAGGATCCGAGTCGCTCGGACCCGTGTAAAAAAAAGGTGAAGTTCGGGCGGGTTCGGATTCCGAGGAACCGAACCCGCTCATCACTAAAAAATACGGGGGGAAAATGACAGGGGATCCCCCGTATTTTAACAACCAGCACCGGGCTCTGCGTCCGGTCCTGGTGCAAAAAATACGAGGGACAAAAGACGTAGGGGTTCCCCATATTTTTCACACCAACACCGGGCTCCACTAGCTAGAGAGATAATGCCACATTAAATCCCCAACTAGTCACCCCTGGCCGGGGTACCCTGGAGGAGTGGGGACCTCTTAAATCAAGGGGTCCCCCCCTCCAGCCACCCAAGGGCCAGGGGTGAATCCCGAGGCTGTCCCCCCCCCCCAGCCAAGGGCGGCGGATGGGAGGCTGATAGCCAAGTGTCAAAAAAAAATAATTGTTTTTTGTAGCAGAACTACAAGTCCCAGCAAGCCTCCCCGCAAGCTGGTACTTGGAGAACCACAAGTAACAGCATGCAAGGGGGAAACGGGCCCGCTGGTACCTGTAGTTCTACTGCAAAAAAAATACCCAAATAAAAACAGTACACACACACCGTGATAGTATAACTTTATTACATACATGCACACCGACACACACATACTTACCTATGTTGACACGAGGCTCGGTCCTCTTCACCAGTAGAATCCACGGGTTACCTGTAAATAAAATTATTAGTTCATCGACGTTTCGGTGTCACAGCACCGTCATCAGGATATGTAACTGTAAATAAACGTGACCAAGACAAATACAAAAAGCCACTTACCACACTTATAAAGGAGCCAAAGTACCAGAAAACACCCACACCTGTGATGGAGCCCGACCCGTCCGCTGTCGTGGCGAGACGCACCACAATGACGTCACCCACTGGTGCGCCAGAGTGACGCGACGCCGCTGCTAAGGCAACAGGACGCAACCACCCCTGTTGCTAGGACACAACACTCATCGCAGCACAAAGGAGTTAGCGACCCCTGCTGTCTACAGCAGGACAGGAACGGGAACACAAAGTATGAAAAAAAATTAAAACCACACATGATAGAAACACATGTGGGAAGAGGTTAAAAACGCAATGTGCATCACACTGCGTGCATAATAAGCTGCTGAGCAAAAGTGAAGCTTACAGGAATAACACGTTATAATGCATGAATAATCATCATACTAAACACCACTGATCAACACAGACTGTTCCAACAAATCTTCTCATTCAGCCCACGGGGAGCCACAGTGTCGAGACGGACAATCCAACGAGCCTCCATGACCAATAATTTCTGATTCCTATCACCGCCCCGTTTCAATTCGGGGAGGTGATCAATGATCATCTATTTCAAACTGGCCCAACTATGGTTCCTGTTGGCAAAATGTTGGGCCACCGGCTGTTCACTTTTGCCTGAACTTAAAGCCGCCCGGATTGCTGAGCGGTGTTGGTTAGCTCGTTCCTTGAAAGGGCGGATAGTCTTGCCCACATAATAGAACCCACAAGGGCATCTAATAATGTATACCACATACGCTGTAGTGCATGTAACTGCATGTTTGATGGAAATATACTTCCCACTGTGAGGATGTCTGAATGATGCCCCTGTGTCCATATGATTACATGTAGCACAATTGATACAACGGTAACAACCCGCCTTGCGGGTAGTTATCCCCCTAGAACTGAAACGTCTAAAGTCAGTAATGTCCGTGCGGACCACCAAGTCCCTGATGTGTCTTCCACGGCGATAACAAGCCATAGGTGTCCCAGAGTGTACTCCACGTAACTCAGTGTCGCTACTAATAATTGGCCATAACGCCTTTGTTGCCTGTTTGGTGATGGTACTGCTCGTAGTATAATCAGTTGTCCACATAATCCTGCCAGCATGTTTGTTCTTATTTTTACGGGAACTAGAATTAAAGAGAGTCTCTCTAGGAATAGCCAAAACCTTCTTTTTATGCTGCAATAATAACTGCTCAGGATACCCGTGACTCAGAAATTTTGATATCATAGCGTCCAGCTGTGTTTCCAACATATTTCTATCATTGTTGATCCTGGCCACCCTCAACATTTGGGAATACGGTAACCCCGATTTCAGAGCAGTGGGGTGATGGCTTGAGAATCTCAATAAGGTGTTGCGATCAGTGGGTTTGGAATACACTGAGGATGTAAGTCGTCCCTCATGATTGATAAGCTTGACATCTAGATATTCAATTTCATTAAAGCTAATCTTATATGTAAACTTGATGGGACCAGGTAATGTGTTAATATACTCAATGGCATTACAGAATTCCTCCTCAGTGCCTGACCAAAAAATGATCAGGTCATCTATGTACCGCAAAAACAACCGCACATGTTTAGAAAACTCCGAATTACTGTAAAAGAATTTCTTTTCCTGAATAAACATAAAAATGTTTGCATACGTGGGTGAAACGTTAGAACCCATTGAACAACCGGCTTTTTGGATGTAATATTGTCCATCAAATAAGAAATAATTGCGGTGTAAAACCAGTGAGAGCAATCTGAGTATAAATGATAGATTGGGACCGTTGTAGGGAGAGGATGCTGGACCATCACAATCGGTCCCTTTAGGCATGCGCACACGCATTGGAGATCCAGGCGTCAGCGCACGAGAAGAGGTGGCCAAAAGAAGAGGGGTAGGCAGACCGCCGTGGAAGAAGAACATTTCTTGCATTATTGCAGCATAAAAAGAAGGTTTTGGCTATTCCTAGAGAGACTCTCTTTAATTCTAGTTCCCGTAAAAATAAGAACAAACATGCTGGCAGGATTATGTGGACAACTGATTATACTACGAGCAGTACCATCACCAAACAGGCAACAAAGGCGTTATGGCCAATTATTAGTACCGACACTGAGTTACGTGGAGTACAGTCTGGGACACCTATGGCTTGTTATCGCCGTGGAAGAAACATCAGGGACTTGGTGGTCCGCACGGACATTACTGACTTTAGACGTTTCAGTTCTAGGGGGATAACTACCCGCAAGGCGGGTTGTTACCGTTGTATCAATTGTGCTACATGTAATCATATGGACACAGGGGCATCATTCAGACATCCTCACAGTGGGAAGTATATTTCCATCAAACATGCAGTTACATGCACTACAGCATATGTGGTATACATTATTAGATGCCCTTGTGGGTTCTATTATGTGGGCAAGACTATCCGCCCTTTCAAGGAACGAGCTAACCAACACCGCTCAGCAATCCGGGCGGCTTTAAGTTCAGGCAAAAGTGAACAGCCGGTGGCCCAACATGTTGCCAACAGGAACCATAGTTGGGCCAGTTTGAAATATATGATCATTGATCACCTCCCCGAATTGAAACGGGGCGGTGATAGGAATCAGAAATTATTGGTCATGGAGGCTCGTTGGATTGTCCGTCTCGACACTGTGGCTCCCCGTGGGCTGAACGAGAAGATTTGTTGGAACAGTCTGTGTTGATCAGTGGTGTTTAGTATGATGATTATTCATGCATTATAACGTGTTATTCCTGTAAGCTTCACTTTTGCTCAGCAGCTTATTATGCACGCAGTGTGATGCACATTGCGTTTTTAACCTCTTCCCACATGTTTCTATCATGTGTGGTTCTCCTTTTTTTTCATACTTTGTGTTCCCGTTCCTGTCCTGCTGTAGACAGCAGGGGTCGCTAACTCCTTTGTGCTGCTATGCGTGTTGTGTCCTAGCAACAGGGGTGGTTGCGTCCTGTTGCCTTAGCAGCGGCGTCGCGTCACTCTGGCGCACCAGTGGGTGACGTCATTGTGGTGCGTCTCGCCGCGCCAGCGGACGGGTCGGGCTCCATCACAGGTGTGGGTGTTTTCTGGTACTTTGGCTCCTTTATAAGTGTGGTAAGTGGCTCTTTGTATTTGTCTTGGTCACGTTTATTTACAGTTACATATCCTGATGACGGTGCTGTGACACCGAAACGTCGATGAACTTTTGACATTTTTGGATTACACATGCTATAATCAAAACCCTGTGAGTGCCGTCCTCTTTTTTTGGAGTTATATATATATACACAGGTTGAGTATCCCATATCCAAATATTCCGAAATACGGAATATTCCAAAATACGGACTTTTTTGAGTGAGAGTGAGATAGTGAAACCTTTGTTTTTTGATGGCTCAATGTACACAAACTTTGTTTAATACAGTTATTAAAAATATTGTATTAAATAACCTTCAGGCTGTGTGTATAAGGTGTATATGAAGCATAAATGAAATGTGTGAATGTACACACACTTTGTTTAATGCACAAAGTTATAAAAAATATTGGCTAAAATTACCTTCAAGCTGTGTGTAGAAGGTGTATATGAAACTGTGCTTAGACTTGGGTCCCATCGCCATGATATCTCATTATGGTATGCAATTATTCCAAAATACGGAAAAATCCGATATCCAAAATACCTCTGGTCCCAAGCATTTTGGATAAGGGATACTCAACCTGTATGTATATATATATATATATATATAATTATTTTTTGGGGGGGGTTTGTTTTTTTAAATATATATATATATATATATTTCTCTATCGTCCTTGTGGATGCTGGGGTTCCTGAAAGGACCATGGGGAATAGCGGCTCCGCAGGAGACAGGGCACAAAAAGTAAAGCTTTCCGATCAGGTGGTGTGCACTGGCTCCTCCCCCTATGACCCTCCTCCAGACTCCAGTTAGATTTTTGTGCCCGGCCGAGAAGGGTGCAATCTAGGTGGCTCTCCTAAAGAGCTGCTTAGAGAAAGTTTAGCTTAGGTTTTTTATTTTACAGTGAGTCCTGCTGGCAACAGGATCACTGCAACGAGGGACTTAGGGGAGAAGGAGTGAACTCACCTGCGTGCAGGATGGATTGGCTTCTTGGCTACTGGACATCAGCTCCAGAGGGACGATCACAGGTACAGCCTGGATGGTCACCGGAGCCGCGCCGCCGGCCCCCTTGCAGATGCTGAAGTAAGAAGAGGTCCAGAATCGGCGGCTGGACTCCTGCAGTCTTCTAAAGGTAGCGCACAGCACTGCAGCTGTGCGCCATTTTCCTCTCAGCACACTTCACACGGCAGTCACTGAGGGTGCAGGGCGCTGGGAGGGGGGCGCCCTGGGAGGCAAATGAAAACCTTTTTTGGCGAAAAATACCTCACATATAGCCCCCAGAGGCTATATGGAGATATTTAACCCCTGCCAAGATTCACTAAATAGCGGGAGACGAGCCCGCCGAAAAAGGGGCGGGGCCTATCTCCTCAGCACACAGCGCCATTTTCTCTCACAGAAAGCCTGGAGAGAAGGCTCCCAGGCTCTCCCCTGCACTGCACTACAGAAACAGGGTTAAAACAGAGAGGGGGGGCACTGATTTTGGCGATATTGAGATATATATAAAGATGCTATAAGGGAAAACACTTATATAAGGTTGTCCCTATATAATTATAGCGTTTTGGTGTGTGCTGGCAAACTCTCCCTCTGTCTCCCCAAAGGGCTAGTGTGGGTCCTGTCCTCTGTCAGAGCATTCCCGGTGTGTGTGCTGTGTGTCGGTACGTGTGTGTCGACATGTATGAGGACGATGTTGGTGAGGAGGCGGAGAAATTGCCTGTAATGGTGATGTCACTCTCTAGGGAGTCGACACCGGAATGGATGGCTTATTTAGGGAATTACGTGAGAATGTCAACACGCTGCAAGGTCGGTTGACGACGTGAGACGGCCGACAAACTATTAGTACCGGTCCAGGCGTCTCAGAAACACCGTCAGGGGCGTTAAAAACGCCCATTTACCTCAGTCGGTCGACACAGACACAGACACGGACACTGAATCCAGTGTCGACGGTGAATAAACAAACGTATTTCTCATTAGGGCCACACGTTAAGGGCAATGAAGGAGGTGTTGCATATTTCTGATACTACAAGTACCACAAAAAAGGGTATTATGTGGGAGTGAAAAAACTACCTGTAGTTTTTCCTGAATCAGATAAAATAAAATGAAAGCGTGGGGTTACCCCGATAGCAAATATTGGCGTTATACCCTTTCCCGCCAGAAATTAGGGCGCGTTGGGAAACACCCCTTAGGGTGATAAGGCGCTCACACGCTTATCAAGTGGCGTTACCGTCTCCAGATACGGCCGCCCTCAAGGAGCCAGCTGATAGGAAGCTGGAAAGATATCCTAAAAAGTATATACACACATACGGTGGTTATACTGCGACCAGCGATCGCCATCAGCCTGGAGATGCAGTGCTGGGTTGGCTTGGTCGGATTCCCTGACTGAAAATATTTTATTCATATAGAGCATTTAATAGGATGCATTCTATATATATGTACGTGAGATGCACAGAGGGATATTTGCTCTCTGGCATCAAGATAAGTACGTTGTCCATATCACCCAGAAGATGTCATGGACACGACAGTGGTCAGGTGATACAGATCCCATACGGCACATGGAAGTATTGCCGTATAAAGGGAAGGAGTTAGTTGGGGTCGGTCCATCGGACCTGGGGACCACGGCAACAGCTGGGAAATCCAACCTTTTTACCCCAAGTTACATCTCAGCTGAAAAAGACACCGTCTTTTCAGCCTCAATCCTTCCTTTCCCATGAGGGCATGCAGGCAAAAGGCCAGTCATATCTGCCCAGACATAGAGGTAAGGGAAGTAGACTGCAGCAGGCAGCCCCTTCCCAGGAAAAGAAGCCCTCCACCGCGTCTGCCAAGTCCTCAGCATGACGCTGGGGCCGTGCAAGCGGACTCAAGGTGGGGGGGTAGTCTCAAGAGTCTCAGCGCGCAGTGGGATCACTCGCAGGTTGACCCCTAGATAGTACAAGTATTATCCCAGGGGTACAGATTGGAGAGTCGAGACATCTTCTCCTCGCAGGTTTCTGAAGTCTGCTTTACCAACGGCTCCCTCCGACAGGGAGGCAGCATTGGAAACAATTCACAAGCTGTATATCCAGCAGGTGATAATCAAAGTACCCCTCCTACAACAAGGAAAAGGGTATTATTTTTCCACACTATATTGTGGTACTGAAGCCAGACGGCTTGGTGAGACATAGTCTAAACTGAAATTTTTGAACACTTACATAAAAGGTTCAAATCGAGATGGAGTCACTCAGAGCAGTGATAGCGAACCGGAAAAAAGGGGACTATATGGTGTCCCTGGACATCAAGGATTACCTCCATGTCCAAATTTGCCCTTCTCAACAAGGGTACCTCTGGTTCGTGGTACAGAACTGTCAATATCAGTTTCAGACGATGCCGTTTGAATTATCCACGGCACCCCGGGCCTTTTACCAAGGTAATGGCCGAAAAGATGTTTCTTCAAAGAAAAAAGGCATCTAAATTATCCCTTACTTGGACGATATCCTGAAAAGGGCAAGTTCCAGAGAACAGTTGGAGGTCGGAAGAGCACTATCTAAAGTAGTTCTACGACAGCACGACTGGATTCTAAATATTCCAAGAATCGCAGCTGTTTTCCGACGATACGTCTGCTGTTCCTAGGAATGATTCTGGGCATAGTCCAGAAAAAGGTGTTCCTCCGGGAGGAAAAAGCCAAGGAGTTATTCGACCTAGTCAGAAACCTCCTAAAACCAGGCCAAGTATCAGTGCATCAATGCACAGGAGTCCTGGGAAAAATGGTGGCTTCTTACGAAGCGATTCCATTCGGCAGATCTCAGGGGATTTGCTGGACGAATGGTCCGGATCGCATTTTCAGATGCATCAGCGGATAATCCTGTCTCCAAGGACAAGGGTGTCTCTTCTGTGGGGGCTGCAGAGTGCTCATCTTTTAGAGGGCAGCACACTCAGCATTCAGGACTGTGTTCTGGGGACCACGGATACCAGCCTGAGAGGCTGGGGAGTAGTCACACAGGGAAAAAAATTTCCAAGGAAGTGTGGTCAAGTCTGGAGACTTCTCTCCACATGAATATACTGGAGCTAAGGGCAATTTACAATGCTCTGAGCCTAGGAAGACTCCTGCTTCAAAGTCAACCGGTGCTGATCCAGTAGGACATCATCATGGCGGTCGCCCACGTTATCAGACGGGGCGACACAAGAAGCAGGAGGGCAATGACAGCAAGGATTCTTCGCTGGGCGGAAAATCATGTGATAACACTGTCAGCAGTGTTCATTCCGGGAGTGGGCAACTGGGAAGATTTCCTCAGCATAAATGAATTCCACCCGGAAAAGTGGAAACTTAATCTGGAAGTTTCCACATGATTGTAAACCGTTGGGAAAGACCAAAGGTGGTTATGATGGCGTCCCACCTGAAGCGCCAGGTCAAGAGACACTCAGGCAATAGCTGGGACGCTCTGGTAACACCGTCGGTGTACCAGTCGGTGTATGTGTTCCATCCTCTGCTTTTCATACCCAATGTATTGAAAATGATAGGAAGGAGAGGAGTAAGAACTATACTCGTGGCTCCGGTTTGGCCAAGAAGGACTTGGTTCCCGGAACTTCAAGAGATACTAAGAAGGGTCTTGATTCGGCAAGAACCGTGTCTGTTCCGGGACTTACCGCAGCTGCGTTGACGCCAAGGCGGGTGAACGCCGGATCCTAAGGGAAAGAGGCATTCCGGAAGAGGTCATCCCTACCCTGGTCAGAGCCAGGAAGGAGGTGACCGCACAACATTATCACCACTTAGGTGAAAATATGTGCCAGGGTGTGAGTCCAGGAAGGCTCCACGGAAGAATTTCAACTAGGTTAATTTCTACATTTCCTGCAAACAGGAGTGTCTATGGGTCTCAAATTGGGTCCATTAAGGTTCAAATTTCGGCCTGTTGATTTTCTTCCAGAAAGAAATTGGCTTCAGTTCCTGAAGTCCAGAAGTTGTTAAGGGAGTACTGCATATACAGCCCCTTTGATGTATCCAGTGGCACTGGGCGATCTCAACGTAGTTTTGGGATTCCTAAAAAATCACATTGGTTTAAACAACTCAAATCTGTGGATTTGATATATCTCACATGGAAAATGACCATGCTGTTGGTCCTGGCCTCGGCCAGGCGAGTGTCAGAATTGGCGGCTTTATCTCACAAAGCCATATCTGATTGTCCATTTGGACAGAGCAAAGCTGCGGACTCGTCCCCAGTTTCTCCTTAAGGTGGTGTCAGCGTTTCACCTGAACCAGCTTATTGTGGTACCTGCGGCTACTAGGGACTTGGAGGACTCCAAGTTGCTGGATGTTATCAGGGCCCTGAAAATATAGTTTCCAGGTTGGCTGGAGTCAGGAAATCTGACTTGCTGTTTATCCTGTATGCACCCAACAATGCTGGGTGCTTCTGCTTCTAAGCAGTCGATTGCTCGTGGGATTGGTAGCACAATTCAACTTGCACATTCTGTGGCAGGCCTGCCACAGTCTAAATCTGTTAAGGCCCATTCCACAAGGAAGGTGGGCTCATCTTGGGCGGCTGCCCGAGGGGTCTCGGCATTACAACTTTGCCGAGCAGCTACGTGGTCGGGGGAGAACACGTTTGTAAAATTCTACAAATTTGATACCCTGGCAAAAGAGGACCTGGAGTTCTCTCATTCGGTGCTGCAGAGTCATCCGCACTCTCCCGCCCGTTTGGGAGCTTTGGTATAATCCCCATGGTCCTTTCAGGAACCCCAGCATCCACAAGGACGATAGAGAAAATAAGAATTTACTTACCGATAATTCTATTTCTCGGAGTCCGTAGTGGATGCTGGGCGCCCATCCCAAGTGCGGATTATCTGCAATACTTGTACATAGTTATTGCTAACTAAATCGGGTTATTGTTGTTGTGAGCCATCTTTTCAGAGGCTCCGCTGTTATCATACTGTTAACTAGGTTCAGATCACAGGTTGTACAGTGTGATTGGTGTGGCTGGTATGAGTCTTACCCGGGATTCAAAATTCCTCCCTTATTGTGTACGCTCGTCCGGGCACAGTACCTAACTGGAGTCTGGAGGAGGGTCATAGGGGGAGGAGCCAGTGCACACCACCTGATCGGAAAGCTTTACTTTTTGTGCCCTGTCTCCTGCGGAGCCGCTATTCCCCATGGTCCTTTCAGGAACCCCAGCATCCACTACGGACTCCGAGAAATAGAATTATCGGTAAGTAAATTCTTATTTTAAATATATAAATATAATATACGTTTATAAGTATACATATAGTAAATATTAGTACACCATTTTTAAACTATAGTAGTTCAATATATATCTATTTTTTTAAATAATTTTAGCATATACTTTTAGTAAAAAAAACATACAAGTGAAATGAATCTTTTTTTTTTTTTTTTTACATGCAATTAACTGTTGATACTTCAGGCCCAATGGCTCTAGTAATGCAGTGCCAGATACACATATGCCCCCAATAGTGCCAGATGCTCATGCCCCGGCGGCGCCTGCGAGTATGTCAAAACAGGCGGCAGTTCGTGAGCCAATTAAAGCTTGCGGTCCGGCAGCCAATTAGGAATTCCCTCTGCCTGTCCGTGAGCTCTGATTGGCTAATGAACTGGCGCCTGATTTGAAATGGCATATGGCTGATGGCCACCTTGTAGGAGTCCGTTGCCCAGTGCGACTGCTTCTTAAGAACGTGGCCCGAGCCGGCACTGATTACAGGTTTTGTACAGTAGCTCATGCTTAGTCATTACTAGCCATTTTTTGTTGTTTATCCTCCTTAAACAGGGATAATTTAAGTCCTTTTTCTGCAATTTTCTTAACTGTGCCTGAAAGATAAATACGTTTCCTGCTGAGTTCTAAGACTCCGTTTTGTCTTTTGCCGCTATTGAGCATGATAGCTAAATTCCATTGTTATCATAATGCAGAGATGTCCATTATCTGTCCATTTATCTGATCTACTCACATTCACTTTCCCAAACAGAAAATTTGCTTTACTAAATGTTGTTCTTTAGTTTTGCAGTTACCTGAAAAAGAAGAAAAAAACTTAGTGCAGCCTTGTGTGGGCTGAGTACACAAACATACAGTTTTATTATTCTGGGTTTTGTGTTTGTTTTTATATGGAAGACAACCAGGGGGTAGAGATATTTCCCCAGGCCCCGTCCAGCTGCCCAGTACAACAACATATTAGAGCACATCAGTAACAGAGAGATGTGATATGTGCCGAGACAGCAGGGGAAGTCCTTGTGGAATGTCCTGCCTGGCTTTTTGTGTAAATGCTTGGAAGTGCGATCCTGCAGATGTTTCCTCAGGCGAGAGAAGAACTGTTTACAAACATCTCTTTCAAGCCAGTGGTCCTCTGGAGAGTAGTGTTGGGCATTAAAAAGGAATGCACCATGAAGGCCGGTGACCACTTATAAAACAAATGTTCTCGGAAATAATCTAAAGAAAAAAAAATCCTCAGTCACCGAAACATGAGTTACTTGGTGGATACCAAGCATGACGGAGCAGTTATTTTATACACAGTATGTTTGTCTCTCCACCATGCCACAAACACCCATCATGAAGTATTTATGAATGGAATACAACCAATATTAAACATGCACATTTCATCAAGGGTAACAACACCCCTAAAAATAATACCACCCAGTATGTCGGATTTATCAATGTAGTGGCCCTGTAGGCATGTCAGTGGTGATGGGTAGACACTCTGGTGACTGCAGATTTATCCCATCAAAAATTTGTTTGGGGGGGGGGGGAGGGGGAGTCTTTTTATTAATTTTACTTTCCAGAGGGGTGTAATCTAATGCTGTTTCTGCAGAGAACTCCAGAAACTGCATGACATGATCAGTCCATAGCACCAGTCTGGCCAGGTTAGCAGGACTTTACCAAGTCTAGGGCTTATTGCTAAAGCACGTATTTGACTATTTCCTATTTCCTGGCGATGAGAGATGTTCTGTTCCTGCTTGTTGCAGCATTGTATGTATGCATGCCCTTGAACCTAATAGGCTGCTTTTCATTACATTCAGGTTTAGGGCAGCTCATGTTACATACACTTTACTAAAGAGTTAGACATTGGGCAGAATTTGGAAAATAGACCACGTGGTTCTATTTTCTTTACTTATTTAATAAGTGGGACTATTTTTTTTTAAATGAAAGGTTGGTCCTGGTAGCTATCCATATGTGTCCATGTGCAGGTAAAGCTGCTGAATCTAGTACTAAGGGCTTACTTCAGTTAGGCGTGATCACATCATGTCTGCGAGTAGGTACGACTATATGCCACACTTACAGTAGCTGCAGACTTACTTTTGTTCACAGCCCCATAGGTCAGCGTTCACCCTTTGCCGGCGTTTCTACACTATTACAATAACAATGCGCTGCATTCGCCCCTACATGAAGTGAGCCCTAAGTGTTACGTTAAATATTTTTCTCTTACGTCCTAGAGGATGCTGGGGACTCCGTAAGGACCATGGGGAATAGACGGGCTCCGCAGGAGACATGGGCACTAAAAAGAACTTTAGATATGGGTGTGCACTGGCTCCTCCCTCTATGCCCCTCCTCCAGACCTCAGTTTAATTCTGTGCCCAGAGGAGACTGGGTGCACTACAGGGAGCTCTCCTGAGCTTCCTGTAAAAGAGTATTTTGTTAGGTTTTTTATTTTCAGGGAGACCTGCTGGCAACAGGCTCCCTGCATCGTGGGACTGAGGAGAGAGAAGCAGACCTACTTAAATGTTAGGCTCTGCTTAGGCTACTGGACACCATTAGCTCCAGAGGGAGTCAAAACGCAGGTCTCCCCTAGCGGTTCGTCCCGGAGCCGCGCCGCCGTCCTCCTCGCAGAGCCGGAAGATAGAAGCCGGGTGAGTATAGGAAGGCAGAAGACTTCAAAGGCGGCAGAAGATATCAGATCTTCAGTGAGGTAACGCTGCACGCCATTGCTCCCACGGACACACACACAGCAGACACTGTTGGGTGCAGGGTGCGGGGGGGGGGGGGGGCGGCGCCCTGGGCAGCGCCCTGGGCAGCAATGTGGACCTCGACACTGGCAATAGGTACATACAAAAATTTTAGTATTAATTCAGACCCCCGCCAGTTTAAAGAAAGAGCGGGAGCGAAGCCCGCCACTGAGGGGGGCGGGGCTTCTCCCTCAGCACTCACCAGCGCCATTTTCTCCACAAGCACACGCTGAGACTCTCCCCTGCTGATCACCGGTGACAGAGGGTTTTAAAGAAGGGGGGGCACATAATTTGGCGCAGTGAATAGCGCTGTATCTGGGTAATATTTTTTCTTTTCCCAGGGTTATTGGCGCTGGGTGTGTGCTGGCAGACTCTCTCTCTGTCTCTCCAAAGGGCCTTTTGGGGGAACTGTCTCCAGATAGAGTTTTCCCTGAGTGAGTGGTGTGTGTCAGTACGTCTGTGTCGGCATGTCTGAAGCGGAAGGCTCTCCTAGGGATGAGGTGGAGCGTATGAGTGTGGTGTCTCCGTCGGCAACACCGACACATGACTGGATGGAAATGTGGAATATTTTAAATGCAAATGTTAATTTATTGCACAAACGTTTGGACAAAGCAGAATCCAGGGACAGTACAGAGGGTCATACCCTGCCTTTCCCTACGTCACAGGCCCTTCTGGGTCTCAAAAACGCCCACTTTCCCCAGTAGTTGACACAGATACACGGATTCTGAATCCAGTGTCGATTATGATGATGCGAGGTTACAGCCAAAATTAGCAAAGAGTATTCATTATATGATTATTACTATAAAGGATGTGCTGCATATTATAGATGACCCCGCGGTGCCTAATCCGAAAATCCACATGTTTAAAGAAAAGAAGCCTGAGGTTACTTTTCCACCTTCTTTTGAATTAAATGAGTTATTTGAAAGTGCTTGGGAAACTCCAGACAAGAAGCTGCAGATTCCCAAAAGGATTCTTATGGCGTATCCAGTCCCGATCAAGGACAGGATACGGTGGGAATCATCCTCATGGGTGGATAAAGCGTTGATGCGCCTTTCCAAAAAGGTGGCGCTGCCGTCGCAGGATACTGCTGCCCTCAGGGATCCTGCTGATCGCAAGCAAGAAACTACCTTAAAGTCAATTTACACGCATACCGGTACATTACTCAGACCGGCAATAGCGTCGGCTTGGGTTTGTAGCGCTGTACTAGCGTGGACAGATACCTTATCTACTGATATGGATACGATGGATAGGGATTCTATCTTATTGACCCTGGGTCATATTAAGGATGCGGTCCTTTATATGAGAGAGGCTCAGAGGGATATAGGCATACTGGGGTCCAGAGCGAAACTATGGCAGTTTCTGCCAGGCGAGCACTGTGGACCCGACAGTGGTCGGGTGATGCCGACTCAAAACGGCATATGGAGGTTTTACCTTAAAAGGGTGAGGAGTTGTTTGGGGAAGGTCTCGCGGACCTAGTTTCCACAGCTACTGCAGGTAAATCAACCTTTTTACTAGGTATGGGTCCGGGGTGCAGGACCCCATAACGTCGGCACAGGTCGGCTACCCCAGGTCAGCACACAGGTGAGAATTAATAAGGATTAATAAGAAGCACAGAAGTGCTATGTAAGTGGTGTGATTAAAATAATACAAAATATATACAAAGTGATAGGGAAAATCATAAGTGTTAATAAAGTGTTAGGGTGTGCCGACCTGAAGCAGCCCAGCCCATACCGACACAGGGGCCACCGCACCCCACACCCACCCCATAAATAATTACAAATATGTCTGGGTTAAATTCCCAGTGTAAGGCCACATGGTAATGGCTCCTACAGCATCTGAGAGCCAGCTTACCTGGAGATACCCCTAGCTTCTCCTATGGCACTCTGGAGTCAGCAATCCCTCCTAATGCTGACCCATCCATGCCTCTCTAAATACAATGCACAAAATGGTAAGCTGCTCAATCAGATTGTGATGTCATTCAGGTGCTAAAAGGGGAGGGGTAATTCTGTGTAGGAAAAAACAATGTGTTCCCTAATGCACACCGAGTGAAAAATATTACTACATAATAGTCAGATAATACGGAGATCTTAGTTGCGTATATCTGCAGATATAGGGTTAAGCCCCCAGGCCAATCGACAAGGCTTCTCCGTCACTGGGGGTTCCTAATACTAGGTATGGGTCTGGGGTGCAGATATACGCAACTAAGATCTCCGTATTATCTGACTATTATGTAGTAATATTTTTCACTCGGTGTGCATTAGGGAACACATTGTTTTTTCCTACACAGAATTACCCCTCCCCTTTTAGCACCTGAGTGACATCACAATCTGATTGAGCAGCTTACCATTTTGTGCATAAAATCAACCTTTTTACCTTATGTTTCCTCACAGCTTAAGAAAACTCCACATTATCAGATGCAGTCCTTTCGGCCGCATAAATCCAAGAGGGCTCGGGGATCTTCCTTTCTTGCCAGAGGTAAGGGCAAGGGGAAAAAGCTGCAAACTACAGCCAGTTCCCAGGATCAAAAGTCCTCCCCGGCCTCTACTAAATCCACAGCATGACGCTGGGGCTCCGTGGGTGGAGTCCGCTCCAGTGGGGGTACGTCTTCGTCTTTTCAGCCAGGTCTGGATTCATTCTCAGGTGGACCCCTGGGCAATAGACATTGTTTCCCGGGGGTACCAGCTGGATTTCGAAGAGGTGCCCCCTCGCCGGTTTTTCAAATCGGCACTGCCGACTTCTTCCCCAGAGAGGGAGGTAGTTTTGGCAGCAATTCAAACATTGTGTCTCCAACAAGTGGTGGTCAAGGTTCCCCTGCTGCAGCAGGGGATGGGCTATTACTCAACCCTGTTTGTAGTCCCGAAACCGGACGGTTCAGTCAGACCCATTCAAAATTTAAAATCCTTACACCTATACTTAGAGGTTCAAGTTCAAGATGGAGTCGCTCAGGGCGGTCATTGCAAGTCTGGAAGAGGAAGATTATATGATGTCTCTAGACATAAAGGATGCATACCTTCATGTCCTGTCACCAGGCGTTCCTGAGATTTGTGGTGGAGGATTGTCACTACCAATTTCAGACGTTGCCGTTTGGGCTGTCCACGGCCCCGAGAATTTTTACCAAATTATTGGCGGAGATGATGGTGCTCCTGCGCAAGCAGGGGGGTCACAATTATCCCATACTTGGACGATCTCCTGATAAAAGCGAGATCAAGAGAACAGTTGCTGGTCAAAGTATCACTCTCCCTGAGGGTGTTACAACAACACGGTTGGATTCTAAACCTGCCAAAGTCACAGTTAGTTCCAACAACCAGATTGCCTTTCTTAGGCATGATTCTGGACACGGAACAAAAGAGGGTCTTTCTCCCGACGGAAAAGGCCCAGGAACTGCAGGACTTGGTCAGGGACCTGTTGAAGCCAGACAGGGTGTCGGTACATCACTGCACGCGAGTGCTGGGAAAAATGGTGGCGTCTTACGAGGCCACTCCATTCGGCAGGTTCCATGCCAGAACCTTTCAGTGGGACCTTCTGGACAAGTGGTCCGGGGTCACATCTACAGATTCATCAGATGATCCGCCTGTCCCCCAGGGCCAGGGTATCTCTCCTGTGGTGGCTGCAGAGTGCTCACCTTCTAGAGGGTCGCAGGTTCGGAATCCAGGACTGGGTTCTGGTGACCACGGCCGCGAGTCTCCGAGGATGGGGAGCAGTCACACAGGGAAGAAACTTCCAGGGTCTGTGGTCAAGCCAGGAGACTTGTCTACACATCAACATTCTGGAATTAAGGGCCATATACAACAGCCTTCGTCAGGCGCAGACCTTACTTCAAGGTCTACCGGTTCTGATTCAGTCAGACAACATCACAGCAGTGGCTCATGTAAACTGCCAAGGCGGCACAAGGAGCAGAGTGGCAATGGCAGAAGCCTCAAAGATTCTTTGATGGGCGGAGAGTCATGTAAGCGCTCTGACAGCAGTCTTCATTCCGGGAGTAGACAACTGGGAAGCAGACTTCCTCAGCAGACACGATCTACATCCAGGAGAGTGGGGACTTCATCAGGAATTCTTCACAGAGATTGCAAGTCAGTGGGGTCTGCCTCAAATAGACATGATGGCTTCACGCCTCAACAAGAAACTTCCGAGATATTGCGCCAGGTCAAGGGACCCTCAGGCGATTGCAGTGGACGCACTGGTGACACCGTGGGTGTTTCAGTCGGTCTATGTGTTCCCTCCTCTTCCTCTCATCTCAAAGATGCTGAGAATCATAAGACAAAGAGGGGTTCAGGCGATTCTCATCGTTCCAGATTGTCCTCGAAGGGCCTGGTATCCGGATCTACAGTTAATGATCTCAGAAGATCCGTGGCCTCATCCTCTCAGGGAAGACCTGTTACAACAAGGGCCCTGTCTGTTCCAGGACTTACCGCGACTGCGTTTGACGGCATGGCGGTTGAACGCAGGATCCTAGCAGAAAAGGGCATTCCGGAAGAGGTCATTCCTACTCTAATAAAGGCAAGGAAGGAGGTGACATCGAAACATTATCACCGTATCTGGAGTAAGTATGTGTCTTGGTGCGAAGCCAAGACTGCTCCTCCGGAAGAATTCCATCTGTAGCGTTTTCTCCACTTCCTGCAAACTGGAGTGAATTTGGGCCTAATGTTAGGCTCCATTAAGATTCAGATTTCGGCCCTATCCATTTTCTTTCAAAGGGAATTGGCTTCTCTTCCAGAAGTCCAGACTTTCGTGAAAGGGGTGTTGCATATCCAGCCTCCTTTTGTGCCTGCAGTGGCTCCATGGGTCCTTAACGTGGTGTTACGGTTCCTTAAGTCTCACTGGTTTGAACTGCTTCAAACAGTTGAATTAAAGTATCTCACTTGGAAAGTGGTCATGTTGTTGGCTTTGGCGCGGCGAGTGTCAGAGTTAGCGGCTTTGTCTCTCAAAAGCCCTTAACTGATTTTCCATGTGGATAGAGCTGAGTTGCGGACTCGTCCCCAATTTTTGCCTAAGGTGGTTTCTTCTTTTCATATGAACCAACCTATTGTGGTGCCTGTGGCTACAAGGGACGTGGAGGATTCAGAGTCCCTGGATGTGGTCAGGGCATTGAAAATTTATGTGGCCAGAACGGCTCGAGTTAGGAAAACAGAGGCTCTGTTTATCCTGTATGCTGCCAACAAGGTTGGTGCTCCTGCGTCTAAGCAGACTATTGCTCGCTGGATCTGTAACACGATTCAGCAGGCTCATTCTACGGCTGGATTGCCGTTACCGAATTCGGTTAAGGCCCATTCCACTAGGAAGGTGGGTTCTTCTTGGGCGGCTGCCCGGGGCGTCTCGGCTTTACAGCTTTGCCGAGCAGCAACTTGGTCGGGTTCAAACACCTTTGCAAAATTCTACAAGTTTGATACCCTGGCCGATGAGGACCTAATGTTTGCTCATTCGGTGCTGCAGAGTCATCCGCACTCTCCCGCCCGTTTTGGAGCTTTGGTATAATCCCCATGGTCCTTACGGAGTCCCCAGCATCCTCTAGGACGTAAGAGAAAATAAGATTTTAAACCTACCGGTAAATCTTTTTCTCGTAGTCCGTAGAGGATGCTGGGCGCCCGTCCCAGTGCGGACGACATACTGCAAGACTTGTATGTAGTTGTTGCTTACATAAGGGTTATGTTTCAGTTGAATCAGTTTTGGACTGATACTGGTTTTGTTTCATACTGTAGACTGGTTCATATATTCCATGTTATACGGTGTGAATGGTGTGGCTGGTATGAATCTTGCCCTTGGATTTACAAAATATTTTCCTCGTACTGTTCGTCTCCTCTGGGCACAGTTTCTCTAACTGAGGTCTGGAGGAGGGGCATAGAGGGAGGAGCCAGTGCACACCCATACCTAAAGTTCTTTTTAGTGCCCTTGTCTCCTGCGGAGCCCGTCTATTCCCCATGGTCCTTACGGAGTGCCCAGCATCCTCTACGGACTACGAGAAAAAGATTTACAGGTAGGTTTAAAATCTTATTTTTTTGTAGTGCACATCTCATACTTCAGACAGTCAGCCATATACATTTGATGGTTTTTAGATTTCAAAATTAAACACAAATACAGCAGAATCCCCTGGTAAATGTAATGGCCTGTTCAATTCTGTTTACAACTGTTCCAAAGTCAAGGTTATTTTCAGTGTGGAGAAGAGGAAGAGATGTGAAAATGGGGGGAGAGAGCTGTGATATACAGAATGGAATTTTAAGCACCAGAAGTTTTTATTGGCTGCAGCATTAGCAGTTGCTTGTGTTTATTTTTATAAACCTATAGGAAATGCAAACGAAGAGAAGGCTGTGTGCTTTCTGAAGTGAGATGCTGGGAAATATTTAAACCTATTTACTGTGCTATAACACTTGTCAGTGGTCACATACCCCATTGCACATCTGCATTTCCAGTTTAATTTATGTCCACATTGTATAATGCAATGGCTACCTCATTGCCAGACATTTACTATATTCTTAGGTAAGTGGGGACCTTGTTACATTGACAAGTTAATCTATCCATGAGCTCCCTTTGAGCACATCAAAAACCCATTTTTTGCCAAGCACACCACCATATACAAAGCCTGGATACCTAGTGTATATCTATAGAGGCCAGAAACAGCTGCATAGTGCACTCAAGCAGCTCCATGAGGTGTTTGAAGATATGGGTGGCTTTGGGAGAGATCTATGCTCAGTGGGTCTTGCACAGCAGTCAATCTGAAATACAGCTGCCTAACTTTGTGTTTTTCAGTGCAACCAATTACACCTTGCCCTATCCTATCGCACCTGATATTCACTTTGCCACATCAAAATAGCTTTATAACTTACCCCGTGGGTCTAGCAGGCTCCAAGTCGTAGCTGCAGTGTGACCTTACAGACAGGCAAAGCAGCTCACCTGTCCTTATCTGCTTTAGCTAGGAGAAATGGGTGATGCTAAACACAGGGAAAGAGAGACATGGGTTTGACATTTACCTATGAGCATAGAGCTGGGAGGAGCTTTAAGGCTTTAAAGCAGGCATGTCCAAACTGCGGCCCTCCAGCTGTTGAGAAACTACACATCCCAGCATGCCCTGACACAGCTTTAGCATTCTCTGACCGCAAAACTGTGTCAGGGCATGCTGGGATATGTAGTTTCACAACAGCTGGAGGGCCGCAGTTTGGACATGCCTGCTTTAAAGTTTGTAGTCCTATGATGATCTATCCTGAAGAGGCTGGATGATCTAATAGACAGGTGGTCTATGTTAGATTAGTGATAAAGATCGTTTACGGGAAATTTGAAGCTTGTTTGCCATCTGCTACAGATCTGTCCTCATGCATCATTGCTGCAGTCACACCAAGCAGCCCCTCTCTGTGCGCCAGGTCTCGGGAGATTTTGCTAGATTTGGCTGTCTTTCATTGCCAAAATGTGTCTTAGTTGCACTACAATGTGGCTAGGACACACCAGTAGACTGTGCAAATTAATTAGATATGCAACACATGTATATCTGTGTGCATCCCCACATGTAACAGGAGCTGCAAGGAAAAAATGTGCTAAATGCAGCCTCCGGGGATTAATCTGCAGAAAAAAAGCTTTCCTGCGCAGTACACCTTGCGGATAGTCTGATATGTCCCATACTTTCCTTAGGTAAGTTATATAGGACTATTCATGTTAAAATTATGAAACATCTTTGACATATAGACTAATGCTCCATACGATGACCTCCCCTACATAGGTAGGTGACTATGGACAGCTCACTGTCCATGCAGTCTGAACAACAGATGAACTGGATTGACTTGAACTAATAATTACACTAGACAAGAGCCATCTGCACTTTCTTGCTGTTTAGACAGGTTGGGATTGAAATGCCAGTGGTCAAACTACTGACAGCAGCATCCCAATTTTGAGAATCCTGACTGGGGACTTTCCCTCAGTGGCCCCCTAACCTTTCCATCCAGCAGCCTAAACCTAACACCCAACCCACAGCCAATGACTAACTCTCCCCAATGGTGCCTAAACCTATGGGATGCAGATGTGTCCACTTATATCTAGCACCCTGCACATTACACAGCCCTTCTCGTCTCGTCACGCAATGCCGTAACGTGACTCTGTAGTGCAGAGTGACTTTACGTGTGGCTTTTTCCATTAAAATGTGTCACATGCTCCATCACTATGCGAATAGGACGCACAAGCACTTTTGCTGATTAAAATGATATGTGGCATGCCTATATTCTGTGTGCGACCGAGACTGTCTGCATGTTTTTATAGAAAATACTGTAACGTAGCATTTTTTTATGCAGCTACAGACGCACACAGAATATAGGCATGCCGTATATCATTTTAATCAGCAGAAGCTGCTTGTGGGTCCTATTCGCATAGTGATGTGTATAAGACACACTTTAGGGAAAAAAAGGCGCCTGATGCTAACAAAGTTGCACGGAACCTGTCGGCCAGGCATCTACTGCTGCATGGCGAATTTAAGCAATATGTATGAGGACACCTATGTATTAAAGTGTCTTGAGTCCTATTGGAGAAATAACGCTATATAAATAAAACTATAGCATTACATATGTTTATTGAGGAGAAAACTAAATAAAGGTGATATGTTTATACCACATTTTTAAACATGCCAAAAGCTTATTGTAAGACCACCACAAATACTATATCTATAATATATAAATAAGCACAAAACACCTCACTGTTGAAAGTGCTTTTCCTAAGATCTGCTTGTTATTACCCAGCTAGCTGCATTGCAGGCCTTTGTTATACAAAGCAATAGGAGCAGACCTGTTACAAATCACAGCATATAAAACACTGCATAATGCAGTTTCTGCACTTGCTTTTTATTGCAGTTGATGAGATCATCTCCCTCATAAAATCAGTAGCCCTTGCTAGCACTGAGAAAATGTATTTCAACATGACAACTCAATGATACATATTTACTACTCTACAACTGACAAAGCACAGCTAAACAAAAGTATAAAGAATAAACCCTTATTCCTTTGTTTAATTAGGCAAAACAGATCGAAAATGATAGAATCCGTGGTCAGACATCAATGTGTCATTATTCACAGTTCTAATTTGTGGAACAGTGGTAAAAAAATAAAAAAAAATAAAAACTATATAACATCAGTTCGTGTTAGTGATGTAACTTGAAATGTACACAGGGTTTTCTTCCCTCACCTTGCACACCTGCTCTGCATGTTCTGCTCATAGAGGAAGAGTGTATAGGAGGTCCTCTGTGAGCAGAATTAAATTTTGGAGCAATACAATTCTGTCAGTCGTGCTCAGCATTTTGCGGTTACTCATGCCTTGAGGTGTTGGCGAGCACACAGCCAATATACAACGGATGAAGATACCTGTTGACCAGGGACAGCTCTCTGTACTCTTTTGAATACAGTGCTAAGAAGGGAACGGGCACCCAATGGGCTCCCTCATTGCTAGGCACTGTTGGAGATGCTACATTGGTTGTTAGAACATGGTTTGTGTTTGCTACAATTCTGTTCCAGATTATAATAAGAAATATTGGAAAGAGCCCACCAGAGTCTACAGGGTCTTCTAGGGGGATGCATTTGGCATGTTGACGCCAGAATCCTGACACCACTCAGAAGACCGGTGCCGGAACTCAGACAGCATCGGTGAGTATCAGGGTTGGGGTCAGGCACTGGGGGGGGGGGGGGGGGTCTGGTATGAATGGTCGACCATGTTAAAGTCGTCCACTATGGTCAAACATGGTCAAATAGTCGACGCATGAAAATGGTCGACACATGACAGGTCGACATGGATTTTTGAACTGTTCTTGGTGTCATTTTTTCCATAACATAACCAGGAACCCCAGTTAGTGCACCCCGTCCCCTTGCATGGCTCGCTTCGTTCGCCATGCTGCGGGCAAAGTGCCTCGCTCTGCTACCACTGCGCTCGGCACAGGTTACTATTCCCATTAATAGTCCACGTGGATGGTAAAATATGAAAAAGTTCATCTATTTTTTTTTTTTTTTACAAAACCATGTCGACCTCTTCATGTGTCGACCTGTCATGTGTCAACCATTTGTCCATGTCGACCTAAGTAGGGTCGACCTGCAAAAGGGATACCCACTGGGGGGGGGGGGGCACTAGAGGGGTGGTTAGCTATAGCTGCCACCCCAGGAGGGTTAGGGTAGGGGACGGGGAAGGGGTTGAATACTTACCCCATCTGGTGTCTGAATCGTCAGTGTCGGGATACCACTGTTGGTCATGTGACCGCCAGGCATCCCGACTGTCGGAATAACATACCCAACCCGTTCTAGGGGACACATAGCTGCTTCACTGATTTATTAGTGATTCAAGCATATACTGGCAGCAGTGGCGTGCGGTGAGGTCAGTGGCTGGTGAGGCACTGCAGCCATGTCCGCCGAATCCCGCCGATAAACCCTACCGCTGCTGAGCCAATGCCCGCGCCTGCCCCTGAGCCAATGCCCGCTACCCCCGCCTTACAAACTCGCCCACACATCAACTGCCCTGGCACTCCACCACTATTTCGCATCTCAGTCCAATGCCGCCACTGCCCGCAGCCTGCCTGCTCATTAAACTTGTGATGAACAGGCGGCTAATATATTGTAAATTTTTATAGAAAAAATGAAATTAGTGTTTGGGACTGGGGAGGGAGAGGGAGGAGAACATGAATGCAATTTTGTTGTCCAGAGTTTCCATTAACTTAATAGCACCGTGGGTGTGGTGCTATTAAGTTAATGGAAGTCCTGGACAACAAAATAGCCAGCAGTGGGTGACAGGGAGAGGGTGACAGCTGTGGATGACAGAGAGTGGGTGACGCCAGGGAGAGGGTGACAGGAAGAGCGTGACGCCAGGGAGGTGATGGAAGGAGCGTGACGCCAGGGAGAGGGTGACAGCAGTGGATGATGCCAGGGAGAGGTTGACGGGAGGGTGACGCCAGGGAGAGGGTGGCAGCAGTGGGTGACAGGGAGTAACACCAAGGAGAGGCTGATTGCAGGGAGAGGATGCCAGGGAGAGGGTGGTGCCAGGGAGAGGGTGACAGGAAGAGCGTGATGCCAGGGAGAGGGTGACAGCAGTGGATGATGCCAGGGAGAGGGTGACGGGGAGGGTGGCAGCAGTGGGAGACAGGGAATAACGCCAGGGAGAGGGTGATTGCAGGGAGAGGCTGACGCCAGGGAGAGGGTGACAGCAGTGGATGATGCCAGGGAAAGGATGACGGAGAGGGTGGCAGCAGTGGGTGACAGGGAGCGGGTGATGACAGGAAGAGGATGACAGTAGTGGGTGACAGGGAGAGGGTTACGCTAAAGCGAGTGCGACATTAGTGGGTGACAGGGAGAGGGTGATCTGCATTGCCCTGCACCCTTGAGGGGTTGTAACAGCATTTGGACACCTTCCTGGTAACAGACCAGACTATCCTGGTACCAGTAACTTCAATCTAGTTCCACTGCCCGCCTGAGCACTACCCCTGTTGAGGTCTCCAAATGGTCAGGCCAGACATGCAGAGAGCAGTGGTCACTATGGCCCCCCCCCCCCCCCCCCCCCTCTCTTGCTCCTGCTATTTTTATTACCGGTGCTCCCATCCTCACCCCTCCTCCCGCTCCGGATCTCTGACACTCACCGAGGCCGGCGCTGTCCAGCAGGTCCCAGGGGCCACCTGTAGTCAGGCCAGCTGTGACTGTAATCCCTTGCTGAGCCAGTGCCGCTGTTGAGAGTCATCCGGCATAGGAGGGGGTAAGTCAGCCCGATCAGCTGCGGCAGCGGGTCTCCGAGAGTAAGGAACTGGGGTGCAGCGAGGGGGAAGTTGGCTGGGAGGGCAGCTGATGTGGAGAGGGGTTGTCACGGCATAGCAGCGGCTGCGGGTGATAATACCCACAGCCGCCACCAGTGCCATGTAAAAGGATGTCCAGCGCCCAATTACCTCCTCCACAGTGACAGGGACGTGCTTTCATATGGACTGAAAGCACGCTCCTGTCAAAGAAGCACTTCTAGTAGTGCCGCTTACAGGGTTTTTTTAAAATGGGATTTTACTCCCCGCTGCTTTGGCCCCGCCCCCTACTTCCGGACCTTTTACATTGTCAGCGGGAGGCACCGACAGCGGTGCCTCCTAAACACTTTTAACACGGAAAAAAAATTATTAAAATAATACAAATATACTTATGACACACAATCTGTGTCATAAGTATCTTCCTTGTATTATTTTAAGCATTAATGACAGGGGAAGCACTGCCTCCCCTGACTGCACGTCACTGACTGGCAGGAGCTTTTTTCCAAAGTACTTGGAATAGTGTAATCTCTTCTGTTTCATTTAGGCAGGGCTGTGACTTAAGGGGCTCATACATCTTGCCTGTATCGGTGCAATTTCCTATACTGCCAGTTTTAGGGGATAGGAGAAACCACATGTTGGATTTCCCTGACTTGTCAATTCTTACCTAAAAATGGCAGCAGAACGGGGAATCCGGCTCATTGGGAAGGGAGTTTGATTCCCAACCAGGCCCTATCTGTGTGGGCTTTGTATGTTCTACCAGCATTTGCATGGGTTCACTTCTGGTGCTTCTGTTTCTACAATCCAAAATACTGTATACTGTAGGTTAATAGCAGTGTGTGTGCTTATGTGTTAGGGAGTTTAGACTGTAGCTCCAATGAGACAGCAACTGGTGTGAATAACAAAAGTGATTCTGTCAGTACGTTACTGCATAATTGGTGCGCTCTATAAATAAATAAAATTCTTTTGTACCTAAATTTTACACTTCAAACAAGAGACTGGTTTGTTTAATTAACCAAAACTAAATAAAGTTATAAGGGTCCTATTATTAAACTCTTTATGCTGAAAATCCTGCATTGTGTTCCCCAAATATATTACAAGGGTATCAGATAGCTGTGGTTCCTCGACTACAAATGCAATCCCCATATAGGTCTCTGGTCAAATAGATCAAGCTTGCCTCCGGACAACAGACGGTCTCGTGATTGCCTCCCATTTCGATGTCATCTGCAAATTCTTTTTGGAGACAAATCTATTGTATCCCGCTCTATTAAGAAAGGACCGCTTACACATGTGCAGAAGGATGGCTATGAATGCGCAATAGCTGGGCTGGGTCTGAGCCTATGTCCCTGCATCATTTTCTTAATACTATACATTGCCCCAATGATTAATTTCTGATTGACCCAATTTGCAGGGATTGCGAGTTAACGACCCCGTATGAAGAGTTGCACTGATATAACAGAAAAGCCTGTTGTATTTTTTATTTTATCATTTTGTTTCCAGCCTTACAGGGAAACATGACAGCTCTTCCTGTTTATGATACAGTACCACTGTGAGGCTGTTAGAAGCTGTATGACCTATTTTCACATGAGCTGACCCAGACATGGCTTATATCTGTACCTTGCCTCTGCAAAAATGCTACCTCAATTATATTTGTCCTCCCAGCTGTGTAGATTAGAATTAGAAAATACATCTTCTAAAGCGGTCTCCCAGAAAATCCTTTCTGCAAAGCACACGGCAACATATCTATTCTAAAATTAGACCTTCTTTTTTAGTTAGAAAGAAAATAATCTGTGGGTTTGGTGTACTGTAGGTAAATCAGTGAATACGATACAGCAGCTTTACAGGTAAGTATAGACAATATTACAGTGTATTAGCCAGGGCTGGAGAGGTGATGGAACTCATGTCATTTCCCCCCATCACCCCCTTCCCCTCCCCATTAGGTGGAGTCAGGGCTGGTGTTAGGTGCTCCCCTGCAAACTATAAATGTGTGCCCTACCTCCCATAACTTAGAAAGGAACAGTTTGCGCCTTCATATGCGCTGTTGTCTCACAAGGAAGGGTCGTGACCACACAATAGTACCCCCATTTCAAATTCCGCCCTACAGTAGTACAGTCTTATTCACATTACACCACACATAGGGGGTAATTCAGGCCTGATCGCTAGGGTGCATTTTTTGCAGCCCTGTGATCAGATAGTCACCGCCTACAGCCGGAGGGGAACAGTGCTGTGCTGGTGTGCGATTGCATTTGTAGCAAAGCTGCACAAACTGATGTTTGTGCAGTCCCTGCTCAGCCCAGGACTGACTCAGCCGCTGCGATGGTTTGCTGGTGATCGGGGCCGGAGCTGATGTCAGACACCCTCCCTCTAAACGCCTGAGTCCGCCTGCGTTTTTCTGGACACTCCTTTAAAATGCTCAGTTGCCACCCACAAACGGCCTCCTCCTGGCAATCTCCTTGCGATTGCCCGTGTGATCTTTTTTTTTCGCACCATACCGTCAATATGCACCGATGCCCGGTGCAGTCATCCGACGCGCTGGCGCATTGTGGTGCATGCGCAGTTCAGACCTGAACGCACAGCAGCAATCAGGTCTGAATTACACCTATAGTGTCGCTTATTCACATTACGCTACACAGTAGTGCTCCTTATAAGCAATGACTATACTAGTGCCCCTTATGCACATTACCCACAGTAGTGCCCCTTATACACACTGCCCACAGTAGTAGTGCCACTCACACATAATGCCCACAAAGTAGCATAGTGCTCCTTACACCTAATGCCCACATCAGTAGCGTAGTTGCCCTTACAACTAATGCCCACAGCACCAGTGTAGTTTTCCTTACACATAATGCCCACAACAGTAGCATAGCACCCCTTGCACATAATGCCCACTGACTGTGATGAATCACCTGATAATAACTCTCCGGTACTCTGGGCGGCTCCTCTCTTCACAACAGGAGATGCAGACACATGATCACGTGAACTTTCCCTCCCACCGCCGGCAGAGAGACTGGCAGAGGCGGGGTAGACCAAATCAGTAATTTCTCTGACGTCCTAGTGGATGCTGGGGACTCCGTCAGGACCATGGGGATATAGCGGCTCTGCAGGAGACAGGGCACAATAATAAAAGCTTTAGGATCAGGTGGTGTGCACTGGCTCCTCCCCCTATGACCCTCCTCCAAGCCTCAGTTAGATTTTTGTGCCCGACGAGAAGGGTGCAATCTAGGTGGCTCTCCTGAGCTGCTTAGAATAAAAGTTTAAGTTAGGTTTTTTATTTTCAGTGAGTCCTGCTGGCAACAGGCTCACTGCTACGAGGGACTTAGGGGAGAGAAGAAAACTCACCTGCGTGCAGGATGGATTTGCTTCTTAGGCTACTGGACACCATTAGCTCCAGAGGGAGTCGGAACACAGGTCTCACCCTGGGGTTCGTCCCGGAGCCGTGCCGCCGACCCCCCTTGCAGATGCCGAAGTTGAAGAGGTCCAGAAACAGGCGGCAGAAGACTTTCAGTCTTCATAAGGTAGCGCACAGCACTGCAGCTGTGCGCCATTGTTGTCAGCACACTTCACCAACAGTCACCAACTGTCACTGAGGGTGCAGGGCGCTGGGGGGGGCGCCCTGGGCAGCAATGTATAATACCTTTTTATGGCTAAAATACATCACATATAGCCCTTGAGGCTATATGGATGTATTTAACCCCTGCCAGATCTCACAAACTCCGGGAGAAGAGCCCGCCGAAAAGGGGGCGGGGCCTATTCTCCTCAGCACACGGCGCCATTTTCCTGCTCAGCTCTGCTGTGAGGAAGGCTCCCAGGCTCTCCCCTGCACTGCACTACAGAAACAGGGTTAAAACAGAGAGGGGGGGCACTTATTTGGCGATATGATTACATATATAAAAATGCTATAAGGGAAAACACTTGTATAAGGGGTTGTCCCTGTATAATTATAGCGTTTTTGGTGTGTGCTGGCAAACTCTCCCTCTGTCTCCCCAAAGGGCTAGTGGGGTCCTGTCCTCTGTCAGAGCATTCCCTGTGTGTGTGCTGTGTGTCGGTACGTGTGTGTCGACATGTAGGAGGACGATGTTGGTGAGGAGGCGGAGTAAATTGCCTGTATTGGTGATGTCACTCTCTAGGGAGTCGACACTGGAATGGATGGCTTATTTAGGAATTACGTGATAATGTCAACACGCTGCAAGGTCGGTTGACGACATGAGACGGCCGGCAAACAAATTAGTACCTGTCCAGGCGTCTCAGACACCGTCAGGGGCTTGTAAAAACGCCCATTTACCTCAGTCGGTCGACACAGACACAGACACGGACACTGACTCCAGTGTCGACGGTGAAGAAACAAACGTATTTTCCTTTAGGGCCACACGTTTCATGTTAAGGGCAATGAAGGAGGTGTTACATATTTCTGATACTACAAGTACCACAAATAAGGGTATTATGTAGGGTGTGAATAAACTACTTGTAGTTTTTCCTGAATCAGATAAATTAAAGTGTGTGATGATACGTGGGTTTCCTCCGATAGAAAATTATTGGCGGTATACCCTTTCCCGCCAGAAGTTAGGGCGAGTTGGGAAACACACCTTAGGGTGAATAAGGCGCTCACACGCTTATAAAAACAAGTGGCGTTACCGTCTCCAGATACGGCAGCCCTCAAGGAGCCAGCTGATAGGAAGCTGAAAAATATCCTAAAAGTATATACACATATACTGGTGTTATACTACGACCAGCAATCGCCTCAGCCTGGATGTGCAGCGCTGAGGGGGCTTGGTCGGATTTCCTGACTGAAAATATTGATACCCTTGACAGGGACAAGATTTTATTGACTATAGAGCATTTTAAGGATGCATTTCTATATATGCGAGATGCGCAGAGGGATATTTGCATTCTGGCATCAAGAGTAAATGTGATGTCCATATCTGCCAGACGACAGTGGTCAGGTGATGCAGATTCCAGACGGCACATGGAAGTATTGCCGTATAAAGGGGCGGTCCATCGGACCTGGTGGCCATGGCAACAGCTGAAAAATCCACCTTTTGTTACCCCAAGTCACATCTCAGCAGAAAAGGACACAGTCTTTTCAGTCTCAGTCCTTTCGTCCCCATAAGGGCAGGCGGGCAAAAGGGCCAGTCATATCTGCCCAGGGGTAGAGGAAAGGGAAGAAGACTGCAGCAGGCAGCCCATTCCCAGGAACAGAAGCCCTCCACAGCTTCTGCCAAGTCCGCAGCATGACGCTGGGGCCGTACAAGCGGACTCAGGTGCGGTAGGGGGTCATCTCAAGAGTTTCAGCACGCAGTGGGCTCACTCACAAGTGGACTCCTGGATCCTACACGTAGTATCCCAGGTGTACATTGGAAATTCGAGACGTCTCCCCCTCACAAGTTCCTGAAGTCTGCTTTACCAACGTCTCCCTCCGACAGGGAGGCAGTATTGGGAACAATTCACAGGCTGTATTCCCAGCAGGTGATAATCAAAGTACCCCTTCTACAACAAGGGAAGGGGTATTATTCCACACTATATTGTGGTACTGAAGCCAGACGGCTAGGTGAGATCTGAAATATTTGAACACTTACATACAAGCGTTCAAATCAAGATGGAGTCACTCAGAGCAGTGATAGCGAACCAGGAAGAAGGGGACGATATGGTGTCACTGGATATCAGGGACGCTTACCTACATGTCCAAATTTGCCCTTCTCACCAAGGGTACCTCAGGTTCGTGGTACAGAACTGTCACTATCAGTTCAGACGCTGCCGTTTGGATTGTCCACGGCACCCCGGGTCTTTACCAAGGTAATGGCCGAAATGATGATTCTTCTTAAAAGAAATATGGACGCTTTCCTGATAAGGGCAAGGTCCAGAGAACAGTTGGAGGTCGGAGTAGCACTATCTTAAGTAGTTCTACGACAGCACGAGTGGATTCTAAATATTCCAAAATCGCAGTTTTTTCCGACGACACGTCTACTGTTCCTAGGGATGATTCTGGACACAGTCCAGAAAAGGATGTTTTCTCCCGGAGAAGAAAGCCAGGGAGTTATCCGAGCTAGTCAGGAACCTCCTAAAACCAGGAAAAGTATCAGTGCATCATTGCACAAGGATCCTGTGAAAAATGGTGGTTTCTTACAAAGCGATCCCATTCGGTAGATTTCACGCAAGAACCTTTACGTGGGATCTGCTGGAAAAATGGTCCGGATCGCATCTTCAGATGCATCAGCGGATAACCCTGTCTCCAAGGACAAGGGTGTTTCTTCTGCGGTGGCTGCAGAGTGCTCCTCTATGAAAGGGCCGCAGATTCGGCATCCAGGACTGGGTCCTGGTGACCACGGATGCCAGCCTGAGTGGCTGGGGAGCAGTTACACAAGGAAAAAAATTTCCAGAGAGTGTGATCGAGTCTGGAGACTTCTCTCCACATAAATATACTGGAGCTAAGGGCAATTTACAATGCTCTAAGCTTAGCAAGACCTCTGCTTCAAGGTCAGCCGGTATTGATCCAGTGGGACAACATCACGGCAGTCGCCCACGTAAACAGACAGGGCGGCACAAGAAGCAGGAGGGAAATGGCAGAAACTGCAAGGATTCTTCGCTGGGCGAAAAATCATGTGATAACACTCTCAGCAGTGTTCATTCCGGGAGTGGAAAACTGGGAAGCAGACTTCCTCAGCAGGCATGACCTCCACCCGGGAGAGTGGGGACTTCATCGGGAAGTCTTCCACATGATTGTAAACCGTTGTGAAAAACCAAAGGTGGACATGATGGCGTCCCGCCTGAACAAAAAACTAGATATTGCGCCAGGTCAAGGGACCCTCAGGCAATAGCGGTGGACGCTCTGGTAACACTGTGGATGTACCAGTCAGAGTATGTGTTCCCTCCTATGCCTCTCATACAAAAAGTACTGAGAATCATAAGAGGGAGATGAGTAAGAATGATACTCGTGGTTCCGGATTGGCCAAGAAGGACTTGGTACCCGAAACTTCAAGAGATGTTCACGGAAGACCCGTGGCCTCTACCTTTAAGAAAGGACCTGCTCCAGCAGGGGCCTTGTCTGTTCCAAGACTTACCGCGGCCGCGTTTGACGGCATGGCGGTTGAACGCCGGATCCTGAAAGGGCATTCCAGATGAAGTCATCCCTACCCTGGTCGAAGACAGGAAGGATGTAACCGCAAAACATTTTCACCGCATTTGGCGAAGATATGTTGCGTGGTGTGGGGCCAAGAAGGCCCCTACAGAGGAATTCCAACTGGGTCGTTTCCTACATTTCCTGAAAACAGGACTGTCTATGGGCCTAAAATTAGGGTCCATTAAGGTTCAAATTTCGGCCCTGTCGAATTTCTTCCAGAAAGAACTGGCTTTAGTGCCTGACGTTCAGATGTTTGTAAAAGGGGTACTGCATATACAGCCTCCTTTTGTGCCCCAGTGGCACCTTGGGATCTCAATGTTGTTTTGAGTTTCCTAAAGTCACATTGGTTTGAACCACTCACCACTGTGGACTTAAAATATCTCACATGGAAGGTGACGATGCTATTAGCCCTGGCTTCAGCCAGGCGTGTGTCAGAATTGGCGGCTTTATCATATATAAAGCCCTTACTTAATTTTTCATTCTGACAGGGCAGAATTGAGGACTCGTCCTCAATTTCTCCTTAAGGTGTTTTCTGTTTTTCACATGAACCAACCTATTGTGGTACCTGCGGGTACTAGGGACTTGGAGGACTCCAAGTTACTTGACGTTGTCAGGGCCCTGAAAAATATGTTTCCAGGAAGGCTGGAGTCAGAAAATCTGACTCGCTGTTTAGCCTGTATGCACCCAACAAGATGGGTGCTCCTGCTTCTAAGCAGACGATTGCTCGCTGGATTTGTAATACAATTCAGTTTACACATTCTGTGGCAGGCCTGCCACAGCCAAAATCGGTAAAAGCCCATTCCAAAAGGAAGGGGGCTCATCTTGGGCGACTGCCCGAGGGGTCTCGGCTTTACAACTTTGCCGAGCAGTTACTTGGTCAGGGGAAAACACGTTTGCTAAATTCTACAAATTTGATACCCTGGCTGAGGAGGACATGGAGTTCTCTCATTCGGTGCTGCAGGGTCATCCGCACTCTCCCGCCCGTTTGGGAGCTTTGGTATAATCCCCATGGTCCTGACGGAGTCCCCAGCATCCACTAGGACGTCAGAGAAAATAAGATTTTACTTACCGATAAATCTATTTCTCGTAGTCCGTAGTGGATGCTGGGCGCCCATCCCAAGTGCGGACTGTCTGCAATACTTGTACATAGTTATTGTTACAAAAATCGGGTTATTCTTGTTGTGAGCCATCTTTTCAGAGGCTCCTTCGTTGTTATCATACTGTTAACTGGGTTCAGATCACAGGTTGTACGGTGTGATTGGTGTGGCTGGTATGAGTCTTACCCGGGATTCAATATCCTTCCTTATTATGCACGCTCGTCCGGGCACAGTATCCTAACTGAGGCTTGGAGGAGGGTCATAGGGGGAGGAGCCAGTGCACACCACCTGATCCTAAAGCTTTTATTATTGTGCCCTGTCTCCTGCGGAGCCGCTATATCCCCATGGTCCTGACGGAGTCCCCAGCATCCACTACGGACTACGAGAAATAGATTTATCGGTAAGTAAAATCTTATTTTCCTCTTTAGCGCTGCCCACCTACTACCACATCATTTATATTTGAGACTGCGGTGCAGCCAAAAGGAAGCCAGCCTGAGCCTCCTCTTTTTAATTATTTATCAGATAGCAGCAGTGCAGCAATAAGCAGGGCAAGTTAGGTGGGCTGGCAGAGGCGGGGCAGCCACTTACTGCATTGCCGCTCCGTCTGGGTCACAGATGAGACACAGTGTATGTGAGAGACTGACACAGCCCGCAGCTGAGTAAATGTTATTGGTGGGCAGTGGAAGCGGGACATCAGAAGCCTGGCTGCAGTGCTGGTGATGAGTCTCTCCGAGTCCACATAAATCAGGCTGCCTGTGTAGTTGCTGATTGTGGGTGGGCAGACCACCTCCAATTATAACTATTGGAACGCTGTTCTGCCACATTCTGGCCAACTTTAACCCCTGGTATTATCAAACATTGTAAAGTAATATATGGAATATTGTAAATTTCTAAGACTATTACAAATCAATGAAAAGTTCCATAACCATTTATAGACGCCAGTCAGCAGGCCAAATACTTTTATACAGATCATCTGTGTGAGGGAACTTCATATTTACAGTATGATGTGTGAATTTCCCCTTTCCTCTGTGCTTTGCTATTGATAAGATCCAAACTCTCTGGTTGAATGTAATGATATCATAAATGTTATCAGACTATAATCTCAGTGGCTTCAAACCGTATTCAACACTCTAAAAAGTCAACAGATTTGACCTGAGTTTTGAGTTGGGGTGAGAAATTTATTTTATTATATCATGTGACCACAAAAACTTATCCCATATTTTAGCTGAGTTACTCTGATGATTCCTGGTGAAACCCAGATGTGTTTTGATGTAGGTTTTTTTTTTTTTTTTGTGTAAGGGCTTCTTTTTTGCCACCTGTCCATACAGTTGTATGGAGAGGTCCAGATGTCCAGCTTCAGCCACTGAACTTTGTAGCTCTTTCAAAGTAATAGTTGGCCTCTGTAGCGTCCATCAGAAGTCTCTGACGCTGAGTTTAAGGGACGGCCTTGTCTAGGCAATGCCTGCATGGCATGATGCAGCTTCTACTTCGTCACACTTGATACAACAGTGTTCACTGGGATATGCAAGAACTTTTTGATGCTTTTTCTTAGCTTCTGGATATACAGTGCATCCGGAAAGTATTCACATCGCTTAACTTTTTTCACATTTTGTTATGTTTTTCCCCTCAAAATTCTACACACAATACCCCATAATGACAACGTGAAAAAAGTTTTTTGTTTTTTTTTTAGATTTTTGCAAATTTATTAAAAATAAAAAATAACTAAGAAATCACATGTACATAAGTATACACAGCTTTTGCTCAGTACTTTGTTGATGCACCTTTGGCAGCAATTACAGCCTCAAGTCTTTTTGAATATGATGCCACAGGCTTGGCACACCTATCTTTGGGCAGTTTCGCCCATTCCTCTTTGTAGCATCTCTCAAGCTCCATGAGGTTGGATGCGAAGCATCGGTGCACAGCCATTTTCAGATCTCTCCAGAGATGTTCAATCGGATTCAAGTCTGGGCTCTGGCTGGGCCACTTGAGGACATTCACAGAGTTCTCCTAAAGCCACTCCTTTGATATCTAGGCTGTGTTGCTCAGGGTCTTTGTCCTGCTGAAAGATGAACCGTCACCCCAGTCTGAGGTCAAGAGCGCTCTGGAGCATGTTATCATCCAGGATGTCTCTGTACATTGCTGCATTCATCTTTCCCTCTATCCTGACTAATCTCCCAGTGCCTGTCACTGATAAACATCCCCATAGCATGATGCTGCCACCAACATGCTTCACTGTAGGGATGGTATTGGCCTGGTGATGAGCGGTGCCTGGTTTCCTCCAAACATGACGCCTGGCATTCACACCAAAGAGTTCAATCTTTGTCTCATCAAACCATAGAAATTTGTTTCTCATAGTCTGAGAGTCCTTCAGGTGCATTTTGGCAAACTAAAGGCGGGCTGCTATGTGCTTTTTACTAAGGAGTGGCTTCCGTCTGGTCACTCTACCATACAGGCCTGATTGGTGGATTGCTGCAAAGATGGTTGTCTTTCTGAAAGGTTCTCCTCTCTCCACAGAGGAATGCTGTAGCTCTGACAAGAGTGACCATCGTGTTCTTGGTCACCTCCCTGATTAGGGCCCTTCTCCCCCAATCACTCAGTTTAGACGGCCGGCCAGCTCTAGGAAGAGTCCTGGTGGTTCCGAACTTCTCCATTTATGGATGATGGAGGCCACTGGGCTCATTGGGACCTTCAAAGCAGCAATTCTGTCTCAGAGGTCTACAGACAATTCCTTTGACTTCATACTTGGTTTGTGCTCAGACATGCACTGTCAAGTGGGCCTTATAAAGACAGGTGTGTGCCTTTCCAAATCATGTCCAATCAACTGAATTTACCACAGGTGGACTCCAGTTAAGCTGTAGGAACATCTCATGGATGATCAGTGGAAACAGGATGCACCTGAGCTCAAGATTGAGCTTCATAGCAAAGGCTGTGAATACTTTTGTACATGGGATTTCTTAGTTTTTTATTTTTAATAAATTTGCAAAAATATTAAAAAAAAAACTTTCACGTCATTATTGGGTATTGTGTGTAGAATTTTGAGGGGAAAAATGAATGTATTCCATTTTGGAATAAGGCTGTAATATAACAAAATGTAGAAAAAGTGAAGCGCTGTGAATACTTTCTGGATGCACTGTATAACTGTATCTTCAGTTTTGCGGCCCGTGGGGAGGGGACTGGGAAAATAAAAATGTTTTTTTTAATGATTGCATAATTTTAGCCCCGTCCCCTCTTCTTAGAGCCAATATTCAGATTCAGAATCCGCCTTATTGGCCAAGTTTACACAATTATACAAGGAATTCAGTTCCAATATGCCACATCTCCCAAAAAGACGCATAGAAAAATAAAAAAAAACACAAAAGACATAAAAACAAATCCATAATTAAAATTCAGTGTAGTTTATAACTCCCAATAAACCTACCTATCTCAGTTATTCAGCAATGTGATAGCCTGAGGGAAGAAACTATTCCTGTACCTTGTGGTTCGCACCAGCTTCGATCTGTAACGTCTGCCAGACAGCAATAATAATAAATAATATGTTTGTTTTCATGAAAAAAAAAACCCTCTAAAGGCCCATACACAATGTTTCCCCCTCTCGGGCCGGCCGGTCGGCGGCCGACTGTACACACTGAGCGATATGACCGCTCATATCGCTCAGTGACGTCACGCCTCCGCCAGCCCTGCATGAAGGTCTTGGACGACAGTCCACATCCTTCATGCATGACCTACCGACAACGACGATCGTTGCCGACCCGCGGGGCCGCGTATCGGTCGTCGCTGGCGGCATACACACTTGACGATAAAATGAGCGACGTCGCTCAAGGAGAGGGAAAATGAGCGACATTGCTCATTTTATCGTTAAGTGTGTATGGACCTTTAGACACCACATTGCTGAACAATAAAAATGTTTATTGTAAAACACTTACCCGGGCATCACATAAAGACCGGGACCAGCTGCTCAGCACAGGTTTTTAGCACCTACAGTATGATCATAAACACCACAAGTCAGAGCCAGATTAAGACAACAAACCAGTCTGGGTACCTCATCCTCCATTACATCCAGATCACAAAATCAAATGAAACATTGCGTTGCAGCTGCAAAAGTAATCTCCATCACACTTATACACCATACAGCAGCAGAATGGAGGAAAGCTGAGCTGCCGGACACCAGGACATTGTCAGATCACTGTGGAGCCCTGCCCTCTGCTGCTCAGAGATGAATGATGGGGGGTGTAGTAGGGCACTTAACACAGATGGGGCGCTATGATCTCACATACATACATACATACATACATACATACATACATAATATATACACACATAAAGTGTAACATCTGATATAAAAAACTGTTAAAATAACTATACATACACACATGCAAACACTAACCTTAAGACTATTGGCTTAACAAGCTCTGGCCTGGTCAGCTGATTCAGTTGCTCCTCTTTCTGCTGAATTTGTTCTGAAGGTCTGCTGCACTGTACTCTTGTCCTAGCACACCTGATTGCAAGTGACTGCACATTGGGGGTAATTCCAAGTTGATCGCAGCAGGAAATTTTTTAGCAGTTGGGCAAAACCATGTGCACTGCAGGGGGGGGGGGGGGGGGGCAGATATAACATGTGCAGAGAGAGTTAGATTTGGGTGGGTTATTTTGTTTCTGGAAATACTGGCTGCTTTATTTTTACACTGCAATTTAGATTTCAGTTTGAACACACCCCACCCAAATCTAACTCTCTGTGCACATGTTATATTTGCCCCACCTGCAGTGCACATGGTTTTGCCCAGCTGCTAAAAAATTTCCTGCTGCGATCGTCTTGGAATTACCCCCATTCTTACATCCAGACTTTCCCTCTACATCCCTAACCACATTATTCCCTCCAGATCTCCATTGTCCCATGTGCTCTCTCCTCCAACCTTTTAGTTTATCTCCTTTTCTTTCCCTGCTTTGTCCTTCTGTTCTCTCCCAGCTTTCCCTCTCTTCGGGTGTATATCGTTTTACTGGCGGCTGTCATCCCAGCCGCAGAATGCCGGCGGGGGGCGAGTGCAAGAAGCCCCTTGTGGGCTTGCTGCTCTCGCCACAGATTCTATTCCCAATCTATGGGTATTGTGGATAGTGGATACCCACGAGTGGGATTAGTCCCTGTTGGTCGGCATATCGACCCTCGGGATTGTGAAGGGGCGGGATGTAGGGGGAGATAACTACATCCCCTCTCTTCTCCCCGTTATTGTTCTGTTTCCTACTCTGACACCAGCAGTTAAATAAAACCAGCAATAAACCAGCGCGTAACAATAAACATAAGAAAAATGATTAACTTGTGCATAATTCTGTCAATGAAAAACCATGCTTCCAGAAGTAGTTTAAATTATAAACTATTATAATTATTTATTTTTAGCTTGCCAAGTATAAAAGCCCTTTTCTTGCAAATAATCTATTAAGGCATGATGAATAGGAACATATTAAGAACAATATAAAAAGATATTACATGCTGTACACTTCTAAACTTAACTCTCAGTGGCCTATAGTGAAGCATTTCTCCTCTGTAACATAACTGACACCATTGACAACCTTAAGTGCCTTGATGTGTCAATGTATTTTCAGTAAGTCTACGTTCTTGTAACTCATATCTGACTAATGAAAACACCTCCCAAAAGTGTCAGCCAAAAGATTTGCTGCTTTAAGTTTCCTGCAGCGGTGTTCCCTGTAAACTGTTTTAAACACTGCTCTGATCAACAGCTATTTCCTCTCTCTCTCCATTACACGGACACAATCCAACTTTTAGACAATAGGTCCAGTTATGCTGAAATTAACTTTGTGGATTTTACCTTAAATAACCCTGTGCTACTACTAAATCTGCTGTGTATTTACCGCATGGCTTAAATACAAACAGTGTATACTGTATGTCAAGTTACTCTAATATTGCCAGAAACTATTGTTGTGTGCTTGTTTTCCCTTCAAAATAAATTAAACTTTCTCTGTCCCACCTCGCTCCTCTCTCTATCTTCCTGTACACATGTGTGTGTATATGTATGTAATGTTTATATATATATATATATATATATAGACAAATCACAGAACAAAGTCCCGGGAAGCCGCACTGACACTCTCATATGTAATGATGCAGGTGACCGGTCAAAATGAATGTTATATCAACACATGTCCATCCAAGACTCTCCAGCCAGGGCATAGACAGAACCAGCACACTGCTTATTATTCAATCAGCTTTTTACTTCATATAACCGACGTGTTATTCAACCAGCTTTTAACTTCATATAGCAGTTAAGCAAACGCAAACAGCGCGTCACCTGGGCGGAAGTCCAGGTCCGGGAGGCGCAGCCAGCGACAACGTCCCCGGCAACACTGCCAACGGGCCCAGGTCACCAGGCAATGATGCTGCACAGCATAGGAATGAAAACAAACTCATAAAAAAAGTAAATAAGAATAAATCTGGGGATCAATTGATACTGCAGAGCAGGGATGGGGAACCTTTGGCCCTCCAGCTGTTGTTGAACTACAAATACCAGCATGCCTTGCTACAGTTTTGCTATTTGGCCATGCTAAAACTGTTGCAAAGCATGCTGGGATGTGTAGTTCAACAACAGCTGGAGGTCCGAAGGTTCCCCATCCCTGCTGCAGAGTATTGATTCCGAGTAATTTTTAGACTATTATAAGTACCAATTAGCATAACATTTAAATTCAATGACTATGCAGTAGCAAATCGTTCCCAAAAAAACCCACAATAAACAGAAATAAAGTATATAAGCAAAATAGGAGATAACTATACCATCAATAGCCAAAAACAAAATCAAGGCATGCTCTCTATAGCCTATACGGGGCCTATCAGTACTTGCTTAAAGGAAAATTCCTCGTTTAAACCATGGGGTACCATTGCATCCATACGATATATCCATCGACACTCTTGTTGTAACAGTAATTTATGTCTATCACCTCCCCTTCTCAAGGGTGGAACGTGGTCGATCGGCATGTATGCAAAATCACTCAGCTTATGTCCATGTGCAACATAGTGCCTTGCAACATGTGGCGTGTTCCCTTCCACCTTCTGGTAGGCTTTTTTAATCGATGATCTGTGCATTCCAATTCTCTCTTTTAGCATACGTATGGTTTTCCCTATATAAACCTTCTTACAGGGACAGGTTATCATATAGGTCACAAATTTAGTTTCACACATCATCCGATAACGCAAAGGATACCGTGTTCCCCTCATGGGGTGACAGCAACTTTTACCAGTCAACATGTAATTGCAATTGACACAGCCAGGACATTTATAGGCACCAGTTTGAAGTTGTAGCCAGTTTGTTCCCCTACCCACACGTGGGCTAATGTTAGAGAAGGTCACCTTTTCTTTCAGATTACGGCTCTGTTTATAGCAGAATAATGGTGGCTTATTGCAGTAGTTCTGCATCACAGGATCTGATTGCAGTATGTGCGAGTGTTTACGAATGGACTGGCGAGCATTGCCAGAGGAGATAGAATACGTACTGGCAAAAACCAAGCGCTCTGGTTCGAGCTTAACCCGTGGCTGTAATAATTCATCACGTGTCAGTTGCACACATCTGTCTATTGCCTGTTGTACTTCAGTGGTGTCGTATCCTCTGTCAATAAATTTGTCACCCATCATTGCAAGAGCATCAGGTAATTCCTCACGATTAGAGGTAATTCTTGCCACACGAACTAGTTGAGAAACAGGTAGCCCCTTTTTTAAAGCTGGTGGATGGAAGCTGGATGCAAGTAAGAGAGAGTTTTTATCAGTGGGCTTCCTGTAGATTCCTGTTGACCGTACCCCATTGCATAATCGCACAGAAACATCAAGAAAATTGATCTCCGAAGCATCATGATTACTAGTGAACCTGATAGACCTCGGCAAATTGTTAAGTTTATTAACAAAATCAATTAGCATGTTTTCGCCACCAGACCACAGTATGAAAAGATCGTCAATATATCTTACATAGAATTTAATGTACCCCGAGAACAAAGCGTCCCCCATGATGTGGAGCTTTTCATACTGATGCATAAATAAATTGGCATACGATGGGGCCATATTAGACCCCATCGCTGTGCCTTTAAGTTGTAAATAGAAAGAATTGTTGAACAAGAAAATAAGATTTTACTTACCAGTAAATCTATTTCACGTAGTCCGTAGTGGATGCTGGGGACTCCATAAGGACAATGGGGAATAGACGGGCTCCGCAGGAGACAGGGCACTTTAAGAAAGAATTTGGATTCTGGTGTGCTCTGGCTCCTCCCTCTATGTCCCTCCTCCAAACCTCAGTTAGAGAAACTGTGCCCGGAAGAGCTGACAGTACCAGGAAAGGATTTTGGAATCCAGGGCAAGACTCCAGTCACCAGTGTCCAGAATCATGCCCAGGAAGGGCAGATGAGTCGTAGGAATCAACTGCGACTTTGGAATATTTAGAATCCAGCCGTGCTGTTGTAATACTTCCTGAGAGCGTGCTACGCTGATCAGCAACTGCTCTCTGGACCTCGCCTTTATGAGGAGGTCATCCAAGTATGGGATAATTGTGACCCCTTGCTTTCGCAGGAGCACCATCATTTCCGCTATTACCTTGGTAAATATTCTCGGTGCCGTGGAGAGACCAAACGGCAACGTCTGGAATTGGTAATGACAATCCTCTACCACAAATCTGAGGTACGCCTGATGAGGTGGATAAATGGGGACATGAAGGTACGCATCCTTTATGTCCAGAGACACCATAAAATCCCCCCCTTCCAGGCTTGCGATGACCGCTCTGAGCGATTCCATCTTGAACTTGAACCTTTTCAGGTATATGTTCAGGGATTTTAAATTCAATATGGGTCTGACCGAACCGTCCGGTTTCGGTACCACAAACATGGTCGAATAATAACCCTTTCCTTGTTGAAGAAGGGGAACCTTGACCACCACCTTTTGAAGATACAATTTGTGAATTGCAGCTAACACTATTTCCCTCTCTAAGGGGGAAGCTGGCAGGGCCGATTTGAGGTATCGGTGAGGGGGCATCTCTTCGAATTCCAGCTTGTATCCCTGAGACACAATCTCTATTGCCCAGGGATCCACCTGGGAGTGAACCCACTTGTGGCTGAAATTTCGGAGACGCGCCCCCACCGGGCCTAGCTCCGCCTGTGGAGCCCCAGCGTCATGCGGTGGATTTAGTGGAAGCCGGGGAGGACTTCTGTTCCTGGGAACTAGCTGTGTTGTGCAGCTTCCTTCCCCTGCCTCTGGCAAGAAAGGACGCACCTCGGACTTTCTTGCCTTTTTGTGATTGAAAGGACTGCATTTGGTAATACGGTGCTTTCTTAGGTTGTGAGGGAACATATGGCAAAAAATTTGACTTTCCAGCAGTAGCTGTGGAGACCAGGTCCGAGAGACCCTCCCCAAACAATTCCTCACCCTTGTAAGGTAAAACCTCCATGTGCCTTTTTGAGTCGGCATCGCCTGTTCATTGCCGAGTCCACAGGACCCTTCTGGCAGAAATCGACATTGCATTTATTCTAGAGCCCAGTCGGCTAATGTCTCTTTGAGCATCTCTCATATATAGGACAGCGTCTTTTATATGCCCCAGGGTCATTAATATAGTATCCTTGTCTAAGGTATCAAGTTCCTCAGATAAGGTATACGTCCATGCTGCTACAGCACTACACACCCAGGCCGACGCAATTGCCGGCCTTAGTAAGGTACCTGAATGTGTATAAATGGACTTCAGGGTACCCTCTTGCTTTCTACCCGCAGCATCTTTTAGGGTGGCCGTATCTTGTGACGGCAGGGCTACCCTCTTGGATAAGCGTGTTAGAGCTTTGTCCACCCTAGGGGAGGATTCCCAGCGTAACCTGTCCGTTGGCGGAAAAGGATACGCCATAAGCATCCGTTTGGAAATCTGCAGTTTTTTATCTGGAGATTCCCAAGCCTTTTCACATAACTCATTTAGCTCATGTGAAGGGGGAAAGGTCACCACCTGCCTTTTTTCCCCATACATATGAACCCTCTTGTCAGGGACTGGGGTTTCCTCTGTGATGTGCAACACATCCTTCATTGCTATAATCATATAACGGATGGGTTTAGCCAATTTAGGCTGTAACTTTGCATCATCGTAATCGACACTGGAGTCAGAATCCATGTCGGTATCTGTGTCAACAATTTGGGATAGTGGGCGCTTCTGAGACCCTGACGGCCTCTGCGACATAGGATCAGGCATGGGCTGAGACCCTGACTGTCCTAAGGTTTCAGCTTTATCCAACCTTTTATGCAAGGAATTAACATTATCATTTAAAACCTTCCACATATCCATCCAATCAGGTGTCGGCAGGGACACCACATTCATTTGCTCCCGCTCTGCTTCCACATAGCCTTCCTCGTCAAACATGTCGACACAAGCGTACCAACACACCACACACACAGGGGATGCTCTTTTTTGAAGACAGTTCCCCCACAAGGCCCTTTGGAGAGACAGAGAGAGAGTATGCCAGCACACACCCCAGCGCTATATGTCCCAGGAATCACACAGTAACTTAGTGTTGACCCAGTAGCTGCTGTATATTATGTTTTTGCGCCTAATTTATGTGCCCCCCTCTCTTTTTATCCTCTTCTACCGTGAATCTGCAGGGGAGAGCCTGGGGAGCTTCCTCTCAGCGGAGCTGTGGAGAAAAAATGGCGCTGGTGAGTGCTGAGGAAGAAGCCCCGCCCCCTCAGCGGCGGGCTTCTGTCCCGCGTTTCTGTATAATATTATGGCGGGGGCTCATACATATATACAGTGCCCAACTGTATATATGTCCAACTTTTGCCAAGAGGTCCTAATTGCTGCCCAGGGCGCCCCCCCCCCCTGCGCCCTGCACCCTACAGTGACCGGAGTATGTGGGTGTAGTGTGGGAGCAATGGCGCACAGCTGCAGTGCTGTGCACTACCTCAGTGAAGACTGGAGTCTTCTGCCGCCGATTTTGAAGTCTTCTTGCTTCTTTCACCCGGCTTCTGTCTTCCGGCTCTGCAAGGGGGACGGCGGCGCGGCTCCGGGATCGGACGACAAAGGGTGAGATCCTGTGTACGATCCCTCTAGAGCTAATGGTGTCCAGTAGCCTAAGAAGCAGGACCTACTGCAATAAGCCACCATTATTCTGCTATGAACGGAGCCGTAATCTGAAAGAAAAGGTGACCTTCTCTGACATTAGCCCACGTGTGGGTAGGGGAACAAACTGGCTACAACTTTAAACTGGTGCCTATAAATGTCCTGGCTGTGTCAATTGCAATTACATGTTGACTGGTAAAAGTTGCTGTCACCCCATGAGGGGAACACGGTATCCTTTGCGTTATCGGATGACGTGTGAAACTAAATTTGTGACCTATATGATCACCTGTCCCTGTAAGAAGGTTTATATAGGGAAAACCATACGTATGCTAAAAGAGAGAATTGGAATGCACAGATCATCGATTAAAAAAGCCTACCAGAAGGTGGATGGGAACACGCCACCTGTTGCAAGGCACTACGTTGCACATGGACATAAGCTGAGTGATTTTGCATACATGCCGATCGACCACGTTCCACCCTTGAGAAGGGGACATAAATTACTGTTACAACAAGAGTGTCGATGGATATATCGTATGGATGCAATGGTACCCCATGGTTTAAACGAGGAATTTTCCTTTAGTCCTTTCCTTTAAGCAAGTACTGATAGGCCCCGTATAGGATATAGAGAGCATGCCTTGATTTGCTATTGGCTATTGATGGTATAGTTATCTCCTATTTTGCTTATATACTTTATTTCTGTTTATTGTGTTTTTTTTGGGAACGATTTGCTACTGCATAGTCGCTGAATTTAAATGTTATGCTAATTGGTACTTATAATAGTCTAAAAATGACTGCAGTATCAATTGATCCCCAGATTTATTCTTATTTACTTTTTTTATGAGTTTGTTTTCATTCCTATGCTGTGCAGCATCATTGCCTGGTGACCTGGGCCCGTTGGCAGTGTTGCCGGGGATGATGTCGCTGGCTGCGCCACCCGGACCTGGACTTCCACCCAGGTGACGCGCTGTTTGCGTTCCACGGGCCGGAACTTCCGGTCACGTGTTACGCAGCGTGCGCTCCAACGACGGATGTTTCCGGGATTGGGGAGTGTGGTGTGACCGGCCCCGGGGCGGCACGGGACTCCAGGTGCCGGTGATGAGCTTGATTAGGGGAGCATAAATAATGCTCTCCTATGATGCAGCATTTTGCACAGCACTTTGACACTTTAGCAACAGGCACTATGGCACCTTAACTGGTTTTCCCCTGAGGAAGGAGCACCGAAAACGGCTGTTTGGGATTTTGCCAGTCTGCACTTGCCTTGCATACGATGAGTATTTGCTGAATCCAGATGTTTGTGCTTTACTGCTATATGAAGTTAAAAGCTGGTTGAATAACATGTCGGTTATATGAAGTAAAAAGCTGATTGAATAATAAGCAGTGTGCTGGTTCTGTCTACGCCCTGGCTGGAGAGTCTTGGATGGACATGTGTTGATATATATATATATATATATATATAGAGATAGATAGATAGATAGAGATATATATATATATATATATATATATATATATAGATATAGAGAGAGAGAGAAACACAATAGTATCTTTATCTCGCGCCAACCTGGGAGCAGCACAACGGGAGAGATCTTTGTTGGGAGACCTCAAAAGCATACAGGAAAAACACAAAATTCCCAAGTGCGCTAAAGTGAAACGTAATTACACAATTCTTCTAGTGTTCGTAGGAATGTAGACTGGAGGATGTTTAAATCTGGGGACCTGTAACAGACACCCCTCACCAGGTACCCAGATTTAAACATCCTCCAGTCTACATTCCTACGAACACTAGAAGAATTGTGTAATTACGTTTCACTTTATTGCACTTTGGAATTGTGTTTTTCATATATATATATATATATATATATATATAGAATAATGGGATAGCGGCGGCACTCAATCAGACTTAGCAACTGACGTAAAATCTATACGTCAGTTGCTAAGTCTGATTGAGTGCCGCCGCTATCCCATTATTCTGTATTGTGGAAAGCTTTTTCCACTAGGAGGGCACCGCAGCAAATTACATCAGCTATCCAGGGGAGTGCCGGGACCATTTGTTCACTATATATATATATATATATATATATATATATATATATATATATATAATACACTGCTCAAAAAAATAAAGGGAACACTTAAACAACACAATGTAACTCCACTTCTGTGAAATCAAACTGTCCACTTAAGAAGCAAAACTGATTGACAATCAATTTCACATGCTGTTGTACAAATGGAATAGACAACAGGTGGAAATTATAGACATATACATATATATATATATATATATATATATATAGATAGATAGATAGATATATAGATATATATAGATATATATACACACTACTCAAAAAAATAAAGGGAACACTTACACAACACATCCTAGATCTGAATGAAATATTCTTATTAAATACTTTGTTCTTTACATAGTTGAATGAGCTGACAACAAAATCACACAAAAATTATCAATGGAAATCAAATTTATTAACCCATGGAGGTCTGGATTTGGAGTCGCACTCAAAATTAAAGTGGAAAAACACACTACAGGCTGATCCAACTTTGATGTAATGTCCTTAAAACAAGTCAAAATGAGGCTCAGTAGTGTGTGTGGCCTCCACGTGCCTGTATGACCTCCCTACAATGCCTGGGCATGCTCCTGATGAGGTGGCGGATGGTCTCCTGAGGGATCTCCTCCCAGACCTGGTCTAAGGCATCCGACAACTCCTGGACAGTCTGTGGTGCAACGTGGCGTTGGTGGATTGAGCGAGACGTGATGTCCCAGATGTGTTCAATTGGATTCAGGTCTGGGGAACGGGCGGGCCAGTCCATAGCATCAATGCCTTCGTCTTGCAGGAACTGCTGACACACTCCAGCCACATGAGGTCTAGCATTGTCTTGCATTAGGAGGAACCCAGGGCCAACCGCACCAGCATATGGTCTCACAAGGGGTCTGAGGATCTCATCTCAGTACCTAATGGCAGTCAGGCTACCTCTGGCGAGCACATGGAGGGCTGTGCGGCCCCCCAAAGAAATGCCACCCCACACCATTACTGACCCACTGCAAACCGGTCATGCTGGTGGATGTTGCAGGCAGCAGAACGTTCTCTTTGGCGTCTCCAGACTCTGTCACGTCTGTCACATGTGCTCAGTGAGAACCTGCTTTCATCTGTGAAGAGCACAGGGCGCCAGTGGCGAATTTGCCAATCTTGGTGTTCTCTGGCAAATGCCAAACGTCCTTCACGGTGTTGGGCTGTAAGCACAACCCCCACCTGTGGACGTCGGGCCCTCATACCACCCTCATGGAGTCTGTTTCTGATCGTTTGAGTAGACACATGCACATTTGTGGCTTGCTGGAGGTCATTTTGCAGGACTCTGGCAGTGCTCCTCCTGTTCCTCCTTGCACAAAGGCGGAGGTAGCGGTCCTGCTGCTGGGTTGTTGCCCTCCTACGTCTCCTGATGTACTGGCCTGTCTCCTGATAGTGCCTCCATGCTCTGGACACTACGCTGACAGACACAGCAAACCTTCTTGCCACAGCTCGCATTGATGTGCCATCCTGGATGAGCTGCACTACCCGAGCCACTTGTGTGGGTTGTAGACTCCGCCTCATGCTACCACTAGAGTGAAAGCACGCCAGCTTTCAAAAGTGACCAAAACATCAGCCAGAAAGCATAGGAGCTGAGAAGTGGTCTGTGGTCACCACCTGCAGAACAACTCCTGTATTGGGAGTGTCTTGCTAAATGCCTATAATTTCCACCTGTTTATTCCATTTGCACAACAGCATGTGAAATTGATTGTCAATCAGTGTTGCTTCCTAAGTGGACAGTTTGATTTCACAGAAGTGTGATTGACTTGGAGTTACATTGTGTTGTTTAAGTGTTCCCTTTATTTTTTTGAGCAGTGTGTGTGTGTGTATATATATATATATGTATGTATGTGTGTGTGTATATATATATATATATATTTCTCTGACGTCCTAGTGGATGCTGGGGACTCCGTAAGGACCATGGGGGATAGCGGCTCCGCAGGAGACTGGGCACAAAAGTAAAAGCTTTAGGACTACCTGGTGTGCACTGGCTCCTCCCCCCATGACCCTCCTCCAAGCCTCAGTTAGATTTTTGTGCCCGAACGAGAAGGGTGCACACTAGGTGGCTCTCCTGAGCTGCTTAGTGAAAAAGTTTGTTAGGTTTTTTATTTTCAGTGAGTCCTGCTGGCAACAGGCTCACTGCATCGAGGGACTAAGGGGAGAAGAAGCGAACTCACCTGCGTGCAGAGTGGATTGGGCTTCTTAGGCTACTGGACATTAGCTCCAGAGGGACTGATCACAGGCCCAGCCATGGATGGGTCCCAGAGCCGCGCCGCCGGCCCCCTTACAGAGCCAGAAGACAGAAGAGGTCCGGAAAATCGGCGGCAGAAGACGTCCTGTCTTCAACAAGGTAGCGCACAGCACTGCAGCTGTGCGCCATTGCTCTCAGCACACTTCACACTCCGGTCACTGAGGGTGCAAGGCGCTGGGGGGGGGGGCGCCCTGAGACGCAATAGAAACACCTTGGATGGCAAAAAAATGCATCACATATAGCTCCTGGGCTATATGGATGAATTTAACCCCTGCCAGAATACACACAAAAACGGGAGATAAGGTCGCCGAGAAGGGGGCGGAGCCTATCTCCTCAGCACACTGGCGCCATTTTCTCTCACAGCTCAGTTGGAGGGAAGCTCCCTGGCTCTCCCCTGCAGTCACTACACTACAGAAAGGGTTAAAAAAGAGAGGGGGCACTAATTACGCGCAGTATTAAAAATACAGCAGCTATAAGGGGAAAAACACTTATATAAGGTTATCCCTGTATATATATATAGCGCTCTGGTGTGTGCTGGCATACTCTCCCTCTGTCTCCCCAAAGGGCTAGTGGGGTCCTGTCCTCTATCAGAGCATTCCCTGTGTGTGTGCTGTGTGTCGGTACGTTTGTGTCGACATGTATGAGGAGAAAAATGATGTGGAGACGGAGCAGATTGCCTGTAATAGTGATGTCACCCCCTAGGGGGTCGACACCTGAGTGGATGAACTGTTGGAAGGAATTACGTGACAGTGTCAGCTCTGTATAAAAGACAGTGGTTGACATGAGACAGCCGGCTACTCAGCTTGTGCCTGTCCAGACGTCTCATAGGCCGTCAGGGGCTCTAAAGCGCCCGTTACCTCAGATGGCAGATATAGACGCCGACACGGATACTGACTCCAGTGTCGACGGTGAAGAGACAAATGTGACTTCCAGTAGGGCCACACGTTACATGATTGAGGCAATGAAAAATGTTTTACACATTTCTGATAATACGAGTACCACCAAAAAGGGGTATTATGTTCGGTGAGGAAAAACTACTTGTAGTTTTCCTGAATCTGAGAAATTAAATGAGGTGTGTGATGAAGCGTGGGTTTCCCCCGATAACAACTGATAATTTCTAAAATGTTATTGGCATTATATCCTTTCCCGCCAGAGGTTAGGGTGCGTTGGGAAACACCCCCTAGGGTGGATAAAGCGCTCACACGCTTTTAAGAACAAGGGCTCTACCCTCTCCTGAGATGGCCGCCCTTAAGGATCCTGCTGATAGAAAGCAGGAGGGTATCCTAAAATGTATTTACACACATACTGGTGTTATACTGCGACCAGCAATCGCCTCAGCCTGGATGTGCAGTGCTGGGTTGGCGTGGTCGGATTCCCTGACTGAAAATATTGATACCCTAGATAGGGACAGTATATTATTGCCTATAGAGCATTTAAAAGATGCATTTCTATATATGCGTGATGCACAGCGGAATATTTGCCGACTGGCATCAAGTCTAAGTGCGTTGTCCATTTCTGCCAGTAGAGGGTTATGGACACGACAGTGGTCAGGTGATGCGGATTCCAAACGGCATTTGGAAGTATTACCTTATTAAGGGGAGGAGTTATTTGGGGTCGGTCTTTCAGACCTGGTGGCCACGGCAACAGTTGGGAAATCCACGTTTGTACCCCAGGTCGCCTCTCAACATAAGAAGACGCCGTATTATCAGGCGCAGTCCTTTCGTGGGCAAGCGGGCAAAAGGTTCCTCTTTTCTGCCCCGTGACAGAGGGAGAGGAAAATAGGCTGCAGAAATCAGCCAGTTCCCAGGAACAGAAGCCCTCTCCCGCCTCTGCCAAGCCCTCAGTATGACGCTGGGGCTTTACAAGCAGAATCAGGCACGGTGGGGGCCCGTCTCAATGAATTTCAGCGCGCAGTGGGCTCACTCGCAAGTACACTAAAAAAGGAAAGGCGCCTGTGATAGAACCTGTGTTGAGATGCTATTTGCTGCTCTCAGAATAGGGTATTAGCGTCCCTATATAGAGTAAACAAGCAAAAAAGGAAAGAGAGCGCAAATAGACTTGAATTATTCCATATTTATTATATCTAAAATTGCACATACACCAAAATTAGTTTAAACTATACCAATTGGCAACTGGATTTAAAACAACTTAGTACTTTAAAAATATATTTCATAGCATAGGATCCCTAACACTCGAATATCCTTATGGTTCCACTCAAGTAATACCCTACTGATTACCAGATAATTTTCACAGGTGTCCTTTAGTGAAATCAATGTAGAAAGAGTCCAAGAATGGTGAAAGACCCTTATTTATATCCACCAGTCACGTCCTGTGTGATAATACATGTATTTATACCGTAATCATGGTTATTGTTTCTTTTAAGAAAGAATTGAAACAGTTAATGTAGCAAATATACTGATGCTTCAGGTAGCTAAAAGTCAGTTTGTAAAGCAGGCTTTATCTCATATTGCAGCCTCTCTAGAGCGTCTCCGTCTGCCGCTCTCTACCTTAATCACTTATTGTGTTCAGAGCGGTTAGGCTTGCCGCTTCCCGAGAGTTTTGGTCCACGGCGCCGGGATTGCGCGCACCGCCTGGCGTGTCCAAGGTGATTGTAGCTGCGGCGCCTGTGTTCACCTCTCAGTGCCCGACTGGACCGCTGGCTCCAGGCACGTGATCGGCAGCCACGGTCCCTGCTTTGCAAAGGGACCAATGCAGGTGGCTCCAGACCCAGGACCGGACTGTCCAATAAAGTGATTGATGCTGAAATCGGTGGCAACCAAATCCGTGAAGAGTGTTTGGATCCTAAAACACCCTGACGCGTTTCTCGACCGTTATAAGCTGGTCGTTTCTTCAGAGGGAACACAATAAGTGATTAAGGTAGAGAGCGGCAGACGGAGACGCTCTAGAGAGGCTGCAATATGAGATAAAGCCTGCTTTACAAACTGACTTTTAGCTACCTGAAGCATCAGTATATTTGCTACATTAACTGTTTCAATTCTTTCTTAAAAGAAACAATAACCATGATTACGGTATAAATACATGTATTATCACACAGGACGTGACTGGTGGATATAAATAAGGGTCTTTCACCATTCTTGGACTCTTTCTACATTGATTTCACTAAAGGACACCTGTGAAAATTATCTGGTAATCAGTAGGGTATTACTTGAGTGGAACCATAAGGATATTCGAGTGTTAGGGATCCTATGCTATGAAATATATTTTTAAAGTACAAAGTTGTTTTAAATCCAGTTGCCAATTGGTATAGTTTAAACTAATTTTGGTGTATGTGCAATTTTAGATATAATAAATATGGAATAATTCAAGTCTATTTGCGCTCTCTTTCCTTTTTTGCTTGTTCACTCGCAAGTAGACCCCTGGATCCTTCAGGTGATATCTCAGGGGTACAAATTGGAATTCGAGACGTCTCCCCCTCGCCGTTTTCCTAAAGTCGGCTTTACCGACGTCTCCCTCTGACAGGGAGGCAGTTTTGGAAGCCATTCACAAGCTGTATTCCCAGCAGGTGATAATCAAGGTACCCCTCCTGCAACAGGGAACGGGGTATTATTCCACACTGTTGTGGTACCGAAGCCGGACGGCTCGGTGAGACCGATTCTAAATCAAAAATCTTTGAACACTTACATACGGAGGTTCAAATTCAAGTTGGAGTCACTCAGAGCAGTGATTGCGAACCTGGAAGAAGGGGACTACATGATGTCTCGGGACATCAAGGATGCTTACCTTCATGTCCCAATTTACCCTTCTCACCAAGGGTACCTCAGGTTTGTGGTACAGAACTGTCACTATCAGTTTCAGACGCTGCCGTGTGGATGGTCCACGGCACCCCGGGTCTTTACCAAGGTAACGGCCGAAATGATGATACTCCTTCGAAGGAAGGGAGTTTTAGTTATCCCTTACTTGGACGATCTCCTGATAAGGGTAAGATCCAGAGAACAGTTGGAGGTCGGTGTAGCACTATCCCAGGTAGTGTTGCGGCAGCACGGTTGGATTCTCAATATTCCAAAATCGCAGCTGGTTCCGACGGCTCGTCTTCTGTTCCTAGGGATGATCCTGGACACAGTCCAGAAAAAGGTGTTTCTCCCGGAGGAGAAAGCCAGGGAGTTATCCGAGCTAGTCAGGAACCTCCTAAAACCGAGCCAAGTCTCAGTGCATCAATGCACAAGGGTTCTGGGAAAAATGGTGGCTTCCTACGAAGCAATCCCATTCGGCAGATTCCACGCAAGAACTTTCCAGTGGGACCTGCTGGAAAATGGTCCGGGTCGCATCTTCAGATGCATCAGCGGATAACCCTGTCACCAAGGACAAGGGTGTCCCTCCTGTGGTGGTTGCAGAGTGCTCATCTTCTAGAGGGCCGCAGATTCGGCATTCAGGACTGGGTCCTGGTGACCACGGATGCCAGCCTGCGAGGCTGGGGAGCAGTCACACAGGGAAGGAATTTCCAGGGCTTATGGTCAAGCCTGGAGACATCACTTCACATAAATATCCTGAAGCTAAGGGCCATTTACAATGCTCTAAGCTTAGCAAGACCTCTGCTTCAAGGTCAGCCGGTGTTGATCCAGTCGGACAACATCACGGCAGTCACCCACGTAAACAGACAGGGTGGCACAAGAAGCAGGAGGGCAATGGCAGAAGCTGCAAGGATTCTTCGCTGGGCGGAAAATCATGTGATAGCACTGTCAGCAGTGTTCATTCCGGGAATGGACAACTGGGAAGCAGACTTCCTCAGCAGATCAGGCAATAGCTGTAGACGCTCTGGTAACACCGTGGGTGTACCGGTCAGTGTATGTGTTCCATCCTCTGCCTCTCATACACAAGGTACTGAGAATTATAAGATGGAGAGGAGTAAGCACTATATTTGTGACTCCGGATTGGCCAAGAAGGACTTGGTAACCGGAACTTCAAGAGATGCTCACGGAGGATCCGTGGTCTCTACCTCTAAGAAGGGACCTGCTCCAGCAAGGACCCTGTCTGTTCCAAGACTTACCGCGGCTGCGTTTGACGGCATGGCGGTTGAACGCCGGATCCTGAAGGAAAAAGGCATTCCGGATGAAGTCATCCCTATCCTGATCAAAGCCAGGAAGGATGTAACCGCAAAACATTATCACCGCATTTGGCGAAAATATGTTGCGTGGTGCGAGGCCAGTAAGGCCGACGGAGGAATTTCAACTGGGTCGATTCCTACATTTCCTGCAAACAGGAGTGTCTATGGGCCTGAAATTGGGGTCCATTAAGGTTCAGATTTCGGCCCTGTCAATTTTCTTCCAAAAAGAACTAGCTTCAGTCCCTGAAGTTCAGACGTTTGTAAAAGGGGTACTGTATATACAGCCTCCTTTTGTGCCTCCAGTGGCACCTTGGGATCTCAATGTAGTTTTTGGGTTCCAAAAGTCACATTGGTTTGAACCACTTAAATCTGTGGAGTTAAAATATCTCACATGGAAGGTGGTCATGCTGTTGGCCCTGGCCTGGGCCAGGCGCGTGTCAGAATTGGCGGCTTTATCCTGTAAAAGCCCTTATCTGATTTTCCATTCGGACAGGGCGGAATTGAGGACTCGTCCTCAGTTTCTCCCTAAGGTGGTTTCAGCGTTTCACCTGAACCAACCTATGGTGGTGCCTGCGGCTACTAGGGACTTGGAGGACTCCAAGTTGCTAGACGTTGTCAGGACCCTGAAAATATATGTTTCCAAGACGGCTGGAGTCAGAAAATCTGACTCGCTGTTTATCCTGTATGCACCCAACAAGCTGGGTGCTCCTGCTTCTAAGCAGACTATTGCTCGTTGGATTTGTAGTACAATTCAGCTTGCACATTCTGTGGCAGGCCTGCCACAGCCAAAAATCTGTAAATGCCCACTCCACAAGGGAGGTGGGCTCATCTTGGGCGGCTGCCCGAGGGGTCTCGGCTTTACAACTTTGCCGAGCAGCTACTTGGTCAGGAGCAAATACGTTTGTAAAATTCTACAAATTTGATACCCTGGCTGAGGAGGACCTGGAGTTCTCTCATTTGGTGCTGCAGAGTCATCCGCACTCTCCCGCCCGTTTGGGAGCTTTGGTATAATCCCCATGGTCCTTACGGAGTCCCCAGCATCCACTAGGACGTCAGAGAAAATAAGAATTTACTTACCGATAATTCTATTTCTCGTAGTCCGTAGTGGATGCTGGGCGCCCATCCCAAGTGCGGATTGTCTGCAATACTGGTAAATAGTTATTGTTACCAAAAAATCGGGTTATTGCTGTAGTGAGCCATCTTTTCTAGAGGCTCCTCTGTTATCATGCTGTTAACTGGGTTTAGATCACAAGTTATATGGTGTGATTGGTGTGGCTGGTATGAGTCTTACCCGGGATTCAAAATCCTTCCTTATTGTGTACGCTCGTCCGGGCACAGTATCCTAACTGAGGCTTGGAGGAGGGTCATGGGGGGAGGAGCCAGTGCACACCAGGTAGTCCTAAAGCTTTTACTTTTGTGCCCAGTCTCCTGCGGAGCCGCTATCCCCCATGGTCCTTACGGAGTACCCAGCATCCACTACGGACTACGAGAAATAGAATTATCGGTAAGTAAATTCTTATTTTATATATATATATATATATATATATATAAATACATACATACACACACACACACACACACACACACACACACACACACACACACACTAGCTGTTCTACCCATCCTTTGCAGGGAGTTTCTGATTTTCATGGTTGTACATATACATGAGTGTTAATGATTTGGTAAATCTGTAGAGATGTGAATTTGAGTCTTGTTAGTGTAAGTAAATACTAAGCCATGATTCTTGGCATCACCCGAGGTGCACCCGTAGTAGATACGGTAAAAAGTGACGGGACCACTTTTGTGGTTTACTAAATTTTACACACTGGAGGTGCAATCCAAATTTTGATCAGATTGTCCATTTGGTCGTTATCGTTCACTAAATGCAAGCCACGCATCGGAAATGACGTCATTATGTCAACCTCCTCTTCGGTAGGTTGGCGCACTCTAATATTTTAGTATCAACTGCCCGGGGTGCACTCCAATGCATTCCATTTAAAATCCATGTACATACAGTTCCAGAAAAGGCACTCACTAGGGACTTAGTAGCAAAATCCAAAAAGTAATGTTTATTAACTTACATAGTGGAAGCCATCATGTAATAAACATCACTTTTTGGATTTTGCTACTAAGTCCCTGGTGAGTGCCTTTTCTGTAAAAAATATTATATATATATATATATATATAATATATATAATATATATATATATATATATATATATATATATATATATAGGTTTTCCCAGTAGCTAATGGTAAAATAGAAGACTGTATACTGTACTGGTGTATATTTAACTTTGTGGGCATAACGTGTTAGGGACACTACTACTGTTTGGGCATAATGTGTGTAAGGGGCTCTATTGCTGTGGGTGTAACGTGTATAAAGATTACCAATGTGTGGTGTAATGTGAGCAACAGACACTACTTTATGGTGTGGTGTGAATTGGTACTATTCTGTGGCCACGCCCCTGTATTTTGGCACGTGCCTCCAGCATGCACTGTCATAATAAATTCTCTTTCTGGCACAGGGCACCAAAATGTCTAGATATGGCTCTGATAATGTTACTGCGGTTGTGGGCATGGTGTGTTAATTTTCAACATATAATTTGAGGGATTATAAAGGACGTGACCCTGACATCATGTCCATTTTGTTTTCAGTATTGTACAGGTTGAGTATCCCATATCCAAATATTCCGAAATACGGAATTTTTGAGTGAGAGTGAGATCGTGAAACCTTTGTTTTCTGATGGCTCAATGTACACAAACTTTGTTTAATACACATAGTTATTAAAAATATTGTATTAAATGACCTTCAGGCTGTGTGTGTATAAGGTGTATATGAAACATAAATGACTGTGTGAATGTAGACACACTTTGTTTAATGCACACAGTTATGAAAAATATTGGCTAAAATGACCTTCAGGCTGTGTGTATAAATAACATAAATGCATTCTGTGCTTAGACTTAGGTCCCATCGCCATGATATCTCATTATGGTATGCAATTATTCCAAAATACGGAAAAATCCGATATCCAAAATTCTTCTGGTCCCAAGCATTTTGGATAAGAGATACTCAACCTGTAGTATCATCTATGGCATTAATTAGGATAGTGCTCAGCATGTAGTAATAATAATAGGTCACACAAAGATCTTTCTACAGTATGTATAATCACATTCATTCAACATATAAGTGTGGTTAGTGAAAAACAGCAGAAAAAAACAAGACATGCTTTAAAGTGTATGAAGCTGACGTACGTTTTGCTATCAGCTTAATGTTAGTAACAACCCAATCACTGGGTTGTGAAAAATTATAACCTTGACACACAGCAATCAGGACTAAGAAAGTTGATTGACCATTTTGTCCGCCAATGTGTGCTGCTCGTTAGCTTCTTAATTGGCTGTCATATGGCTGTTACAAATATCAAGGAAAAGAATTTTGCTTAAATGACAGTTCTCATGGCCAATCCACACTATTCATGCTGTTATTTGTCTGAAAAGGGAGACAGTGCATTAAGATTGCTAGTAACTTATTAATATTGAGTGACCATTCATATAGCCTATCAATGCCGTAATAAATCCTGTCACAAGGAAAACAAGCTATGATCCTAACATCTGATAGTGATCTTATATCCATTTAAATACTGTATATGGACTCAACACATATCACACCTAATCATAATTTATTCAGGGATCTAACAAATTAAGATCTTGATAGTGGTAAAATAAAAGATATACTAGACCAATTTAAATAACCTGATAAAATATAGTATCGAAATGATAATTAATTATTCTGTAAATATGGTTAAAATGAGTGACACTAGTATACAAATTGATCAATTGAAAGGCATAAAAATCTGTTACTGTCTAAAAATAGTGTAAATTAACTGAATTATAAAAATACTAATACAGGTTGAGTATCCCATATCCAAATATTCCGAAATACGGATTATTTTTTTTAGTGAGAGTGAGATAGTGAAACCTTTGTTTTCTGATGGCTCCATGTACACAAACTTTGTTTTATACACAAAGTTATTAAAATATATTGTATTAAATGACCTTCAGGCTGTGTATATAAGGTGTATATGAAACATAAATGATTTGTGTGAATGTACACACACTTTGTTTAATGCACAAAGTTATAAAAAATATTGGCTAAAATGACCTTCAGACTGTGTGTATAAGGTGTATATGAAACATAAATGCATGCTGTGCTTAGATTTGGGTCCCATTGCCATGATATCTCATTATGGTATGCAATTATTCCAAAATACGGAAAAATCCCATATCCAAAATACCTCTGGTCCCAAGCATTTTGGATAAGGGATACTCAACCTGTAGTTAAATATCAAAGTGATTATGAAGACAATATTACTTGTGAATAGGCAAACTGAAAAACATGATAAACCACAAATTGTGAAGTTCAGTAACACACCTTGATATTCCTTACCAGGACTGGCCAGGCCAACCTGTGGCTCTACAGCTGTTGTGAAACTGGAAGTCCCAACATGCCCTGCCCACAGTTTTACTATTAGAGAATGCATAAACTATGGCAGGGCATGCTGGGATGTGTAGTTTCACAACAGCTGTAGAGTCCAGGCCTGTTCCACACTCCGTATACTAAATATATAAGGTTGGTATAAAAATCCACCATAATTCATATGTTTAATTCAATTGATTGTAGGCCCCCCGATCAGGCAGGTCCAATAGCTTTCTCTTTTTATCAATCTGCTATTCTCAAAGTACCCAAGATCGAATTAAGGGGGCCACATGCTCCTAGGACTGAAAATGATCAAGGGCGTATAAGTAGAGGAGCTCTAATCAGTGTTGTGTGGGTTAGGCCAGTGCTATGTGGGTGTGTCCACCGCCTATACTATCAGCCACAATGTCTCCCTAAATAAGTCGAAGTAAAAAAATTGTATCTTATTGTGACTAAAATAGAAATACAGTTGTATTATTTATGATTTACAGTATGGCCTGTTTTTATGTAGAGGCCAGAGGTTGTAGTCCCATCAGCCCCTTTGTTAATCTTGGCTATTTTATTAGATAAATAGATTGTGACTAGGAAGTGCATCTGAGAGGGGCTAAATGCATTAAAAGTATGGTGATGAGACCTAGGCCTGATTGAGAGGTGGATGCCATGCCAATGTTTGCGCAGTTAAGTGATATTGTGTTTTGTACTGCACATGCGATTGAGTCCCACTGCACATGCGACGGTAGTCACAAAGTGATTAACAGTCCTTTTGCATTTGTGGGGTTTTCTAGACAAACACAGGTGTGCCACGACCATTTCATGGGTGTGCCGCAGCCAGCGTCTGTGTATGTTGTTCAACTAGCCCCAGCGGCTTAGTTCCAGCTGACATTCTGAGCAACCGTAGGGCTCATAAATTCAGTGGTGTGATCCATCTTTCCGATGGTGCATCTTTGTATGTAAGTGGCGCACTAGAAATGTAGTTGGTGGGCATCTCTGCACACATTCCAGGAGCTGCAGAACCAGCATACTTTCGCAGTACTGCTGCATACAAAGATGCAGTCATGACGGGATTTGCGTTCACCTCTAAATCAGGCCCAGGACCTCTGAAAAATCCATGTATGTGTGCCTCATCCACTCTTTTATCTCCATTAAATCTAGTCCTGCAAACCAAAATCCCAATTTCTAAAAATAGTTGCAGTGGTCACTTAATCCATACTCTGTGAAGAATGGCGCTTACTCTGCTCAGATCCTTCCATTGTCTAATGCTGTCTTTTGTATGTGTGCAGATGCTTGGCCAACAAATCTTCTTGTCCCTGCAAAGCAGGTTGTTTTTAAGTATGCTTGTGATACCAGCAACTGTGCTGTGAGATTGGATAGTTGAAAATGAATTTATAGCCTACAGCTCTGATCCTGAGAGACTCGGGACTCCCCCTTGCTGGTGGAATATAGCACACAATACTGGCCTGCAAAACCATGAGGGTCGCAGTGTGAGTACAAAGTGCAACCTGAACACTGCTTTAAAAAGTTAACTTGGTGGTCTCAAGAACTGCTCACTGTTTGGGCTGTGAAAAACTGAAATGAGTAATGGAAATGCATGTTTTATTGTTCTATTCATTTCATATTGTTTTTGCTCTTGTATGATAATTCTAACCTAATGAAGTTAATTTGCAGGAAGTTTGCACCTGGAATTACTGGACTGTGATCTAGTATGTGTAGTCAGAGTTAAACTCAACAATTGGCATTAGATAATAAGCCAGATCGGCTATCATAGTTTAAAATAAATTACATGTTACAAGAGTCATTTGTTTGCATCTCCATCAAAGCAGCAATACAAATACTTCATACATAGTGTAGTTTGTTTTTTGGTGTAAAGGTGCTTACTTTCTCCATGAATATTTAATCCATTTTCATAAACATTTTTAAAAACCAAATGAATTGTTTTTGAAAGTCTGCAAGAGAAACATTGTGAAAACAAATTAGGTTTCTTGGACAATATTCAATTGGGAAGTGACCACTGTGTTATTACATTCCCTAAACAAAGAAAAGATTAATTTGTAACAAATGAATATGTTATGGGATTAATCGTAAATTACGTAATACCATGTAATGATTTTACTGATGGGTGGTGGTAAAGGCCTTGAGTATTGTTAGTGAAAGTTAAATTGTTTTCTTTGATATGTGTGTTTAGTTCACAGATGATGGAATTTACTGTTTTGAGTTTGTTAATATAAAGTTTGTGTGTAACACCTAATAAACTTCAAACTTTATTTTAAATGTTATTCTTCTCTTGTTCCTTCCTTAGTGCCCTAGTTATAATTATTTTTCTGTCTGTAGTGTAGACTTCATATGCCTTTTTTGAAGTTTGTGGTGGAAATGTGACCTTTTTTTTCTAATACTATAATAATACCTGTTGTGGTACCCATATACCCCAGCAAACTTCTAAAAAGTTCTCTGTAGGACTTTTCACGGGACCCAGACTGTGTCTCAGTAGAGCTTGCACATACGCACTTAACAGAGACACTTGTCTCCACACTGGGTACGCGTGACCTGATAAGGTTCCTACTTAAATGTTTCATCAGTACTGCACGTGTGAAATGGAATTTGTGCATGCGCAGTACCACTTTTGCCCAGGATAGGGGACAGATACTGCCTAATGCCATCCTGACATGACATTATGCTATCATCTAAAGCTGGTTTAAGATGGTATCCCACTGCATGAATATTTCAAAGCAGCAAGAAAGACCATTATCACTGATAAAGTTCATATGACTGTTATATTAAATAGAACAAATAAAGTTTTATATGTTTAAATTTTTAAATAAATATTAAATAGTATCTACAATAATATAAACTTTTATATTTGATTTGTAGGTATCCGGATGTATGGTCGACACTGACAGACGCCAAAAGGTTGATAGTCAATAGGTCGACATTACAATTGGCGACACAAAAAATAGTTTACATTTGATTTTTCATGGTTTACTTATTTTTTTCAAAAAGATTAGAATTAGGTTTAGGCACTTGGAGGATGGTAAGGTTACCGGAGGCGAAGGTTAGGGTTAGAAAATATCCAAAACAACTTGGGCCCACAATTGCCATGTCGACCTTTTCACCCTGACAGCTTCTTAACCATATCAACCTAGATATTGCTGATCAATCGGGTATCGACTTTTTGACTGTAGATCATCTGGTGCGGATGTAATAATCATTGTTGACCATTTAACCACTTAACTGGCATGGTCAGATTTCATGCGACTGCGCCGTCCCACCCTGTCCCCCCGTTTTTGATGAGGAGATCCGTTCTGCAGATGTGCATAATATAATGTTTAAATATTTAGAAAAATACTTTTTAAACTTTATTAAATAAATAAAAAAAACAATGTTATTAACAGTTTTGAAGGGAAAAATCGTCAGTTAAGTGGTTAAATGTCAATCTTTTCATCCACACCCTGATTTGTAATAGAAGAAAACATAATTGGGCAGAAAATATCAAACTGTCCCATTTTGTTTACCATTGTATGTTTTTATATGTTTTGATTGTTCTTAAACATTTTTAATAATGTATTTATACGGTAGTAACAGTAAGTGGGTTTCTAGATTATGCTTGTATTATATTGTTGCCTAATCCTTGGATCAAACACTTTCTTTAAATTCAAAATCCTTGTTTTCACCATGCAAAACATATAATGAAATAGATTTACAAAATGAATAAAGTTTGTATTCTATAGCCCCTTAATAATTGATTGCCTAAAGGTCTTGCAAAAATAAGCATGAACATATTGTATTCCTCTCCTCCTGATCACAATTTTGAAGATGGATGTAGATGCAGAAGTACAGACCATGGTCTCATGTGACTCCTTTCTGCTTGTGGGAGTGACGGCACAAGGGTGCTGCTGTCTGCCATTCATCTGTCTAATCTGATACACAACAGAGGTGGACAAATCATCGGAAACATGCAAAAATCACTCTTATCTCTGCACATCTATTATCAGCTTTAAATGACCTTCTCTTACGTTACATGAAATTGTCCCAACTAGCCTACGGGTAGAACTAACTTATATCAAAAACTTTTTTTTCTTTTGTGAAGGAACTGTAGATATACAGTATATTCTGAGAAGCTGCTAGTTTCTGTGGAACCTGTGTTCATACCTAAGAAACAAATTTAAAATGGTTGTTTCTATAGTAAACATGTTTCAGTTTTCTCTGTATTATTAGATATTATTTCCCCTTATTGCAATTTATGATTTGACACCATGTATGATTTGCCTGGTGAGGATGCAGCCAACATACCTATTTTCTTACATAAACAGGTTACATTTTTCTTGCTATCCTAGAGTAACTTCTACGAGTTAACAGGACAGTATTTATTGGGAACCTCTAGGTCATCTGACAGAACATAAGGGGGCAGGTGCACTAAACTAGTGACTGGTAACTATTACAGTATGAATAGTGCATACAGAACATAGGGGCAAATTCAGTAGCGGACCAAGTTTAGAAAGACCCAGTGGCCATTTTGTTTTTGCTGTTCAATTGAAGAGAAAATCAGGCACAATGATTTCTATACAAATGTCTGTTTTGTTTTTTTTCCTCACAAATTTTTCCTCTTACCATTATTTTAAGGAACATTGTCAGAACTTGATTCAGAACCCCTTGGACCGCCCCCCCCCCCCCCCCCCCCAAAAAAATAATAATAATAATAATAATTAAGCAATCGGGAGCATAAATAACTGCTGTAATTCCAAATTGGTTGCGTATATTTTTGAATATGACCCACGGGGGCTGGGGAAGGTGTAGTCGCCCCTACCACTATGTACGTGGAGAAGGGTTACAATAATGGTGTGACCAAAAAGAAAAAAACCTCTACCCTCTCTTAGCAGGATTATTAAGGCTTTACGGTTTAAAATTTAGAAGGAAACTACTATCCTATCAACCAAAGATAAATACATAAAGCATATCAAGGAACTAATAACTGCTTTAATTGCATGTGTAATACTTATCTAAAAAGGAAAATGATGTTTAAATAGCATTGGAGTAGATTATTTTTTTAAAGATATTATGAAACATTGCAATGACAATTTCACATTCTGTGTTCAGATGCCCTGTTCTATTTCAAAGCATTGTTTGAATGGAGTACATATGATATATCGGCTGTATGGATACAGGTTGTCAGTATTCCGACAACAAGTCCCCTTGTGGGCTCGCCATGCATCGCTTCACTTGCCACAGGTTATATTCCCGCTCGGGTGGTGGCGTGGACCCACCACCCAAGTGGGAATATGGGGCTGCAGTCGGGATTCCGACCGATGGCATTTAGACACCTGTCGGAATTCTGGCATCAGAATCCTGAACGCCGGGATCCCGACAGGCGGTCTATTAACCGCATACCTTTTGAATACTGCATATTTTCATTCATGGGCCAATATGGTTAACATGTTCTAAAATGTAACTAATGCATACATTTAGCTCCTTCTGGTCTTTATTAACTGGATCAGCCTCTGGCTTATTTCATTATTTACTTATTTGTACAACACTGTATATTTAAATGTTTTGCTGATTTCTCCAACCAGATCAGTTTGTTTAACTTGCTAACTGCTTTTTACTTGATGCTGACTGTAGTAAGTAATAAAATAATGTAAACCACTAATAGTGTCTGGCGCTAATCACTAAATATACAAATGTGTGTATAACTGTGGATAAGTGCATGCATCCACATATACACAAACCATTAGAGTATAAAGATTAATATGTATATAGTTTTAAAAATAAAAAACAATATATTCTACAAAGCAGCGAAGGAAAATTGGCTTGTGGATGTAGCCAACACAATCCCACCTGATATAAACCAGATACAAGCTAGCAAAATCTAAAAACTCCTTGCGCTAATATGATTAATTAGAGGCAACAGGGCATGAACATACTCAATACATAGATTCTTTTATAATATTTTTTAATATCTATGAAATCAATCATATAAAACACACAAAAAATCACAAAATTAACTTAATTAATATGCGCATATATAAAAAAACAATATAAAATATATTAAAAATAATAATTATAATATTAATTGAGCATAAGAGGTGGATCATGAACCTAAATTACTATAATTGACCACAGTGGATTAATCCAATATTTGTAAAGGTACTGATGTCCTTATTTTATTGCATTCCTAAATAGGATAGTCCCGTTAGGAGTACTTAAATATCTCTTGGATTAAATATCATGTAGTATAGTATAGATGTAGTTTTTTACCAATTGATGGAATTATCCATGTGCTCGCAGGAAGAAAGATTCTTTACTTATGGGAGATTTCCTGAATCATGGAGGATAAATCGAACACCCGGGGCTCGGTGCACCGCAAGCACCTGTTGTGAAATACGGCTCCTGTTCTCTGACCACCGCTCGTGGCGTCCTCCGTCTCCCACTGCAATAGCTCCGGTATGCAATGCACACACCTTGTAGGCTTTGGGGAAAGGACAGTCCGGCTCCTGGAGCTCAGCGCACCGCCGGCTCCTGTCAGCTGAGTATACTCCCGTCCTCAAGCCGCCGCGTATAGTGTCCTCCTTTCTCCCAACTGTCAGCCTCAGAAACAACAGCGATGCACATCAACGGGAACAAACAGATCGTGTCAACTGGGTCACAATTCGGGCACTTTCTCTGACGCGTTTCGCTTCCAATTGAAGCTTCCTCATAGAGTGAATGTCAGGTCCGGGTGTTTTTGTGAATCCGTTAACCTGGAACCAACCACAGGTGTAGGTGCTGGGGTATGAAGAAAACAGGGAGGACGAAGGATGTTCCGTTTCATATATTTATTAAAGTAACAATTCAGTAAGGGTTAAATAACTAGTTGTTAATCATCATTATACTGAAGTATTGCAGGAATGGCAGAAATAATATGCAAGAGAAAACTCAGAAATAAATGAAAGAAATGTTCATGGAAACATATGCAAAAACAAGCTGAAGAATAAATGTTGAATTGTCCAAATATAAACAAGCTTTGATGCTGAGCTGCAGATTGAGTTTAACTGGTTAATGCAGACATGGAGAATCAACTGTAAGAATTTGCAATGGAGCTTTAAGAGTTAACTGAGAGACTGTGATGAATTATCCTTGTAATGACAACATAGAAAATAAAAGTACTGAATTGGGTTACTTGCGGGTTCCGGAGATCACTGTGAAACTGTAGTAGATGGCAAGGTGATGAATGGGTTAAATGCAGAGTTGAACAAACGAACAGCTGAGGGAATTGGAATCCTCCAGACTTTGTATGAAAGGCAGACAGACAAGGTAACCTCATGCAGGATACTGGGAATCCAAGTATTTCCAATAGGTGTGCAATTGACTGATAGCACAATGGAGAGCCGGTGAATCTTTGGCAGTGAAGGCTGCAAACGGACCTCTGGGAACGGAGGCGATATCTGGACCACGGGAATCACACAGGAATGCACGGAGAGAGTTCAGAGCTAGAGCACAGCTTTGATACAACAAAGCACTGGCCCAGAGTGACATAATCCCAGCCTACTTAAAGGCAGCACAAGCACGGGATTGGCTTACACCTGCTCACAGGTGTTTTCACAAGTGCTCAGTATTAGCTATTTGGTCTCCAACATGGCCACCTCCTATACAGCAGACACACCGCAGTGCCTTAGGCCATTTGGTCCCCGCACTCACAGTTCCCAGACTCTGCATTACCTGTGCCATTGATCACGCCGTGTCCCCACACGGGCGCACAGCACCGCGAGCAACCGCACTGGCAACGGATGAACCCCAGAACCCGCAAAGGTGAGAGACCGGTTCGTGACAGTACCCCCTCTTCTACGGGTGGTCTCCGAACACCTTTGAACCTTGTCAGGATTTTTGGAGAAGTATTTCTGTACCAGTCTTGGAGCATGAACATCTTCAGAGAAAACCCAGGATCTCTCCTCCGGACCGTAACCCTTCCAGTCGACCAGAAACTGTAAACGTCCATATCGGGAACGTGAGTCCACAATCTCTTTAACTTCAAATTCCTCATTCTGCAAAGAGTGAACTTTAGGAGATTTGGACTGGGTAGTACGGAACTTATTGAGAATCAAAGGCTTCAGTAAAGATGTATGAAAGGCGTTAGGAATTCTCAAAGACGGTGGCAGCTTGACTTTGTATGACACAGGATTGAGTACCTTTACAATGGGAAATGGACCAATAAACCTGGGAGCAAATTTCTTAGAAGGAACTTTGAACTTGAGATTGCGCGTAGAAATCCAAACTTGGTCTCCCACTTTGTAATTCGGTACAGCTTTACGTTTTCTATCTGCAAAAGATTTATAACGAGCGGAAGTTTTGACCAAGGACTTACGTACACAACTCCAGATGCTAGATAGACGTTGAAGCTCTTGATCTGCCGCTGGGACCTCTAGGGCTGGCAATGGATGAAACTCTGGCACACGAGGATGAAAGCCGAAGTTAATATAAAAGGGCGTAGATTCTGAAGATGAATGGAAGAGATTATTATGAGCAAATTCTGCCAATGGAAGGTAGTCAACCCAGTCATCCTGTGAGGACGATATATATAGCCGGAGAAATGTTTCAAGGTCTTGGTTGACTCTCTCAGTTTGTCCATCTGTCTGAGGATGATATGCAGAAGAAAAGTTCAACTTGACATTTAAAGATGAACAAAGCGACCTCCAAAACTTGGCCACAAACTGTGTTCCCCGATCAGAGATAATTTCTCGAGGAAGGCCATGCAACTTGAAGATTTCAGAGATGAACAATCTGGCTAGTAAAGGGGCTGATGGTAACCCAGTTAATGAAATGAAATGTGCCATTTTCGAAAATCGATCCACTATCACCCAAATGGTATTTCGCCCTTTTGATGGAGGTAGATCGGTCACGAAATCCATTGAGATATGAGTCCATGGTTGTTTGGGTATGGATAGTGGATGTAGTAGACCTGGTGGAGAACTTCTTGGACTCTTATGTTGGGTACATTTAGGACATGCTGCTATAAACTCTTGGACATCGGCTTTGAGACGTGGCCACCAATAAGACTGTTGAATAAATTTGAGAGTCTTTAGAACCCCAGGATGACCCATGAAGGAAGAGGCGTGAGCCCAGGTAAGCAGCCGTTTTCGAAGACTTGTGGCGACAAAGGTCTTGCCAAGCGGAGGAACTGGAGAGGTTCGAGTCATTAAAAAGGACGTAGGATTCACAATGGCTTGATTCGTGGTAGCATCATTTAATTCAGAAGAAGCAAAGGACCGGGAAAGGGCATCTGCCTTTTTGTTCTGAGACCCTGGACGATAGGTGAGTTTGAAATCAAATCGTGAGAAGAAAAGCGCCCATCGAGCTTGTCGTGGATTCAGACACTGAGCTGACTGCAGATACAGAAGATTCTTATGATCAGTATAAACTGTAATGCGATGTTGAGCTCCTTCTAGAAGGTATCTCCACTCCTCAAATGCCAACTTGATGGCAAGTAACTCTTGCTCACCGATTGCATAATTACGTTCTGCCGGGAGGAACTTACGGGAGAAATATCCACAGGGATGGACCTTTTTATCTTCAAAGACTTGTGACAACACAGCTCCTACTGCTTCTGTAGATGCATCCACCTCTAGTAGAAAGGGACGACTCAAATCAGGCTGTCGAAGAATGGGGGCTGACACAAAGGCTTGCTTTAAATCAGAGAAGGCTTTGATTGCTTCAGAAGACCAGTTCGTAGGATTTGCTCCCTTGCGAGTTAGGGCTGTGATGGGAGCAGCTAATGTAGAATAATTCTTGATGAATCTCCTATAGAAATTCGCAAAGCCGAGAAATCGCTGAATCCCCTTGAGAGTTGAAGGAGTGGACCAATCTCGGATAGCTTGTACCTTACCTGGATCCATACATAGCTCTGATCCAGAAATGATGTAACCAAGGAACGGTATGGAAGATACTTCAAAAGTGCACTTCTCTAACTTACAATAAAGTTGATTTTTCCGCAGACGTGTCAGTACCTCTTTAACTTGGTGACGGTGAGACTTTAGATCCTTAGAGAATATTAGGATATCATCCAGGTACACTACTAGACACTTGTAGAGAAGATCACGAAAAAGTTCATTCACATAGCTTTGAAAAACTGCAGGTGCGTTACAAAGGCCAAAGGGCATTACGAGGTATTCGTAATGCCCATCCCGGGTATTAAAAGCGGTCTTCCACTCGTCCCCTGCACGGATGCGGATTAAATTGTAGGCCCCTCGGAGATCCAGTTTTGTAAACACAGTAGCTCCCTTTACCCGGTCAAATAATTCTGGAATTAAGGGTAATGGATACTTGTTTTTCACAGTGATCTCATTGAGTCCACGGTAATCTATGCATGGTCGTAACCCACCGTCCTTCTTCTTAACGAAAAAGAATCCGGCTCCTGCAGGTGAAGAAGATGGTCTGATAAATCCTTTGGTTAGATTTTCTTGTATATAATCAGACATAGCTTGCGTCTCTGGGATGGATAGCGGATAAATTCGTCCCCTAGGAGGTGTTTTACCCGGAACCAGGACAATTGGGCAGTCCCATTCGCGATGAGGAGGTAGAGAGTCTGCTGCTTGTTTACTGAAAACATCCGCAAAGGATTGATACACCGGAGGTAGGTCGGGAAGGCTGATTGACCGGAGAGGTACAATTGAGGCTAAACAGTCCTTGGTACAAGATTTACCCCATGAGAGGACTTCCATGGTTTGCCAATTAAGTTGAGGGTTATGTTTCTGCAGCCAAGGTAAACCAAGTATCACATCTTGAGAGGCTTTGGGAATCACGTAGAAGGAGAGGTATTCGGAATGGAGCACACCAACTTTCATCTTGAGACATACGGTTCGATGAGTAATTATACCATCTGGAATTCGACTTCCATCCACTGCTGTAACGGCAACTGCTGCTTCCAGAGGCATGGTTTGAACTTTAGACCGCATGACAAAGGCTGAGGAGATGAAGTTCTCGGCTGCCCCAGAATCTAGGAGAGCTGAAACTTTCACTGTAGAACTTGGAACTTCTAATTGAATAGACAAGGTCGGCTCTTTCCCAGAACGTGATTCTAGAGTAACTCCTAGCTTAACCTCTCTTGAATAAGCTAGGAGCGAGAGTTTCCCGGTCGGAGTTTGCAGAATTTAACTAAATGTTCAGAGGACCCACAGTACATGCAGAGGTTACCCTGTCGACGACGAAGTCGTTCCTCTTCTGTGAGGCGAGAGCGCCCAATCTGCATAGGTTCGTCTGTCGTTACCGGAGACTGTGACGAAGAATCTTGTCGAGGCCTAGGATGATAACGTGGACTGGATCGCTCTGCCCTGGATTTCTCTAAACATCGCTCCCTGTAGCGTAGGTCAAGTTTGTTACAGAGAGAAATCAATTCATCCAGTTTAGTCGGCACATCCCGGATAGTTAAATCGTCCTTGATTCTCTCAGAAAGTCCATTCCAAAACGCGGCGATCAGGGCCTCCTCATTCCAGTTTAACTCTGAAGACAACGTGCGAAACTGAACAATATATTGATTGACAGGACGTAAACCTTGACGTAGACGGAGAATCTCCAAAGAAGCTGAGGTGGTCCTGCCGGGTTCGTCAAAGATTCTCCGGAAAGAAGATACAAACTCTTTGTAATTAGAGAGGATAGGATCACCTCTCTCCCATAATGGTGATGCCCACTCCAGAGCCTGACCGGAGAGGAGGGCAATAATATATGCGACTTTAGAACGAGCTGATGGGAAACTGGCGGACATCAGTTCGAACTGGATCTCGCATTGATTCAGAAATCCCCTGCAAAGTTTTGGAGTTCCGTCAAACTTACTTGGAGAGGGTAACTGCAAGCGGGACGTAGGCAGCATCACAGGAGAAGCTGTAGTGGTAACTGGGACAACCGGAGTTGGAAGAATCTGGACTTGAGACGTTTTAATTGCTGTATGAAGAGTCTCTAAACGGTCTGCCATAGTTTGCATAAACTGCACTATTTGTGTCTGTATAGACTCCTGGTTTTCCAGACGGGAAAGGATATTTGACGTAGCACCGCCTCCTGCGAATTGGTCACTTGACGGATCCATGTGGCCAGTGCTTACTGTCAGGTCCGGGTGTTTTTGTGAATCCGTTAACCTGGAACCAACCACAGGTGTAGGTGCTGGGGTATGAAGAAAACAGGGAGGACGAAGGATGTTCCGTTTCATATATTTATTAAAGTAACAATTCAGTAAGGGTTAAATAACTAGTTGTTAATCATCATTATACTGAAGTATTGCAGGAATGGCAGAAATAATATGCAAGAGAAAACTCAGAAATAAATGAAAGAAATGTTCATGGAAACATATGCAAAAACAAGCTGAAGAATAAATGTTGAATTGTCCAAATATAAACAAGCTTTGATGCTGAGCTGCAGATTGAGTTTAACTGGTTAATGCAGACATGGAGAATCAACTGTAAGAATTTGCAATGGAGCTTTAAGAGTTAACTGAGAGACTGTGATGAATTATCCTTGTAATGACAACATAGAAAATAAAAGTACTGAATTGGGTTACTTGCGGGTTCCGGAGATCACTGTGAAACTGTAGTAGATGGCAAGGTGATGAATGGGTTAAATGCAGAGTTGAACAAACGAACAGCTGAGGGAATTGGAATCCTCCAGACTTTGTATGAAAGGCAGACAGACAAGGTAACCTCATGCAGGATACTGGGAATCCAAGTATTTCCAATAGGTGTGCAATTGACTGATAGCACAATGGAGAGCCGGTGAATCTTTGGCAGTGAAGGCTGCAAACGGACCTCTGGGAACGGAGGCGATATCTGGACCACGGGAATCACACAGGAATGCACGGAGAGAGTTCAGAGCTAGAGCACAGCTTTGATACAACAAAGCACTGGCCCAGAGTGACATAATCCCAGCCTACTTAAAGGCAGCACAAGCACGGGATTGGCTTACACCTGCTCACAGGTGTTTTCACAAGTGCTCAGTATTAGCTATTTGGTCTCCAACATGGCCACCTCCTATACAGCAGACACACCGCAGTGCCTTAGGCCATTTGGTCCCCGCACTCACAGTTCCCAGACTCTGCATTACCTGTGCCATTGATCACGCCGTGTCCCCACACGGGCGCACAGCACCGCGAGCAACCGCACTGGCAACGGATGAACCCCAGAACCCGCAAAGGTGAGAGACCGGTTCGTGACAGTGAACAACTATAGAAATGTAGCCCTTTTTAGATAGCAGCCTCATAGCCAATTGGTGCAATCATCCACCTAAATATAAAACACCTATCCTAGATCCACCTCCTGATCCACCTCTTTGCTCACCTTTTTCTTAATTAAACCTTCAACATTAAATCATCATATGCCTGCCTGTCTACAAATACACACGTATTTATAAATGTTAAAAGTTTATATACACACACGCCTAAATAGCTGAATAAATCTGCTCCTGTGTAAATGTGAAAAAATACTCCTTGTAATAAATGGTTAATCCACAGTCCTAATTGGCAAAGTTAATGCACGAATATCCATTTGTGTATACAAATACACTCAAATCAAATAAAACTAAAAAAATATAAATAAACAATGGAAATAAAAATTAAAAATAATAAAATTAGGGAATATATATTATCCAGGAATCGATCTCATGGTCTACACTATGGTAAACCAAAGCACTACCTCAGAGCTATCCTCAATCTCAGTCCAATACCGCACTTTCTATAGAAATATATTCAACTTAAATAATTGTTTTAATCTATTCAAAACCTACAAAAAAATCACCATCATATGTATTTTTATATAATTGGGAATAATCTATATTGGTTATCGTATTCATATTAATAGATACAAATATACAAAATAAAATATAAATAAATAATATATAGTATACAGATAACCAACATTTTTATTTTTGTTCAAATGTTATTCTTACTAATTTATCCCAACGGGATCCGATCCCATGACTTTTATAAAATAATGTAGTAACATAATCATTAGACTGCAATTAAACTGATTATGTCCTGAAAGGGGGCTGGTGAAGCAAGGTGGATCACAATAGTGGCATCAGTTTTGTAGGCAAAACCAGTGTTTTGGAATATGTAGCCTATCCGTTTACTATGAAGTAGTTCATATTGAAACAATAGGTTTGAATATTGGTTAAAAGCAAAAAATATGCTGAGTCTGCTACATGAAGGTGACTGGTATATTTTAACAATTATAAGATGAGATACATCCTTGCCAATTTAACAGCTTTCTACTTCTTGTTGTCCCCCAATAGACATACATTTTGGCAGTACCGTCAGGAGAACCCAAACACCAAGGTTGGTGGCCCACCCCCAGATGGAATGCCTGGTTTTAATAGTGGAGTCATGCTGTTGAACCTAGAAGCCATGCGCCAGTCCAAACTTTACAACCAACTACTGGAACCAAATGCTGTGCGAGAGTTTGCAGAGAAATATCACTTCAAAGGCCATCTGGGGGACCAGGACTTTTTCTCCATGATTGGAATGGAACACCCTGAACTATTCTATGTTCTAGATTGTGGCTGGAATAAACAACTGTGCACTTGGTGGAAAGAACATGGCTATAATGACATCTTCGATCAATATAACAACTGTGAAGGCCACATCAAAATATATCATGGCAACTGCAATACTCCCATTCCTGAAGATTAGGACTTACAGTAGTATAGTATACTATCTAAACCAGAAAGGACAGTGGTAAAGTCTCAGAAGTATTTTGCTAAATTAAAGGAGTAATTTAATTGCATTTATTTGGTTACACTTTTCAACATATGACGATGGCAAAATTATGTAACCGATGACTTATGTTGGGGCTAAAACCAGATTCAGCTTACCTTAAGTGTTGTTGATCTTCACTCAACGTATTGAACAAAAACCACTAGCTACAGTACATAACTTTTTCCTATGATGCAATGTGCCAAGCATGTAGATACACATGTATTTAAGTGCTTCTCATTTGCTCATTTCCTCAGTCATTTGTTATAGTAATGTTATTATTATGAGTTTGTCATAGCAGACACTAAAACATTGCTCAATGATTTTAAATACTCGCGTGATGTTTTTGTTTGTTTAATGCTTTAAACAATGCAGCTTTTGTGTTGGCTATTGTGCTAGCTATGTATTTAAAGCCTACATCAAAGTAAATGGTGGTGTGTTTTTGTAACCGTTTGGCTAGCTCTTATAAGTTTGTTTTACTATCATTAATTATTCTTATGGGATCAGTGCATTTGAAAATGTAGAAATGTTTGTATTCTGTTTTGTTTTTTTGTTTTGCTATTAAGTTAACCATGTTGGTACCAAGTTCTAATAATTATCTTGTTGGGGGTTCTTGTGTGGCTTGTGCAGGACCACCAAATATAAGAAGAGAGCTAGAATGTTTCTTATAGTTGTAGGCACCAACAGAGCTTTTACACGTCTTCCAGAAATGTCTAGTGATTGATTATTTTATCATTGTATCTGCATAAAATAATCTAGCCTTTTAGTTATGAACCTGAATTGAAATCTGTATGTGCAACTCTTTGTTTGCTTCATTAATAACTAAATATCCGATGTGCTCCTATGCCGTTATTCTGTGTATTCTTTATTTGATTGGAGCAGACTGAAAGATGTGCTTGGCCAATCATCACTTTGGTGTGTGTATGCAGTCACTGGCCAAGCATGATACATGTAGGTGTATACAATTAGCTCCAATCATTTTGGAGCTGTTGAATTTGACTCCATGGGTATTTAATTGCGGGCCATTTTCTCCCGTTTTTAAGGCATTTTCGTTAATGCCTTTTCACCGTTTTGTTTTGAGTGAAAAGGCATTGGCGAAAATGCCTCAAAATCAGCTAAAACAGCCCCCGTATTCGGCGGCGCAGGTGTGAAATTATGTGGATCCGCCAATCCACATATTTTTCACTCCTGAAGAATGTTTCGCATAGGCGAAAAACCGTCCCTGATATTGCATAGGGCGAATCCCCATTCACCCTAAAAATAGCTAATTGCATGCTCCTAATGGGCTCTTTATAATATGGTCTTTCAGTCCAATGTTTTCCTTCTTGTTCCATTATTTTGAAGACTTACCACACTGCGTCATTTGTGGCTACTGCTATGCGTCCTTGATGTGTCGATAAAGTATGTTTTATTTACCAGTATATTCTGTATGATCAGATTATAGTTGTATTCGTTAGAATGACACATTCGTTTTATGTTTTTGTTTTGGGTGTTTCCAACTTAAAAAATCAAAATTCCTCCATCCAGTTGTCTCTTCCTTAATTATGGCTCCAGTTTGCTCCTTTTTTTTCTTTTATCCAAGGTGAGCAATTGTATAATATTTGTATGTATATATGAATATTTTATTTATTGTGTGTATCTAATACCTACAGTATATATCCCAAAATATACTGCAATGGAAATAATTTTAGGTAATGGCTGTAATCTTACAGTATATTTTAATGATACACTTGGTAAAAAAAAAGTAGAGATTACACGAATATGAACAATACCTTCAAAATTAGTAATACATTGAATAATATCAAAATGTGTCAGGGCAGAGTAATGTGCTGTTGGATCAAATCGGTTATAAGCAATAGAATTTGGAACATTTGGAGAGCGGGTTATTTAAGGTTATTTTAGATACTACATAAATGTTAAACATTCTGTGTTTGTATTTCAACACTTTTCTAATGAAAACCATCTTAAGTGGACAAGGGAACTAGTCACTCATAGCCAAAAATCAGCTACTAGCTGTCATGTTATGGAATGTTTGTTATAGAATAGTTGATGCAACCTATCCATTTGTTCTATTTAGTAGGTTTAATTCATCTCTCCCCCTTATTATGGTACTAGTTTGTCACATAGACTCCTTTGGACTATGTTGTCTTTTACATTACCCTGTGTTTGTTTTTTCAGCTAAGGATATAATCCTTTTCTTATTACACCACTCTTAATGAACGCTTCACCTATAGCAGCACTGTTCCCCTAGAGTTCACTGTTACTCAGTATTTACAATTTCCAGAAATCAATCTGAAATAGTGATAACATAAAATCTGGTGGGTGGCACATTTGGATACTTTGTGAGGATGACACCTTGACCTGAGAGTGTACCATGACAGTAGCAACTCACTCCTCTTCCCACCTCGTCTGCCTTCCTCACTCTCTGTTCTTGACTTTGCCACTTACTTCACGTCCAAAATTGACTCCATATGTCAGGACATCACACCAGATCATGAGCAACCAGCCTCCTCCCATCCCTTACCACCCCTCCCCATCCCTCTCCCCAACTCTGACATCTTCCTCCCATGCATCTGGTGAGAAAGTCATGGCCCTCATTCGTTCCTGTCCCCTCACCACCTCCCAACTTGACCCTATCCCCTCCCGCCTCCTCCACTGCCTCTCTTTTTCTGCCTGTTCCCATCTTTCCCACCTTCTCAATCTCTCCCTCTCATCAGGCACTGTCCCCTTTGGCTTCAAGCATGCACTCATCTCTCCTATTTTTAAAAAAAAACCTACCCTTGATCCAAACACACTCCAACTACCGACCCATCTCTCTTCTTCCTTTTGCCTCCAAACTCCTTAAGCGTATTGTTTACAATCCCCTTACTTCCTTTCTTTCCTCACACTCACTGCTTGACCCATTCTAGTCTGGCTTCCGTCCTCTCCACTCCACTGAAACTACCCTTACAAAAGTCTGCAATGACCTCCATGCTGCTAAATCTAAGGGCCACTACTCTCTACTTATTCTTCTTGATCTCTCTACTGCTTTTGACACTGTAGACCACCCTCTCCTACTGCAAATCCTTCACTCCATTGGTCTGCGTGATACTGCCCTCTCTTGGCTGTCTTCCTACCTCTCTGACTCCACCTCCCCCTCACTTCCACTTACTAGGTGTACCCCAAGGTTCTGTCCTTGATCCTCTTCTTTTCTTTCTCTGTACGTCCTCTCTAGGTAAGCTCATTAGTTCTTTTGATTTCCAATGTCATCTCTATGCTGATGACACTCAAATCTATCTTTCCTCTCCGGACCCCTCCCCTGCTCTCCTCACTCGTATCTCCAACTGTCTCTCTGCTATCTCTGTTTGGATGTCCCAGCGTATTCTTAAACATAACATGTCTAAGACTGAGCTGATCATCTTCCCTCCCTCCCGCATAACCTCACCTCCAACAATCTCATTATCTATTGATGGCACTAATATCTCCTCTAGCCCCCAAGTGCGATGTCTTGGAGTAATCCTTGACTCCTCCCTCTCCTTCAAACCACACATTCAGCACCTCTCACAAACCTGCCGTTTTCATCTAGTTGAGGTCACAGGCAGGAAATACGCAGCAGCTCAAGGCAGGAGCACAGAAGTACTACTGCATGAATCTCCTTTACCACCAGAACAGTCTGAACTTTTTCGGAACACGGATTCAGTAAGTTGTAAACATTGTCTGGTTAATGTTGACATGATAGCATCATACAGATGCTGCAGAGTTGTTGCCCACACATTTATATTGCAATTCTTCCATTACTCCACTTTCCAAAGGTGCTCTATTGGATTGAGACCTGGTGATTGGAGAGACTGTTGTAGAACATTGAACATGTTTGTCCCACATGCTTGGCACCACATATGCAGTTCACATACCGAGCGAACAGGAGTGCTGAGGACGCAGTTAACTTGGGGCTGCACTACATCCTACAGCACCTAGACCGACTGGGCTCTTATGCGAGGGTCCTATTTGTTGACTTCAGTTCGACATTCCACACAATCGTCCCCAGTATCCTGCAAGCCAAACTCCTCTCCTTAGGGGCCCCAGAGTCAACATGCTTCTGGATTGTCGACGTCCTGACAGCAAGGAAACAGGTGGTGAAAGCCGGGTCATTCACGTCTAGTGGGCGCACGATCAGCACGGGGGCCCCTCAAGGATGTGTTCTCTCCCTCCTACTCTTCTCTCTATATACAAACGACTGCACCTCACCCGAGCAATCAGTAAAAATTATCAAATTTGCAGACAACACCACCGTCATCAGCTTAATCAAGGACGAAGATGAATCTGCATACAGATGCAAAGTGGAATGACTAATGCAGTGGTGCGGCAGGAACAACCTTGACCTAAATCCCCTCAAAACAGTTGAGATGGTGGTTGACTTCAGAAGGAAACCCAATGCCGCGCAATCACTCGTAATAGCCGACAGCATGGTTTCGTGGGTCGACTCCTTCAAATTCCTAGGGTCAAAAATTTCCCGAGACCTCAAACGGGGACCCAATATAAGCACTGTCATAAAGAAGGCCCAGAAGTGGATGTTCTTTCTGAGGCAACTCAGGAAATTAAATTTCTCTAATGTCCTAGTGGATGCTGGGGACTCCGTAAGGACCATGGGGGAATAGACGGGCTCCGCAGGAGACTGGGCACTCTAAGAAAGAATTAGTACTAATGGTGTGCACTGGCTCCTCCCTCTATGCCCCTCCTCCAGACCTCAGTTAGAATCTGTGCGCGGACAGAGCTGGGTGCTTTTAGTGAGCTCTCCTGAGCTTGCTGATAAAGTAGAAAGAGGGTAAAAAGAGAGGGGGGGCACATAAATTTAGGCGCATAAATCAGTTATACAGCAGCTACTGGGTAAACACTAAGTTACTGTGTAATCCCTGGGTTATATAGCGCTGGGGTGTGTGCTGGCATACTCTCTCTCTGTCTCCCCAAAAGGCCTTGTGGGGGTCCTGTCCTCAATTAGAGCATCCCCTGTGTGTGTGCGGTGTGTCGGTACTATTGTGTCGACATGTTTGACGAGGAAGGCTACGTGGAGGCAGAACAGGTGCAGATGAATGTGGTGTCTCCGCCGACGGCGCCGACACTTGATTGGATGGATATGTGGAAGGTGTTAAATGATAATGTAAACTCCTTGCATAAAAGGTTGGATAAAGCTGAAGCCTTGGGACAGTCAGGGTCTCAACCCATGCCTGATCCTACAGCTCAGAGGCCGGCAGGGTCTCAAAAGCGCCCACTATCCCAAATTGTTGCAATGAAAGATGTGTTGCATATATCAGAGGAAAACCCTGTCCCTGACGAGGGTTTATATGTTTGGGGAGAAAAAGCAAGAGGTGACTTTTCCCCCTTCACATGAATTAAATGAATTATGTGAAGAAGCGTGGGATTCTCCTGATAGCAAAGTGCTGATTTCCAAAAGATTACTTATGGCGTATCCTTTCCCGCCAACGGACAGGTTACGCTGGGAATCCTCCCCTAGGGTAGACAAAGCGTTGACGCGCTTATCCAAGAAGGTGGCCCTGCCGTCACAGGATACGGCCGCCCTAAAGGATCCTGCGGATAGGAAGCAGGAAGGTATCCTGAAGTCTGTTTATGCACATTCCGGTACTCTACTGAGGCCAGCAATTGCTTCGGCCTGGATGTGTAGTGCTGTAGCAGCATGGACAGATACTCTGTCTGAGGAAATAGATACCCTGGACAGGGAGACTATTTTACTGACCCTGGGGCATATCAAAGACGCTGTCCTATATATGAGGGATGCCCAGAGGGACATTTGCCTACTGGGCTCTAGAATAAACGCAATGTCGATTTCTGCCAGAAGGGTCCTGTGGACTCGGCAATGGACAGGTGATGCCGACTCTAAAAAACACATGGGGGGTCATTCTGAGTTGTTCGCTCGCAAGCTGCTTTTAGCAGCTTTGCACACGCTAAGCCGCCGCCTACTGGGAGTGAATCTTAGCTTATCAAAATTGCGAACGAAAGATTCGCAATATTGCGAAAAGACTTCTCTGTGCAGTTTCTGAGTAGCTCGAGACTTACTCTGCCAGTGCGATCAGTTCAGTGCTTGTCGTTCCTGGTTTGACGTCACAAACACACCCAGCGTTCGCCCAGACACTCCTCCGTTTCTCCAGCCACTCCCGCGTTTTTCCCAGAAACGGTAGCGTTTTTTCACACACTCCCATAAAACGGGCAGTTTCCGCACAGAAACACCCACTTCCTGTCAATTACATTACGATCACCAGAACGAAGAAAAAACCTTGTAATGCCGTGAGTAAAATTCCTAACTGCATAGCAAATTTACTTGGCGCAGTCGCACTGCGGACATTGCGCATGCGCATTAGCGACTAATCGCTCCGTTGCGAGAAAAAAATAACGAGCGAACAACTCTGAATGACCCCCATGGAGGTTTTACCTTATAAGGGTGAGGAATTGTTTGGGGACGGTCTCTCGGACCTAGTTTCCACAGCTACGGCTGGGAAGTCAAATTTTTTGACATATATTCCCTCACAGCCTAAGAAAGCACCGTATTACCAAATGCAGTCCTTTCGTTCACAGAAAAGCAAGAAAGTCAGAGGTGCATCCTTTCTTGCCAGAGGCAGGGGTAGAGGAAAGAAGCTGCACCATACAGCTAGTTCCCAGGAACAGAAGTCCTCCCCGGCTTCCACTAAATCCACCGCATGACGCTGGGGCTCCACAGGTGGAGCCGGGAGCGGTGGGGGCGCGTCTCCGAAATTTCAGCCACCAGTGGGTTTGTTCACAGGTGGATCCCTGGGCTATACAGATTGTGTCTCAGGGATACAAGCTGGAATTCGAAGTGATGCCCCCTCACCGTTACCTAAAATCGGCCCTGCCAGCTTCCCCCAGGGAAAGGGAAGTAGTGTTAGCGGCAATTCACAAGTTATATCTCCAGCAGGTGGTGGTAAAGGTTCCCCTCCTTCAACAGGGAAGGGGTTACTATTCCACAATGTTTGTGGTACCGAAACCGGATGGTTCGGTCAGACCCATTTTGAATTTAAAATCCCTGAACATTTATCTGAAGAAATTCAAGTTCAAAATGGAATCGCTCAGAGCGGTCATTGCAAGCCTGGAAGAGGGGGATTTTATGGTGTCTCTGGGCATCAAGGATGCTTACTTGCATGTCCCCATTTATCCACCTCATCAGAAGTACCTCAGGTTTGTGGTACAGGACTGTCATTACCAATTCCAGACGTTGCCGTTTGGCCTGTCCACGGCACCGAGAATATTTACCAAGGTAATGGCGGAAATGATGGTGCTCCTTCGAAAGCAAGGAGTTACAATTATCCCATATTTGGACGATCTCCTCATAAAGGCGAGGTCCAGGGAGCAGTTGCTGATCAGTGTAGCACATTCTCAGGAAGTGTTGCAACAGCACGGCTGGATTCTGAATATTCCAAAGTCGCAGCTGATTCCTACGACGCGTCTGCCCTACCTGGGCATGATTCTGGACACAGACCAGAAGAAGGTGTTTCTCCCGGCGAAGAAGGCTCAGGAGCTCGTGACTCTGTTCAGAGACCTCCTAAAACCAAAACAGGTGTCGGTGCATCACTGCACCCGAGTCCTGGGAAAGATGGTGGCGTCATACGAAGCCATTCCCTTCGGCAGGTTCCATGCGAGGATCTTTCAGTGGGATCTGTTGGACAAGTGGTCCGGATCGCATCTTCAGATGCATCGGCTGCTCACCCTATCCCCCAGGGCCAGGGTGTCTCTTCTGTGGTGGTTGCAGAGTGCTCACCTTATCGAGGGCCGCAGGTTCGGTATACAGGACTGGGTCCTGGTGACCACGGATGCAAGCCTCCGAGGATGGGGGGCAGTAACTCAGGGAAGAAACTTCCAAGGGCTGTGGTCAAGTCAGGAGACCTGTCTGCACATCAATATCCTGGAACCTAAGGGCCATATACAACGCCCTGAGTCAAGCGGAGCCTCTGCTTCGGAACCAACCGGTGCTGATTCAGTCAGACAACATCACCGCAGTGGCCCATGTAAACCGCCAGGGCGGCACAAGAAGCAGGGTGGCAATGGCGGAAGCCACCAGGATTCTTCGTTGGGCGGAGAATCACGTGCAAGCACTGTCAGCAGTGTTCATACCGGGAGTGGACAACTGGGAAGCAGACTTCCTCAGCAGGCACGACCTCCACCCGGGAGAGTGGAGACTTCATCAAGAAGTCTTCACGCAGATTGCAAATCGATGGGAACTGCCACAGGTGGAGATGATGGCGTCCCGCCTCAACAAAAAGCTAAAAAGGTATTGCGCCAGGTCAAGGGACCCTCAGGCGATAGCTGTGGACGCACTAGTAACACCGTGGGTGTTCCTGTCGGTCTATGTGTTTCCTCCTCTTCCTCTCATACCCAAGGTGCTGAGAATCGTAAGAAAAAGAGGAGTGAGAACAATACTCATTGTTCCGGATTGGCCAAGAAGGACTTGGTACCCGGAACTGCAAGAAATGCTCACAGAGGACCCATGGCCTCTGCCTCTCAGACAGGACCTGTTGCAACAGGGACCCTGTCTGTTCCAAGACTTACCGCGGCTGCGTTTGACGGCATGGCGGTTGAACGCCGGATCCTAGCAGGAAAAGGCATTCCGGATGAAGTTATTCCTACGCTAATAAAGGCTAGGAAGGACGTGACAGCAAAGCACTATCACCGTATATGGCGAAAATATGTTGCTTGGTGTGAGGCCAGGAAGGCCCCTACAGAGGAATTCCAGCTGGGCCGGTTCCTGCACTTCCTACAGTCAGGAGTGACTATGGGCTTAAAATTGGGGTCCATAAAGGTCCAGATTTCAGCCCTATCCATTTTCTTTCAAAAAGAACTGGCTTCTCTTCCTGAGGTTCAGACGTTTGTTAAGGGAGTGCTACATATTCAGCCCCCTTTTGTGCCACCAGTGGCACCTTGGGATCTCAACGTGGTGTTGGGTTTCCTGAAATCCCATTGGTTTGAGCCTCTTAAGACCGTGGAGCTAAAGTATCTCACGTGGAAAGTGGTCATGCTATTGGCCTTAGCTTCGGCTAGGCGTGTGTCAGAATTGGCGGCTTTGTCATGTAAAAGCCCCTATCTGGTTTTCCATATGGACAGGGCAGAATTACGGACTCGTCCGCAGTTTCTGCCGAAGGTGGTGTCAACCTTTCATTTGAACCAACCTATTGTGGTGCCTGCGGCTACTCGTGACTTGGAGGATTCCAAGTTGCTTGATGTAGTCAGGGCTTTGAAGATTTATGTAGCCAGAACGGCTGGAGTCAGAAAAACTGACTCGCTGTTTATCCTGTATGCATCCAACAAGCTGGGTGCTCCTGCTTCAAAGCAGACTATGGCTCGCTGGATTTGTAACACGATCCAGCAGGCTCATTCTGCGGCTGGCTTGCCGCATCCAAAATCAGTAAAAGCCCATTCCACAAGGAAAGAGGGCTCTTCTTGGGCGGCTGCCCGAGGGGTCTCGGCATTACAGCTTTGCCGAGCTGCTACTTGGTCGGGTTCAAACACCTTTGCAAAATTCTACAAGTTTGATACCCTGGCTGAGGAGGACCTTGTGTTTGCCCATTCGGTGCTGCAGAGTCATCCGCACTCTCCCGCCCGTTTGGGAGCTTTGGTATAATCCCCGTGGTCCTTACGGAGTCCCCAGCATCCACTAGGACGTTAGAGAAAATAAGATTTTACTCACCGGTAAATCTATTTCTCGTAGTCCATAGTGGATGTTGGGCGCCCGTCCCAAGTGCGGACTTTTTGCAATACATGTATATAGTTATTGCTTAATAAAGGGTTATGTTATGTGGCATCCGTTGAGTGATGCTCGTTTGTTGTTCATACTGTTAACTGGATGTGTTATCACAAGTTGTATGGTGTGATTGGTGTGGCTGGTATGAGTCTTACCCTGGATTCCAAAATCCTTTCCTTGTAATGTCAGCTCTTCCGGGCACAGTTTCCTTAACTGAGGTCTGAAGGAGTGGCATAGAGGGAGGAGCCAGTGCACACCAGATAGTACTAATTCTTTCTTAGAGTGCCCAGTCTCCTGCGGAGCCCGTCTTTTCCCCCATGGTCCTTACGGAGTCCCCAGCATCCACTACGGACTACGAGAAATAGATTTACCGGTGAGTAAAATCTTATTTTCTCGCCGAAGCTGCTGCTCATCTTCTACAAAGCGTTCATAGAATCGGTCCTATGTTCCTCGATCACAGTCTGGTATGGAGCTGCCAACGAGAGTGACAGACAGATGCTGCAAAGGGTGGTGAGGACAACTGAAAAGATCGTTGGGGCTGACCTCCCTCCCGTCCAGTAATGATACCAGTCAAGGGTTTGGAAGCGAGCTGAGAAAATCGTGGCAAATATGCACCCAGGTCACAAACTGTTTGAACCGCTTCCATCAGGCCGATGCTACAGGTCCATTCCTGCGAAGACTACCAGATCCATTAAAAGCTTCATTCCACTAGCTGTCCACCAGCTGCACAATAATAAGAATTTACTTACCGATAATTCTATTTCTCGTAGTCCGTAGTGGATGCTGGGGACTCCGTCAGGACCATGGGGAATAGCGGCTCCGCAGGAGACAGGGCACAAAATTAAAAGTTTGACCACTAGGTGGTGTGCACTGGCTCCTCCCCCTATGACCCTCCTCCAAGCCTCAGTTAGGATACTGTGCCCGGACGAGCGTACACAATAAGGAAGGATTTTGAATCCCGGGTAAGACTCATACCAGCCACACCAATCACACTGTACAACTTGTGATCTGGACCCAGTTAACAGCATGATAACAGAGGAGCCTCTGAAAAGATGGCTCACAACAATAATAACCCGATTTTTGTAACAATAACTATGTACAAGTATTGCAGACAATCCGCACTTGGGATGGGCGCCCAGCATCCACTACGGACTACGAGAAATAGAATTATCGGTAAGTAAATTCTTATTTTCTCTGACGTCCTAAGTGGATGCTGGGGACTCCGTCAGGACCATGGGGATTATACCAAAGCTCCCAAACGGGCGGGAGAGTGCGGATGACTCTGCAGCACCGAATGAGAGAACTCCAGGTCCTCCTCAGCCAGGGTATCAAATTTGTAGAATTTTGCAAACGTGTTTGCCCCTGACCAAGTAGCAGCTCGGCAAAGTTGTAAAGCCGAGACCCCTCGGGCAGCCGCCCAAGATGAGCCCACCTTCCTTGTGGAATGGGCCTTTACAGATTTTGGCTGTGGCAGGCCTGCCACAGAATGTGCAAGCTGAATTGTACTACAAATCCAACGCGCAATCGTCTGCTTAGAAGCAGGAGCACCCAGCTTGTTGGGTGCATACAGGATAAACAGCGAGTCAGATTTTCTGACTCCAGCCGTCCTGGAAACATATATTTTCAGGGCCCTGACAACGTCTAGCAACTTGGAGTCCTCCAAGTCCCTAGTAGCCGCAGGCACCACAATAGGTTGGTTCAGGTGAAACGCTGACACCGCCTTAGGGAGAAACTGGGGACGCGTCCGCAGTTCTGCCCTGTCCGAATGGAAAATCAGATATGGGCTTTTGTGAGACAAAGCCGCCAATTCTGACACTCGCCTGGCCGAGGCCAGGGCCAACAGCATGGTCACTTTCCATGTGAGATATTTCAAATCCACAGATTTGAGCGGTTCAAACCAATGTGATTTGAGGAATCCCAGAACTACGTTGAGATCCCACGGTGCCACTGGAGGCACAAAAGGGGGTTGTATATGCAGTACTCCCTTGACAAATGTCTGGACTTCAGGAACTGAAGCCAATTCTTTCTGGAAGAAAATCGACAGGGCCGAAATTTGAACCTTAATGGACCCCAATTTGAGGCCCATAGACACTCCTGTTTGCAGGAAATGCAGGAATCGACCCAGTTGAAATTCCTCCGTGGGGGCCTTCCTGGCCTCACACCACGCCACATATTTTCGCCAAATGCGGTGATAATGTTGTGCGGTCACCTCCTTCCTGGCATTGACCAGGGTAGGTATGACCTCTTCCGGAATGCCTTTTTCCCTTAGGATCCGGCGTTCAACCGCCATGCCGTCAAACGCAGCCGCGGTAATTCTTGGAACAGACAGGGTCCTTGCTGAAGCAAGTCCCTTCTTAGCGGCAGAGGCCATGGGTCCTCTGTGAGCATCTCTTGAAGTTCCGGGTACCAAGTCCTTCTTGGCCAATCCGGAGCCACGAGTATAGTTCTTACTCCTCTCCGTCTTATAATTCTCAGTACCTTGGGTATGAGAAGAAGAGGAGGGAACACATACACTGACTGGTACACCCACGGTGTTACCAGAGCATCCACAGCTATTGCCTGAGGGTCCCTTGACCTGGCGCAATACCTGTCCAGTTTTTTGTTGAGGCGGGACGCCATCATGTCCACCTTTGGTCTTTCCCAACGGTTCACAATCATGTGGAAGACTTCTGGGTGAAGTCCCTACTCTCCCGGGTGAAGATCGTGCCTGCTGAAGAAGTCTGCTTCCCAGTTGTCCACTCCCGGAATGAACACTGCTGACAGTGCTATCACATGATTCTCCGCCCAGCGGAGAATCTTTGCAGCTTCTGCCATTGCCCTCCTGCTTCTTGTGCCGCCCTGTCTGTTTACGTGGGCGACTGCCGTGATGTTGTCCGACTGGATCAGCACCGGCTGACCTTGAAGCAGAGGTCTTGCTAGGCATAGAGCATTGTAAATTGCCCTTAGCTCCAGTATATGTATGTGGAGAGAAGTCTCTAGACTTGACCACTTTCCCTGGAATTTTCTTCCCTGTGTGACTGCTCCCCAGCCTCTCAGGCTGGCATCCGTGGTCACCAGGATCCAATCCTGAATGCCGAATCTGCGGCCCTCTAGTAGATGAGCACTCTGCAGCCACCACAGAAGAGACACCCTTGTCCTCGGAGACAGGGTTCTTCTTGCGTGAAATCTGCCGAATGGAATCGCTTCGTATGAAGCCACCATTTTTCCCAGGACCCTTGTGCAATGATGCACTGACACTTTTCCTGGTTTTAGGAGGTTCCTGACTAGCTCGGATAACTCCCTGGCTTTCTCCTCCGGGAGAAACACCTTTTTCTGGACTGTGTCCAGAAACATCCCTAGGAACAGCAGACGTGTCGTTGGGATCAGCTGCGATTTTAGAATATTTAGAATCCAGCCGTGCTGTTGTAGCAGTACCCGAGATAGTGCTACTCCGACCTCCAACTGTTCCCTGGACTTTGCCCTTATCAGGAGATCGTCCAAGTAAGGGATAATTAAGACGCCTTTTCTTTGAAGAAGAATCATCATTTCGGCCATTACCTTGGTAAAGACCCGGGGTGCCGTGGACAATCCAAACGGCAGCGTCTGAAACTGATAATGACAGTCCTGTACTACGAACCTGAGGTACCCTTGGTGACAAGGGCAAATTGGGACATGAAGGGAAGCATCCTTGATGTCCAGGAACACCATATAGTCCCCTTCTTCCAGGTTCGCTATCACTGCTCTGAGTGACTCCATCTTGAATTTGAACCTTTGTATGTAAGTGTTCAAAGATTTCAGATTTAGAATAGGTCTCACCGAGCCGTCTGGCTTCGGTACCACAAATAGTGTGGAATAATACCCCTTTCCCTGTTGTAGGAGGGGTACTTTGATTATCACCTGCTGGGAATACAGCTTGTGAATTTCTTCCAATACGCCTCCCTGTCGGAGGGAGACGTTGGTAAAGCAGACTTCAGGAACCTGCGAGTGGGAGACGTCTCGAATTCCAATCTGTACCCCTGGGATACCACCTGTAGGATCCAGGGGTCTACTTGCGAGTGAGCCCTGGGAAGAGGCTGTCTGCTGCAGTCTTTTTCCCTTTCCTCTACCCCGGGGCAGATATGACTGGCCTTTTGCCCGCTTGCCCTTATGGGGACGAAAGGACTGAGGCTGAAAAGACAGTGTCTTTTTCTGCTGAGAGGTGAGTTGGGGTAAAAAAGGTGGATTTTCCAGCTGTTGCTGTGGCCACCAGGTCCGAAAGACCGACCCCAAATAACTCCTCCCCTTTATACGGCAATACTTCCATGTGCCGTTTGGAATCCGCATCACCTGACCACTGTCGTGTCCATAAACATCTTCTGGCAGAAATGGACATCGCACTTACTCTTGATGCCAGGGTGCAAATATCCCTCTGTGCATCACGCATATATAGAAACGCATCTTTTAAACGCTCTATAGTCAATAAAATACTGTCCCTGTCAAGGGTATCAATATTTTCAGTCAGGGAATCCGACCAAGCCACCCCAGCACTGCACATCCAGGCTGAGGCAATCGCTGGTCGCAGTATAACACCAGTATGAGTGTATATACTTTTTAGGACATTTTCCAGCTTCCTATCAGCTGGTTCCTTGAGGGCGGCCGTATCAGGAGACGGTAACGCCACTTGTTTTGATAAGCGTGTGAGTGCCTTATCCACCCTAGGGGGTGTTTCCCAACGCGCCCTAACTTCTGGCGGGACAGGGTATAATGCCAATAATTTCTTAGATATTAGCAGTTTTTTATCGGGGGAAACCCACGCTTCATCACACACTTCAATCAATTTATCTGATTCAGGAAAAACTACGGGTAGTTTTTTCACACCCCACATAATACCCTTTTTTTTTATTTTTGTGGTACTTGTAGTATCAGAAATATGTAACGCCTCCTTCATTGCCGTGATTATGTAACGTGTGGCCCTACTGGAAAATACGTTTGTTTCTTCACCGTCGACACTGGAGTCAGTGTCTGTGTCTATGTCGACCGACTGAGGTAATGGGCGTTTTAAAGCCCCTGACAGTGTTTGAGACGCCTGGACAGGTACTAATTGGTTTGCCGGCCGTCTCATATCGTCAACCGACCTTGTAGCGTGTTGACATTGACACTATCACGTAATTCCATAAATAAAGCCATCCATTCCGGTGTCGACTCCCTAGGGGGTGACATCCCATTACAGGCAATTGCTCCGCCTCCACTAACATCGTCCTCATACCTGTCGACACACACGTACCGACACACAGCACACACACAGGGAATGCTCTGATAGAGGACAGGACCCCACTAGCCCTTTGGGGAGACAGAGGGAGAGTTTGCCAGCACACACCAAGGCGCTATAATTATACAGGGACAACCTTATAGTAAGTGTTTTCCCTTATAGCAGCTTAATATATATTAATATCGCCAAAATATGCCCCCCCTCTCTGTTTTAACCCTGTTTCTGTAGTGCAGTGCAGGGGAGAGCCTGGGAGCCTTCCCACCAGCGGATCTGTGTGGGAAAAATGGCGCTGTGTGCTGAGGAGATAGGCCCCGCCCCCTTCACGGCGGGCTCTTCTCCCGGTTTTTTCTGTAATCCTGGCAGGGGTTAAATACATCCATATAGCCCAGGGGCTATATGTGATGTATTTTTAGCCAGTAAAGGTAATTACATTGCTGCCCAGGGCGCCCCCCCCCCAGCGCCCTGCACCCTCAGTGACCGCGGTGTGAAGTGTGCTGAGAGCAATGGCGCACAGCTGCAGTGCTGTGCGCTACCTTAAGAAGACTGGGAAGTCTTCAGCCGCCGATTTCTGGACCTCTTCTCTCTTCAGCATCTGTAAGGGGGCCGGCGGCGCGGCTCCGGTGACCCATCCAGGCTGTACCTGTGATCGTCCCTCTGGAGCTAGTGTCCAGTAGCCTAAGAAGCCCAATCCATCCTGCACGCAGGTGAGTTCGCTTCTTCTCCCCTTAGTCCCGCGTTGCAGTGAGCCTGTTGCCAGCAGGACTCACTGAAAATAAAAAACCTAACAAACTTTTATTCTAAGCAGCTCTTTAGGAGAGCCACCTAGATTGCACCCTTCTCGGCCGGGCACAAAAATCTAACTGAGGCTTGGAGGAGGGTCATAGGGGGAGGAGCCAGTGCACACCACCTAGTGGTCAAACTTTTAATTTTGTGCCCTGTCTCCTGCGGAGCCGCTATTCCCCATGGTCCTGACGGAGTCCCCAGCATCCACTTAGGACGTCAGAGAAAATATTAAAAGTCTAACATGTATAATATGCTAAGTCTATCATACAGTTGCAATGTGCAGTATGAACGCATACGTGTAATGTTTGTAATGTATGCTACGTTTTTCCCCCTTATGCTATGTATTCCCCCTTAATGTTGCTGCTTGGCGATGCACTGTACTGCAAAATATTCCTAGTGTACTTGAATACACCTGGCCAATATAGCAGATTCTGATATGCTTTGTGACAGAGGGGTACATTTACTAAGCAGTGATAAGAGCGGAGAAGTGAGCCAGTGGAGAAGTTGCCCCATCAACCAATCAGCAGCTCTGTATTATTTTATAGTATGCAAATTATAGATGTTACTTCTGTGCTGATTGGTTGCCATGGGCACTTCTCCACTGGCTCACTTCTCCACTCTTATCACTGCTTAGTAAATGTCCCCCATAGTGCATTATCCGTCTGGATGTGGCCTTGAGAAGATGGGTAGACTGTGGCCATAAAGAGATTCACATAGTCAGAAACAATACTGAGGAAGTCTGTGGCATTTAAATGATGGTCACTCTATCACATCACCACAACCAACCTGAACTATTAACATTAGCCTGGATAGATGCATGATGGTTGCACCAAATTCTGACCCTGCCATCTGCATGTTGTGATTTGCCCGAACAGGTGACGTTTCTCCTATATTCCATTATCCAGTGTTGGTGAGCCTGTTCTTAATGACAGTCCTTTTCTCTGATATTCTTTGTCCTGCCTGCTTTCCCTCTGTGTGGCATTGGCCTTATAAAACCAATATATTAATCTGTGGTAAGGACCTTATTTGCTCTGGTACTGTCTTAGGCATTGTGAGTTAATTTGCCATAAATGAGTGACTATACAGCCATGATAGTCTGTCTGAAGGTACGTGCTCCTGTGACACTGCATCCATGCATGACCTAGGCTTAGTATAGTAGCAGTGTAGGTATGTATGCTACATTTTTGCCAACATATTTTAAAATGATTTCCAGGTCATTCTTGCCACAAAGTCAGTGCATCTGATTACATCATATGTAAGTCTCGTCAGACCTTGGAGTACTACAGGTACATTTCCAATCGTGTTTACAGAACTTAGGGATGTACTAAGCAGTGAAAAGAGTGGAGAAGTTGCCCATGGCAACCAATCAGCATTGACGTAACATTTATAATTTGCATACTATAAAATTATACAGAGCAGCTGATCAGTTGTCATGGGCAACTTCTCCACTTGCTCACTTCTCCACTCTTCGCTGCTTAGTACATCTTAACCTATATTACAATCTAAATTTGAGTTGTAATTATTCCAGTACAATAAGTGATACATTGTATGGAATAGTGAATAGGAGATGGCAAAAACTTCATGTTCCTACGGTCCAGGGACCAGGAAAATGATTGTCTACTGCCACCTCTGAAGTGGCTTAATGTTCTGTCCACTTTAGGAAATGCATGTCTGCGTATTGTCCTATGCAAAATTTCCCTCATTATGTATATTTCCATATGTATGCCAGTTACTTAGAAATAATCAGCCCAAAGGCTCTTGATGGATCCTTATGTTGTTCCTCTGCCCCTTAAATTACCATTTGTGTCTCTATAGGAGGCTGGAAGAGAAACTGTTACTTGCCTCAAGCTACTTATTCTATAGACAGCACTATCTGAAAGTCTGTGACCATGCACAATATTGTTTTACACCACAAAGAAAAATTAGAGGGAAAACATCTACAGAGATAATGTATCCACATTACAAAATACAGAATCATTTATGATGACATAAATATTACAAACTTATATTAGTCCTTAAAAAGGTTTAACAACTTTACTCCTCTACATTTTTAAGTATACATGATTATTGTGGTTTTTCCAGCACGTTTCATGTCTCAGAAATTGGTTTCATCTGGGAAGATTCTATTAGAACCTCCCAAAGGTTTCAATTTTTATATTTGGAACAGAATACTGCAAATGAAAGTTTTTCAGTGATTTATGTATAATAAGAGTAAAGCAAATAGTGTATACCTGTGAACCACAACAGAAGGGCCAATTTAATAGTTTATTAGATTATTCATTGCATACACTTTATTTTTTTTGTATCTACTAATAATACAGATCAGATCAGGCAACCATTTTGATAGATTGCGGACTTGTGTGTATTTGTGGGGTGGTTTATTTGGGAACATTAAGTGATGTCAGTGTTAATACCCCACTATGCACAGCTAATCTGTTTTTGTAACAAATTAATTGAAACTTCATTTCCGTTTTTTGTTACCTTCTTTATTCAATATATATTGTGATACTGATTTCATGTGCTTCAATGTAACATATTTTTAATAACCAGACGTGGAACATGGTGTCCTGGACCCTGTAACAAAATGTGGAAGTGGGCCTGATGATACCGGTCGCTCAGCTGAGCATGTGCAGGGCCTGACGCATTCAGAGTGAGACCCACCATTTAGGCTTCACAGAGTTGCTGGTCCACTCTCACCGCAGGGCTCTTCAATGGCCACCCTCCATGCAGTGTCAGTAATTTGCTACTTATGTTCTCAGTAGTACAGACCTCTGCCATTGACAAGTAGCCTAAACAAACTGCTTTATACTAGCCAAGTGGATTTCCTGCTTTCTAACAAATAAACTTTCTGGTGCGAGTCCATCTTTCCCCATTTGTATTTGGCAAACTGTTACCTCTCATTGTACTGATGTGTACTGTTCTATTTTTCTTAAATAATGATGTATAGTGTTTTGTCACAAATGAAATCTAAAACTTATTGTTACTGAAAGGTGATAAGGACCACTATATTTACAATAAATACATTCCGTGAAACTTGAAGTTATACGTGTTTATATTTGTACATGTCTTCTATTCATTTTTAAGATTTTATTTTAGTTCTCTTGTATTTCTAATGTGCACAAAACTTAAATATTTAGAATTTACACATCTATGTAAATGTATATCTCCTCTTTGTCTGATATCTTGCATATGTATTAAGGGCAAGTCATTTTCATTTCTTCTTCCTTTCCAATGTTGTTTTTGTCTGTTTCTAATGCTAGAAAAATACTCCTATTATTGTGGTAATGTTCATCAAAACAAAGATTAATATTATGCTGTCGCACTCGGCGACAAACGAAATGTCCGTTTTTAGAAGTCTAGTGCAGTTAGAGTAATGGAAGATAATCTGTAATTGGTTGCGTCATTGGCATAGGAGCAGTGTGTATGCTGTTGCTGTGGGGCTCAGAGGCCTAAGGGCCCCCAGACCTAGATCATATAGTTGTCTACCAAGTTCCTAAAATTGTTCACCTAGCCGTTGCCAGGCCTGAAAAGGGGGACTCATCAGCGGTCATGTAGATGGTCGTCTCTTCCTCTCAGTAAGGATTCACACTGAGATGATCCATATCCCATGCTCCTGTTTCATCTACACAGGCAGAGCTGAGCTTATCAGCGAGGCTAGCATTGTTGGAGAGTAGCCTTCTACATGATTACAGCCTTTGTGAATTGAGTTGGCGGTGAGAATTGAACTTGGACAGACCCCGAAAGATAGTGTGCTGTAATTAAGATCTTCACTCAAAGTGTAATTTCACGCATTTGGAAATACACAGCTGATCAGGAACAGTCTCCTCCTATCTATAAACTCCCTGGAATCTGCAATATTCTCAGACCAAAAGGCACTGCAGACATGGGTCTGTGTGAATAGTAAGTTTCACAAGCTGCCAATAGAGATTGAGCACTTGAGTATTGCTGTCGCCAAGTAAGGTGATATAAAGATAAGAGGACAATGGGATATAATATCTAAAGCTGGGTACACACGGTAAGATTTTGGCTATGTTAAGATATCCTACACTTTCCCTTGAAATTCCCTGAGCTCCTGAACAAATGAAATAGTGCATACACACGGTAAGATATAGGGGTCTATTCAATTATTGTCAGAATTTCAGACAAGTCGGAAAAACTGCAGTTTCTGACTTGGTAGGTCGAATCTGGATTCGACCTACTCAAGTACAGTGCCATTTTTCCAACTTTTCGTAAAACACGTGGATCGGTGGATTAGCCACGGATCCACATATTTTGTCGAATTTGCGGGCGTTTCATACAGGTTTTTGGCCTGTTTTTGACAATGCCGATTCAACTTTAAAAAAAGTCGGATCGGCATTGTCGAAAATGGCCAAAAACCTGTTGTAAATGCCTGCAACTTGACTAGTGAAGTGTTGAATCCTCTTCTTTGGAGAGGATCCGACACTAATTGAATATAACCCATAGCATACGATTCAGCATAAGATATTGCTTCTCATTTTATTGTGATGACGCAAATCGGATACAATATCGTAAGTTACATATACACGGTCCAATATGCACTAGATAGTGTACTATCTAGCTAAAATTGAGCTACAAGTACATCGGACATTGAACATCAGATACGACCTGTGGGGGTCATTCCGAGTTGTTCGCTCGCTGGCAGTTTTTAGCAACCGTGCAAACGCATTGTCGCCGCCCACTGGGGAGTGTGTTTTCGCTTTGCAGAAGTGCGAACGCCTGTGCAGCAGGGCGCCTGCAAAATCTTTTTGTGCAAAACAAGACCAGCCTTGTAGTTACTTATCCTGTGCGTTGATTCTAACGACGGAGTGACGGCTTTTGACGTCACACACCCGCCCAGCTACGCCTGCGTTTTCCCCCGATATGCCTGCATTTTTCTAAGCACTCCCTGAAAACGGTCAGTTCACACCCAGAAATGCCCTCTTTCTGTCAATCACCTTGCGGCCGTCTGTGTGATTGGAATAGTCGCTAGAACCAGTGCAAAACCACAATGGACTTTGTACCCGTACGACGCGCGTGCGCATTGCGGTGCCTACGCATGCGCAGATTAGCCATTTTTTACACTGATCGCTGCGAAGCGAACAACTCAGAATGACCCCCTATGGCCCTCATTCCGAGTTGATCGCACGAAGCAACTTTTTGCTGCTGGTGCGATCAACTAATCTCCGCCTATGGGGGAGTGTGTTTTAGCATAGCAGGGCTGTGATCGCTTGTGCAGCTCTGCTATGCTAAAAAAGTTTCACTCAAAACCAGAGTAGCCCTAGACCTACTGTGCGATGGATCCAGCGATGATGGTCCCGGCTTTGACGTCACTCCTCCACCCTCCGTTTGCCTGGACATACCTGAGTTTTGCTTACCACTCCCCGAGAACGGCAGCAAACGGTAGGTTGACGCCCCGGAATGCCCTCTTGTTGTCCATCTTCTGCTACCGCTTTTTTCTCTGTAAGCGTCGTTGCCTGCACACGTCGTGCGTGCGGAATGTGCCCGCCAGACCCGTTCGCACCGCAGCGAAGAACCGCTGTGTGCGAACGGGTTGGGATGACCCCCTATATTGCATACAATACAATGCGTACACATGGTGCGATATAGGGGTTCATTCCGAGTTGATCGCTCGCTAGCTAGTTTTAGCAGCCGTACAAACGCTATGCCGCCGCCCACTGGGAGTGTATTTTAGCTTAGCAGAAGTGCGAACGCATGTGCAGCCGAGCTCTTCAAAAACAGTTTGTGCAGTTTCTGAGTAGCTCTGAACCTACTCAGCGCCTGCGATCACTTCAGCCTATTCGTGTCCGGATTTGACGTCATACACACGCCCAGCCACGCCTGTGTTTTTTCAGACACGCCTGCGTTTTTGCAAACACTCCCTGAAAACGGTCAGTTGACACCCAGAAAAGCCCACTTCCTGTCAATCTTCTTGCGGCCATCAGTGTGACTGAAAACTTCGCTAGAACCTGTGCACAACCACAAAGGGATTTGTACCCGTACGTCGCGCGTGCGCATTGCGGAGCATACACATGCGCTGAAATGCCGATTTTTAGCCTGATCGCTGCGCTGTGAACAACGGCAGCTAGCGATCAACTCTGAATGACCCCCATAGTGCACTATTTCGCACTCTAGCCAGGTAGTGTGTGGTATAGTGCAAAAAATCGCACCATGGGGGTCATTCCGAGGTGATCGTAGCTGTGCTAAATTTAGGGCTATCCCACCCCACATGTCAGTGCCACCCCCCCCCCCCCCCCCCTGCAGAAGTGCAAAGGCATCACACAGCGGCGATGCCTTTGCACTTCAAGAGTAGCTCCCGACCAGCGCAGCTTTAGCGTGCTGGCCGGGAGCTACTCATCACTCCCCGGCCTGCAGCGGCTGCGTGTGATGTCATGCAGTTGCTGCGGGCAGTCCCCCGTTTAGTCCGGCCACGCCTGCGTTGGCCGAACCGCCCCCACGAAACGGCGGCCAAACGCCGCCGTTCCGCCACCTGCCGCCCAGTGACCGCCTCTGCCTGTCAATCAGGCAGAGGCGATCGCAGCCCTGCTACGGCATTCGGCGGACTGGCATGCGCCGGCGCACTACGTCACATGCGCAATAGGGACCCGTTCGCTCAGCTGCGATAAAAAGCAGCGAGCGAACGGCTCAGAATTACCCCCCATGTGCACTGCAGGGGGGAGATATAACATGTGCAGAGAGTTAGATTTGGGTGGGTTATTTTGTTTCTGTGCAGGGTAAATACTGGCTGCTTTATTTTTACACTGCAATTTAGATTTCAGTTTGAACACACCCCACCCAAATCTAACTCTCTCTGCACATGTTATATCTGCTCCCCTGCAGTGCACATGGTTTTGCCCAACTGCTAACTAATTTGCTGCTACAATCAGGTCTGAATTAGGCCCAGTGGCAAAGATTTGATAACACAACTCACTTCATCTGTGTATACTGAGAAAGGTGACGCTTGATAACACAATTCCTATCATGTTCCTGACCAACTTGTGGCAGGTTAGTGCTCTCCAGGAGAATTGCCTACTCTCTTAGAATTTCTCCAGGATAGAGATGTTTGGCCAATGATGAATTATAATCAATTTGGCAAACTTGCCTTGAAAGAGCTGCTGTTATACCAAGGTCACTTAGACAGACACGCCTTCTTGTGGAATTATTTTAAAATCGTTTTCTCATGGAAATTAACTAATTTTTAGTGTACAATTTTGTTATGAAGAATAAGTAAGCTAAGACATAATTATATTGTGGTAGATGATTAACTATACTGTTTCATTATATACCAAAAACTTTTCTTCCATGTCAAATGAATGAACAGATGTGTCCCAATTGATCTTGCCTCAGTACATCAGGGGATGCTTGGTGTGAGTGAGCTGACAGGTCCTGTGCACCTCCGTTAGTGTCGGGCATTTTTTCTTGCCTAATATGCATCTTATTTGCATTGCATTGTGACTAAGATGCATTTTCTGCAAAAAAAAGACACCCATCGCTAGAAGAGTCTCACTTAACCTAGCATACCAAGAGGGGCTGTTTGGCATACCCCAGCACGTATGCAGTAATCACCCCCCTCTGCCCTTATACCCTCGCAGACAAACCGTAATCATCCCCTCGCCTTAAACCCCAGCACATATGCAGTAAACAGGAGCACTGGTACAGGGGCCTCTCTCGGGGTGGAGGGTGGGCTAGACTCCAGGGAGAGCTGTGATTCTGGTGCCCAATCATATATGCATCAGTGACAGGGGCGTGCTTTCATATGGGCTGAAAGCACGCCCCTGTCACTGAGGCACATATACTAGTGCTGCTTACCCCGCTTTTTTAAATGGGCTTTTCTCTGACGTCCTAGTGGATGCTGGGTACTCCGTAAGGACCATGGGGAATAGACGGGCTCCGCAGGAGACTGGGCACTCTTTAAAGAAAGATTAGGTACTACATCTGGTGTGCACTGGCTCCTCCCTCTATGCCCCTCCTCCAGACCTCAGTTAGAATCTGTGCCCGGCCAGAGCTGGATGCACTTAGTGGGCTCTCCTGAGTTCACTATAAAGAAAGTATTTGTTAGGTTTTTTATTTTCAGTGAGATCTGCTGGCAACAGACTCACTGCTACGTGGGACTTAGGGGAGAGAAGCAAACCTACCTGCTTGCAGCTAGCTTCTGCTTCTAAGGCTACTGGACACCATTAGCTCCAGAGGGATCGAACACAGGGCCCGACCTCGATCGTCCGTTCCCGGAGCCGCGCCGCCGTCCCCCTTGCAGAGTCAGAAGACGGAAGATTCCAGGAGAAAATCGGCGGCTGAAGACTCCGGTCTTCAATAAGGTAGCGCACAGCACTGCAGCTGTGCGCCATTGCTCCCACAGCACACCACACGCTCCGGTCACTGGTGGGTGCAGGGCACTGGGGGGGGGGGGGGGGGGGGGGCGCCCTGGGCTGCAATTAGTATACCTTCTTGGCAAAAAGCACATAATACAGTTTTAAACTGTATATGTGCCCAATCCCCCGCCATAGTTTTTATTAAAAAAGCGGGAGAAGCCCGCCGCTGAAGGGGCGGGGCTATCTTCCTCAGCACAGCCATCGCCATTTTTTCTTCACAGCTCCGCTGGAAGGACACTCCCCAGGCTCTCCCCTGCATTATACACTACGGAAAGGGTAAAAAAAGAGAGGGGGGGCACATAAATTTAGGCGCAGAATTGTGATAATAAGCAGCTATTGGGGGAAAAATTCACTTAGTATAGTGTAAATCCCTCTGTTATATAGCGCTCTGGTGTGTGCTGGCATACTCTCTCTCTGTCTCCCCAAAGGACTTTGTGGGGTCCTGTCCTCAGTCAGAGCATTCCCTGTGTGTGTGTGCGGTGTGTCGGTACGGCTGTGTCGACATGTTTGATGAGGACGCTTACGTGGAGGCGGAGCAGGAGCCGTTAGTTGTGATGTCGCCCCCTGCGGGGCCGACACCAGAGTGGTTGGATATGTGGAAGGTATTAACCGACAGTGTCAACTCCTTGTTCGATGACGTAACAGCTTTGGGACAGCTGGCGTCTCAGCCCGCGCCTGCCCAAGCGTCTCAGAGGCCATCAGGGGCTCAAAAACGCCCGCTACCTCAGATGGCAGACACAGATGTCGACACAGAGTCTGACTCCAGTGTCGACGAGGATGAGACAAATGTACAATCCACAAGGGCCATCCGATGCATGATTACGGCAATGAAAAATGTGTTGCACATTTCTGACATTAACCCGGTTACCACAAAAAAGGGTATTATGTTTGGGGAGAAAAAGCAGCCAGTAACTTTTCCCCCATCTGATGAGTTAAATGAATTGTGTGAAGAAGCGTGGTGTTCCCCGGATAAGAAATTAGTGATTTCTAAGCGGTTACTAATGGCGTACCCTTTCCCGCCAACGGATAGGTTACGCTGGGAGACATCCCCTAGGGTGGACAAGGCGCTCACACGCTTATCAAAAAAGGTGGCACTGCCGTCTCAGGATACGGCCGCCTTAAAGGAGCCTGCAGATAGAAAGCAGGAGGCTATCCTGAAGTCTGTGTATACACACTCGGGTACTATACTGCGACCTGCTATTGCTTCGGCATGGATGTGTAGTGCTGCAGCAGCATGGTCTGATTCCCTGTCAGATAACATTGATTCCCTTGACAGGGATACTATTTTGCTAACCATAGAGCATATTAAAGACGTAGTCTTATATATGAGGGATGCACAGAGGGACATTTGCCGGCTGGCATATAGAATTAATGCAATGTCCGTTTCTGCCAGGAGAGTATTATGGACTCGGCAGTGGACAGGTGATGCTGATTCTAAAAGGCACATGGAAGTTTTGCCTTATAAGGGTGAGGAATTATTTGGGGACGGTCTCTCGGACCTCGTGTCCACAGCAACAGCTGGGAAGTCGACTTTTTTACCCCAGGTTCCCTCACAGCCTAAGAAAGCACCGTATTATCAAGTACAGTCCTTTCGGCCCCAGAAAGGCAAGCGGGTCAGAGGCGCGTCCTTTCTGCCCAGAGGCAGGGGTAGAGGGAAAAAGCTGCACTAGACAGCCAGTTCCCAGGAACAAAAATCCTCCCCTGCTTCCACTAAGTCCACCGCATGACGCTGGGGCTCCACAGGTGGAGCCAGGTGCGGTGGGGGCCCGTCTCCGGAACTTCAGCGACCAGTGGGTTCGCTCACAGGTGGATCTCTGGGTTCTACAAGTGGTATCTCAGGTATACAAGCTTGAGTTCGAGACGTCTCCCCCTCGCCGTTTCCTCAAATCAGCCTTGCCAGCCACTCCCAAGGAAAGGGTGGTAGTACTGGCGGCAATTCACAAGCTGTACCTCCAGCAGGTGATAATCAAAGTTCCCCTCCTTCAACAGGGACGGGGTTACTATTCCACAATGTTTGTGGTACCGAAACCAGACGGTTCGGTGAGACCCATTCTAAATTTGAAATCCTTGAACACTTATATAAGGAAGTTCAAGTTCAAAATGGAATCACTCAGGGCGGTTATTGCAAGCCTGGAAGAGGGGGATTTTATGGTATCACTTGACATCAAGGATGCTTACCTACATGTCCCCATTTACTCACCTCACCAGGAGTACCTCCGATTTGTGGTACAGGACTGCCATTACCAATTCCAGACGTTGCCGTTTGGTCTGTCCATGGCACCGAGGGTATTTACTAAGGTAATGGCCGAAATGATGATACTCCTTCGAAGGAAGGGAGTTATAATTATCCCATACTTGGACGATCTCCTTATAAAGGCGAGGTCCATGGAGCAGTTGTTGGTCGGAGTAGCACTATCTCTGGAAGTGCTACAACAGCACGGCTGGATTCTGAATATCCCAAAGTCGCAGCTGGTTCCTACGACGCGTCTGCTGTTCTTGGGTATGATTCTGGACACACCGGATCGCATCTTCAGATGCATCGGTTGATCACCCTGTCCCCGAGGGCCAGGGTGTCTCTGCTGTGGTGGCTGCAGAGTGCTCATCTTCTCGAGGGACGCAGATTCGGCATTCAGGACTGGGTCCTGGTGACCACGGATGCAAGCCTTCGAGGTTGGGGGGCAGTCACTCAGGGAAGAAACTTCCAAGGACAATGGTCGAGTCAGGAGACTTCCCTACACATAAATATTCTGGAACTAAGGGCCATTTACAATGCCCTAAGTCAAGCAAAACCCCTGCTTCAAAACCAGCCGGTGCTGATTCAGTCAGACAACATCACGGCGGTCGCCCATGTAAACCGACAGGGCGGCACAAGAAGCAGGATGGCGATGGCAGAAGCCACAAGGATTCTCCGATGGGCAGAAAATCACGTGATAGCACTGTCAGCAGTGTTCATTCCGGGAGTGGACAACTGGGAAGCAGACTTCCTCAGCAGGCACGACCTCCACCCGGGAGAGTGGGGACTTAATCCAGAAGTCATCCAGCTGATTGTAAATCGTTGGGAAAGGCCACAGGTGGACATGATGGCGTCCCGCCTCAACAAAAAGCTAAAAAGATATTGCGCCAGGTCAAGGGACCCTCAGGCGATAGCTGTGGACGCTCTAGTGACACCGTGGGTGTACCAGTCGGTTTATGTGTTCCCTCCTCTTCCTCTCATACAAAAGGTACTGAGGATAATAAGAAAGAGAGGAGTAAGAACTATACTCATCGTTCCGGATTGGCCAAGAAGAACTTGGTACCCGGAACTACAAGAAATGATCTCAGAGGACCCTTGGCCTCTGCCGCTCCGACAGGACCTGCTACAGCAGGGGCCCTGTCTGTTCCAAGACTTACCGCGGCTGCGTTTGACGGCATGGCGGTTGAACGCCGGATCCTGATGGAAAAGGGCATTCCGGTTGAAGTCATTCCTACGCTGATAAAAGCTAGGAAGGATGTGACAGCAAAACATTATCACCGCATATGGCAAAAATATGTTGCTTGGTGTGAGGCTATGAAGGCCCCAACAGAGGAATTTCAGCTGGGTCGATTTCTGCACTTCCTACAGTCAGGAGTGACTATGGGCCTAAAATTGGGATCCATAAAAGTCCAGATTTCGGCCCTGTCTATTTTCTTTCAAAAAGAACTGACTTCACTGCCTGAAGTTCAGACATTTGTTAAGGGAGTGCTGCATATTCAGCCCCATTTTGTGCCTCCAGTGGCACCGTGGGATCTCAACATAGTGTTGGATTTCCTAAAATCACATTGGTTTGAGCTACTTCAGACCGTGGAGTTGAAGTATCTCACGTGGAAAGTGGTCATGCTTTTGGCCTTGGCTTCGGCTAGGCGTGTGTCAGAATTGGCGGCTTTGTCATGTAAAAGCCCTTATCTGATCTTCCATATGGACAGGGCAGAATTGAGGACTCGTCCCCAATTTCTCCCTAAGGTGGTATCAGCGTTTCATTTGAACCAACCTATTGTGGTGCCTGCGGCAATTCGGGACTTGGAGGATTCCAAGTTGCTGGACGTAGTCCGGGCCCTAAAAATCTATGTTTCCAGGACGGCTAGAGTCAGAAAAACTGACTCGCTGTTTATCCTGCATGCACCCAACAAGCTGGGTGCTCCTGCTTCTAAGCAGGCTATTGCTCGCTGGATCTGTAGCACGATTCAACTTGCACATTCTGCGGCTGGACTGCTGCATCCTAAATCAGTAAAAGCCCATTCCACGAGGAAGGTGGGCTCTTCTTGGGCGGCTGCCTGAGGGGTCTCGGCTTTACAACTTTGCCGAGCTGCTACCTGGTCGGGATCAAACACGTTTGCAAAATTCTACAAGTTTGATACCCTGGCTGAGGAGGACCTTGAGTTTGCTCATTCGGTGCTGCAGAGTTATCCGCACTCTCCCGCCCGTTTGGGAGCTTTGGTATAATCCCCATGGTCCTTACGGAGTACCCAGCATCCACTAGGACGTCAGAGAAAATAAGAATTTACTCACCGGTAATTCTATTTCTCGTAGTCCGTAGTGGATGCTGGGAGCCCGTCCCAAGTGCGGACTTCTGCAATACTTGTATATAGTTATTGCTTAACTATAGGGTTATTGTTCTGAGCCATCTGTTGAATGAGGCTCTGTTTTTGTTCATACTGTTAACTGGGTATAGTTATCACAAGTTGTACGGTGTGGCTGGTATGAGTCTTACCCTGGATTCCAAATCCTTTCCTAGTAATGTCAGCTCTTCCGGGCACAGTTTCCCTAACTGAGGTCTGGAGGAGGGGCATAGAGGGAGGAGCCAGTGCACACCAGATGTAGTACCTAATCTTTCTTTAAAGAGTGCCCAGTCTCCTGCGGAGCCCGTCTATTCCCCATGGTCCTTACGGAGTACCCAGCATCCACTACGGACTACGAGAAATAGAATTACCGGTGAGTAAATTCTTATTTTTAATACCCGTTGCTTGGCCCCGCCCCCCGCTTCCTACCCTTTATTATTGGCTGCAGGAGGTACCTCTCTGGGTGCCTCCGAAAGATATTTAAGCATGTTTTTAAATTGTAAAAATGAATATAATAATATAAAACATATACTTATGAAACAGAATGTGTCATACGTATCCTTGTATTATTGTAATCATTAATGACGGAGAGGCACTGCCTCCCCTGACTGCACGTCCCTGGTATGTATGATCTTGATGTGACATCAGGGAGAGGAGCAATAATGAAAAAAAAAACAGATGCTTAAAACTGCGTGCAATGCGCCAGCTCCTCAAGCCAAAAATTACCATACAGTATGTATTTAAATATAATTTTTTTTTTGTGACTAATATACTTCTAGGAGGGACTGTTTGTGAACTATGGAGAGAAAAAAAGTTTTAGTGGCTTTTGCACAGACGCCTCAAGTCCAAAATTACTAAAAAAAATAAAAATAAATATACACTACTCAAAAAAATATAGGGAACACTTAAAAAAACACAATGTAACTCCAAGTCAATCACACTTCTGTGAAATCAAACTGTCCACTTAGGAAGCAACACTGATTGACAATCAATTTCACATGCTGTTGTGCAAATGGAATAGACAACAGGTGGAAATTATAGGCAATTAGCAAGACACCCCCAATAAAGGAGTTGTTCTGCAGGTGGTGACCACAGACCACTTCTCAGCTCCTATGCTTTCTGGCTGATGTTTTGGTCCCTTTTGAAAGCTGGCGGTGCTTTCACTCTAGTGGTAGCATGAGACGGTGTCTACAACCCACACAAGTGGCTCAGGTAGTGCAGCTCATCCAGGATGGCACATCAATGCAAGCTGTGGCAAGAAGTTTTGCTGTGTCTGTCAGCGTAGTGTCCAGAGCATGGAGGCGCTACCAGGAGACAGGCCAGTACATCAGGAGATGTGGAGGAGGCCGTAGGAGGGGAACAACCCAGCAGCAGGACCGCTACCTCCGCCTTTGTGCAAGGAGGAACAGGAGGAGCACTGCCAGAGCCCTGCAAAATGACCTCCAGCAAGCCACAAATGTGCATGTGTCTACTCAAACGATCAGAAACAGACTCCATGAGGGTGGTATGAGGGCCCGACGTCCACAGGTGGGGGTTGTGCTTACAGCCCAACACCGTGCAGGATGTTTGGCATTTGCCAGAGAACACCAAGATTGTCACATTCGCCACTGGCGCCCTGTGCTCTTCACAGATGAAAGCAGGTTTTCACTGAGCACATGTGACAGACGTGACAGAGTCTGGAGACGCCAAGGAGAACGTTCTGCTGCCTGCAACATCCTCCAGCATGACCGGTTTGGCAGTGGGTCAGTAATGGTGTGGGGTGGCAATTCTTTGGGGGGCCACACAGCCCTCCATGTGCTCGCCAGAGGTAGCCTGACTGCCATTAGGTACCAAGATGAGATCCTCAGACCCCTTGTGAGACCATATGCTGGTGCGGTTAGCCCTGGGTTCCTCCTAATGCAAGACAATGCTAGACCTCATGTGGCTGGAGTGTGTCAGCAGTTCCTGCAAGATGAAGGCATTGATGCTATGGACTGGCCTGCCTGTTCCCCAGACCTGAATCCAATTGAGCACATCTGGGACATCATGTCTCGCTCCATCCACCAACGCCACGTTGCACCACAGACTGTCCAGGAGTTGGCGGATGCTTTACTCCAGGTCTGGGAGGAGATCCCTCAGGAGACCATCCGCCACCTCATCAGGAGCATGCCCAGGCATTGTAGGGAGCTCATACAGGCACGTGGAGGCCACACACTACTGAGCCTCATTTTGACTTGTTTTAAGGACATTACATCAAAGTTGGATCAGCCTGTAGTGTGTTTTCCGCTTTAATTTTGAGTGTGACTCCAAATCCAGACCTCCATGGGTTAATAAATTTGATTTCCATTGATAATTTTTGTGTGATTTTGGTGTCAGCACATTCAACTATGTAAAGAACAAAGTATTTAATAAGAATATTTCATTCATTCAGATCTAGGATGTGTTGTTCAAGTGTTCCCTTTATTTTTTTGAGCAGTGTATGTGTATATATATATATATATATATATATATATATATATATAAAAGTAGGGGAAGGGGCATCATAGCATGGGCTTTTTCTGTGATCAGTTTTGTCATACCTCTTCCCCGCAAGGCATACACCTTGTGTCCCTACTGAAAAAATGTGGGGGGGGGGGGGGGGTGCCAATTCTCTTTCTGGTACAGGGCACCAAAAGTCTAGTTACGGCTCTGGTGAATGCATTAGCGTACATGTGTGAATCAGGCCCGCAGCTATAAAATGCCAATAGAATAAGTATTAAACAATGTTTCTTTAGCATTTATTACTTAGTAATCCACCCTCCTGAAATATGCTATAGTTACATTTCTTCTATCGAATCCCAACTGCAAAATGATTATTTTTTGTCATGAGGTTGTTGCAGTCAGATTTACCTCAATGCCTTATTCAGAGCCTATATAAGGGGAGGGCGGATCTTAGACTGCACACCCTAACTGTACAGAGACTATGCCGATCTTTGCTTTACATGCAAATACCAGTCGAAAAACACGACTCCCGAGTATGACATGCCCACGTGTCTTCATTCAGTTTGAGCATCTTGCCCTTTCCTTTTTTTTCCAATGAATGTACAAACAGGCAAATGATAAAGAAAAAAATCTAAAAACACTTGTTTTTGCAGTCTAATAGAACTGTGTGTGTACCCTTATAAATTTAGTTTATGTTGCATGACTGGCTTGCACCCCGGACCCATACCTAGTATTAGGGACCCCCACAGTGACGGAGAAGCCTTGTCGATCGGCCTGGGGGCTTAACCCTATATCTGCAGATATACGCAACTAAGATCTCCGTATTATCTGACTATTATGTAGTAATATTTTTCACTCGGTGTGCATTAGGGAACACATTGTTTTTTCCTACACAGAATTACCCCTCCCTTTTAGCACCTGAGTGACATCACAATCTGATTGAGCAGCTTACCATTTTGTGCATTGTATTTAGAGAGGCATGGATGGGTCAGCATTAGGAGGGATTGCGGACTCCAGAGTGCCATAGGGGAAGCCAGGGGTATCTCCAGGTAAGCTGGCTCTCAGATGCTGTAGGAGCCATTACCATGTGGCCTTACACTGGGAATTTAACCCAGACATATTTGTAATTATTTAGGGGGTGGTTGTGGGGTGCGGTGGCCCCTGTGTCGGTATGGCTGGGCTGCTTCAGGTCGGCACACCCTAACACTTTATTAACACTTATGATTTTCCCTATCACTTTGTATATATTTTTGTATTATTTTAATCACACCACTTACATAGCACTTCTGTGCTTCTTATTAACCCTTATTAATTCTCACCTGTGTGCTGACCTGGGGTAGCCGACCCGTGCCGACGTTATGGGGTCCTGCACCCCGGACCCATACCTAGTACCCAGTGACGGAGAAGCCTTGTCGATCGGCCTGGGGGCTTAACCCTATATCTGCAGATATACGCAACTAAGATCTCCGTATTATCTGACTATTATGTAGTAATATTTTTCACTCGGTGTGCATTAGGGAACACATTGTTTTTCCTACACAGAATTACCCCTCCCTTTTAGCACCTGAGTGACATCACAATCTGATTGAGCAGCTTACCATTTTGTGCATTATATATATATATATATATATATATATATATACAGGTTGAGTATCCCTTATCCAAAATGCTTGGGACCAGAGGTATTTTGGATATTGGATTTTTCCGTATTTTGGAATTATTGCATACCATAATGAGATATCATGGTGATGGGACCTAAATCTAAGCACAGAATGCATTTATGTTACATATATACCTTATACACACAGCCTCAAGGTCATTTTAGCCAATATTTTTTGTAACTTTGTGCATTGAACAAAGTGTATCTACATTAACACAATTCATATATGTTTCATATACACCTTATACACACAGCCTGAAGGTCATTTAATACAATATGTTTAATAACTTTGTGTATTAAACAATGTTTGTGTACATTGAGCCATCAAAAAACAAAGGTTTCACTATCTCACTCTCACTCTAAAAAGTCCGTATTTTGGAATATTCCGTATTTCTGAATATTTGGATATGGGATACTCAACCTGTGTGTGTGTGTATATATATATATACATATATATATATATATATATATACACACACACACACACACACACACACACACACACAGTGCATCCAGTAAGTATTCACATCGCTTCACTTTTTCCACATTTTATGTTACAGCCTTATTCTAAAATGGAATAAATTCATTTTTCCCTCAAAATTCTACACACAGTACCCCATAATGACAATGTGAAAAAAATTATTTTTCGATTTTTGCTAATTTATTAAAAATGAAAAAACTAAGAAATCACATGTACATAAGTATTCACAGCCTTTGCTCGATACTTTTTTGATGCACCTTTGGCAGCCTCAAGTGTTTTTGAAAATGATGCCACAAGCTTTGCACACCTACTGTATCCTTGGGCAATTTCACCCATTCCTCTTTGCAGCACCTCTCAAGCTCCATCAGGTTGGATGGGAAGCGTCGGTGCACAGCCATTTTCAGATCTCTCCAGAGATGTTCAATCGGATTCAAGTCTGGGCTCTGGCTGGGCCACTCAAGGACATTCACAGAGTTGTCCTAAAGCCACTCCTTTGATATCTTGGCTGTGTGCTTAGGATCGTTGTCCTGCTGAAAGATGAACCGTCGACCCAGTCTGAGGTCAAGAGCGCTCTGGAGCACGTTTTCATCCAGGATGTCTCTACATTGCTGCATTCATCTCTCCCTCTATCCTGACTAGTCTCCCAGTTCCTGCGACTGAAAAACGTCCCCACAGCATGATGCTGCTGCCACCACCATGCTTCACTGTAGGGATGGTATTGGCCAGGTTTCCTCCAAACATGATGCCTGGCATTCATGCCAAGGAGTTCAGTCTTTGTCTCATCAGACCAGATTTGTTTCTCATGGTCGGAGAGTCCTTAAGTTGCATTTTGGCAAACTCCAGGTGGGATACCATATGCTTTTTACTAAGGAGTGGCTTCCGTCTGGTCACTGTACCATACAGGCCTGATTGGTGGATTGCTGCAGAGATGGTTGTCCTTCCGGAAGGTTCTCCTCTCTCCGCAGAGGAATTCTGTAGCTCTGACAGAGTGACCACCTCCCTGACTAGAGCCCTTCTCCGATTGCTCAGTTTAGACAGCCGGCTAGCTCTAGGAAGAGTCCTGGCGGTTCCGAGCTTCTTCCATTTATGGATGATGGAGGCCACTATACTCACTGGGACCTTCAAAGCAGCAGATATTTTTCTGTACCCTTCCCCAGATTTATGCCTCGTGACAATTCTGTCTCGGAGGTCTACAGACAGTTCCTTTTACTTCATGCTTGGTTTGTGCTCAGACATGCACTGTCAAGTGTGGGACTTTATATAGACAGGTGTGTGCCTTTCCAAATCATGTCTAATCAACTGAATTTACCACAGGTGGACTCCAATTAAGCTTGTAGGAACATCTCAAGGATGATCAGTGGAAACAGGATGCACATGAGCTCAAGTTTGAACTTCATGGCAAAGGCTGTGAATACTTATGTACATGTGATTTCTTTTTTATTTTTAATCAATTTGCAAAAATCTTAAAACTTTTTTACATTGTCAAAATATTTATTCCATCTTGGAATAAGGTTGTAACATAACAAAATGTGGAAAAAGTGAAGCGTTGTGAATACTTTCCAGATGCACTGTATGTATGTATGTATGTATGTATGTATGTATGTATGTATATATATATATATATATATATATATATATATAAATAAAATATACACACACATGTACAGAGAACCCAGCACTCTCTTCAGTAAACCCATTCACTTCAAAACTTGAATACATATCTGGATAAATAATGGGGTTTTAGTTCATGAATTGTACAATGCATTTAAGCTTGCAGCCCACATCACGGGACCCCATTTCACTGCAGTCCTACTCTATCACATACATTTCTCACATAGATTTGGAAACCTGGCAACTGCTATCCAATAGGAGAAAATGTGCTTACCTGATTTAAAGCACACCTGCCAACAAGCTTTTCTGTGTCCTGCACATGTATATGTGAGCAGGTAATAAGAGCCCACTGCACCCCAACCTAGGGGTGGAGTGTGCATGTGTGCACCCCATTCCTGGTAATTGCAAATGCGGTGGATATCTGATGCTTAGATACACAGGATACTCCACTAGAGGGTTGAACACTTTTGGGAGTATCCCTTGAACCGGATTACCTACGTGTCATACGTCCTTTTTTAAATTTACCAGGTATTTTGGACCTTGTTTAAAATGCTTTGTGGTCTTTCTGATTGATGCAAGTGCCCAAGAGCAGTTTTGTCCACTGCTTGTATAATTTAATGATGGTAACTACTTGTTAAGTAATATACACCCCTGATGAAGTTTCGACATGAGATGAAATGCGTTGAATTTTCTGTTTTTGTGACTTGCCCTCCAATCTACAATAATAGAATGAGGAGACCATAAAGAAATACCTGAACATTGATTCGTATGGTGACCTCCAATTTGCGTCACCATACGATGCTAGAAGGAAGTTGTTGAAAAACATCTGTTTGTGTACACTGATATTGCTTTTTATGTATTTTAAATAAATCAATATTGTGAAACTCACTGATTGTTTTATATGTCAAAATGTTACATTCCACAATTGTGTAAACTATTTGATGGTTTGAGTAATTATTGGGAGTCATTACAACCCCAAGGCTCCAATTTCACTATTGCTATATATTTTCTATTCTTCAGTTTTCTCTGACAGGGAACTTAGTGAAATAAGGCTGCCTGGCAAATAGCTCACTAAACTGTTACGTTTTAAATAGCGCAGGAGGAGAGTTTCTGTTTTATTCATTACATTCAGTGTGTGTGTGTATATATATATATATATATATATATATATATATCAACTGATGTATGAATTTCGCTATACATACGGGCGGTATATCAGGTACTATTAAATACCGCATTATGACTATATTTTCTACCCATGCCCGCTACACATTATTCAATACTGTACTTTCACTTTATGTTTATGGTTTCCTAGGTGATGGTGATCACGCCCTGAACCACGCCCCAGTGAGAGATCTGAGCATCTAGATGTGCAGCGCATGGATGACGTCATTGGTGCTTCGCCCGTGCAGCACACTGATGATGTCACCGGCGCTCTGGTGGCCAGCTGGCGGGGATTCCGTTGTATTCACTTCGTAAGTGTATTTAAACCTTGCATTATTCATTTGTCTGTTTATCCATAAGTCTTGATAAAATGGTGAAAATCCCTGTAACGTTGACTTCATAAAGCTGCTGTTTGTGACTTTTCATTGCCTTCCGTGATTTTTTTCATATGGACTAACTCGCTGTGGTATGGCACCCAGGGTAGACGTTAACAGATATTTTTAGAGTGCCAGACATCATATATATGGTAAAGTCCTCACACTGCACAGTGAGGATTATACTAGCCATGGCACCGGTTATTTATCAAGTACATACGGATTGTTGTCTGCACCACAGGTGTAGTACGGTATGCCGGCACTCGGGCTCCCGGCGACCAGCATACCGGCGCCGGGAGCCCGACCACCGGCATACCGACAGCATGGTGAGCGCAAAGGAGCCCCTTGCGGGCTCGCTGCGCTCGCCATGCTGCGGGCACGGTGACTGTTTTATTCTCCCTCCAGGGGGTTCGTGGACCCCCACGAGGCAGAATAGTTGTCGGTATGCCGGGTGTTGGGATTCCGGCGCCGGTATACTGTGCGCCGGGATCCCGACATTCGGCATACAGAAGACCACCCCTGCACTTTGCACTTTTTTATGGAATTATGACCAGTACAGAGGATGTCAGTGAATTCTATAACTTCACATTGACTCCGGGCAAGACGCTTAGCCTTATTGATACGTAGGCATAGTCCATCTTGTTTACAGATAATCTGAATACGACCGCAGGAGAAGATTCGACTGAGCAATTTATAGCACAATTGCTCAAGTTAAAGAAAAGAGAAATCGATTTTTTTTTATACGGGGTAACCCTGTCGGATTATTTTAGGGATAAAAAAATCGCCCACGGCTTCAGAGTACCTAATATCCCTACGATTGGGAGACATAATCCCACTTTCTGTAAAAGATGGGCTGCTGTGTTAAACAAATGTTCGTTTGACTTAAGTTTATTATTTTATTGAGGAGCCATGGACAGAATTGAATTTGGTTAAAGAAATAATTTCTCAATTTGAGGCCATTCACTTACCCAGGATCAGTGTTGCCAGTCCACAAGAGTGGCTCGTACAATTGTATCAGCAAGTAGAAAAATACAGGACGGACTTGATACAGTTTAAAAAGTCCAGCTGTCAATAAAGATTATGAGGAACACAGAGTCTACAGTTGGGCATTTAATAGAGGCCCTAACAAAGACAGGGAACCCAAATTCAGGAGGCGATTTAGAAAATTTGGCTTGGAATCAGAGCAATCAAGTGGAGCACAATCATCCAGTGAAGGGGAATGTGCAGACGCTTCATCTTCTACACAAAAACCCCCTTTAGGGGTGGTTACCAGGGCCAAAACTGCCCACAAAAAAGATCCTGCACCCGTTGAGGAGGTCAATGGGCGCGAAAAGCCAAAAAAGGCTACCAACAAGAGAACCTAGGGTGTAATTTAGAGTTGATCGCAGCAGCAAATTTGTTAGCAGTTGGGCAAAACCATGTGCACTACAGGGAATGGGTGGGGGGCAGATATAACATGTGCAGAGAGAGTTTGATTTGGGTGGGGTGTGTTCAAACTGAAATCTAAATTGCAGTGTAAAAATAAAGCAGCCAGTATTTACCCTGCACAGAAATGATATAACCCACCCAAATCTAACTCTCTGCACATTTTACATCTGCCCCCCCTGCACTGCACATGGTTTTGCCCAACCTCTAACAAAGTTGCTGCTGCGTTCAACTCTGAATTACCCCCCTAGTGTTCAATTTGTCTGCCCGCACTCTGACGCAGGATGAATTGGCTGTGTTAAATAAAGGAATCACTTTTGTTCCTTCTGTTAGTTCTACTATTCAACAGCCGGTGCATAAAAAATCCACGTTCGAACCTCCCACAATGAACATTAATATCAAAAGCTTCACCAGTTTTATCTATAGAATTATTGACAATCATCCTTCGGAGAAATCAGTTAAGCAGCACAATCTATCACAGGCTGAAAGGAGGGCATTAAGAGATCTGGGACACTATCAAGACATAGTGATCCACTCTGCGGATAAGGGAGGAGGTGTAGTTGTGCAGTATCTAGAAGTATACAAACAAGAATTGTACAGACAGTTATCGGATGCTGATGTTTATGAACTTCTGTCTTCTGACCCTACCAATATCTACAAACAAGAATTGGATGATATCTTGTAACAAGCTCTTGATAACGGCATGATTACATCTTATATCAAAGAGGCCCTGAGTATTGAACATCCAAAAGTACCAGTCATACTGTATATTCTCTACCTAAATTACACAAGGATCCGGAATCCCCACCTGGGAGACCGATCATTGCGGCAAGGGATTCCTTATATTACTCAGTATCCCAATACCTGGACTATTATTTACAACCGCTTGTTCAGTCCCAACGGGCATTTATCAAAAATACCATGGCATTTCTTTTGAAATTGCAAGATTTATCTCCACTCCCAGGAAACTGGCTATTATGCACCATCAACGTTGTTAGTCTGTACACGAGTATACCACAGTCTAGTGGGATTGAAGCCATGCGCAAATTTCTGTTACAGGAGCAGGAGTATGGAGGTCCAGATATTGGGGGTAATTCCAAGTTGATCGCAGCAGTAAATTTTTTAGCAGTTGGGCAAAACCATGTGCACTGCAGGGGAGGCAGATATAACATGTGCCGAGAGAGTTAGATTTGGGTGTGTTATTTTGTTTCTGTGCAGGGTAAATACTGGCTGCTTTATTTTTATACTGCAATTTAGATTGCAGATTGAACTCACCACACCCAAATCTATCTCTGCACATGTTATATCTGCCTCCCCTGCAGTGCACATGGTTTTGCCCAACTGCTAAAACATTTACTGCTGCGATCAACTTGGAATTACCCCCATTGCCTTTTTTCTGGAATTATTACAACTAACTCTGTCTCACAATGACTTCTGGTTCGATAGCAAGATGTACATCCAGAAGTCGGGGTGCGCTATGGGGTCATCCGTAGCCCCGAACTTCGCAAACGTCTTTATGTTTGAAACTGAGAAAGAATTGTTCTTCACTGACAGTTCAATCCAGTCATGCATTAAAGCATTCCATCGTTACATTGACAATATTTTCGTGCTCTGGGATGACCCCAAAGATACCTTTGAAAAAACAATGCGTGAGATCAATTCAAAAGATGATTCTATCAAATTTACGCATTCATGCAATGAGCGCGAAATCCATTTTCTGGATGTCAAGGTGACCCTTAACACTAAAAAGGAACTAATCACTTCAATACACTATAAAAGCACAGATAGGAATACCACCATACATGCTGATAGTTTCCACCCTACATCCTCCAAATGGGGGTTACCACACTCACAGTTTCTATGAGCACTTTGCATTTCCAGTGACCCAGCTGATGCGCAAAAACAGATGGATGCAATGCTCATTAAATTTCTCAAAAGAGGCTATGATGGAAAAATGCTTAAAAAAACGAAAAAAGAAGTACTATCAATAGACAGAGGTGAGGCATTGACCTAAAATCTTAAAAAGGAATCTTTAAATCAAGTGGTATGGCCACAGGATATCTCACCAGTCAGTAAGTCCATTATACATCAAGCCTGGAGAATTTGCCTATTGTTAACCGATCAGAGCCTACCAGCCCTGGTTGATTCCAGAATCTTACCGTCATTTAGACAGGGAGGGAACATCAAAGATGTCGTGGTTCATAATGATATATCGGACTTCAAAGCCAAGTCTGCACCACACTTTCTTATGAGAAAAGGTGGTAACTACAAATGTACAGGTTGTACTACCTGTAGTTACTTAGAGACTGGAAAAAATAGAATTTCTCATACGTCCTAGAGGATGCTGGGGACTCCAAAAGGACCATGGGGTATAGATGGATCCGCAGGAGCTTGGGCACACTATAAAGACTTAAACTGTGTGTGAACTGGCTCCTCCATCTATGCCCCTCCTCCAAACCCCAGTTAGACTTTGTGCCCAGGAGTGATGGGTCACACACTAGGGGAGCTCTCCTGAGTTTCTCTGAAAGACTTTATTGTTAGGTTTTTTATTTTCAGGCAGACCTGCTGGCTACAGGCTCCCTGCAGCGTGGGAGTGAGGGGAGAGAAGCAGACCTACTTCTGTGAGTTTCAAGGCTCTTCTTCTCGGCTACTGGACACCATTAGCTCCAGAGGGTTCGATCACTTGGTGCGCCTAGCTGCTTGTTCCCGGAGCCACGCCGTCAATCCCCTCACAGAAGCCAGAAGAAAGAAGCCGGGTGAGTATGTGAAGAACAGAAGACTTCAGTGACGGCAGAAGACTTCATTAACTGAGGTAACAGATCGTGTTACACTCCATGCTCCCACACACCAACGCCAACACCAACACCAACACTGTCCCTGTTAGTCTACCCACTATTGGTTAGTCGATATATGTCGACGGTGTGGGGGTTTAGCTACGAGCGGTTGTGAAAAAATCTGGTGGCTGCGCCGGCACACGGTGGTGCTTGATTCGGTGATTTAAGTGTTACCAAGTTGTTTTTTTTGTGTGCTTAAAACAGTGAACACAGGAGGGAAGTCACAATGTTCTGTGATGCCCTGTCGGCATCAACGGTATTTCCTGGGTGAAAGAATTAGCAGGCTGTTATTGCCTTGTACCTATATATATATATATGAATATATGCATTCGGGTGTTTGGGGGGGGGGGGGGGGGGGTCTTATCAAAATTGTATTTGTATGATTCCCTCAGACCTCTCGGGGTTCCCAGTTATTATTTTTATTATTATTATTAATTTTTGCCCGCTTACTATCCCTTGCTGTCAATATTTACTAAGTTTCTGTCGACCATAACGTTACAGGTAATTCCACATCGGGTACATGTCAGTACATGGTCATACACATTCCCAACACATTACTGCCTCTAGGGACCTGGCTGGTCGGGACAATCCACTTGCATATAGGTTACGTCTATATGTTTATATAGGTAGATATGGGTTTATATATGCATGTTTTGGATATATGTGTTATATCGTGTGTGGCAGGATGTTTATCAATGAATGCTGAAATAATGGTATTCTTATCCTGTCCTGACCGCTCTGTTGATTAAGCTCTAGATTGGCCGTGACGAGTTGGTTTCGATCCTCTCGAGGAGTCCGAATATTATTCTCTTCACAACACGGAGAGAAAATTATGACAGTCAACTCCTGGTCGACGCAGAGCCCGGTCGCAAAAGATCATACACAGGCAGCTAAGTGAAATTTTATTTCTATTGTTTGTCCTTATTTGCACTGTATACTTTTGAGAAAGTGTGGTATTTGGGTAGGCATCCGACAGTATTACCCTACCCAGAGTGGGTAATCCTTGCCTATGTTTGTTCTGAATTATAACATTACAGCAGGCTGCCACGTGACAGCAGGAGGTGTGACCGGTAAATTGCGGAGGATGTACTAGGGAAAGCTGGAGGGAGGTGTACAGCTGTGGGTGTGGCCTCTGTTCGGTAATTCTCGGCGGATTCCTCTGGTAAGCCTAATTTCGTGAATTAGCCTACTTCACGACGGTTGGTGATGCATTCTTTTATGCAGTGCAGTCATTGGTAACCGGTTCGATACCATTCTTGCTTTTCCTTTTCTGTGCAGACAGTGAAAGGCGAAAAGGTAAGTGTTCTGCAGCCTTGTTAGGTTCGCAGAAGTGGAGGATGTTTTCCTTTTTTTCCCTACTACTTCAACCACTGGTCGCTGAGTCGATCTGGCGGGTTCCCACTCCGGTGACCACTTGTCTGATGAGTTTCAGTTGGTCCAGAATTAGACTAGGACCTGTGAGTTAGTCATAGAATATAAAGGAGGACATTCTGGATTCCAGTTGTTTTTCCTTACTGTTTTTCTAATAGTTTTGCCGCTCCCCTCTGGGAGGGGAGGTAATACGCGACGCCATACAGTGGTGCGTCAGGTTCAGGACAGTCTCTGGCTGTCCCTGTTTTAAGGTGCAAATCATTGGGTCTCTCTGACTGTTTTTGACACAGGGATTGGCTGTTGTTCCCAATGAGGCAGATGTTGAAATTGGGGTTCAGAGTAGGTGCTGACCAGTTTTGGTTCAGTGTTTTTTCCTGTGGAAAGAGGTCCGAGGATCCAGAGTCGGATCGGTTTTGGGGTGACACCTCATCAATTTCTTCCGTCATAAAGCAGATGGCTGCGGTCGAAGAGGTTTTTTTCCGGTGAGCAGATCTATTACCAGATGGGTTTTTAGGGGACCAGTTGGGAACGTGGTCTGGAGTTTACCTGCGAATGCTCAGGAATTTAATCCTAACCGCCAGGACATCGCTCCCGTGGTGTCTGGCCGGTTCTCTTCTTCTAAAGGAATGAAGGTTCGGGATCCAGCTTTAGACCCTGGTAGCCGTGCATGCAGCTCCCCGATGCTGGGGAGCAGTCCTTTGCAAGGGACGAATTTCCAGAGCCTATAGTCAAGTTAAAAAGCTGGTCTGCTGTAAGCTTTCTGGAATTGAGAGCTATTTTTCGACTAACGTTTTCTTCGAGGGCTGCCCATGTTAGTTCTGCCGGACGTCTTGTCAGCAGCGGCGTAGGTAGGCCGCTAGGGTGGAACATGGGGCAAGCGGTATTGCCAGAAGTTGCACAGTTTGCGGTTGAAGGGGAGGTCTGGAAAACGCTATATTAGCAGCCTTCGTTCCGGAGGTAATGACAGGGAAATGGAGTTCCTCTGCCGACGTGATATCCAGCCGGTGAAGATTCGGTCATCATCGAGAAGCATTCCCAGACGTGTTGAGTCTTTGAGGAGTATTGCAATTGGATATGTTGGCGATTCACTTCAACGAGAGGCCTCAAGGAGATTTTTCCAGGTCAAGGGACGCTCAAGATATAGTAGTGGACATCCTCATAACACCGTGGGTGTCTTTAGTCAGTATATGTGGTTTCTCCGCTTTCACTTTTCTCGTGGTGGTGTGCGGAAGATGTTGGAAGGTTCCGGTGATCCTCTTGAATCCGGTCTAGAAATGAGGGTTGGCTATCCAGTTTCATGATTTACTCATAGAAGTTTACGGCCCTCTTCCTCATTGTGAGGTAATGTGAGGTAATGTTACAACAAGATCAGGGAGTGTAGCATTACTTACCGCGGCTGTGTCTGACGGCGAGGCGGTTGAATGCCATGTCCTAAGCCGAACGAGTATTCATGGTGTAGTCGTTTCCTCAATTCTTCAGCATCCTCTACGGACTAAGAGAAAAGGATTTACCGGTAAGTACCAAAATCCTATTTTGAGACAAAGCTGCCAATTCAGAAACTCGCCTTGCGGATGCCAAGGCCAACAACATGACCACTTTCCAAGTAAGGAATTTTAACTTAACCTTACGTAAAGGTTCAAACCAAGGAGATTGCAGGAGCTGCAATACCACATTAAGATCCCACGGTGCCACTGGGGGCACAAATGGAGGTTGGATGTGCAGCACACCTTTCACAAAGGTCTAAACTTCTGGAAGGGAGGCCAATTCTTTCTGAAAGAAAATTGATAAGGCCAAAATTTGCACTTTAATAGAACCTAACTTCAAGCCCGCATCCACACCTGCTTGCAAAAAATGGAGCAAACGCCCCATCTGAAATTCTTCCGTAGGAGCCTTCTTGGATTCACACCAAGACACATATTTTCTCCAAGTACGGTGGTAATGCTTCGCCGTTACTTCCTTTCTAGCCTGAAGAAGAGTGGGAATGACTTCACAGGGAACACCCTTTCTGGCTAGGATTGGGCGTTCAACCGCCATGCCGTCAAACGCAGCCGCAGAAGGTCCTGATACACGCACGCACCTTGTTGTAACAGGTCCTCCCGAAGAGGAAGCGGCCAGGGATCTTCTATGAGCAACTCCTGAAGATCTGGATACCAGGCCCTCCTTGGCCAGTCTGGAACAATGAGTATCGCCTGAACCCTTGTTCTTCTTATAATATTTATCACCTTTGGAATGAGTGGAAGTGGAGGGAACACATAGACCAACGGAAACACCCAGGGTGTCACTAGGGCATCCACTGCTATTGCTTGAGGGTCTCTCGATCTGGAACAATATCTCTGAAGTTTCTTGTTGAGGCGGGACGCCATCATGTCTATTTGAGGAATTCCCCAACGACTTCTCACTTCTGCAAAGACCTCTTGATGAAGACCCCACTCTCCGGGACGGAGATCGTGTCTGCTGAGGAAGTCTGCTTCCCATTTGTCCACTACTGGAATGAAGACTGCTGACAGAGCGCTTGCATGTCTTTCCGCCCAGCAAAGAACTTTCGTGGCGTCGGCCATCGCCGCTCTGCTCTTCGTTCCGCCCTGGCGGTTTATGTACGTGTCTGCTGAGGAAGTCTGCTTCCCATTTGTCCACTACTGGAATGAAGACTGCTGACAGAGCGCTTGCATGTCTTTCCGCCCAGCAAAGAACTTTCGTGGCGTCGGCCATCGCCGCTCTGCTCTTCGTTCCGCCCTGGCGGTTTATGTACGCCACTGCTGTTATGTTGTCTGATTGAATCAAGACGGGCAGACCGCGAAGAAGATGTTCCGCTTGCAGAATGCCGTTGTAAATGGCCCTTAATTCCAGAATGTTTATGTGCAGACAAGCTTCCTGGCTTGACCATTTTCCCTGAAAGTTTCTCCCCTGTGTGACTGCTCCACAGCCTCGGAGACTTGCATCTGTGGTCACCAGGATCCAATCCTGAATCCCGAACCTGCGTCCCTCCAGAAGGTGAGAACTGTGCAGCCACCACAGAAGGGAGATCCTGGTCCTGGAAGATAGGAATATTTTCCGGTGCATGTCCAGGTGAGAACCGGACCACTTGTCCAACAGGTCCCACTGAAACACCCTGGCATGGAACCTGCCATACGGAATGGCCTCGTAGGCCTCCACCATCTTCCCCAGCAACCGAGTGCATTGAAGAACTGACACCTTTGCCGGTTTCAGAGTCTGTTTTACCATGTTCTGTATTTCCAGAGCCTTTTCCACTGTAAGAAAAACTCCCTGTAATTCTGTATCCAGAATCATACCCAGGAACGACAGCCGTGTCGTCGGAACCAACTGTGGTTTTGGCAAGTTTAGGAGCCAACCATGTTGTTGCAGAACCGTCAGTGAGAGCGCAACATTCTTCAACAATTGATCCTTGGTCCTCGCCTTTATGAGGAGATCGTCCAAGTATGGGATAATTGTAATTCCCTGCTTGCGCAGGAGAACCATCATTTCCGCCATAACCTTGGTGAAAATCCTTGGTGCCGTGGACAGACCAAACGGCTACGTCTGAAATTGGTAATGACAATCCTGAACAGCAAACCTCAGGTATGCCTGATGTGGAGGATATATGGGGACGTGTAAGTAGGCATCCTGTATGTCGACCGACACCATAAAATCCCCCACCTCCAGACTGGAGATTCCATCTTGAATTTGAATTTTTTAGAAAGAAATTGAGGGATTTTAGGTTCAGAATTGGTCTGACTGAGCCATCCGGCTTCGGGACCACGAACAGACTCGAATAAAAACCTCCCCCTGTTGTGACGGGGGTACTGTGACAATGACTTGATTTTGACACAGCTTTAGTATTGCAGCACATACTACCTCCCTTTCTGGAAGAGAAGCTGGCAAGGCCGATTTGAAAAATCGTTGAGGGGGCACGTCTTGAAACTAATTTGTACCCTTGGGTTACTATTTCTAATATCCAAGGATCCAGGTCCGAGTGCACCCAGACCTGACCGAAGAGTTTGAGACGTGCCCCCACCGGTGCGGACACCCACAGAGGAGCCCCAGCGTCATGCGGTGGATTTGGTAGAAGCCGGAGAGGACTTCTGCTCTTGGACAGTCTTATTGTGCATGGGAGGGCATTCCACAGAGTGGGTGCTGCCCGAATGGGAGCGAATAATGAGTGTGGATGAGAGACGTAGATCTTGCGAAGAGGTCTGGTTGGGAGATATTTTGAGAGAAGCGAAAAGATGTACATTGGTGTAGTTTGGTTTATGGCCTTGTGAGTAAGTAAAAGTATTTTATATTGAATACGGTATAATATAGGTAACCAATGGAAGGACTGACAAAGTGGATCTGCAGCCGATGAACGTTTAGTGAGGACGCGATTAGCCTTGCAGCTGAATTTAGAATGGATTGTAGTGGTGAGAGTCTCTTTTTGGTAAGACCAGTATGAAGACTATTGCAATACCAATGCGGGAGATAGAGAGCATGGATTCGAGTTTTGCAGTGTCTTGTGTAAGCAGGTTCTAGACCTTGTGTCGCCCAGGTCGCAAGTTTCCCTTGGCACAGCAAAAATAGGGGCGTGGCCACAATTACACTGCACATTAGTGTCCGTCAGTCACATTACACCACACAGTAGTGTCCGTCAGTCGCATTACACTACACAGTAGCACCCCTTATACCATGGAGAGCCCCTTACACACATTACACCACGGTAGAGCAGAGCCCCTTATACATGTTATACCAGGTTGCCACTTATATACATTGCGCCAGGGAGAGGCCCTTAACCACATTACGCCAGGTATATCCCCATACACACATTGCGACAGGTAGACCCTTATACACATTGCGACAGGTGACCCCTTATACACATTGCACCAGGTAGACCCTTATACACACTGCGACAGGTAGCCCTTATACAGATTGCGACAGGAAGCCCCTTACACACATTGCACCAGGTAGACCATTACACACATTGTGACAGGTAGAGCCTCTTAGGAGAGAGTGGAGGAGGGGAGGGGGTAGTGTTTGTGGTGGAGGTGTGTGTGTGTCTTACTTACCAGCTCTCCGGATGCAACAGGTCCCCTGGTTCCAGACACACCAAGCTGCCATCGAGGGAAGACCTCTAGTGTCTGTCTCCCTGCTATCCTCCAGACATAGAGGTAAAAAAAGACCTCAATGGTGCCGGTTGCGACGAGCACCCACTCAGCCCATGGCGCCTGCTGCAGCCGGGGTGCGGTGGGTGGTGGGTGACTGTGGCCGTGATTTCAGGCCGCTCCTGTATGTAAGGTATGGTCATATACCACATTGAAGTATCTTACAATTATAAATGGCTTAGACTGTCAATGTGATATTTATTTTATATCTGTCATTTGCATTAAAGCCTTTCAATTGAGTTTTTTATTTTTTATTTTTTTAAGTTCAACATAAAAATTCATTTGCAGCCATTCCAATAGCCTCACTTATTTTTCCAGGGTCTGCTATCCGCAACCAATTCCATTTAAGTTAACTGAAACCTAACGGACACCTGACACATGAATCTCTCTCGCGTTCCAGCTTTTCTGTCCTCTGTAACTCATGAATCATGTACAGACTTAAAGTACAATTTATGCCCAAGGCCTTTCTGAAAAATTTCCAGACATTTTAATGCCCGGATTATATCACGATAGACCTTTAAATGTACACAACGATGACTTCTTAGTTGTAGATTTAATGTTAAATAAAAAGAATGAAATGCATACATTCATATGTTTGCCAAGAGCATATTATTCACTGACCCATTTTTGTGCAATACTAAGTAATACATCAGCATTCTCCTGCTGCCACTTAGAACAGCTTCGTCAAGCAGTGTAAGATTCCTATTAATGCCAAGTAGTGTGCACTCTTTCTTGGCTATTTGCACTGATTAATGTTTTAGCTTTGAAAGGTGGATGTTCTGCCAAGATGCAAGCTCCAGAAGAGCGTTAGACACCGAATAGGACTGCCACTAAAAGCATTGCTCTTTCCAAGCACCTGGGTTTTTCCACAAGCAATGTTGAGTTTCTGTTTGTGGAGTCATTATACAATCAAATCCTGTTTGAAAATTACGAGCCATTATGGTAAAGTGTTTGCAATAATACGGCAGTTGCTTGAAATGACTGATGTAAATTGCCACATTTTCTACTACCCCTAAGAATAGAGGTGTGATATTGTAAAGGTAATATAAGAGTAGTATGTCTCTCTTTGAACGCTGAAGCCATGTGTATTGCACAACTTTATTAATCCTTCAAGATGGGAAAGATGACACGTGGCTCCAGGAATTGTGGCTAGTAGCAGCTGATTAATTATACTGTCTAAGGTAGTATTTCCCAACCTCCATCCTCAAGGAACACTATCAGTTCCAGGTTTTAAGGTTTGCCATACTTGAGCACAGCAGAGTTACTTAGTACCTCAGTTATTTTGATTTAACCATCTGTGCTCAAACATAGACATCCTTACAATATGGACTGTAGTGTGCTTTGAAGACCGAGGTTGGGAAACTCCAGGCTCAGGAAATCGTAGTTTGCATGATTCCTTCTACAGTGGCCTCACCAGCAGATCTGAGTAGGAAATTTAGATAAATAATGTTTTTGATGCATTAGTTATTTAATCAGATCTTTATTATGGGATTTCATTGCCTGTCATTGGCCCTCATTCCGAGTTGTTCGCTCGTTAGTGGTTTTCGCAACTGAGCGATTTGTCGCAAACTGCGCATGCGCAATGTTCGCAGAGCGCATGCGCTTAGTTATTTTACTCAAAAGTTAGGTGTTTTACTCACGGCATAACGAGGAATATTCATCGTTCTGGTGATCGAAGTGTGATTGACATGAAGTGGGTGTTACTGGGCGGAAACTGGCCGTTTTATGGGTGTGTGCTGAAAAACGCTGCCGTTTCTGGGAAAAACGCGGGAGTGGCTGGAGAAACGGGGGAGTGTCTGGCCGAACACTGGGTGTGTTTGTGACGTCAAACCAGGAACGAAACTGACTGAACTGATCGCAGTGGCAGAGTAAGTCCCGAGCTACTCAGAAACTGCAAAGAAATTTCTATTCGCAATTATGCAAATCTTTCGTTCGCAATTCTGCTAAGCTAAGATTCACTCCCAGTAGGCGGCGGCTTAGCGTGTGCAATGCTGCTAAAAGCAGCTAGCGAGCGAACAACTCGGAATGAGGGCCATTGTTTTATCAATTCGCATACATTCAGTAAGTAAGCGCCAGCTGCATAATATGGCACATAATCCTTTTCCTGTATTAATTAATCTTAAAGCATATACAGATGTGTCCTCATACATCCTGCCTCAATACACCATGCATTGCAAGATGCCTGGCATGAGTGAGCTGCAAGGTCCTGTGCAACTCTGCTAACGTCAGGCATCTTTTAATGGGAATCATTCGGAGTTGATCGCTAGCTGAAAATGTTCGCTGCACTGCGATTAAGTAAAAAAACGGCACTTCTGCGCATGCGTATGCGGCGCAATGCGCATGTGCGACGTACTTTCACAACGGGCGATGTATTTTCACACAAGGTCTAGCGAAGCTTTTCAGTCGCAATGGACTCCGCAGAGTGATTGACAGGAAGTGGGCGTTTCTGGGTGTCATCTGACCATTTTCAGGAAGTGTTCAAAAAAACATAGGCATGCCAGGAAAAACGCAGGCGTGGCTGGGCGAACGCAGGGCGTGTTTGTGACGTCAAATCCGGAACTGAATGGTCTGAAGTGATCACAAGCGCTGAGTAGGTCTGAAGCTACTCAGAAACTACACAATATTTTTTTGTAGCCGCTCTGCGATCCTTTCGTTCGAACTTCTGCTAAGCTAAGATACACTCCCAGAGGGCGGAGGCTTAGCGTTTGCACGGCTGTTAAAAACTGCTAGCGAGCGATCAACTCAGAATGACCACCAAATTCTCTTATTAACAACATAATGTGACTAGTGTGCGAGAGAAGACTCTGCTGATTAATTTGATATATGACACTTGTATATTATGCTGTGTGAGTCTATACATGGAGCAGAACAGAACTCCTTGGAAAAAAGCTGCTTCTGCACATTGTAGCACTTCATGTACAGATCCAGAGACTCAGTCCAGTGGCATCAAGAGGGGGGTGCGACCCGCACCCGAATGTCACCCTTCAATGGGGTGACACCAAAAAGAGCCGCACACCCGCAACCCCAGTGGCGGAACTTGCACTGGTGCATTACACCAGGGCCAATCATTATTAAGGGAACCTCAGCCACCAAGTATTATAATGAGTCAATCAGACTCATTACGCTGATGCACCGCTATGCAGCGTCTGCCTCCCATGAGAGGAGTGGACATTCCCACCTACTGTACTTCATAATGCCCTGGTTTCAAACATATTCTGGTAAGAATGCTGTCATTGTCACCCACAGTCTCTCCCCAGTCACCCACTACCTTTCTCCAATCACCCGCTGCCTCTCCCTATCATCCTTTGCCTCTCACTGTCACCCTTCTGCCTTCCGCTGTCACCGTCTGCCCTCCCCTGTCACCCTATGCCTCTTTCTGTCTTCCACTGTCACCCTATGCCACTCTCTGTCACACTCTGCTTCCCATTGTCACCCACTGCCTCTTCCTTTCATCTCTACCTGTCACTACCTGCCTCTTCATCACACACAGCCTCTCTCGCTATTACCCTCTTCCTCTCACCGATTGACTACTCAGTCACCCACTGCCTCTGCCTGTCTAAAAATCCCATCATCCACTGACTCTCTCTGTCACCTTCTCCCTGTCACCCTCACCCTCTACCTCTCTGTCACCTATTGACTCCTCAGTCACCACCTGCTATCCACTGCCTCCCCCTGCCACCTTCGGCCACTCATCACACATTGGGGGAAATTTACTAAGATGGGAGTTCTATTTAAGATGGGATGTTGCCCATAGCAACCAATCAGTTTCTACTTCTCATTTTTCTAGCACCTTCTATCTACAAGATAATACCTGAAATCTGATTGGTTGCTATGGGCAACATCCCATCTTAAATAGAACTCCCATCTTAATAAATTTACCTCATTGTCTCCACACCCATCTACCGCTCCCTGTCAATCACTGCCTCTCCCTGTCACCCTTGGTCTCTCCCAGCCACCTCTACCTGACATCCACTGACTCCCCAGTCACCACTGACCTCTCCTGCTGTCACCCACTTCCTCTGTCTTTATGGTAGAGGAGGGAGGCCCAGAGCATATATTTGCTTCTGGGCCCACCACTCACAAGTTCCACCACTGCGCACCCCAATCCCATCCACTTACTTGACAGAGACACGTCAGCAGCGGCTTCCACACCCACTTCTCCCCGGCACCAATCACAGCAGTCATGCCTGCACCCCCGCCAACTTCACACACCCGCCTGCCTGTACACTGCCACCGGGTCCGTACTACCGTATTCTCTCAGGACGCCGGGTGCATCGCTGTACGGTGATGTCATCATGCACGCCGGCACCGCATGCCATTCTGGGAGGGAGGAGTGCTGTGTTGCTAACCAGAGGAGGACATGTTCTGCAGTCAGGGCTCACACGAAGGAGTTTTTACTTTAGCTCTGTAATTGATGGCTGCAAATATAAAACTATATGCTGTAACCCACTAGATCTCCTAAAGGTTACTTTTACTACATACAGTAGCATACAATCACTGGCCACTTTTAGACACACATTTCCATCTTTGTAGGTCCCTGCTATCAGAACAATCTGGATTCTTTGTGCCATGGATACAATATAGGGGGTAATTCCAAGTTGATCGCAGCAGGAATTTTTTTAGCAGTTGGGCAAAACCATGTGCACTGCAGGGGAGGCAGATATAACATGTGCAGAGAGAGTTAGATTTGGGTGTAGTGTGTTCAATCTGCAATCTAATTTGCAGTGTAAAAATAAAGCAGCCAGTATTTACCCTGCACAGAAACAATATAACCCACCCAAATCTAACTCTCTCTGCACATGTTATATCTGCCTCCCCTGCAGTGCACATGGTTTTGCCCAACTGCTAAAAAATTTCCTGCTGCGATCAACTTGGAATTACCCCCATAGTACTGCAGACTTTCCTCGGATTGTGGTCCATGTTGACATAATCATTTCATGCAGTTGCTGCAGATTTGTCAGACGCATATTCATGCTGTAACTCTCCTCTTGCACCACGTCACAAAGGTGTCCTATTGGATTAATATCTGGGGACTGTGTAGGTCATTGGAGTACACTGAACTCATTGACCTGTTCCTGTAATCAGCTTACATGAAGTGTACTTTGGGACCTGGTGCGTTATCCTGTTGGAACTAGCAATTAGAATATTTGTAGACTGGCCATAAAGGGAAAGCATATGGTCAGCAACAATACTTACAGTAGGTAGGCTGTGGCATTTAAACAATGCTTTCTTAAATTTGAAGGGGGCTAATATGTGCCTAAAACATATTCTCCACATCATTACACCACCACTACCACCACCCTGCACTGTTGACACCAGACAGCAGGGATTCATGTTTACAATAAAAAGTTAGATCATACCATCTGTACTCCACAGCAGAAATCAATATTCATCAGACCAGGCAATGTTTTTTTTTCATCTTGCATGAGTCTGGTTGTGCTAAGCGGGTGCCTACTGCAGCCTCCATTTAATGTTATTTGCTGTCAAGAATGGAACCCAGCATGGTCTCCTGCTGTGGCAACCCATCCACTTAAAGGTGTGACGTGCTGCATACTTGCCTACCCGCTCCCGAAAATCGAGTTGCACTGGTAGGCAAGTCTACCAGGAAACTGGAACCATCATGCTGCTGCTGCTGCATATCGTACACTGTCTGTCTGTGTGCTGGCAGCTTCCTGACTCCCAGCCGCCACTCAGAGGGAAGGAAGTACTGACATCCTCCAGCACCACTCTGATTAAAGCTGTGACTTTCCATCACAGGTGGTCCGTCTAGATAGCAGCGGCTGCCCACTTCACGATGAAGCAATTTGCATTGAATCGTAGCTTCATCTCCCACTTCACAATGTCGGTAATATTTCCATAGTATAGCGGGGATGAGGCTACATTGACATGTTTGTATCATCACGCCACCAAACCTGCCCACCTCCAGCACAACCCCTGCAGTGCCTACTTGGCTGCCTCTACCTGGAGGGGACAGCCAAACAGTCAGCAAGTATAACATGCTGTGTGTTCAGTGTCACTCTTCTGCTTGCCAGCGTTGTGCTTGGTATTAAGGGGGCAAGTGTGCGCCAAGATCATATTGCCCACATTATTACACCACCACCAGCCTAAATTGTTACCTACCTTTCAGCGTGTTACTGTTGCCTTCCTGCTTGTTAGGCAGTTTCACAACTGCTCTACTGCTACTCATCAGATGATTGATTGTTTCAAATCATTCTCAATAAACTAAAGAATGTTTTTCATTTTTTGTGATACGCTGGCTGGCACAAACAATCATTCCACAATGTAAGTCACTTACATTTCTCTGACGTCCTAGTGGATGCTGGGGACTCCGTCAGGACCATGGGGATATAGCGGCTCCGCAGGAGACAGGGCACAATAATAAAAGCTTTAGGATCAGGTGGTGTGCACTGGCTCCTCCCCCTATGACCCTCCTCCAAGCCTCAGTTAGATTTTTGTGCCCGACGAGAAGGGTGCAATCTAGGTGGCTCTCCTGAGCTGCTTAGAATAAAAGTTTAAGTTAGGTTTTTTATTTTCAGTGAGTCCTGCTGGCAACAGGCTCACTGCTACGAGGGACTTAGGGGAGAGAAGAAAACTCACCTGCGTGCAGGATGGATTTGCTTCTTAGGCTACTGGACACCATTAGCTCCAGAGGGAGTCGGAACACAGGTCTCACCCTGGGGTTCGTCCCGGAGCCGTGCCGCCGACCCCCCTTGCAGATGCAGAAACAGGCGGCAGAAGACTTTCAGTCTTCATAAGGTAGCGCACAGCACTGCAGCTGTGCGCCATTGTTGTCAGCACACTTCACCAACAGTCACCAACTGTCACTGAGGGTGCAGGGCGCTGGGGGGGGGGCGCCCTGGGCAGCAATGTATAATACCTTTTTATGGCTAAAATACATCACATATAGCCCTTGAGACTATATGGATGTATTTAACCACTGCCAGATCTCACAAACTCCGGGAGAAGAGCCCGCCGAAAAGGGGGCGGGGCCTATTCTCCTCAGCACACGGCGCCATTTTCCTGCTCAGCTCTGCTGTGAGGAAGGCTCCCAGGCTCTCCCCTGCACTGCACTACAGAAACAGGGTTAAAACAGAGAGGGGGGGCACTTATTTGGCGATATGATTACATATATAAAAATGCTATAAGGGAAAACACTTGTATAAGGGGTTGTCCCTGTATAATTATAGCGTTTTTGGTGTGTGCTGGCAAACTCTCCCTCTGTCTCCCCAAAGGGCTAGTGGGGTCCTGTCCTCTGTCAGAGCATTCCCTGTGTGTGTGCTGTGTGTCGGTACGTGTGTGTCGACATGTAGGAGGACGATGTTGGTGAGGAGGCGGAGCAAATTGCCTGTATTGGTGATGTCACTCTCTAGGGAGTCGACACTGGAATGGATGGCTTATTTAGGAATTACGTGATAATGTCAACACGCTGCAAGGTCGGTTGACAACATGAGACGGCCGGCAAACAAATTAGTACCTGTCCAGGCGTCTCAGACACCGTCAGGGGCTTGTAAAAATGCCCATTTACCTCAGTCGGTCGACACAGACACAGACACGGACACTGACTCCAGTGTCGACGGTGAAGAAACAAACGTATTTTCCTTTAGGGCCACACGTTTCATGTTAAGGGCAATGAAGGAGGTGTTACATATTTCTGATACTACAAGTACCACAAATAAGGGTATTATGTAGGGTGTGAATAAACTACTTGTAGTTTTTCCTGAATCAGATAAATTAAATGAAGTGTGTGATGATACGTGGGTTTCCTCCGATAGAAAATTATTGGCGGTATACCCTTTCCCGCCAGAAGTTAGGGCGAGTTGGGAAACACACCTTAGGGTGAATAAGGCGCTCACACGCTTATAAAAACAAGTGGCGTTACCGTCTCCAGATACGGCAGCCCTCAAGGAGCCAGCTGATAGGAAGCTGAAAAATATCCTAAAAGTATATACACATATACTGGTGTTATACTACGACCAGCAATCGCCTCAGCCTGGATGTGCAGCGCTGAGGGGGCTTGGTCGGATTTCCTGACTGAAAATATTGATACCCTTGACAGGGACAAGATTTTATTGACTATAGAGCATTTTAAGGATGCATTTCTATATATGCGAGATGCGCAGAGGGATATTTGCATTCTGGCATCAAGAGTAAATGTGATGTCCATATCTGCCAGACGACAGTGGTCAGGTGATGCAGATTCCAGACGGCACATGGAAGTATTGCCGTATAAAGGGGCGGTCCATCGGACCTGGTGGCCATGGCAACAGCTGAAAAATCCACCTTTTGTTACCCCAAGTCACATCTCAGCAGAAAAGGACACAGTCTTTTCAGTCTCAGTCCTTTCGTCCCCATAAGGGCAGGCGGGCAAAAGGGCCAGTCATATCTGCCCAGGGGTAGAGGAAAGGGAAGAAGACTGCAGCAGGCAGCCCATTCCCAGGAACAGAAGCCCTCCACAGCTTCTGCCAAGTCCGCAGCATGACGCTGGGGCCGTACAAGCGGACTCAGGTGCGGTAGGGGGTCATCTCAAGAGTTTCAGCACGCAGTGGGCTCACTCACAAGTGGACTCCTGGATCCTACACGTAGTATCCCAGGTGTACATTGGAAATTCGAGACGTCTCCCCCTCACAAGTTCCTGAAGTCTGCTTTACCAACGTCTCCCTCCGACAGGGAGGCAGTATTGGGAACAATTCACAGGCTGTATTCCCAGCAGGTGATAATCAGAGTACCCCTTCTACAACAAGGGAAGGGGTATTATTCCACACTATATTGTGGTACTGAAGCCAGACGGCTAGGTGAGCTCTGAAATATTTGAACACTTACATACAAGCGTTCAAATCAAGATGGAGTCACTCAGAGCAGTGATAGCGAACCAGGAAGAAGGGGACGATATGGTGTCACTGGATATCAGGGACGCTTACCTACATGTCCAAATTTGCCCTTCTCACCAAGGGTACCTCAGGTTCGTGGTACAGAACTGTCACTATCAGTTCAGACGCTGCCGTTTGGATTGTCCACGGCACCCCGGGTCTTTACCAAGGTAATGGCCGAAATGATGATTCTTCTTAAAAGAAATATGGACGCTTTCCTGATAAGGGCAATGTCCAGAGAACAGTTGGAGGTCGGAGTAGCACTATCTTAAGTAGTTCTACGACAGCACGAGTGGATTCTAAATATTCCAAAATCGCAGTTTTTTCCGACGACACGTCTACTGTTCCTAGGGATGATTCTGGACACAGTCCAGAAAAGGATGTTTTCTCCCGGAGAAGAAAGCCAGGGAGTTATCCGAGCTAGTCAGGAACCTCCTAAAACCAGGAAAAGTATCAGTGCATCATTGCACAAGGATCCTGTGAAAAATGGTGGTTTCTTACAAAGCGATCCCATTTGGTAGATTTCACGCAAGAACCTTTACGTGGGATCTGCTGGAAAAATGGTCCGGATCGCATCTTCAGATGCATCAGCGGATAACCCTGTCTCCAAGGACAAGGGTGTTTCTTCTGCGGTGGCTGCAGAGTGCTCATCTATGAAAGGGCCGCAGATTCGGCATTCAGGACTGGGTCCTGGTGACCACGGATGCCAGCCTGAGTGGCTGGGGAGCAGTCACACAAGGAAAAAATTTCCAGAGAGTGTGATCGAGTCTGGAGACTTCTCTCCACATAAATATACTGGAGCTAAGGGCAATTTACAATGCTCTAAGCTTAGCAAGACCTCTGCTTAAAGGTCAGCCGGTATTGATCCAGTGGGACAACATCACGGCAGTCGCCCACGTAAACAGACAGGGCGGCACAAGAAGCAGGAGGGAAATGGCAGAAACTGCAAGGATTCTTCGCTGGGCGAAAAATCATGTGATAACACTCTCAGCAGTGTTCATTCCGGGAGTGGAAAACTGGGAAGCAGACTTCCTCAGCAGGCATGACCTCCACCCGGGAGAGTGGGGACTTCATCGGGAAGTCTTCCACATGATTGTAAACCGTTGTGAAAAACCAAAGGTGGACATGATGGCGTCCCGCCTGAACAAAAAACTAGATATTGCGCCAGGTCAAGGGACCCTCAGGCAATAGCGGTGGACGCTCTGGTAACACTGTGGATGTACCAGTCAGAGTATGTGTTCCCTCCTATGCCTCTCATACAAAAAGTACTGAGAATCATAAGAGGGAGATGAGTAAGAATGATACTCGTGGTTCCGGATTGGCCAAGAAGGACTTGGTACCCGAAACTTCAAGAGATGTTCACGGAAGACCCGTGGCCTCTACCTTTAAGAAAGGACCTGCTCCAGCAGGGGCCTTGTCTGTTCCAAGACTTACCGCGGCCGCGTTTGACGGCATGGCGGTTGAACGCCGGATCCTGAAAGGGCATTCCAGATGAAGTCATCCCTACCCTGGTCGAAGACAGGAAGGATGTAACCGCAAAACATTTTCACCGCATTTGGCGAAGATATGTTGCGTGGTGTGAGGCCAAGAAGGCCCCTACAGAGGAATTTCAACTGGGTCGTTTCATACATTTCCTGAAAACAGGACTGTCTATGGGCCTAAAATTAGGGTCCATTAAGGTTCAAATTTCGGCCCTGTCGAATTTCTTCCAGAAAGAACTGGCTTTAGTGCCTGACGTTCAGATGTTTGTAAAAGGGGTACTGCATATACAGCCTCCTTTTGTGCCCCAGTGGCACCTTGGGATCTCAATGTTGTTTTGAGTTTCCTAAAGTCACATTGGTTTGAACCACTCACCACTGTGGACTTAAAATATCTCACATGGAAGGTGACGATGCTATTAGCCCTGGCTTCAGCCAGGCGTGTGTCAGAATTGGCGGCTTTATCATATATAAAGCCCTTACTTAATTTTTCATTCTGACAGGGCAGAATTGAGGACTCGTCCTCAATTTCTCCTTAAGGTGTTTTCTGTTTTTCACATGAACCAACCTATTGTGGTACCTGCGGGTACTAGGGACTTGGAGGACTCCAAGTTACTTGACGTTGTCAGGGCCCTGAAAAATATGTTTCCAGGAAGGCTGGAGTCAGAAAATCTGACTCGCTGTTTAGCCTGTATGCACCCAACAAGATGGGTGCTCCTGCTTCTAAGCAGACGATTGCTCGCTGGATTTGTAATACAATTCAGTTTACACATTCTGTGGCAGGCCTGCCACAGCCAAAATCGGTAAAAGCCCATTCCAAAAGGAAGGGGGCTCATCTTGGGCGACTGCCCGAGGGGTCTCGGCTTTACAACTTTGCCGAGCAGTTACTTGGTCAGGGGAAAACACGTTTGCTAAATTCTACAAATTTGATACCCTGGCTGAGGAGGACATGGAGTTCTCTCATTCGGTGCTGCAGGGTCATCCGCACTCTCCCGCCCGTTTGGGAGCTTTGGTATAATCCCCATGGTCCTGACGGAGTCCCCAGCATCCACTAGGACGTCAGAGAAAATAAGATTTTACTTACCGATAAATCTATTTCTCGTAGTCCGTAGTGGATGCTGGGCGCCCATCCCAAGTGCGGACTGTCTGCAATACTTGTACATAGTTATTGTTACAAAAATCGGGTTATTCTTGTTGTGAGCCATCTTTTCAGAGGCTCCTTCGTTGTTATCATACTGTTAACTGGGTTCAGATCACAGGTTGTACGGTGTGATTGGTGTGGCTGGTATGAGTCTTACCCGGGATTCAATATCCTTCCTTATTATGCACGCTCGTCCGGGCACAGTATCCTAACTGAGGCTTGGAGGAGGGTCATAGGGGGAGGAGCCAGTGCACACCACCTGATCCTAAAGCTTTTATTATTGTGCCCTGTCTCCTGCGGAGCCGCTATATCCCCATGGTCCTGACGGAGTCCCCAGCATCCACTACGGACTACGAGAAATAGATTTATCGGTAAGTAAAATCTTATTTTCTTTCCCGTTCTGGTGTTTGATTCATTGGTGTGCATCCAGGGAGATCTAAAAAATGGATACGCTGCACCATATCATCATGCCCCTCATCATTTCCCCCAGCAGGTAACTCCCCTACCTATTGACATGACCATATTATGCCACACAGTAGCATTTGCACTTCATATTATGCCAAATGGAACTGGACAGTGTATTTTCTACAGTTTGCAGCACTGCTCTGGCCTCAGTTCTGCTGTGTGAGGGGATAATTAGGATGTGAAATCTGTGTAAATAGCTGCAGCTTTCCTGATGCAAAGTTGCGCTGAGTTTAATCGGTGACTTTGGGGCAGATATGTTAAGCAGTGGTATAAGTATTGTGGGTGCAGGCTATGCAACTGCTATGGGGCCTGGGCTGTCACCACGCCCTGCACCCAGTCACGCATGGATTTGCCTGCTGTGAACAAGGAAATGGACATACATGGTCGTTGTCTCCGGCTAACATACAACAGCACTGGGGAGCGAACACTAGATACTGAATTGACACTCTAGTGTACAGAATAATGCACAGTGAGCAGTACCTGGAAATGCCAGGGCCGCTTGCTATGGGCTCCGGGAAAAGGAGGGCTGGATGCCCCTGAAAACCCTTAACAACAAGCAGACCTCTGGCAATGAGGAGAGAGTCTACATAAGAAGGAGTTTGTGAGTAAACTGCTTTGCTGCACATTGATATGTTGCAGTTTCTAATCTGTAGGCTGAACAATAAGTAATACTTTCCCTTGGAGTGAAAGCATTGAGTTTAAATTCAAGTGGGCTAAAGGACCTTGCCCCTTACATTAACCGTCCCCTCCTGCAGCCTAACCCTCACCATAACCTAACTCTAACTGTCCCCTACCTGCAGCCTAACCTTCCCCTCCCTGCAGCCTAACTTTAACCACCCACCCGCTCACAAACCTTGCACTAACCACCCCCCAACTAGCAACCTAACCCTATTTGTTGATGTATACAAAGGTAGGGTTGGGGAGCTTTCAGGATCTTGCTATGGGGCACACAAAGTTCTAGTTATGCTGCTGGTGTTAAGCCTTGGAGAGTGGTAAAGTGGAGAAAGATAAGGTATCAGCCAACCAGCTCCTTATTGTCATTTTTCAAACACAGCTGTAACATTTAGGAGAGATGTAGTTATGTTACCGGTGGTCGGGATACCGCCGGTCAGTATACCGACGCTAGCATCCGGACCACCACACATCCCAACAGTCAGCATGCCGACTAACAGGGGCTATTCCCACTCGTGGGTGTCCATGACACCCATAGAGTGGGAATAGAACCTGTGTTGAGTGCAGTGAGCCACTGAGCCTGATGCTTGGTGAGCGCAGCGAGCCCGCAAGGGGCTTAGTTGCGCTCGCCCCCCACCCCCTGCCGGAAAACTGCCGACCGGGATCCCGGAGTCAGGATGCTGACCGCCGAGATCCCAACTGTGGTAATGCATTCCCAACCCATTTCGGAGCTAACTGACTGGTACTAGCATCTCTAGTACGCTGTGTGTGGCTCTTAACAGGATTCTGCGATGTGTATAACACTGAGAAAGTTACAAAAAATAGAGAGTACGCTACTCCTTAGAGCATTCCAGTCGTGCCGGGCATCTCACTGTTAATGTGGTGTGTGGACCATGGTGTATTAGGACTCATCTGTAGGAGATCCACTAATTACTTATATTCATGCAATATCAATAAGAGAGATCATTCAATAATACAATATTTTATTTAGAGTGTTGTATAAATAATTTTTTTTATCCCAATATATGATTAGTGAAAAATCCAAAAGTACACACTGTATACAAAACACAGTTAATCAGCAGTGTAAGGAAAAACAAATGAAATGGCCCAATCAAAGTAAATCAGCATACACCAACAAAAAGAATTGTCAGATCAGCTCAGAGGTATAGGAGAAATGTGTGGTACCAAACACAAAGCTAACATCTGCTATACTAGAAGAAAGGAGAAAAAAAATGGGGGTAAATAAGAGGACTAAAGAAGGGAACAGATTAGAGTGAAATAAGCAAACAAAATAGGAGCAAAGAAAGCAAGAAGGGTGGAGGGGGCTAGGGAGTAGAAGGGCAAGAGGGGACCCATCCGAGACTTGTTGAAGCCTAAGTGTCGGAATGTACTAAGCATCGCATCCAACGTTAATTGGGTACATGCCAGCGTTAATAAGACCGGTATGTATCTGGAAATGAATTATACCTAGAAATTACCTGAAAATAATGTCCTTATAAGAAAGGAGAAACAGCCATATTCTGTTGTCTCAGACTCATTCCTAACACGTGACACTGCGGAGGGGGCTGCACCCATAAGCCATTTTAAAGTTATCAAATCGTGACGATGTCGGGTTACAAGGATAAAGCGGATCAAACAGTGAGGTCAGTACCTTGACCTGCATTGTTAAGGCAGTATTTTAAGGATGTAATTTCAAGGATGCAGTGAGAACTGGGGTTTCAACTGGATTTGGGCTTTGGACTACTCTAGAATCTAAAACAAAACAATTTTTTACAAACACTGCAGCTCAGATCATGTGGCCTCTCCTTACCTCTGCCATAAGAACACCAGGACCAGGGCAATGTTCCCTCCGGCTCAGAACATCATGACTACCCCCGGGCCTAACCCTCAAGATGAGCAGGGATCTGTGAGGGGAGAGCACCAGGACCAGTCTCAGAAGGGACATTTCCACTAGACATTAGTGTGCTCCCCACTTTCTCATTCTCACCCGTACCGCTCCCATGAGACCCGGACATTTCTAATTTAATCAAAATAATATGTTATTCCAATATTCCTCCTTCTGTTGGTCACCTGTAAATGTGTTCTTACCATGTGCTTTTTTTTCTTTCTTACATTGTACTTCTGCCCCACCGTGTGTTATTTCTGTAATCTGTACCTCCACTGATTGCACACCCTGCCAGCAGCAACCTGCACAGTGCATCATATATGCATTGGGCCTTTAACCACTTAACTGACGATTTATTTTGCCAAAAACCGCTCCGAAATTGTTGGGGTCTTTTATGAGTGAATTAGGTGAAGAACATGAATTTAACCCTATCCCAAATGATTGTAGTAAAAAAAAAAAAAAAAGAATTATTATTATTTAAAAAAATATATTTTTCCAAACATCGGAACATCAATCGGGAACATCGAGACCATCGGGAACATCGTGGCTTTCATTTTGAAAGCCGGGACAGCCTCCAGGTATACAGGGGGAGTCTGCGGTGGCTTGGGAGGGTTAATTTACACTCCCCAGCGGCTGCCATTGTCTGCAGCCGCTGGAGGAGGGGATATCCTGCCGTGCTGACCGATCAGCAGTGATCGGCAGCACGGCAATCAGTAGGGGAGAGTGCAGGGAGGCAGAGGGACCTTCCGGTCCCTCTGACAGCAGCAACGGAGGGAAATTTTTCTTTCCTGCCGCTGCTAACACTGTCTATCCTGTGCGACCAGATCAGATAGAGCACTTGCAGGCATGGTCGCATCTGATGCGACCATGCCAGGCAACTGGTTAATGCAGTGCATCATATATGCATTGGACCCTTGTAAAGCTTACCTCCCAAAGTGGATCCTTCGTAGTGCTCCCACCATGGCTGCCTCACCTGGTACACTTGTAGATGGAATGAAAAATACGTGAACCTGACTGTTTTGTTGGGACCCTACTCGTTAGGATGCTGCAATCACCCCATTTTGTGTAATTTCTTGTAGGAGTAGACAATTCCAGATAGGGTAATCCTACGGCGTGCGTCAAAGATGGCTGCCTCACCTGGTACCTTGTGAGGGTGGAATGCACAACCTGTGGAAGTTATTACCCAAAATGCCTACACCAATCCTGCATTATGCTTACTGTGGGCTCTAGGTTTTCTTTTTTTATGTTCATGTGTTTGTCTATTGCTGTATTACTTAAACCTTCTGTATTGTGTGTGTAATATCCGGCAGCGCTGGGCTTATGCTCCGTCCCCATTTCTAAGCCCCGCCTCCCAGCACTGGCACAATTAAGCCCCGCCTCCTGGTGATGTAACCAGTCAATCACCAGGAATGCAGGGGGAAGCTACAGTAGCCGCATAGGGGGCGTGGACTCATGGGACATAAAAGGGGTGTGGCCTAGCGGCACACCCCACCCGCTGCTGCAGTTAGAGAGGAGAGTGGCAGCCATTTTAGCTGGGTCCATGGGACGGGAGGAAGTAGGTCCCATGGTACCCTGGCATTAAGGGTGTGCGTGGCACTGTCACAAGGGTACAGTTAATGCAAGGGACAAAGCCCAATAAGTAAAGGGCCCCCTTTGAAGTGCCCCACCACCTGAAGAGAATGGTAAAGCCCTGTATTATAGAGGCTCCCCTCCAGGTGCCCCCAGATAGGAGAAGAAGCCCATGAGTGAGGCATGATGTTGCCTTATGCAAGTGACCAAGAGGGGGAGTGGTTTTGGCTTTTACGTGCCTGCAGTGGGAAGTGTACAGTGGAGAGTGTTCCTGTACAAGTGTAACCCTGCAGCAGACCAGTGAGTGCCACAGTGGAAGATGAGAGATCTCCTGTGAAGAAGACGCCCATGCGTGAGAGGGTGAGTGCCTATGTGATGTGTAACACTGGATCCCTGGTTGATAGCTGCTGGAGAAGTGCCCCATAGTAAGGGAGGGGTCATTGCAAAGTGGCAGCAAGGCTAGAGGGGAGTCCTGAGTAACCATATACGTAAGTTTGAAAAATGTCAGTTAGGAGCTGACTGGCTGGTCCTTTATCACCTTCCACTTTATCACTTCACCGAGCTTAATAAATCTGCCCCACAGTGACAAACAGCTGTAAACGTAGCCTACTGCTGCTAAATGCTGGATTTAGTACCTATCCCCTTTATTGAATGCTACATTTCTTAAACAGAGCTCATTAAGATGCCACCACAGAGCACTAGCTTTTTCTAGCTATGATGTTTTATTTCCTATACCTAGAGTCAGCCTTACCAGCTTTCCCTTATCACAAAGCTTTGTCTTAATGCACGTAGCTGGAGCTGCTCACGTCACTGGTAGTGCATTAACTAGCAGGCCTTTTCTTGTGCTTTGGGTTGTGCCTTAATAAATCAGTGTCACACATGAGGCCAAGCGGATACATGATTACGTATTTGCTGAGCAATAACAACCAGCTGTAGCTGGGGGCTTTAATTTAAGTATGTTTTGCAGTTACACTGATCTCATTGTGTCCTCTGATATCTGTAGGCATCATGGATATTCTGTTGATCACTTTACCTTTTATAATTATCCACAGCAGTGTTGTTCTGAACCAGGCAGCCATTGCACTTTGTTTCAGTGCAATGACTTTCCCCTCTGGGTCATGATACTTTATTAATAAGACAATATTACATCCTGTCATGTCCCTGTATGTCTCACCCAACCAGCATGTGCGTTCTTCAGCTAGCAGAAAAAGATGCTGACGCTGAGTCACTCTCACCCTAAGGAGGGTTTGTTCCTATCTCGTGCAAACGATTCATGGAAAATCAATGATTGTCTGTCCTGAGTGCTTGCCATTTTCACTTACAATTCATTGCACACTGAGCATTCTCAATGGAATAATGTAAACAAAATATGTGCATTTAATTATGCATGGGATTTGTGATCTTTGTTTTAAGAGACACTTGTTTTGAATGTATAAAATGTGTATCTGTGCACGGTATGTTATAAATGAAGCAGTTAGATTGCAGGGAACTGTCTGGCAGTATTAGAGAAGAATGGCACACATGGTGAAGAAATGTAACGCACATCACAGCTGTACTCTGGAGCAATAGATGTGTGCCAGCATCACTTTATTTCTTTTTTTTAAACTTTAAAATATTGGCAGAGATGGGGGGGGGGGGGGGGGGGGGGTAATTTAAGTCCCCCTATCTCCCCAACACAGGCATGTAGACAGGGCATCGGTTTGAAAGCGGGTAGTCCACTTTTTCAAGTGATGAAACATTGCATAAAAAAAAGACGGGGGTGAACTAAGGGTGGTCTTCTGTTTGCCGGCGGTCGGGCTCCCGGCGCTCAGTATACCGGCGCCGGGAGCCCGACAGCCGGAATACCGACAATTATTTTCCCTCGTGGGGGTCCACGACCCCCATAGAGGGAGAATAAAATAGTGTGGCGCGCGTAGCGCGCCACCGTGCCCGTAGCGTGGCGAGCGCAGCGAGCCCGCAAGGGGCTCATTTGCGCTCGCCAAGCTGTCGGTAAGCCGGCGGTCGGGCTCCCGGCGCCGGGATGCTGGTCGCCGGGAGCCCGACCGCCGGCCAGCCGTAGTGAACCCGTGAACTAAAACCCTTATCTTCCCCATCTTGTGCTAAATAAAAAAAATATATAATTTGTGAGTGACAGGCAGATGTATGAAGCAGTGAAAAGAGTGCTACCTATAATTGTGTAGAATGCACTTAATTAGTGTTACCTCAAAGCTGATTGGTTGCCATGAGCAACTTCTCCACTGTCTCCTTTCTGTATTATTTTCACTGCTTAATACATCTACCTCAATGGAATAAGTTGTCTCGTATAAAATGGCAGGCTACCATATTCTTCCTATACATAGGAAGAGTTTAAACCAAAGCAGCAACGTTTTTTTTTTCTCATAACCTACACATAGGGGTAAATTTACTATGATGGGAGTTCTATTTAAGATGGAATGTTGCCCATAGCAACCAATCAGATTCTACTTCTCATTTATCTTCTAGAAGATAATACCTGGAATCTGATTGGTTGCTATGGGCAACATCCTGTCTTAAAAAGAACTCCCATCTTAGTAAATTTACCCCACAGAATCCGGCTTTTTACTATTTTGGAAAAGTGTATTATTGGAGAAACAAGAACCACAAAGTATTTCTTTGTGGTGCTTGTAAGATAAAAAAACAAAACAAAATGACGTTTACTTTTAAAGTTTCAGTAAAAATACATATTGCCCATTTTGGTTAAAAAAAAATGTCAACATGTTAGAAAGACTACAAAATATTATGATATTTTCTGAAACACAAGGTCTGATGAAAACAAGGTATAATTTATGTGGGTACCACTTAATAAAATCAGTGATATTGATGTTAGAATGTGTGAAGAACTAACGTCAGAAAGGGGCCTCAGCATAAGGGTCAATAAATTCTCAGCAGCGAAGGAGTTAAAATCCATGGTTTTGGAATGATATGTACAAAAACCAAATGTGGCTGTGATCAGTGGTGGAACTAGCGAGCGGTGGGCCCAGGTGCGACAAATGCTTTGGGGGCCCCCCCTCCAAGTCCACCCCCTCACCCCTGGAGAGGATCTGGTGAGGGGGACCTGCTCAGGGCCAGAGAAACGGATACCTAGCAACAGTGCCGTAACTAGACATTTTTGCACTGTGTGCAAGAAACGGCATCGGAGCCCCACCCCTGCATGCAAAACAGGGGCAGTGCGCGCCATAGGCGCGCGCAAAAATACATAGTGGCGTGGCTTCGTGAGAAAGGGGTGTGGCCACAAAATAATACCAATTCAGAAAACGGTGCACAGTAGTCTCCATTATTCAAATTACGCCGCACAGTAGCACCACTACACCAGGTAGAGACCCTTTAACACCTTACGGCGGACAGATTCCCCTTTTTACACATTACGGCAGACAGCGTCCCCTTTTTACACATTACGGCAGACAGCGTCCCCCTTTTTACACATTACGGCAGACAGCGTGCACTTTTTACACATAACGGCAGACAGCGTCCCCTTTTTACACATTACGGCAGACAGCGTGCACTTTTTACACATAACGGCAGACAGCGTCCCCTTTTTACACATAATGGCAGACAGCGTGCCCTTGTTACACATAACGGCAGACAGCGTACACTTTTTACACATAACGGCAGACAGCGTCCCCCTTTTTACACATTACGGCAGACAGCGTGCCCTTGTTACACATTACGGCAGACAGCGTCCCCCTTTTTACACATTACGGCAGACAGCGTGCCCTTGTTACACATTACAGCAGACAGCGTCCCCCTTTTTACACATTACGGCAGACAGCGTCCCCTTTTTACACATTACGGCAGACAGCGTCCCCCTTTTTACACATTACGGCAGACAGCGTGCCCTTGTTACACCAAACGGCAGACAGCGTCCCCCTTTTTACACATTACGGCAGACAGCGTCCCCCTTTTTACACATTACGGTAGACAGCGTGCCCTTGTTACACATTATGGCAGACAGCGTCCCCCTTTTTACACATTACGGCAGACAGCGTCCCCCTTTTTACACATTACGGCAGGTAGATTCCCCATTTTTACACATAGCGGCAGGCAGATTCCCCCTTTTTACACATAGCGGCAGGCAGTCCCAACAAAGACAGAAAGACAGAAAGAAAGAAAGAAAGAAAGAAAGAAAGAAAGAAAGAAAGAAAGAGAATTATACTTACCCTCTCCGCTGGCTCAGGCTCCTCGGTGCAGCTTCTGACGATTCCCGGGCAGGAGAGAAGGAGGAGGGAGCCGCAGCAGCGCTGTGTTACTGGTGGAGGCGCTGCTGCCCCTCTGCTTCACTATAGGCTGTTCTCGGAAGACAGCCTATAGTGAAGCAGAGGGCCAGCAGCAGCAGCGCCTCAACCAATGAAACAGCGCTGCTGCGGCTCCCTCCTCCACCTCCTTCCCCTCGTACCGCTGCGCTCCTCTCCTCTCCGGGCGGCTGTGTGCTGCGGGAAGCGGTTGCCCGCAGCACACAGCGGCATGTAATGAGTCAGTTTGACTCATTACATGCTTTGGGCTCCTGGACAGAGGCGGGCCCCAGTGCAAAGCACTGGTTGCACTGGCGTAGCTCCGCCTCTGGCTGTGATGTTCCGTTGCCCATGACTCTTAAATCTCTTAAATCAAGTCTGACTTCCTTCTTGGAGATGAGACTGTTCGCTTTTATTTTAATACATACTGTTAGTAGTACTTCAAGGTTGTATATTGTTTAACCTAGCATGCACATAGCTTATCTAGTGCTATCCTAAATTTACTTGATGATAAAATACGGTCACACCTTGACCCATAGCCATGTAAATCTTTTTAAGTATCTGACCTCACAGATTTTTTGGTTCTATAATTAAATTGCAGAGACTGAAGGTGATTTGCCCTGCCCTCAAAGTTAATCTCTCCTCATCGCTACAGCAACCCTGATAATCTCATTCACATCTCTCCCACAAACTCATACCCCCTATCCTGTGCCCTGTGGAATGCCAGATCTGTTTGTAACAAACTGGTCCCCACTCATGACCTTTTCATTTCCAACTCCTTACACCTACTAGCCATTACTGAAACTTGGATTACGCCCTCTGACACTACTTCTCCTGCTGCTCTCTCTGCTGGGGGCCTCGCATTCACACACACACCCCGCCCTGGGGGTCGCTATGGGGGTGGTGTTGGGGTCCTTTTACCTTCTAGTTACTCCTACCAACTCATACCACCAGAACCATCCCTTACATTCTCTACATTTGAGGTCCATACTATACGCCTCTTCCAACCAGTGTCCATCTTAGAGTAGCTGTCATTTACCGCCCCCCTGGCGTTGCTTCCAAATTCATCAACAACTTTGCTTCCTGGCTTCCTCACTTCCTCTCTTCTGACATTCCTTCCATTATCCTAGGCAATTTCAACATCCCTATTGACATCCCCACACAATCCCCTGCCTCTAAACTCCTTAACCTCACCTCTACACTTGGTCTCTCCCAGTGGACCTCCTCACCCTCCCATGTGAATGGGAGCTCACTGGATCTGGTATGCACTCACCGCTGTGATATTTCTGATTTTTCCAATTCCCCATTTCCCCTCTCTGACCACCACCTGCTCTCCTTTAACCTATCTCTCTCGACTTCCCCATCTCTACCTCCCAAGGCTACCATCACTAAGCGTAACATTGAGGCTATTGACACCACATTCCTTTCCTCCCTGTTTGACTCACTTCTCTCTCCTATTCTCTCTCTCTCACATGCCCTGAACAAGCCACTTCCATTTACAATGCATCCCTTACTTCTGCTCTTGACTCTGTTGCTCCACCAACCACTATTCGCCCTCGCAAATTAACACCTCAACCCTGGCACACCAAATGCACTAGATATCTGCAAAAATGCTCACGTACTGCTGAGCGACACTGGAGGAAATCACGCTCTAAGGCAGACTTCCTCCATTTCAAACTTATGCTCACATCCTTCAGTGCTGCCCTTTCTCTTGCTAAACAGTCATACTTCAAGAACCTCATCTCCTCCCAGTCTTCCAACCCCCGGCGCCTCTTTGCCACTCTCAACTCACTCCTCTGCCCACCTCCACCTCGTCTCCCTTCCTCACTCTCTGCTCTTGACTTTGCCACTTATTTCACATCCAAAATTGACTTCATACGTAAGGACATCACATCACACCAGACCATCAGTAACCAGCTTTCCCCCATCCCTTACCACCCCTCCCCATCCCTCCCACCTACTCTGACCTCTTTCTCCCATGCAACTGGAGAGGAAGTCATGGCCCTCATTCGTTACTGTCCTCCACCACCTCCCCACTTGACCCTATCCCCTCCCACCTCCTCCGCTACCTCTCTCCTTCTGCTTGTTCCCATCTTTCCCACCTTCTCAATCTCTCCCTCTCATCAGGCACTGTACCCTCTGCCTTCAAGCATGCACTCATCTCTCCTATTCTTAAAAACCCTACCCTTGATCCAAACACTCTCTCCAACTACCGACCCATCTCTCTCCTCCCTTTTGCCTCCAAACTCCTTGAGCGTATTGTCTACAACCGCCTTACTTCCTTTCTTTCCTCACACTCACTACTTGACCCATTCCAGTCTGGCTTCCGTCCTCTCCACTCCACTGAAACTGCCCTTACAAAAGTATGCAATGACCTCCATGCTGCTAAATCTAAGGGACACTACTCTCTACTTATTCTACTTGATCTCTCTGCTGCTTTTGACACTGTGGACCATCCTCTCCTACTGCAAATCCTTCACTCCATTGGTCTGCGCGACACTGCCCTCTCTTGGCTTTCTTCCTACCTCTCTGATCGTTCATTTTCTGTCTCTTCTCATGACTCCACCTCCCCCTCACTTCCACTAACTGTAGGTGTACCCCAAGGTTCTGTCCTTGGTCCTCTCCTCTTCTCTCTCTATACATCCTCACTAGGTAAGCTCATTAGTTCTTTTGGTTTCCAATATCATCTCTATGCTGATGACACCCAAATCTATCTTTCCTCTCCAGACCTCTCCTCTGCTCTCCTCACTCGTATCTCCAACTGTCTCTCTGCTACCTCTTCCTGGATGTCCCAGCGCTTTCTTAAACTTAACATGTCTAAGACCGAACTGATCATCTTTCCTCCCTCCCGCATAACCTCACCTCCTACAATCTCATTATCTATTGATGGCACTACTATCTCCTCTAGCCCCCAAGTGCGCTGTCTTGGAGTAATCCTTGACTCCTCCCTCTCCTTCAAACCACACATTCAGCACCTCTCACAAACCTGCCGTTTTCATCTAAAAATATTTCCAGGATCAGACCCTTTCTGACCCAGGATGCTACTAAGACTCTTATCCACTCACTGGTCATCTCCAGACTGGATTACTGTAATCTCCTCCTGACTGGCATTCCTGACAAACACCCCTCTCCACTCCAATCTATCCTCAATGCTGATGCCCGGCTCATTTTCCTCACCAAACGCACTACGTCCACCTCTCCTCTCTTACTAGACCTTCACTGGCTCCCCTTCCCTTTCAGAATCCATTTCAAGCTTCTCACACTCGCTTACAAAGCCCTCACCCACTCCTCTCCTATCTACATCTCTGATCTTATCTCCCTTTACATTCCCACACGTCCTCTTCGCTCTGCTAATGCACGACGACTTTCCTGCCTACGGATTACCTCCTCCCACTCCTACCTCCAAGATTTTTCGCGTGCTGCACCACTTCTCTGGAATTCCCTACCTCTCCCCCTCAGACTCTCCACCTCTCTACAAAACTTCAAACGGGCTCTCAAGACCCACTTCTTCACCAAACCCAGCCAAATCTCATCCTAACCCTCTGTTCTACACTCTCCATGTACCCCATCTGTGTCACCCCTGTCTGTCTACCCCTCCCCTTTAGAATGTGAGCTCTCACGAGTAGGGCCCTCTTCCCTCATGTGCTTATCCTTTCTTACTTTAATAATCTTCAACTGCATCAACTCCAGCAGTCTTCTGCCACCTGATACTTATTCCAGTGTCATCTGCTGATGTAACTATGTTTATTTACCCTGTACTTGTCCTATACTGTCATCAACTGTAAGTTGCTGTTTTCCTGTTTGATTATTTATGTACTCTGTAATTGGGCGCTGCGGAACCCTTGTGGCGCCATATAAATAAAGGATAATAATAATAATAATTTTAAATCTGCTCTGTTGACTTTTTGCTGTTTGTGGTGATGGAAAAGACTTGGTACAGTGCTAGGAATTCACATAGCCAAAGATGTTCCAATATTGTAGCCAATATCAAATAATAATAAATCTAGTATCGCAGCTTGTATGGGGTAAAAACTACCTTCTATGATCATCTCCATCAAGAAGATCATTATCAGGCAAGGTGGAAAAGGACAGATGACCATTGATAGCACCTGTGTGTGAAATGGTGCAGACGGACAGCAATGGTAATCAGGTAATCCGGCTGCTGTGCCTTAGGGGCTGGACCATGTCTGATTTGGCCATTGACGTTTGTGGCCAAATTGGAAAAATAATCCTGGTGTTAGACCATCAGATTTTGAATGAGTTTTACCTAGAGAGGGTTAAAGTAAGGCATGCAGCTTTCTAGGCAAACTGAAAAATAATATAACATTTACTGAGAAGTCTTTTGTTAATTCTTATGCCCCTATTAAACAAAATATATAACAGCTATTAAAAAAGAAAACAACTTAGATGTTACGTAGAACATATCAAGCAGCATTTTTCCTGCAATGGGATCTCCTATTGAGGAACTGTTTTCCTAGCTGGTTTGTGCAGGTAAACTTACATAGGCATGGCAGTATATAGTAATCACATAACAAAACAATAACAAAGAAACATATAGGTAATAATAGGAGATGGACAGCCCATCAAACAATTTACAGGATAATACAAGTGCATTGGTCAAGAAAACAATAGTAATGCAAAGAGGAAATAATACCCCTTTTTCACTGCAACCCGAGAAATTGCCTTGTGTATCAACCTGGCAATTTCCTGGGTATCAGCTCTATGACCCTGGTCGGGAGCAGGGTCGGGGACCCGGGAGTTAGTTCCCGGTAGGTTGTGTTTACACTGGCCAAAATCCCAGGGTTTGCACATTCACATGCAAAAACCTGGGATTTGAAGTCAGTGGAAAAGGGGAATAAGAGACAAAAGTCCAACAGTAAAGTTGAACTAGTACAGATCAGATCAGTGTTTTTCATTTCCTCAGGCGGTAAGGGGGCAACAAGACAACACTGGTTATACATTTTCCCTGTAGCTATCATATTTAATAGATCTCATTCAGCCCTACTCGCTGCACCCAGACACCCTTTTTTCCTAGGACAAATTTTTTATTAGCTCAGACTAATATAATTGTCAGTTTACTGTATATTGTAATGTGGCCCGTTAACCTGAGTATGTGTAGTTATATAAATATTGTATTCTAAACAGCGAGTGATTAATTTCAGAACCTAGTGATATTCAATCCATTCCATCCTCATCATGTGCTACAGCTTACTTTATGCACTGCATTCCTGTGGATGGATTGCTTTTACTGACGTAGAAATCTCTGTTCCCAGAACAAGCAGCAAATCCTCTGATTCTTTTTCTGAGAAGATTTTATGCCATTGTTCTGTGTCCTTTTTATCTGATCATTTTTCCTGCCTGAGGAGTCTCTCCCTATGCATTCTAATTATGCTGCTCTTTAAAGAGATGGTAGCTCTTAATATGAAACTGAGCATCAATTCCTAAATATAATGAGAACATTCCAAAAAGTATTTACCTTTTTCTCCAGCTGAGCTAAACTCATTTGTACAGTATAATTGTGCACACAATCTCTATGGTAAATTGCAGATTTAATAATTTACAGACACATTTAAAGTGTACTTGCAGTCTACATATGGTGAAGGCAGGTATTTTTAGGGCTGCATCAATAGTCATGAGAATGTACCCTACCAATTCACAACTGTAAAAAAGAGAGCATACAGTTTTCCCTTCTTTTTTTTAATAAGAAATATTTCCACTTACAGCAGAAATTCAGTTTTTGCTGAAATATCATAAATAGTCTGCAGGAGCCAAGGGAGAAACAACCATAGTCCCAAGTGGTACAAATATTTCCTCTCAGTTTGGGGCTGTTCAAGTCCCCCATGACGTTTGTGCATCCTGAGTGTTTGTTTCTCCAAAGCCTGTATATTATTATTATTATTATTATTATTATTATTATTATCCTTTATTTATATGGTGCCACACGGGTTCCGCAGTGCCCAATTACAGAGTACATATGCACTGTCGAAGTCAAAAATATTACATACAAACTCCAAACAGAGAGATCTCTGTTTGTGCACATACAGGCAGCGTGCACAGGATATACAGTACCATACGCATACGCACAGACAAGCCACAAAGATATATTCAACACATATTTCATACAAAAAATAAATTACACATAGACAAAACATGACAAGCACCAGACATTATAATGTATTTATATAATAGAGTGTAACATCAGATATATATGTATTAATGGAATGGAACAAGTTAAATATATCATGCTTAGTATCAAAATAATCAGGAGAATGTGTGTATTAATTTGATAGCTATGGGTAGATTGTAGCACATTGCAACGATTAGTTATGACCAAATGTATGCATACAAAGGACTTCCTGAAGACTTGAAACTGGATTCACAGTCATGGCCCTGGGGGCAGACACATGTGTTTGCAACATAGGACAAAAGCCCTCACACTGACCTATGAGCCGTCAAGTTCTTGAGAGGTCTAGCCTCTGGACCAATGGAAGAAGATGAAACCCACTGTTGTATACACCCATTATTTTACTGTATAAAAATAGGGACCCAGAAGCAGGAAGTCTCTCACACACACACACACACACACACACACACACACACACACACACACACACACACACACACACACACACCCTTATCAGAAGTCTCCTACCTGATGACTGGCTGCCTGGGACCAGTGAAACTAAGTGTATGTCTATTGGCTGTAACTGATTCTTTTGTAACTACAACTGCTTCTTGTGTAATTGTAACTCTATAACCATATACATGTTATACTTAATGATATACTGTACATATGTTATTTTTTATGCATACCCTTTTAATATCAAATATATATATCTCTGAGCAGTTGGACCTCAGCTTACAATGTGTGCGACTACTTGCTTTCTCTTAAGGGATATAGTGTTGCAACGTTCAGCGCACTTTTATCGTATATGGTTATAAGATGCGCCTTGCGTCCGCAGTATATATTAACGCTGGCATTTGAAATGTTTATTTAAAATAAATGAAAATTCACAGCACATAATCAAAACAGGAAAACAGTGACTTACAGTTGAAGACAATATAGGACAAGTACAGGGTAACTAAGCATAATGACACTAGTAAACATAGAGATAAGTTCCAAGGTGGCCAAAAAATGGTGGGATTTGGGCAGTTGAGGATTATTAAAGTAAGAAAAGGATAAGCACATGTTGGAACAGGGCCCTACTCGTGAGAGCTTACATTCTAAGGGGAGGGCTAGACAGACAGGGGTGACACAGATGGGGTACATAACATGGGACAGAGGGTTAGGATGAGATTTGGCTGGGCTTGGTAAAGAAGTGGGTCTTAAGAGCCCATTTGAAGTTTTGTAGAGAGGTGTAGAGTCTGAGGGGGAGAGGTAAAGAATTCCAGAGAAAGGGAGCAGCACGTGAAAAATCTTGGAGATTGGAGTGGGAGGAAGTAATCAGAAGACAGGAGAGTCAGCGTGAATTAGCAGAGTGAAGAGGATGGGTGGGAGAGTAAAGGGAGATAAGGTCAGAGATGTAAATGGGAGAGGAGTGGGTGAGTGCTTTGTAAGTGAGTGTGAGAAGTTTGAATTGGATATTGAAAGGGAAGGGAAGCCAGTGAAGGGCTTGTAGGAGAGGAGAGGTGGATGTAGTGCGTTTGGTGAGGAAGATGAGCCAGGCTGCAGCATTGAGGATAGATTGAAGTGGAGAGAGGTTATTGTCAGGGAGGCCAGTTAGGAGGAGATAACAGTAGTCCAGTCTGGAAATAATCAGTGAGTGAATAATGATCTTAGTGGCATCCTGGGTGAGAAAAGGTCTGATCTTGGAAATGTTTTTGAGATGAAAATGACAGGTTTGTGAGAGGTGCTGAATGTGTGGTTTGAATGAGAAGGAGGAGTCAAGGATTACGCCACGACAGCGTACTTGGGGGCTAGAGGAGATAGTCGTGCCATCAATAGATAATGAGATTGTGGGAGGTGAGGTTGTGCGGGAGGGTGGGAAGATGATCAGCTCAGTTTTAGACATGTTGAGTTTAAGAAAGCGCTGGGACATCCAGGAAGAGATAGCAGAAAGACAGTTGGAGGTACGAGTGAGGAGAGCCGTGGAGAGATCAGGGGAGGAGAGGTAGATTTGAGTGTCATCAGCATAGAGGTGGTATTGGAAGTTCAAAGAACTAATGAGTTCACCTAAAGAGGATGTATAAAGAGAGAGAAAAGGAGAGGCCTAAGAACAGAGCCTTGGGGGACACCAACAGTTAGTGGAAGTGTGGGGGGGGGGGAGGGGGTAGCATCATGAGAGTAGACAGAGAAGGAACGATCAGAGAGGTAGGAGGACAGCCAGGAGAGGACAGTGTCACGCAGACCAAGAGAGTGAAGGGTTTGCAGAAGGAGAGGGTGGTCCACACTGTCAAAAGCAGCAGAGAGGTCAAGAAGAATAAGCAGAGAGTAGTGGCCCTTAGATTTGGCTGCATGGAGGTCATTGCAGACTTTTGTGAGGGAGGTTTCATTGGAGTGGAGAGAACGGAAACCAGACTGGAATGGGTCAAGCAGTGAGTGAGAGGAAAGAAAGGCAGTGAGGCGATTATACACAATACGCTCAAGAAGTTTGGAGGCAAAAAGGAGAAGAGAGATGGGTCGGTAGTTGGAGATATTGATTGAATGAAGGGTAGATTTTTTAAGAATAGGGGAGACAAGAGCATGCTTGAAGGCAGAGGGGACAGTGCCTAATGAGAGGGAGAGATTGAGAAGGTGGGCAAGATGGGAACAGGCAGAAGGAGAGAGGTAGTGGAGGAGGTGGGAGGGGATAGGGTCAAGTGGGGGGGGGGGAGACGGATGAGGGCCATGACTTCCTCGCCAGGTACATGGGAGAAAGATGTCAGAGTTGGTAAGAGGGGAGGGGTGGCAAGGGATGGGTGGTGGCTTGTTGCTCGTCTGGTGGGATGTGATGTCCTAACGTATGGAGTCAATCTTGGATGTGAAATAAGTGGCAAAGTTAAGAGCAGACAATGAGGAAGGGAGAGGAGCTGGTGATGGGGCAGAGGAGGGAGTTAACAGTGGCAAAGAGACGCCGGGGGTTGGAAGACTGGGTAGAGATGAGGATTTTGAAGTATGATTGTTTAGCGAGGGAAATGGCAGTACTGAAGGATGAGAGCATAAATTTGAAATGGAGGAAGTCTGCTTTAGAGCGTGATTTCCTCCACTCGCTCGGCAGTACGTGAGCATTTTTTAAGATATCTGGTGCATTTGGTGTGCCAGGGTAGAGGTGTTGATCTGCGAGGGTGAATATTGGTTGGCGGAGCAACAGAGTCAAGGGCAGAAGTAAGAGACGCATTGTATAGGGATGTGGCTTGTTCAGGGCATGTGAGAGGGAGAAGAGGAGAGAGAAGTAAGTCAAACAGGGAGGATAGGGATGAGGTGTCAGTAGCCTCAATGTTATGCTTAGTGATGGTAACCTTAGGAGGGAGCGATGGGGAAGCAGAGATAGATAAGTTGAAAGAGAGCAGGTGGTGGTCAGACAGGGGAAAATGGGAATTGGAGAAATCAGAAATATCACAGCGGTGAGTGAAAACCAGATCCAGTGAGCTCCCATTCACATGGGAGGGTGAGGTGGTCCACTGGGACAGACCAAGTGAAGAGGTGAGGTTAAGGAGTTTAGAGGCAGGTGATTTTGTGGGGTTATCGATAGGGATGTTGAAATCATCTAGAATAATGGAGGGAATGTCAGAAAAGAGGAAGTGAGGAAGCCAGGAAGCAAAATTGTCGATGAATTTGGAAGAAATGCCATGTGGACTGTAAATGACAGCAACTCAAAGATTAGTAGGTTGGTAGAGGCGTATTGCATGGACCTCAAATGTAGAGAATGTAAGGGATGGTTCTGGAGGTATAAGTTGGTATGTGTAGCTTGAGGGTAAAAGGATCCCAACACCACCTTCATGGCGACCCCTGGGTCGGGGAGGGTGAGAATGTGAGTCCCCCATCAGAGAGAGCGACAGGAGAAGTGGTGTCATAGGGAGTAATCCAGGTTTCTGTATTGGCCAGGAGGTGCAGGGAGTTGGAAATGAGAAGGTCATGAGTGGGGGCCAGTTTGTTGCAAACGGATCTGACATTCCAGAGGGCACAGGATAGGGGGTAGGAGTTTGTGGAAAAGATGTGAATGAGATTATCAGGATTGCTGTAGCGTTGAGGTAAAATTAATTTGGAAGGAAGAGATAAAGAGGGTGTAATGATGGTGCTGGGGCCTTGGCTAGGAAGGGAGATTGCAGGAGTGAGGCAGGGAGGGAGTGCAGTATGATAGTGGTGGAGGAGAGGTTAGGTGACAGGCAGAGGAGGGAGAGAGCAGGGTTGAGTGGTGGGGTAGAAAGGGTGTGAAGGGGTAGAAGTAATTGCAATGGGGAAACAGAAGAGGAGCGGAAGGGAGGCAGAGGTGAGGATGGTAGACAGAGGAGAGGAGAGATGATGAGATGTAGGAGACTAGAAGAGAGGGCTAGAGGTGGTACCAGGGGACAGAATAAAGGATTAGAAAGACCAGGATTAATGGGGGATGTTGCCAGCTTGGCCATAGTTTGGATGGGGTAAATAGTCGTAGTAAAATGAGAATAGCAGAAGGAGTGGTGGCTGAATGAGAGAGCAGTGAAATTTGCAGAAATTAATACGATTTGCAAGTATTTAAAATGTGGTTAATAGATTACCAGGTTAATAGGTTAACAGTAAGTCAAATATTTTGCTGATGTTAGATTAAAAAATTACACAGTGTTAGCAAACCGCAAGTCAGTGTTACTTCATTAACTATGCTTCTCAATGAAACATTTGTTTTCCAGTTATTTGCAGGGTCCAAGTTAAAGTTGCATTACAGGTGTTTTTGCAGAAAGTGAATGTGTAGTTTCCTGAGTAAGTGAGGATTGGAGAATATTAGGAGTGAACATACATTTGTAGCTGCAGTCCAAGTATTGTTGGTTTGTGAAGGTTTTTTTTCGCATTTGTTTGGTGTTTTCTTTCAGTTTCCGTCCAGTTTAAGTCCAGTATGTCACAAATGACACCCTTAGAAATGTTCATCCTTTGAAATCTCTCAACTTAAACTGATTCAGCCAAGCTGATTCAGCTAAACTACACACTAATATCAAGACCAACAAACATGTATGTAAGCACATTGATTGATTGGACCCTCCCCTAGCCATCACCCATTTGAAGCAATAAAACTTACACAAACAAATGGTGTGTGGGGATGAAACCATCACACATTCCCCAAATAACTAATAATAAAACTTGCTGAAATCTGCTAAAAATATTTAATACACTAGTCATGCCTATAGCTAAGCATTCATGGTATTCATATGTGATAATTAGCAGATGCAGTACAGCTTGATGGTAATTGTTGTCCCACTAGTCATACCTCTAGCTAAGCATTCATGGTACTCATATGTGATAATTAGCAGATACAGTACAGCTTGCTTGTAATTGTTGTCCCACCAGTCATACCTCTAGCTAAGCATTCATGGTATTCATATGTGATAATTAGCAGATGCAGTACAGCTTGCTGGTAATTGTTGTCCCACTAGTCATACCTGCAGGTAAGAGAACAATGAGATATGAGGTTACTTCATAGTCCTGGCATATTGATCATAAAGTTATCCAGTATAAGTCACAAACAACATATATATATATATATATATATATATATACTCTCAGTGGGCCCTGGGCCTGGATCCCCCAAGTTCTTCATATCAGCTATCTTTTAAGATAAAAGATGAGACTGGGGATGGGTTGAACACAGCCTCCTGACTTGGTTTGGGCCCTGAGAATTTGTAGGCCTGAGCTTTTGGCTACACTTTGCTTGGCTCAGACCTGGCTGCTCTCTCATCCTTCAATGCAGGAACAGTGCAAGAGTGGGAAACTACCCCAAAGCACATTTTAGGAAGCTATGATGAGGCCGATCTCAGAGATAGCATGGTTATATATATATATATATATAAAATATAATATAAATACTGTGTATATATATATATATATATAAATATAAATACTGTGTGTGTATATATATATATATATATATATATATATAGATAGACACACACATACACACGCACATTATGACTTAATATATATGTCATACAAGGGTCTATTCCTGAAGCAGTGAAAAGAGTGGAAAAGTGAACCTGTGGAGAAGTTGCCCACGGCAGCCAATCAGCTGCTCCGTACAACTGTATAGTATGCAAATTATAAATGTTACTTCAATGTTGATTGGTTGCATGGGCAACTCCTCCACTGGCTCACTTCTCCACACTTTTTACTGCTTCATGAAACTGTAGAATGTAGTAAATGAAATAACACAAGGTAATAAACCATGTTACATTTATTGATTAAAATGATACAGCATTATATTTTACTAGGTGCTTCATCGCGCCCTACGGGCGCTCTTCACACCGTCGCAAGGGGCTACGCCCCCTTAACCGTTGCATGCCTTTCTGGGGTTCAATATTTGTGTTATATGGAGTATCACCTGCATTCCTTTGTTAGTGGTTAAATATTGCACAATGAAAGGGTGTGCGATGGTGAAGGAGGCGCAGCCCCTTGCGACGGCGTGAACAGCACCTGCAGGCCACAATGTACAGAATGTAGCGGGTGCGGGGGGTACTGCGGATGGTGTCTGTAGATGCTGCGGATGGAGGGGGGGCGGAAGTGGGGGTGGGGCCCGGATGGGGAAGGGTTGGGAGGTGCTGCGGGTGGGGGAGGGGCAGAGGAGTGGGGGATGCAGATGGGGGAGGGGTCCGGAGGCACTGCAGGTGGGGGAGGGGCAGGGGTGCCATGGGTGGGGGAGGGGCAGGTGTGGGGATGTTGCATATGGGTGAAGGGTTCCAGAGGTGCTGTGGGATGGGAAGGGGCGGGAGTGCCGCTGGTGGGGTAGGGGTCCGCAGGCGCCATGGGTAGGGGAGGGGCAGGTACGGGTGTTGCGGTGGATGGGGAAGGAGGTCCGGAGGTGCTGCAGGTGGTGGAGGGGCAGGTGCGGGGGTGCCATTGGTGGGGAGGGGTGGGTGAGGGGGGGACCGTGGATGGAGGAGGGTGTCTGCAGATGCTGCGTGTGGAGGGGGCAAGTGTGGGGGAGACATATAAGGGGGGTGAATGGTGGAGGGGCCTGGAGATTGCTGGGGGTGGTGAAGGGGCGGAGGAGTGGGAGCCGCGGGTGGTGTAGGGGGTCTGGAGGCACAGCATGTGGGGGAGGGGTGGAGTGCCGCATGTGGTGGAGGGGAAGGTGCGGAGGTGTGGTGCATTGGGGAGAGGTCTGGAGGTGCTGCGGGTACTGTACCTGCCAAAAAGGTAGTTGGAGGGTATGCAGTAACAGGGCCAGGACAGGGGTGACAGGGTCAGAACAGGGTTGACTGGGCCAGGACAGGGGTGACAGGGTCAGAACAGGGGTGACAGGGTCAGAACAGGGGTAACGGGGCCAGGACAGGTGTGACGGGGCCAGGACACGGGCGACGGGGCCAGGACAGAAATGACAGGGACAGGATAAGGGTGACAGGGTCAGTGTAGGGGCGGCAGGACCAGGACAGGGGTGACAGGGCCAGTATAGGGTTGACAGGGCAAGCACAGGGGTGACAGGGCCAGGATAGGGGTAGCAGGGCCAGCATAAGGGTGACAGGGCCAGGATAAGGGTAAAAGGGCCAGGATAAGGGTGAAAGGGCCAGGATAAGGGTGGCAGGTCAAGGCCAGGGGTGACAGGGACATGACAGAACACAGGGCACGGGAGAGATTGGTATTAGGGACAGAACAGTAGTGACAGACAGATGTGTCTTACCGGAGTCACTGCTGCTGGCTGCTGCTGTTCCACTCCAACCTGTTGGGATCTGCTGCTGGTGGAGACTTGGCATGGCTGACTCTCTTAGGCTGTAGTCCTGCTTCCTCTGCCCATCCGCATCACTCCCCCCCTCCTCAGTCACACACCGCAGACCTCGCGCAGCTGCCGGGCACTGTGGTAAGGTGAGACTGGGAGTGACTGGTTAGCCCCCAGGAGATGCTGCGGCTGGAGGGAGGAGGGGGTCATAGCATGCACGTGGCGCGGACCTCACGGCTGCTGGGCACTATGGTAAGGGGAGACTGGGAGTGACTGGTTAGCTCCCAGGAGACGCTGCTGCTGGAGGGAGGAGGGGGTCAGAGCCTGCAAGCAGCGCGGACTTCTGCAGCGCTACCCACCGGCTAAAGTGTGTGAAGGAGCTGGGCGCACCTCACTGCGGGTGGCAGCGCTGCAGCGGTGGGGTTGCCGTGGCTGGAGATAACAGAGGCAGTACAGAAAGTGCACAGCGGCTGGTGACCCACAAAACTACAGCTAAGAAGCGTGGAGTGTGCCAGAAAGTGACGCTCCTCCCCGCCAGAGAGACCCTGCTGAGTATGCTGATGTGGGGGTCAAGTATGGCATACCCCCTCACACACCCCCATACCTCCCAAATGTCCCAATTTTCGCGGGACAGTCCCATTTTTTGGGGTCTGTCCCGCTGTCCCACCCGCGGGTCGCAGTGTCCTGCGGTGTGGGGGGGGGGGGGGGGCGGCAGTTGGAAAGCTCCTGTACTCGCTGTTCTGCTTAGCAGAGCAGCGGTGAATAGTGGAGACAAAGGGAGAGGGGGCATCAGGGGGTACGGATTAAGGGGGGGTTCCAGCAGCATAGCCGTATTAAGGGGGGGGCAGGCGGTACGTACCATTGGCCCCACAGTTTTAGGGGTTCCCCCGGCTCGAGTAGCTCTGTCCCAGCTCAGAAGCTCCCCCAGCAACAACGGCAGCATTGTGCTACAGTCAGCACACGCTGCTGCGTATTGGCAGGTCTGTGGTGTTGCAGGGAGGCAGCAGTCTCCCTGCTTTCTTCTGCCTGTGCGGGTGTGTAGGGGGGCGACCACCTCCTCTGGATTTAGCCCTATCTGAGGGGCCAAAATTCCATTAAAAAAAACAAACCCCCCCCCGGAATTTGCATAAGGGGGCGTGGCTTCGTGGGGCGCGATTAGGTCACGCCCCCAACCCCACAGCAGGCACAGTAATGAGATAGGGCTCCCCTGTCTCAAGTACCCTGTGCCCCCCGGACTCATAATCAGGCCCTTGGGGCATGCCAGCAGCTCACAGAGCGCTGGGCATGCCCCCTCACTGACGAAAATGGGGGCCCTCCCGTGAAGCCACGCCCCCTTTTCGCCATATGTGTGTGTGTGTGTGTGTGTGTGTGTGTGTCCCTCCTTCTGCCTGAAGAAAGCTCATGTTGAAAGCTGGGAGGTATGCACCCATGCCTGTGCCATGTCCATACTATCTGCTTCTGCAGCTGCTCCTAGTGTCCTATAGATTTGGCCAGATCTGTGACTCATTTGACTAACTCCGCCCACTGTTGTGACTCTGCCCAGCGTTAGCAAATGAATCACAAAATCACAGATCTGGGCTATTATATAGGAGATAGTTGGAATACGTATGTGAACCTTTAGGATTATTAGTCTAGTTAAGGTTGCAATTAGAATCAGGAGTGTTAATCGAAGGAATGATGAGCAAACGTGTTTAAGTGACCCTGTCTAAAGGGCCCTACACATTTTACGATGCGCCACCGAGGTGCCCGACGGCCGATACGGCCGACGAGCGACCCGGCGGCGGGGGGGGGCAGTGACGGGGGGAGTGAAGTTTCTTCACTCCCCCCGTCACGCGGCTGCATTGAAGTGCAGGCAAATATGGACGAGATCGTCCATATTGGCCTGCATGCACAGCCGACGGGAGACCAGCGATGAACGAGCGCGGGGCCGCGCATCGTTCATCACTGGAGTCTCCACACTGAAAGATATGAACGAGTTCTCGTTCATTTATGAACGAGATCGTTCATATCTTTCAGAAAATCGGCCAGTGTGTAGGGCCTATAAGTTAAAATATTTAAACTGGAGTCTTGACAACCTAGTCCAACCTTCACCACACAGATTTGTAAACGCATGCCATGCATAGATTCAAAGGAGGTTTTTGACCACAGAAAAAGAGTTGATGATTTCTAAAGACTTTGGCCTTCACTAATCCACTGACAAGTAGATATTGTACGGGAATACAAAAGAAATACAAAAAGGAATATATAAAAAGGAATACAAAAGTACAACCAACCTTTGTGCTGCAACTATGTCGTGAAGATGGTTTAAGGGGTTATCTTGAGAATATGTTATGAACAGGCTTGCATTATGAAAGAAATTCCCCAAAAATACAGATGAAAAAAATACATACAAAAAAATAAAATATATATATACAATATTGGAAAATAACTGTTCATGAGTTCATCTTAGTTTTAAGTCCGATCCTGCCGGGATGTCTTTCCTAGAGGTCACTGTTCCTCAAATGGTGGTGGAGATCCAGAGTTCAATAACCCTCAAGAAAGGGGGAATCGGACTTAAACTAAGATGGATTCATGAACAATAATTTGTCAATGCTGTGTATATATATATATATATATATATAGGTTGTGGTGAACCGACACTCTACCTTCAGTAGTAATATGGTACCTGGGTGCCCTCTGTAAACTATTGTGTACATTTGTAGAAGGATCAGCGGCACTCCACGGATTTTCAAGCAAGTAGATTGTATTAAATCATAAAGATACGGGTAAGTCCACGACTGTGTCCATCTGTATTTTTGGGAATTTCTTTCATAACGCAGGTCTGTTCATAACGTATTCTCCAGATAACCCCTTAAGCCATATTCACCCCATAGTTGCAGCACAGAGGTGGATTGTACATCTTCTCTTTTGCTTTTGTTTATGTATGGAGGTTGAGTGACACTCCTTTGTACATCCCCACTGCAGCCATCTGGGGTCGCAGTGGTTCCCTTTCTCTCTCCCCCTTTGTATTGTAAAGGAATGGTTGTCCAACAGTAATCCCAGAGCAAGGCATATAGGACCTGATTCTCAGTCGCACGCTCTGCTGATGTCAGACACAGTGGAGCGATTATTGTTTCGTGTGCGCATCTGCTACACTATGCATGCGTCCAGATAGCATGCACACAGAGTTGGCGCTGCAACTGAGGTGCACAGTCTCAGATATGTGGTAAAAATGTAATAGGGATTTTTGGGTGGTGACGTGGAGATGCATGGAGATGGTGCAACTTATGGGCATGTTTTGCAAGTGCTGAAGGCATGTTGGTAAAATTGGTTGCGTACACAGATGCTGAACTGCTCATAAAGGAGGCAATACTTGTACAGAGAAGCAACACCTGCTATTGGGCTGCCACAATTGCACAATAATCAGTATTTCAACACCATGGAAGGGCTTTGTGTCAGCATTTGCTTAACGTCACAGATGGGCCCACTGCAATCAAACACTGAGCAAAGATAGTGTATGTGGGAGCATAGCAAGGAGGAAACAACTATTGAATAAGGAGAAAAACTACTACCCATTCAAAGTTAGCAAAGGCACCAAATGACCTAGAAGATTACGCAAGAGTGGATGAAGGAATCTAAATTACAATTTTTTTTATTTAAATAAGAATCGTTTTATTTGGAGAAACTATACTGCATTCCCACATAAGGGGGGAAATGTATCAAACCTTTGAGAGAGCTAAACTGTAGAAGTTGCCCATTGCAACCAATCAGCTTATAGCTGCCATTTCATAGACTGTGCTAGATCAATCACCGTTAGAAGCTTATTGATTTTCTCCATTTTTTTCTCTCTCCTGGGTTCAATACATCTCTCCTAAGGACTGCATCTTAACCATGAAACATAGTGGTGGCAGTAACTTGGTAGACTGATTCCCTGGCAAAAGAATGTCAGGGTATCACTCCACAAAATGAAGTATAACAGAAGATGGTTCATGCAACAAGAAAACACATGTCAGTCTACATAAAATGGTAAAAGTGGAAGATATTCTACATTTTGGAATGGTTACAACAAAGTCAAGACTTTAATATAAACACTGTGGCAGGACCTGAAGCTGGGTGTTTATGGGAGATAACCCATCAGCATCCATAAGTTCTGTGGACATGAATGAGCCAGAATTCCCCCAAGCTAATGTACAGTATGGAATTGATGAACAATTACCATGAATGTTTATTGGAGTGATTGCTACTAAAGTCACACCCATTTTCTAAATCCTAGCATCAACAAAAGGTGTTACTTGGTGGTGACAGGATGTTTGCACATAGACTAAGGTGTCTGTTGACATGTTGATGGGATTTCGGGCTATTCAAAGGTAAGCATACAGAACGCTGAGATCCAGACACTTTCAATCGCGTCTCCTGCACCTAGGATAACATTGGTTCACAAAAATGAGGCCCGGCAATGGGGGTACAAAAGATACACCTGCGCCGAGCCCCGAGTTTCAGAGGTTCAGGCCCCAAGTCATAGAGTTCCCGGGGCAGACCGCCTGATTTTGAATTACAGATTGCACCAGCCAGTACAATGCCAAGCACAAACAATCTGCTGTCCTGTAGTAACCAATTACGTTGCAGCGGTGTTATTACTCGCCGCACTGCGCCAACCTTTCTTGTCCCTGCTTACCTGCCGCTGAAGCCACCTAAGAAGCTAAGCAGCAAGCACCACCATCCGCTAAGTGTATTTTTAGTTTGTTTTATTGAATTCCAAATCTGGTCTCTCTCTCTCTCTCTCTCTCCTCTCCTCCCCCCTCTCTCACTCGCCCTCTCTCTCTTTTCCTCTCTGTTTATCGATTAGGCAGAAAAGTATGCTGCTTAGTATTCAGTGGTACTGCCCAAGGGATATGTTAAACAGATGGTCAGATTCTATTAGCCACAGAACTTACTGCATGGCTGAGTCACTGCCATGAGCTATTCAATTACTGCAGTTACTCCCTGTGGTAAACCCCAGACACAGGGTAATTCCATAGCTCCGGGCACTTAACTGAGTAGTTATGAGTTAACATGTGTTAGCTGCGGGCTTGCAGCGTGTGCAAATTGGCAAATAATTCAACAGCTTCGGGCATTAACCCTGGGAGCTGCTGCCACGCTACACCTATGGCTAATTGGATCTGCCCCAAAGTGTAAGTGAATGTCTGATGACTCGTGAATTTGATCCTGTTATTTATTTTACTCCTACCCAGTCTTTGGTGTGATATTAAAATTTGGTGTCTAGGTTACATGTATTGGAGGGATGTGTGGGTGCAGGGGTTGAGGGTAGTGGGGTTGGGGGTGGTGGTGGAGAGGAGGGATTGAGGGAGGATGGATTAAAGAAGTCAGTGTAGCAAGCTTCGAGATTTCTGTTGCCATCCCTGAATGTGGACCCCTACTTTCACGAGCGTTTTATGCAGCCAACTCTCAATACAGGTGCAGCTTTTCTGTACAACTCTGATTCAAGCCCAACTTTTTTTCATAGTTATTATTAACTATCTCATTCTGTTCTTGTACATGTTTATTCCATTACAAGACACCTCCAAAACAGCAGCTTCTTATAATGAAGACGGGCTATTAAGTACACGATGATTTATTAATTTTAAATGTCACGTGCAAAATTTGTTCCAGAGTACCGAAGCATTAATGGAATAAATATATCTTTCATGGTGCTAAATAAATGAAGTAAAATAAATGCAACAATTGAAAAACATATTGGATGTATTTTTGATGTGTCTGGTTTTCAATATGCACGTTTTGTGGAACTCCTGCTTTTACGTCTGAATAATATATAAAGAAAATCTCTGTATATCTTCACAAGGGATTGATGTAAATCTCCTGCATCTGGTCCTGGCACTGATAATATGCTTAGCCAGCAAGCACATTTTTGTGTCAGTTTCCAGTGAAATCAAAAGAAATATGTGACTGCCCTTAGCTGAATACATTGCGGTGGGTTTTTCTTTATTGTTTTTTAAGGTATAACATTTTTTATTAATGCATTGCTTCATAGTACAAGAGCATTTGTATTATCAGTGAAAGGCAACATGTACATACAGGTAACATCACATGATGATGGAAAAAAACAATTGTATCAGTCAAAGTTGATTCCATAATGAACACTAAATCTAAGGAGGTAACAGTATCTTATACATTATGCCCATCTATAGACATCGTCTAAAATTGAGTGCAGAACAAATTATATAACAAAAAGCCTGCTGAACCATTTGTTGTGGAGATATGAGGAGGCTGGGGCTCCACAACATCACCAACACTCAGGTTGCCAATATTATGGGAGGGTCTCCAATTGCCATTCTCGTCTCAAACCACTCAGTATTTTTCAGTGAGTTCCGAATTCTGGTTTGGAAATCTACTGGAAGGGGGGGCAATATAACTTTCCCAAGAGTCGAAAAATCGCCCTACCAATTTGTCTTTTTGTAAAGTAGTTTCTACCCAGTGCATTTGAAATAAATGATGCTGTTTCCCTTTGAACAAAGATAAAGTAGGAGGATCCTTAAGGATCCAGGATTGTAAAATTGCCTTGCGTGCAGCCGTTAGCAACCCCTTACATCCTTTTGTTATTCTTTGCCCGGTCGGGGTTATTCCAAAAATTGCCCATTCTGCCATGAAGGGAATTAAGTTTAGCAAATGCTCCGTAACATATTGTCGTATTTGGAGCCAAAAGCGATGGAGGAACGGACACAACCAGAAACAGTGCAATAGATTCGCCATAGGAGCATGGCATTTCAGACACCTATCCGAATCTATCATGCCCGCCATGTATTGTTTATACGGAGAAAAATAATCCCTATGGACTATATTATAAAACATCTCTTGATATTGTGCAGAGGGTAGTAGCTTGCAAGATTGTAGCAAGATATTCAGTAGTGTTTCACATGCAAGCTCGGGAAAGTCTAACAGCTATTTTTGTATCGCTGATTGTAATTTAGAGTGATATGGCTGAGTGGTTAGTTTTCTGTAATGTACAGATAGGGCTTTCTTCGTATTTAAATCTGACCCCGATAGAGCTTTAAGTACTGAGCATGTATAATGTTGCAACTGGAGGAAAGCCAGTGGAAAATCATGTATAAATGGATAAGTCTCCTGTGTCTGTACAAATGTTAGTGGTTTCCCGGTTTCCACATTAACCATGTGTCTTATGTCTTTCAGGCCTTCACTATGAAACATCGTGAATGGAAATCCTGCCTCCCCATGTTGGAACTCCGGATTGCCCAGAAACGTCAGAAATAGGGATTTGTGTCCCCCTAAATTCCTTGAACGTCTGAGAGTGTGCCAGAGGTTGTCACGATCCGGGTATCTGGACGCCATTTCTTACCCATCAGATGCCTCCTAAGGCTGGCTCAGCGCTCCAGGACCGGATCCCATCTGTTATCCTGATGTGTACATTCCTGTATCCTCTCCTGTCACTCTGGGACGCTGTCACAGTAAACGCCATATTACACCTGGCATGGCGTCTCCCGCGGCCTCCGCCGCCGTCCCTGAACTTCTGCATGCAGAGTGTCTGAGTGGCGATTACGTCAGCCGCGGCCTCCGCTGTGTCCGCGTGGTTGGATGTGCATCTGTCAGCCTGGCGCCTCCTGTCTCCGGTGGCCGGCGCCGCCATTACTGTTTTCATTATCACATGGATTACAAACCAAACTTCCCTCCAAGTGTCTGCATGGGCGCAGCCATCTTGGATTCTGTCAGCTGATCATTTCCACCAATCTGTTCTCAGTATTGATAATCTGCATAATTGCCTAGCCAATCCCTTCCTTGCTGCAGGTATAAATACACTGTGCCTGAGCAAGGAAGGCGTCAGTGCTTTGGTTGTCAAACCTAGTTCCTGTTTGTCTCTCTCCTGTGATTGTCTTCCAGGTTCCAGCTCCTGTCTCAAGACTTCCACCATAGAGACCCGCACCAGCATTCCACCTGCGGTGTAGCCTGACTCTCCAATCCATTGTGGATTCATCTGTTTCCAGCTACAACATTACCTGCTTCCAGCTCAGCTTCCAGCAGAGTACAGCTTCCCTTAAAGGGCCGGTGTCCTTTCTACACTTTACCACTCTCCACCGGTATTATTATTTCTCCGCTCTCAAGTTCTACATTTCAGTTCATATTTCATCGCTCCCAAGTTCATTTATTATTTAACTGGTTCCAGCCAGTATCCACTCCGTGCTAACAACAGTCTGGTTCCAGCCAGTATCCACAGCAGCTGTTTTATCTTCAGCAACCCAGCTTTTCCTGGAACACCAGCTGGCACAATCCTGGGTTATCTTCATTGCTACAGTCGGGCCTGGTAAGGACTTTCCATCTAGAAGATCATAAGAACTATCTCACACTACCAGTGCCCTGTGGCTCCTGCCATCCTGTAGTACCCAGGAACTGTATTTATTCTTTGCTGACTTTTACGTTTTCTTTTACTGCTGCTGTGTTGCGGAGTTGTCATAATAAACATCATTGACTTTTATCCAAGTTGTCGTGGTCACGCCTTCGGGCAGTTATTATTCATGTTACTTACATGTCCAGGGGTCTGATACAACCTCCCAGGTTCCGGTACATCTCAGCCCCTACAACTGAGGCTGCCTCCCGTCAGCTCAGGCCCTCAGTTGTGACAGTAAGCACTGACCTAATGAATCCAGCCGGAGACCAGGATCAAGCGGCCAGGCCGATGCAAGAACTGGCAGCCCGACTAGAACATCAGGAGGCTGCACAGGGCCACATCATCCGCTGTCTCCAGGATCTCTCTACTCGGCTGGATGGGATTCAGACAACTCTCCGTGGATCAGGCGCGTCTGGTGCGTCAACCACAGTGACTCCAGCTATAACCCCACCCACCTTACCCATTTCTGCTCCACGTCTTCATCTTCCAACGCCAGCAAAATTTGACGGATCTCCAAGATTCTGCAGGGGATTTCTCAACCAGTGTGAGATTCAGTTTGAGCTACAACCTGGCAATTTTCCCAGTGACCGTACAAAAATTGCCTACATTATTTCTCTTCTCAGTGGCTCAGCCCTTGATTGGGCATCACCGTTATGGGAGAGGTCCGACACCCTGCTATCTTCCTACACTGCCTTCGTGTCAACATTCAGGCGCATCTTCGACGAGCCAGGCCGGGTAACCTCAGCTTCATCCGAGATTCTCCGTTTACGCCAGGGGTCACGTACTGTAGGACAATATCTGATACAGTTCCAGATCCTGGCATCCGAACTGGCATGGAACGACGAGGCCCTGTATGCTGCATTCTGGCATGGCTTATCTGAGCGTATTAAAGATGAGTTAGCTACCAGAGACTTACCTTCTAAGTTAGATGAGCTAATCTCACTCTGCACGAAAGTTGATTTACGTTTCAGAGAGAGAGCAACTGAGCGTGGAAGATCATCTGCTCCAAAATCTTCTGCTCCTCCTCCTCGTCAACTGTCACCATCTAAAGATGAGCCCATGCAACTTGGCCATTCCCGTTTAACTCCTGCTGAGCGCCGAAGACGTCTCTCCGAGTTTCTCTGTCTCTATTGTGCAGCTCCGTCTCACACCATTAATGCCTGTCCCAAATGTCCGGGAAACTCCAAATCCTAGCTCGCCAAGGAGAGGGCCGGCTAGGAGTAATGATCTCCTCTCCATCTCCTCAAGATTGTAATCTCCCAGTCTCGCTTCAAGTTGCTCAACGTTATCGGAACGTCATTGCCCTCCTTGATTCCGGAGCAGCTGGGAACTTTATTACCGAAGCCTATGTTAAACGGTGGTCCCTACCCACCGAGAGACTTCCTTCGTCCATTTCTTTAACTGCCGTGGATGGCAGCAAAATTTTTGATGCAGTTATTTCTTTAAGGACTCTACCAGTTCGTCTGAGAGTGGGAGTTCTTCATTCCGAACTTATTTCTTTTTTAGTGATTCCAAGAGCCACACATCCTGTGGTCCTGGGCCTTCCATGGCTCCGTCTTCACAATCCTACAATTGATTGGACGACTACGCAAATCCTGGCATGGGGTTCCTCCTGTGCTGAGACATGTTTGTTTAAAGTATTGCCTGTCTGTTCTTCCTCCCCCAGGTCGTCTGATGTTCCACCTCCTCCATATCAAGATTTCACGGATGTGTTCAGTAAAGCTTCTGCTGATATCCTTCCTCCTCATAGAGAATGGGACTGTCCGATTGATCTCGTTCCAGGGAAGGTTCCACCTCGAGGCCGAACTTATCCGTTGTCTCTGCCTGAGACGCATTCTATGGAGGAATATATTAAAGAGAACCTAGCAAAGGGGTTCATTCGACCTTCTTCTTCTCCAGCCGGCGCAGGCTTCTTTTTTGTAAAAAAGAAAGATGGTGGTCTGCGGCCGTGCATCGACTACAGAGGTTTGAACGACATTACCATCAAGAACCGTTATCCTTTACCCCTGATTACTGAGCTCTTTGACAGAGTTAGCGGAGCTACCATCTTTACAAAGCTGGACTTGCGAGGTGCATACAATCTCATCCGGATCCGTGAGGGTGACGAGTGGAAGACCGCCTTTAACACCCGTGACGGACATTATGAGTACCTCGTCATGCCCTTCGGATTGAGCAATGCTCCAGCTGTCTTCCAGCATTTTGTCAATGAGATCTTCAGAGACATTCTATACCGTCATGTCGTGGTCTATCTAGACGATATCCTCATTTTTGCCAACGATTTAGAGGAACATCGTTTTTGGGTTAAAGAGGTTCTGTCCCGTCTCCGTGTCAATCATCTCTATTGCAAATTAGAAAAATGCGTCTTTGAAGTCAAGTCCATTCCGTTTCTAGGGTACATTGTGTCCGGTTCCGGACTAGAGATGGATCCTGAGAAACTACAAGCAATCCAAAATTGGCCGGTACCCTTAACCCTCAAAGGGGTCCAGAGGTTCTTAGGGTTCGCCAACTATTACCGAAAGTTTATACGAGACTTTTCCACCATTGTGGTGCCTATTACTGCTTTCACTAAGAAGGGTGCTAACCCGTCCAAGTGGTCTGAAGAAGCCATGCAAGCATTTCATCTTTTAAAACAAAGGTTCATCTCTGCGCCTGTTCTGAAACAGCCTGACATCGACTCTCCTTTCATCTTAGAGGTGGATGCCTCCTCCGTTGGAGTAGGAGCGGTGTTATCTCAGAGGGCTAAAGATGGCCATTTACACCCTTGCAGTTTCTTCTCCCGGAAGTTCTCCCCAGCTGAGCGCAACTATGCCATTGGCGACCAGGAGTTGCTAGCCATCAAGCTCGCTCTAGAAGAGTGGAGGTATCTGTTGGAGGGAGCTTCTCATTCAATCACCATACTTACAGACCACAAGAACCTTTTATACCTGAAGGGCGCACAATGTCTCAACCCTCGTCAGGCCAGATGGGCACTTTTCTTTTCCAGGTTCGACTTTAAACTCCAGTTCTGTCCGGGCTCTCAGAATCGCAAGGCCGATGCCCTTTCCCGCTCATGGGAGCAAGAAAATGAGTCAGAGTCTTCAGACAAGCATCCTATTATAAATCCGTTGGCATTCTCCACGGTAGGGATGGACTCTACGCCCCCATCAGGGAAAAGTTTTGTGAAGCCGATGCTAAGGAAGAAGCTCATGCATTGGGCCCATGCTTCCCGTTTTGCCGGACATACAGGTATCCAAAAAACCCTGGAGTTTATCTCTAGGTCCTATTGGTGGCCAACTCTGAAAAAGGACGTCTTGGAGTTTATTGCATCTTGCCCAAAGTGTGCCCAACATAAAGTATCCCGCCAGTCGCCTGCGGGGCAACTGGTTCCACTATCCGTTCCCCGTCGACCATGGACCCACTTGTCGATGGATTTCATTACAGACTTACCCATGTGCAACAAGTTCAATACCATCTGGGTGGTAGTTGACCGGTTCACCAAGATGGCACACTTCATTCCTCTCACCGGTCTTCCGTCAGCTTCCAAGTTGGCTCAAGTATTCATACAAGAGATCTTCCGACTCCACGGTCTTCCTGAAGAAATTATCTCAGATCGAGGAGTTCAATTCACAGCCAAATTCTGGCGAAGTTTATGTCAAGTCCTCCAAGTCAAGCTAAAGTTTTCCACGGCTTACCATCCTCAGACCAATGGTCAAACCGAGAGGGTGAATCAGGACTTGGAGGCCTTCCTCCGCATCTATGTGTCCTCCTCTCAAGATGACTGGGTTCAATTACTTCCCTGGGCCGAGTTCTGTCATAACAACCAGTATCATTCTTCATCTGCTTCAACACCATTCTTCACTAACTTTGGATTCCACCCTAAAGTCCCTGAGTTCCAACCGCTTCCAGCAACTTCTGTTCCCGCAGTGGATATCACCTTGCATCAGTTTGCCAATATCTGGAAGAGCGTACGATCAGCTCTGCTCAAGGCATCGTTCAGGTACAAGAAGTTTGCGGATAAGAAGCGTCGAGCAGTTCCTGCTCTCAAGGTGGGTGATCGGGTATGGTTATCCACGAAGAATTTGAGGTTAAGAGTTCCCAGTATGAAGTTTGCACCTCGCTATATCGGTCCTTTCAAGATTGAACAAGTCATCAATCCTGTTGCTTACAGACTCCAGTTGCCTCCCTTCTTAAAAATACCCAGGACATTCCATGTTTCCCTGTTGAAACCGCTGATCTTGAATCGGTTTCATTCCTCACTTCCTCCAACTCCGAAAGTCCAAACTCAACGAGGCGTTGAGTATGAAGTGGCCAAGATCCTGGACTCACGTCACCGTTACGGTCAACTACAATATCTTATTGACTGGAAGGGTTATGGTCCTGAGGAACGTTCATGGACCAATGCTTCTGATGTCCATGCTCCTGCCTTGGTCCGGAGATTCCATTCCAAGTTTCCTCAAAAGCCAAAGAAGTGTCCTGGGGCCACTCCTAAAGGGGGGGGTGCTGTCACGATCCGGGTATCTGGACGCCATTTCTTACCCATCAGATGCCTCCTAAGGCTGGCTCAGCGCTCCAGGACCGGATCCCATCTGTTATCCTGATGTGTACATTCCTGTATCCTCTCCTGTCACTCTGGGACGCTGTCACAGTAAACGCCATATTACACCTGGCATGGCGTCTCCCGCGGCCTCCGCCGCCGTCCCTGAACTTCTGCATGCAGAGTGTCTGAGTGGCGATTACGTCAGCCGCGGCCTCCGCTGTGTCCGCGTGGTTGGATGTGCATCTGTCAGCCTGGCGCCTCCTGTCTCCGGTGGCCGGCGCCGCCATTACTGTTTTCATTACCACATGGATTACAAACCAAACTTCCCTCCAAGTGTCTGCATGGGCGCAGCCATCTTGGATTCTGTCAGCTGATCATTTCCACCAATCTGTTCTCAGTATTGATAATCTGCATAATTGCCTAGCCAATCCCTTCCTTGCTGCAGGTATAAATACACTGTGCCTGAGCAAGGAAGGCGTCAGTGCTTTGGTTGTCAAACCTAGTTCCTGTTTGTCTCTCTCCTGTGATTGTCTTCCAGGTTCCAGCTCCTGTCTCAAGACTTCCACCATAGAGACCCGCACCAGCATTCCACCTGCGGTGTAGCCTGACTCTCCAATCCATTGTGGATTCATCTGTTTCCAGCTACAACATTACCTGCTTCCAGCTCAGCTTCCAGCAGAGTACAGCTTCCCTTAAAGGGCCGGTGTCCTTTCTACACTTTACCACTCTCCACCGGTATTATTATTTCTCCGCTCTCAAGTTCTACATTTCAGTTCATATTTCATCGCTCCCAAGTTCATTTATTATTTAACTGGTTCCAGCCAGTATCCACTCCGTGCTAACAACAGTCTGGTTCCAGCCAGTATCCACAGCAGCTGTTTTATCTTCAGCAACCCAGCTTTTCCTGGAACACCAGCTGGCACAATCCTGGGTTATCTCCATTGCTACAGTCGGGCCTGGTAAGGACTTTCCATCTAGAAGATCATAAGAACTATCTCACACTACCAGTGCCCTGTGGCTCCTGCCATCCTGTAGTACCCAGGAACTGTATTTATTCTTTGCTGACTTTTACGTTTTCTTTTACTGCTGCTGTGTTGCGGAGTTGTCATAATAAACATCATTGACTTTTATCCAAGTTGTCGTGGTCACGCCTTCGGGCAGTTATTATTCATGTTACTTACATGTCCAGGGGTCTGATACAACCTCCCAGGTTCCGGTACATCTCAGCCCCTACAACTGAGGCTGCCTCCCGTCAGCTCAGGCCCTCAGTTGTGACAGAGGTGATATACCATCCACAATAGGGGATTCTCTTTCAATTCATGATCGCACTCCATAATGAAGGAAATTTGTTAGGTTTTCAGTCTTAACGAATTGTGCCTCTAGTCATGTATTTCATATGTGTCTTTGTCATTTAATCAGTCCCTCAGAAATCGCAGTAAAGACGCTTGGTTGTAAAGTTGTGTGTTTGGAAACTTAATTCCCCCGTTAGCTTTTGGTTGTTGTAATTTATGCATGGCTATACGAGGCCTTTTTCCCTTCCATATAAATTGTCTAAACAATTCAGTAATAGTCGTCAGATCTGATCTACTAAGTAGTACAGGCAGGGATTGCAGAATATATAGTAATCTTGGGAACATACTCATTTTAATCAGATTGGCCCTTCCTAGGTACGAGAGTGTTAAATGTTTCCAACCTTCCAGTTCCTTTTCTATCGAATCTATTGCCTACTTTACATTCAATTAATATAAATCCAAGGGGTATTTTGAAAGCTTAATGCCCAAGTATGTTATATACTTATTAGCCCATTTTATAGGTATCTGACTCCCCCAAATATCCTGTAATGAGTGGTGCAAGTAGAAATATTTTCTTAGTGGTACTGAGTGCAGAAAAATGGGCGTGGTCATGTGTTGTGAGGGGGCATGGCCACATGCTGCTAGTGGGAGTGGCTACGTGACACTAGCGGCACACCTACACGACAGCCCCCTTTTTTTAAAATCTGGAGGCAAGGCTAAAAATATATAGTAATGCCTCCAGTGTAATAGAAATATATAGTGATACCTCCAGTATAATAGAATTATATAGGGATACCTCCAGTATAATAGAAATATATAGTAATGCCTCCAGTATAATAGAAATATATAGTGATACCTCCAGTATAATAGAAATATATAATAATGCCCCAATTTAATAACAATATATAGTAATGCCTCCATTATAACAGGAAAATACAGCCACTGTCGCACTCCCAGTAACCCTGACAAAATGGGAGGAGCCGTCATGCTGCCAAGCACCATGGTCTTGTTGCTTTGTGGCACATTATAATTGTGGTAATAGCAAAGTGTGTGACAGATGGTACTGCGTACCCGCTGCCAAATTCTTAAGGGTACTCCGTACCCGAGCGTACTCGCATACTTGCACCGCTGTTCCCAATATACATGTTATTGTTAATTTTAACAAAGACCTTTTCTTAATAATCTCTCACTCATCTTTTGCTATGAGACCATGATGACATCAACCAGTTATTAAAAACTGCCCGTTGAAAGCCAATATGTGCTAATTCATTTCTGGGAGCTGTTACCTATCCACACAGTGAGAAATGCAACAAACATAATGGTATACATAACAGGCTTGCCCTCCTCAACAACTTGAGGTTGGCATGGTAAGTGTCACCACCACCTTCCACGAAGGTACAGTATGTTGTTTTGGTAAGCAGGATCTTGGCTAGTTTGCATTGACATAGAAAGCTAAGGAAATTGGGGACAACCTGACACCCAGATCGTTATCCCACATGTAGAACTTTGTACTGTACTTTTCTTTGTGCATCTCCCTGCAAACAGGCTAATGTGAGACTGTTCTATTTATTAATTTTCCTTTTTGTTTAGCAAAAGTTATTATAAGAATATGTATTTCTTTTTACTTTTTTGTATATGCTTTAAGCCAGGGCTGGCCAAACCAGTCCTCGAGATCTACCAACAGTTCACATTTTCCAGACCACCTAGCTGGTGCACAGGTGTAGTCATTACTAATTAAGATGTGCTGCATTCATTCCTAACTGACAATTCTACAGGTCTCCAGGAGGCCTGGAAAACATGAACTGTTGGTAGATCTCGAGGACCGATTTGGCCAGCCCTGCTTTAAGCATTGTATCTTTCTCATATTAAACTTAATTTAATAAGATTGGTCTCTGATTCTTAACAGATCTATATTTGCTGGTGGATTCGCCCTATCAATGCTACATATATGTACTAGAGATGAGTGGGTTCGGTTCGTTGAGATCCGAACCCTCCCGAACTTCACCTATTTTACACGGGTCCGAGGCAGCCTCGGATCTTCCCGCCTTACTCTGTTAACCCGAACGCGCCCGAACATCATCATCCCACTGTCGGATTCTCACGAGATTCGTATTCTATATAAAGATCCGCGCGTTGCCGCCATTTTCACTCGTGCATTGGAGATTGAACTGAAAGGACGTGGCTGCGTTCTCTCCCTGAAAAGCTCCGTATCTGTTGCTCAGTGTGCTGCAAATATCTGTGCTCAGTGTGCTGCAAATATCTGTGCTCAGTGTGCTGCAAATATCTACGTTCTCTGCCTGAAAACGCTCCATATCTGTGCTCAGTGTGCTGCAAATATCTGTGCTCAGTGTGCTGCATTGTGGGGACCACCAGTATATAATTATAGTAGTACAGTACAGTAGGCCATTGCTGTATCTTGCAGCTCTGTGTCAAGTATACTATCCATATCTGTGCTGCATTATTGTGAGCAGTATATAGTAGGACAGTGCAGTATTTTGGTGACCAGCAGTATACATATAGTACAGTACAGTAGGCCATTGCTGTATCTTGCAGCTCTGTGTCACTTCTAGTAACCTGATCAGTGCTCAATATCTGCTGCATTGTTGTGACCAGTATGTATACTGTACTGTGCGACGTGTGCTATATACCTGGTGATTTTAAAACATCCTGTAATCTGTACTGAGCGATGTGTGAGATACACCTGGGGATTATACACCCTGTATACTGTACTGTGCAATGTTTGTGATACACCTGGGGATTATACACCCTATTTACTGTACTGTGCGATGTGTTTGATACACCTGGTAATTAATTATACACCCTGTATACTGTACTGTGCTACGTGTGTTGTACACCTAGTGATTGATTATACATCCTGTAGTCTGTACTGAGTGATGTGTGAGATACACCTGGGGATTATACACCCTGTATACTGTACTGTGCGACGTGTGTTATACACCTGGTGATTATACATCCTGTAATCTGTACTGAGCGATGTGTGAGATACACCTGGGGATTATACACCCTATTTACTGTACTGTGTGATGTGTGAGACACACCTGGGGATTATACACCCTATATACTGTACTGTGTGATGTGTGTGATACACCTGGTAATTATGCACCCTGTATACTGTACTGTGCGACGTGTGTTATACACCTGGTGATTATACATCCTGTAATCTGTACTGAGCTATATGTGAGATACACCTGGTAATATCTGTGCTCAGTGTGCTGCATTGTGGGGACCACCAGTATATAATTATAGTAGTACAGTAGATTAGGCCATTGCTGTATCTTGCAGCTCTGTGTCACTTCTAGTATCCTGATCAATTCTTAATATCTGTGCTTAGTGTCAGTGCTGCATTGTGGTGACCAATATACTACAGTACAATAGTCCAGTGCTGTTCTCGCTGCTCAGTGTCAGTACTCCGTAGTATCATCAGTGATCAGTATAATCAGTTCTCAGTATAATCAGTTCTCAGTATAATCAGTGCGCTGTTAGACGTGTGCCCGTTTTCCGCCATTAGTGCACTGGGATTTAGACAATTGATGAAGTTATTGTGTCCCCGGTACAAAATCCCATCTAGATTCCACTTCACTAGGCAGGCGATTGTTACGTTCCTGGTGCTCAGAACAAGAGAGATGTTGCGTAGTGAGTCCAGAGCACCAGAACGTGACGCTGAAATAAGGTGTTGTAAGGAAATAGCCCCTAGCAGCCTACCTCCATTGTTTCACCCGTGTGGTCAGTTCACGCCTGCGTGACTATGGTTTCTTGGGCCCACGGCAGCCGCGTTTGAAGGGCGGATTAGGTCTGCCCAACTCCGATGCCCCCAGGTCTTAGAGTGAGACAAGGCGTGAACCGAGACAGGATAATAACAAGGGGACCTCTAACTAAAGCAAACAGAAGGCTAGGGGCTACTAACAACCCTAAAACTAAATACATGTGAGGCACGCCGCCAAAGGAAAAGAACAACAAAGGAAATGCTGTCCACACGCCGACACTATACTGTTGTGTACCAGCGGTGACAGCATATGCAGAACCCTCTGCAAAACACCAGTAACAGATATAACCAAGGAATACAGCGGCCTAGGCCGACGGATGCGGCAAAGCCGCTACTCTCGGAACCAGTACAAATACTGGCAAACGGACTGGAGCCCCCAATGTAGCCGACACAGGCTCTCAGAACCGGAGGACAGGCAGAATCCCAAACGACAGACCGGTGGACACCAAGAAGCCAGACACTCGACCAGGAACAGACAAAGCCACAGGACTTCTGGACAGGAACGCTTCACGGCAGGACATGGGATCAGACACTGGATCAGACACTTGGAACCGACACTGGAACCGACACTGGAACCGACACTCAGGAACTGGCAGGAACTAGCTCAGAACTCAAGAACTATCACCGGCATCTGTGTATTGCACTGAGCCAGAATATAACAGAGAGCCCTAATTAATTATGTCGTGCAGCTGCCCTGTTGCATGACTCCAAACTGACAAGATGCAATTAGCAGACAGGTGAGGCCAACCACATGGAAACAGGCTGCAATTACACAGACTCACCACCGACAGCAAACAATAATCTTCTAAACCAGAACAAAGGGAAATCCTGGCCTGCAAGAGAACTATAAACATAAAATAGGAATGAACCACTACCTGTGGTTCATAACAGTACCCTCTCCTTAAGGGTGGGCTCCGAACACCCCATGACACCCACGGGGAACAGAAACAGAAGTATAACATAAAATACATAACCAAAATGCAAAACAGGAATGAGCCACAGCCGTGGCTCATAACAGTACCCCCCCCCCTTGAGGAGGGGTCCCCAAAATTCTGACTTTCAAAAACAAGGGATACAAAAAAAAAACCTAACACACTCGTCTAACAGGCAAGAAAACAGAAACAAGCTGTGGCAACAGCTTGTAACAGTGCCCCCCCCCTTGACAGTGGCCACTGGACACAAGACAAGGAAAAAAAATCTTTTCTTTTTTTTTATAACAAGGCAAGAGTCAATAATTAATTCTTTTTCTTCTTCTTCTTCTTCTTCTTCTTCTTCTTCTTCTTCTTCTTCTTCTTATTTTTTCAAAGTTCTTGAGGTCTGACCAAGGTAATTCCCCAAACATTGTCTGAACTGATGGTACCTTCCAGCAAGGCTGGGTTCAAATCAGAGATTGGTTTCTTAACCTTGGGAGCTGAACTTTCAGGCAAAGTACTATTATTAGAAGTAGACAGAAAAGCACATCCTGCAGTCAAAACAACGGGCTGAGACTCTTGTGCCGAGTTTACAGTATTTGGTGGACTCTCAGCAGATAAGACGGGTGACCTAGAGGAACCTGAACCAATTTCTTTGGAACAATATCTCTTAATAACTGCATCACTGAATGCTAGGGGATCCTGAAGAATGGGATCTTCAGTTTTCATTAAATTGGATGCCCACTCAAAAGGCTCCCCTCTAAAGGAATATATCAGATAGAGCACAAGGTTCTCTGAAGTGATGCCCAGAAATGGTCTAGACAACATAATGATGTAATAGTGTTTGTAAAGCGCCAGAAATTGGACTAAGTTCCCATCAAAGATTATAGATGTTGAGATATCAACAGAGTCAGGATCTGCTTCCTTCCCATCTGACTGACTAGAGTGCTTTGCTAGGACCTGGTCACTACTGACCTTACTCGAGGCTGAGACTTTCTGAACCCCACCTGGGGCAGTGACTTTCTGAACCCCACCTGGGGCAGTGGCCCTCGGAACCCCACCGGGAGCGGAGGCCCTCGGAACCCCACCCAGGGTAGTGACTTTCTGAACCCCACCCGGGGCAGTGGCCCTCGGAACCCCACCCGGGGCAGTGACTTTCTGAACCCCACCCGGGGCAGTGGTCGTCAGAACCCCCTCTGGGGCAGTGGCCTTCGGGAACCCCGCTGGGGCAGTGGCCTTCAGGAACCCCACTGGGGGCAGCACCTCGGATTCTTTTACTGGGACCAGGCCATCAGCCTCCCTCTCTGGGACCGGGCCGTCAGCTTCCCTCTCTGGGACCGGACCGTCAGCCTCCCTCTCTGGGACCGGGCCGTCAGCCTCCCTCCCTGGGACCGGGCCGTCAGCCTCCCTCCCTGGGACCGGGCCGTCAGCCTCCCTCTCTGGGACCGGGCCATCAGCCTCCCTCTCTGGGACCGGCCTCCCTCCCTGGGACCGGGCCGTCAGCCTCCCTCTCTGGGACCGGGCCATCAGCCTCCCTCTCTGGGACCGGGCCGTCAGCCTCCCTCTCTGGGACCGGGCCGTCAGCCTCCCTCTCTGAGTCGATAATTATCAAAACTTCTCCCGGGACTATGACTTCCGGGACTTTTGCTGAAGCTATAACCTTCAGAACCTCCACTAACGCTATGCCTCTTGAGTCCTTTCCTGGGGAAGTGACTTCTAGACCCTTCTCTGGGGATGTGTCTCTCGAGACCCCTCTTGGGGATATTACTTCAAAGATCCCTTCTGGGGTTTTGCTTCTCGAGTTCCCTTCTAGAACTATGGTTTTAGACACCTTCTCTGGAGTTGCGCTTTTCAAGTACCTACCTGGGGTAACAGCTTCTGAGACCCCTTCTGGTATTGACACCTGAGCTATAATATTCGAAGTCCCTCTATGACCCAGAGCATTGGGTACCACTCCAGGACTCTGGGCATCGGGTACCGCTCCAGGACCCTGGGCATTGGGTACCGCTCCAGGACCCTGGGCATCAGGCACCGCTCCAGGACCCTGGGCATTGGGCACCACTCCAGGCCCTGGGCATCGGGCACTGCTCCAGGACCCTGGCATCGGGCACCACTCCAGGACCCTGGGCATCGGGCACCGCTCCAGGACCCCGGGCATCGGGCACCGCTCCAGGACCCCGGGCATTGGGCAACGCTCCAGGACCCCGGGCATCGGGCACCGCTCCAGGACCCCGGGCATCGGGCACCGCTCCAGGACCCTGGGCATCGGGCACCGCTCCAGGGGTTTGCAACTCTGCTTCAACAGGAAAATCAAGAGAGGAGAGAAACATTCTCCTTCGGTTCCTGAATCTATAATGGGGCTCCCTAGCCCAAGGACCCCAATTATAGGACAGAGTGCTTTTAGTGTGGGTTGTGTGACAAGTACCTCTGCCACAGTAGAGACAGGAGTAGGTCTTGTATCCTGACTCAACTTGGCCAGAGGGTAGGACTTGTCGCCACACTTTGGCTTGCGCAACTCACAGGTCTGCAGATAGTGGCCTAAACCCCCACAATATAGGCATAAATTTAAGTTTCTGCGACGCAGACGCTCTTCTTCTGAGAGCCTGGGCCGCAGAAAACTTTTAAACTTTTTCTCTTCAATTAAACCTGAGGATTCACTTGTCACCATACTGTGAACAAGAGTCTCTTTAGAGGATGAACTCTCAACAACTTCTGGCAAAATAAGCAAAATTTTGGTCAGGAGGTTTTACAGTTGCTTTAAGGATTGCTGCAAAACTTCCAGCCGCTCAGGTTTCAAAGCACTGAAAGCAGAGTTCAGGGCTCAGAGAGATGCTTGCAGGGCTTGCATAGTTGGAATAGGAGGATTTTAAACTAGACAAGACAAGACTAGACTAGACAAGACAAGACTGGACTGGATTTTTTTTAAACTAGACAAGACAAGACTAGACTAGACAAGACAAGACTGGACTGGATTTTTTTTTTTTAAACTAGACAAGACAAGACTGGATTCTGCACACCGGACTGGATTCTGCACACCGGACTGGATTCTGCACACTGAATTCTAGACAGGACTGGATTCTAAACACCGGACTGAATTCTGCACACTGAATTCTAGACAGGACTGGATTCTAGACAAGACACTGGACCAAAAAAGAAAAAACTACTATTTAGCTTTGTTTCTTTTTTGTTGTATGGCCGGTGATAATGTTACGTTCCTGGTGCTCAGAACAAGAGAGATGTTGCGTAGTGAGTCCAGAGCACCAGAACGTGATGCTGAAATAAGGTGTTGTAAGGAAATAGCCCCTAGCAGCCTACCTCCATTGTTTCACCCGTGTGGTCAGTTCACGCCTGCGTGACTGTGGTTTCTTGGGCCCACGGCAGCCGCGTTTGAAGGGCGGATTAGGTCTGCCCAACTCAGATGCCCCCAGGTCTTAGAGTGAGACAAGGAATGAACCGAGACAGGATAATAACAAGGGGACCTCTAACTAAAGCAAACAGAAGGCTAGGGGCTACTAACAACCCTAAAACTAAATACATGTGCGGCACGCCGCCAAAGGAAAAGAACAACATAGGAAATGCTGTCCACACGCCGACACTATACTGTTGTGTACCGGCGGTGACAGCATATGCAGAACCCTCTGCAAAACACCAGTAACAGATATAACCAAGGAATACAGCGGCCTAGGCCGATGGACGCGGCAAAGCCGCTACTCACGGAACCGGTACAAATACTGGCAAACGGACTGGAACCCCCAATGTAGCCGACACAGGCTCTCAGAACCGGAGGACAGGCAGAATCCCAAACGACAGACCGGTGGACACCAAGAAGCCAGATACTCGACCAGGAACAGACAAAGCCACAGGACTTCTGGACAGGAACGCTTCACGGCAGGACATGGGATCAGACACTGGATCAGACACTTGGAACCGACACTGGAACCTACACTGGAACCGACACTCAGGAACTGGCAGGAACTAGCTCAGAACTCAAGAACTATCACCGGCATCTGTGTATTGCACTGAGCCAGAATATAACAGAGAGCCCTAATTAATTATGTCGTGCAGCTGCCCTGTTGCATGACTCCAAACTGACAAGATGCAATTAGCAGACAGGTGAGGCCAACCACATGGAAACAGGCTGCAATTACACAGACTCACCACCGACAGCAAACAATAATCTTCTAAACCAGAACAAAGGGAAATCCTGGCCTGCAAGAGAACTATAAACATAAAATAGGAATGAACCACTACCTGTGGTTCATAACAGTACCCTCTCCTTAAGGGTGGGCTTCGAACACCCCATGACACCCACGGGGAACAGAAACAGAAGTATAACATAAAATACATAACCAAAATGCAAAACAGGAATGAGCCACAGCCGTGGCTCATAACAGCGATAGGGAGATTTTACCAATTAATATCAGTGATTTGTAATTATTAATTACAGTGATCTTGCCAAATAATTCCAGTGATTTTGTCATTTTCTTTCAGTGAATTTGGACCAATAATACCATTGATTAGAACGAATAATTCCAGTGATTTTGTCATTTTCTTCCAGTGATTTGGACCAATAATACCATTGATTAGAACAAATAATTCCTGTGATATTGAGGTGTTTGTGTCGCTTAGCTTAGCCGTCCAGCAACCACAGTGCACCTCTTTTTCTCTTTTCTTTGTATCATGTGCTGTTTGGGGCCAATTTTTTTAAGTGCCATCCTGTCTGACACTGCAGTGCCACTCCTAGATGGGCTAGGTGTTTGTGCCGGCCACTTGGGTCGCTTAGCTTAGTCATCCAGCGACCTCAGTGCAAATTTTAGGACTAAAAATAATATTGTGAGGTGTTCAGAATAGACTGGAAATGAGTGGAAATTATGGCTATTGAGGTTAATAATACTATAGGATCAAAATTACCCCCAAAGTCTATGATTTAAGCTGTTTTTGAGGGGTTTTTTAAAAAAACATCCGAATCCAAAACACACCCGAATCGGCCCAAAAATTTTCAGGGAGGTTTTGCCAAAACGCGTCCGAATACAAAACACGGCCGCGGAACCGAATCCAAAACCAGAACACAAAACCCGAAAAATTTCCAGTGCACATCTCTAATATGTACTACAGTTTGTTATTTGGGTAATGGTAACTGGGAATTGAATATAATTGCACAGGGAGATCAGAAACTTCCTACTTGGAGTGTGTCACTCCTGAACTAACTTAAGTGGTGGCAATTTTGGGTGGCATATTGTGAGTGGGAGAGGTAATCATTTCCGTAAACAGACCAAGTGGTTGTATTTTTATTTAGTTGGTGTCAGACCCACTTCATGCATGCTCAAGTAAGTGCTAATCTTGACAAAGTTATGGACAGCAGTTAGAGATTGGAATATCTTGGAACCAGGTCTGTGACAGGGACTACTGTGTTCCAAGACATTCGTTTCTATTAAATATGCCATAGTTGCCAATAATTTAATAATTCTCTCTGGGAGATTCCTAAGGGCAGGTACATGTGGAATGTACAGGGGTTGGGGTACAGTATATCACACTCACTACCTCTGCAGGTCAATTTTGCTTATAGCAGCGGAGGGATGGTACCACAATGGCGCGATTCACAGCAAATGAGATTACAGTACACTTTACTAGGTATGTTACTGAATTTAGGAGGCTGTAAAATTTTGGCAGGGGCCCAGGATAGCGCTCCTAAATTCAGACGCATCCTGCACATTCTGGGAGAGGAGACATGTATTACACACACTGGTTTTTAGAAGTCAGTCATGTTTTGTGTGCATACTCTTACTAATTTGTTTTTCTGTAGCATTTGAGACCTGATTGTAAGTTGAACACACTGCCAATGTTGGAAGCAGTTGAGCGTTTTATTCTTCTATGTCTTCTTGTATGTATTCTTTATCTACGTTACTCTGGGCATATGGCCAGAGTCCATTTGCACAGAGTTGCAGCTGCGATTGAGACGCACAGTCTCAGAAATTTCTTTCCTGGGTGGTGGCTATGCGAATGCATGGAGATGGTTCATCTTATGGGTGTATTATGGAGTGTTGTAGGTGTATCCTTGAAGTGGTTTCAAATGCTTCCACACTCATATAGGAGGCCGTTCTCTTATGAAGAATGTGCACCTACTCTAGCATGGGGCTCATAGGTATTTCAGCATCTAAAGTGGGTGTCTCATGGCTGTGCATCAGGGAAAGGTTTGTAGTGGTATCTGCATAAAGTCACAGACATGCAATCCACACAGGCATCACCATATCTTACTCAGAATCAGACCCTTGATGTGCAAAATATATTGAAGTGAACCAAACCTCTACGCATAAAAAGATAATGGTGTCTTATACCTAATTGTTTAAATGGGAGGCATTCAAGTTGCCGGCTGCCGGGATTCAGTTGGTCAGGATACCGATGCTGGAATCCCGACACCCGGTGAAATACTGGAGGTTGCAATCCTGCCCGACGCCCGGAATTCCCACTCGGGTGGTGGTCCACTCCACCACCCGAGGGGGACTAAAACCCTGTGGCGACCAAAGGTCCGAAGGTCGCCACTGGGCCCAAAGCATGGCAAGCGCTTTGAGCCCGCGAGGGGACACGCTGTGCTGGCCGACGGTATTGTGGCTGTTGGGATCCCGGCATCAGTCTCCTGATCACCAGGATCCCAACAGCCGGCATATCATACTGAATCCTAAACAATGCCTTGTGCATGATTGCCCTTTTAAAAAAATGTCTGAGTTTGTCCAGCATCCCGCACAGCCGCCGAACTCAGTCTTCATTACATCCCGGCCCATTACTGCTTTGGGCAACTAAATCAAAGCGAAGCAAAGCTGAAGCTTCAGGCCTGTTTTGACTGCACAAGTTGGAGGGTTTTTGAAACTTCTGCTACCGACCTGGACATCCTGGCTGATGTAGTGATATCCTACATCAGCTTCTGCGAGGACACGTGTGTGCCAACAAAAACAGTCTGCACCTTCAATAACAACAAGCCTTGGATCAAATCCCAGCTCAGGAAGCTTTGTCTGGCCAAGGAGGAGGCACACAGCAGTGAAGACAGGGCCCTGTACAAACAGGCCAGGAACTCCCTGACACGCAAAATCAAGCAGGCTAAAAACCGATTCCCCAACAAGCTGACTAAAACCTTTCGGCCAACGACCCTGTGTCGTTGGCCGAAAGGTACGCAAGCCATAACCAAGCCATAACCTGCTACAAGAAAACCCCAAAACCCACTGTCATGCACCGGGAACTGGCTGACGAGCTGAACAACTTTTACTGCAGATTTGAGAAAGAGGCCCCCTGCCCCACTCCTACCCCTGTCCCGGGCAAAGCTGACCCCCCACTTCCCTATCCTGGTCTCCACTTCCAGGCACTGCAGGTGGATCAGAAAGCAGTAGAAGGAATGTTCAGAAGAGTCATACCTAGGAAAGCCACAGGCCCAGACGGAGTATCACATTCTGCCCTAAAGAACTGTGCAGTTCAGCTTGCCATCTTCTCCAACATCTTCAACACCTCACTGGAGAAGTGCAAGGTTCCCTCCTGCTTTAAACGTTCAACAATCGTCCCCGGTTCCAAAGAGCACAGCTGCAAAAGACCTAAACGACTACAAGCCGATCGCACTAACATCTATGGCAATGAAAGTGTTTGAACGGCTGGTGCTGAACTGTCAAGGCAGGCTGTTTTTATGAATCCGTTGGACTCAGACCAACCGGAGGAGCTGATGCTCCTGAGTGCAGGAAACAAGGAGGATGAAGATAATTCCTTTTCATATATTTATTAACGCAACAAAACAGAATAAAGCGGTAGGAAGTCAATACTAGTCCAGGATTGATAAACTGTAGAGAATGAAGTCTATGAACTTCTGAAGGGAGAGGTTTGTGCTTGCAGAGAGAGATGGTTTGAAGAAGGGACGTGACTGTGGAACTATGACGAGGTTTGCAGGGTGACGTGGGGCGTGAGATGAACTGCGTAGAATAGGTTTCTGGAAGGGATGATAACGTGAGTGAAAAACTGTAAGAATTTCCACTGAAAGAAACAAAGTCGAGGCTGAATAATTGTGAAGAATTTGCTTTAGATGATATGAAGACGTGACTGAAGAACTGTGAAGTTAAGTTGCTGAATGATGCAAAGACGTGGCTTAAGGAACTGTGAAGATTGGTTGTTGGATAATACAAAGACGTGGATGAAGAACTGTGCAGACTGGTTGCAGGATGATGCAAAGACGTTGAAGGGGAAATGTGAAGACTGGTTACAGGATGATACGTACAGGTGAATGGAGAACGGTGAAGACTGGATGATGCGAAGACGGGAATGAAGAACTGTGAAGACGGGTTAGCTAGCTGATGCGAAGACGTAATTGAAGAACTGTGAGGATCGTCCACTGGATGATGCGGAGTCGTGACCGAAAGACACAGACTGAGGCTGACGAACCACCACGGGAATCCTGGAGAACTCAAAGACACCGGCGGGAGGGTGGTCAACCATGACAGTGCACTGGGGAGCTGGCGGGCATAGTGCAGCGAGAGCCGGCTGACAACTCGGAGAGCAAGATGGGACCAAATTACCTAGAGACGCACAGAGTAATCTGCAGGAGCACAGAGCTAGGGTACAGAGTAACCACAACAAAGCGCTGGCACATAATGCAAAAATCCCAGCCTATTTATAGGCAGCAGAAAAACAGGATTGGCTGACACTCACCCATTACGCTCATTAGTGCTGCATTTGGTCTCCAACATGGCACTCCTGCCGCTGACCGTGCCGTGTCCCTATGCGGCCACCGAGCACCACTGCTAGCCGCGCCGGCAGGGGATGAATCCCGGGACCCGCGGCGGTGAGTACCCGCTGTGTGACATGAACCACCTGAGAGAAGCGACTAAGACACACCTAAACTCCTTGGAGTTTGCATACCAAGCGAACAGGAGTGTCGAGGACGCAGTTAGCTTGGGGCTGCACTACATCCTACCGCACCTAGGGGGCATTCCGAGTTGTTCGTTCGTTATATTTTTCTCGCAACGGAGCGATTAGTCGCTAGTGCACATGCGCAATGTCTGCAGTGCGACTGCGCCAAGTAAATTTGCTATGCAGTTAGGAATTTTACTCACGGCATTATGAGGTTTTTCCTTCGTTCTGGTGATCGTAATGTGATTGACAGGAAGTGGGTGTTTCTGGGCGGAAACTGGCCGTTTTATGGGTGTGTGCGAAAAAACGCTACCGTTTCTGGGAAAAACGCGGGAGTGGCTGGAGAAATGGAGGAGTGTCTGGCCGAACGCTGGGAGTGTTTGTGACGTCAAACCAGGAACGAAACTGACTGAACTGATCGCAGTTGCCGAGTAAGTGTGGAGCTACTCAGAAACTGCTAAGAAGTGTCTATTCGCAATTTTGCTAATCTTTCGTTCGCAATTTTGATAAGCTAAGATTCACTCCCAGTAGGCGGCGGCTTAGCGTGTGCAAAGCTGCTAAAAGCAGCTTGCGAGCGAACAACTCGGAATGAGGGCCCTAGACCGACCGTGCTCTTATGCGAGGGTACTATTTGTCAACTTCAGTTTGGCATTCAACACAATTGTCCCCAGTATACTGGAAGCCAAATTCCTCTCCTTAGAGGTCCCAGAGTCAACATGCTTCTGGATCGTCGACTTCCTGACAGCAAGGAAACAGGTGGTGAATGCCGGGTCATTCACGTCTAGTGGGCGCACGATCGGCATGGGGCCCCCTCAAGGATGTGTCCTCTCCCCCTGCTCTTCTCTCTATATACCAACAACTGCACCATGGCTGAGCAATCAGTAAAAATTATAAAATTTGCAGACGGCACCACCGTCATTGGCTTAATAAAGGACGAAGACGAATCATCATACAGACGCGAAGTGGAACGGCTAATGCAGTGGTGCAGCATGAACAACCTAGACCTAAATCCCTTCAAAACAGTTGAGATGGTGGCGGACTTCAGAAGGAAACCCAATGCCATGCAACCACTCGTAATAGCCGACAGCGTGATTTCGTGGGTCGACTCCCTCAAATTCCTATGGTAAAAAAAATTCCCGAGACCTCAAATGGGGATCTAACATAAGCACTGTCATGAAGAAGACCCAGCAGCGGATGTTCTTTCTGAGGCAACTCAGGAAATTCAACATCCCACTGAAGCTGCTGCTCATCTTCTACACAGCGATTGTAGAATCAGTCCTATGTTTCTCGATCACAGTTTGGTATGGAGCTGCCAATGAGAGTGACAGATGGAGGCTGTAAAATGATACCAGTCAAGGGTCAGGCAGCGAGCGGAGAAAATCGTGGCAGATATGAAGCACTCAGGTCACAAACTGTTTGAACCGCTTCCATCAGGCCGATGCTACAGGTCCATTCCTGCGAAATCGACCAGATCCATTAAAGCTTCTTCCCACTAGCTTTCCACCAGCTGAACAATATATAAAAAGTCTAACATGTATAAAATGTCTAATATGTCGAGTCTATCGTACAGTTGCAATGTGCAGTATGAACTCATACGTGTAATGTTTGTAATGTATGCTACGTTTTTCCCCCTTCTTATGCTATGTATTCCCCCTTCATGTTACTGCTTGGCGATGCACTGTACCACAAAAAAATTCCTAGTGTACGTGAGTACACCTGGCCAATAAAGCGGATTCTGATTAGAGATGTGCACTTGAAATTTTTCGGGTTTTGGTTTTGGGTTTGGTTCCGCGGCCGTGTTTTGGGTTCGACCGCGTTTTGGCAAAACCTCACCGAATTTTTTTTGTCGGATTCGGGTGTGTTTTGGATTCGGGTGTTTTTTTTCAAAAAACACTAAAAAACAGCTTAAATCATAGAATTTGGGGGTCATTTTGATCCCAAAGTATTATTAACCTCAAAAACCATAATTTCCACTCATTTTCAGTCTATTCTGAATACCTCACACCTCACAATATTATTTTTAGTCCTAAAATTTGCACCGAGGTCGCTGGATGACTAAGCTAAGCGACCCTAGTGGCCGACACAAACACCGGGCCCATCTAGGAGTGGCACTGCAGTGTCACGCAGGATGTCCCTTCCAAAAAACCCTCCCCAAACAGCACATGACGCAAAGAAAAAAAGAGGCGCAATGAGGTAGCTGTGTGAGTAAGCTAAGCGACCCTAGTGGCCGACACAAACACCTGGCCCATCTAGGAGTGGCACTGCAGTGTCACGCAGGATGGCCCTTCCAAAAAACACTCCCCAAACAGCACATGACGCAAAGAAAAAAAGAGGCGCAATGAGGTAGCTGTGTGAGTAAGATAAGCGACCCTAGTGGCCGACACAAACACCTGGCCCATCTAGGAGTGGCACTGCAGTGTCACGCAGGATGGCCCTTCCAAAAAACACTCCCCAAACAGCACATGACGCAAAGAAAAAAAGAGGCGCAATGAGGTAGCTGTGTGAGTAAGATAAGCGACCCTAGTGGCCGACACAAACACCGGGCCCATCTAGGAGTGGCACTGCAGTGTCACGCAGGATGGCCCTTCCAAAAAACACTCCCCAAACAGCACATGACGCAAAGAAAAAAAGAGGCGCAATGAGGTAGCTGTGTGAGTAAGATAAGCGACCCTAGTGGCCGACACAAACACCGGGCCCATCTAGGAGTGTCACTGCAGTGTCACGCAGGATGGCCCTTCCAAAAAACACTCCCCAAACAGCACATGACGCAAAGAAAAAAAGAGGCGCAATGAGGTAGCTGTGTGAGTAAGCTAAGCGACCCTAGTGGCCGACACAAACACCTGGCCCATCTAGGAGTGGCACTGCAGTGTCACGCAGGATGGCCCTTCCAAAAAACACTCCCCAAACAGCACATGACGCAAAGAAAAAAAGAGGCGCAATGAGGTAGCTGTGTGAGTAAGATAAGCGACCCTAGAGGCCGACACAAACACCTGCCCATCTAGGAGTGGCACTGCAGTGTCACGCAGGATGGCCCTTCCAAAAAACACTCCCCAAACAGCACATGACGCAAAGAAAAAAAGAGGCGCAATGAGGTAGCTGTGTGAGTAAGATAAGCGACCCTAGTGGCCGACACAAACACCGGGCCCATCTAGGAGTGGCACTGCAGTGTCACGCAGGATGGCCCTTCCAAAAAACACTCCCCAAACAGCACATGACGCAAAGAAAAAAAGAGGCGCAATGAGGTAGCTGTGTGAGTAAGATAAGCGACCCTAGTGGCCGACACAAACACCGGGCCCATCTAGGAGTGGCACTGCAGTGTCACGCAGGATGGCCCTTCCAAAAAACACTCCCCAAACAGCACATGACGCAAAGAAAAAAAGAGGCGCAATGAGGTAGCTGTGTGAGTAAGATAAGCGACCCTAGTGGCCGACACAAACACCTGGCCCATCTAGGAGTGGCACTGCAGTGTCACGCAGGATGGCCCTTCCAAAAAACACTCCCCAAACAGCACATGACGCAAAGAAAAATTAAAGAAAAAAGAGGTGCAAGATGGAATTGTCCTTGGGCCCTCCCACCCACCCTTATGTTGTATAAACAGGACATGCACACTTTAACCAACCCATCATTTCAGTGACAGGGTCTGCCACACGACTGTGACTGAAATGACGGGTTGGTTTGGACCCCCACCAAAAAAGAAGCAATTAATCTCTCCTTGCACAAACTGGCTCTACAGAGGCAAGATGTCCACCTCATCATCATCCTCCGATATATCACCGTGTACATCCCCCTCCTCACAGATTATCAATTCGTCCCCACTGGAATCCACCATCTCAGCTCCCTGTGTACTTTGTGGAGGCAATTGCTGCTGGTCAATGTCTCCACGGAGGAATTGATTATAATTCATTTTAATGAACATCATCTTCTCCACATTTTCTGGAAGTAACCTCGTACGCCGATTGCTGACAAGGTGAGCGGCGGCACTAAACACTCTTTCGGAGTACACACTTGTGGGAGGGCAACTTAGGTAGAATAAAGCCAGTTTGTGCAAGGGCCTCCAAATTGCCTCTTTTTCCTGCCAGTATAAGTACGGACTGTGTGACGTGCCTACTTGGATGCGGTCACTCATATAATCCTCCACCATTCTTTCAATGGGGAGAGAATCATATGCAGTGACAGTAGACGACATGTCCGTAATCGTTGACAGGTCCTTCAGTCCGGACCAGATGTCAGCATCAGCAGTCGCTCCAGACTGCCCTGCATCACCGCCAGCGGGTGGGCTCGGAATTCTGAGCCTTTTCCTCGCACCCCCAGTTGCGGGAGAATGTGAAGGAGGAGATGTTGACAGGTCGCGTTCCGCTTGACTTGACAATTTTCTCACCAGCAGGTCTTTGAACCCCAACAGACTTGTGTCTGCCGGAAAGAGAGATCCAAGGTAGGTTTTAAATCTAGGATCGAGCACGGTGGCCAAAATGTAGTGCTCTGATTTCAACAGATTGACCACCCGTGAATCCTTGTTAAGCGAATTAAGGGCTCCATCCACAAGTCCCACATGCCTAGCGGAATCGCTCCGTGTTAGCTCCTCCTTCAATGTCTCCAGCTTCTTCTGCAAAAGCCTGATGAGGGGAATGACCTGACTCAGGCTGGCAGTGTCTGAACTGACTTCACGTGTGGCAAGTTCAAAGGGCATCAGAACCTTGCACAACGTTGAAATCATTCTCCACTGCGCTTGAGACAGGTGCATTCCACCTCCTATATCGTGCTGAATTGTATAGGCTTGAATGGCCTTTTGCTGCTCCTCCAACCTCTGAAGCATATATAGGGTTGAATTCCACCTCGTTACCACTTCTTGCTTCAGATGATGGCAGGGCAGGTTCAGGCGTTTTTGGTGTTGCTCCAGTCTTCTGTACGTGGTGCCTGTACGCCGAAAGTGTCCCGCAATTCTTCTGGCCACCGACAGCATCTCTTGCACGCCCCTGTCGTTTTTTAAAAAATTCTGCCCCACCAAATTCAAGGTATGTGCAAAACATGGGACGTGCTGGAATTTGCCCAGATTTAATGCGCACACAATATTGCTGGCGTTGTCCGATGCCACAAATCCACAGGAGAGTCCAATTGGGGTAAGCCATTCCGCGATGATCTTCCTCAGTTGCCGTAAGAGGTTTTCAGCTGTGTGCGTATTCTGGAAACCGGTGATACAAAGTGTAGCTTGCCTAGGAAAGAGTTGGCGTTTGCGAGATGCTGCTACTGGTGCCGCCGCTGCTGTTCTTGCGGCGGGAGTCCATACATCTACCCAGTGGGCTGTCACAGTCATATAGTCCTGACCCTGCCCTGCTCCACTTGTCCACATGTCCGTGGTTAAGTGGACATTGGGTACAGCTGCATTTTTTAGGACACTGGTGACTCTTTTTCTGAGGTCTGTGTACATTTTCGGTATCGCCTGCCTAGAGAAATGGAACCTAGATGGTATTTGGTACCGGGGACACAGTACCTCCAACAAGTCTCTAGTTGGCTCTGCAGTAATGATGGATACCGGAACCTCGTTTCTCACCACCCAGGATGCCAAGGCCTCAGTTATCCGCTTTGCAGCAGGATGACTGCTGTGATATTTCATCTTCCTCGCAAAGGACTGTTGGACAGTCAATTGCTTGGTGGAAGTAGTAAAAGTGGGCTTACGAGTACGACTTCCCCTCTGGGATGACCATCGACTCCCAGCAGCAACAACAGCAGCGCCAGCAGCAGTAGGCGTTACACGCAAGGATGCATCGGAGGAATCCCAGGCAGGAGAGGACTCGTCAGAATTGCCAGTGACATGGCCTGCAGGACTATTGGCATTCCTGGGGAAGGAGGAAATTGACACTGAGGGAGTTGGTGGGGTGGTTTGCGTGAACTTGGTTACAAGAGGAAGGGATTTACTGGTCAGTGGACTGCTTCCGCTGTCGCCCAAAGTTTTTGAACTTGTCACTGACTTATTATGAATGCGCTGCAGGTGACGTATAAGGGAGGATGTTCCGAGGTGGTTAACGTCCTTACCCCTACTTATTACAGCTTGACAAAGGCAACACACGGCTTGACAAATGTTGTCCGCATTTCTGTTGAAATACTTCCACACCGAAGAGCTGATTTTTTTTGTATTTTCACCAGGCATGTCAACGGCCATATTCCTCCCACGGACAACAGGTGTCTCCCCGGGTGCCTGACTTAAACAAACCACCTCACCATCAGAATCCTCCTTGTCAATTTCCTCCCCAGCGCCAGCAACACCCATATCCTCCTCATCCTGGTGTACTTCAACACTGACATCTTCAATCTGACTATCAGGAACTGGACTGCGGGTGCTCCTTCCAGCACTTGCAGGGGGCGTGCAAATGGTGGAAGGCGCATGCTCTTCACGTCCAGTGTTGGGAAGGTCAGGCATCGCAACCGACACAATTGGACTCTCCTTGTGGATTTGGGATTTCGAAGAACGTACAGTTCTTTGCGGTGCTTTTGCCAGCTTGAGTCTTTTCATTTTTCTAGCGAGAGGCTGAGTGCTTCCATCCTCATTTGAAGCTGAACCACTAGCCATGAACATAGGCCAGGGCCTCAGCCGTTCCTTGCCACTCCGTGTGGTAAATGGCATATTGGCAAGTTTACGCTTCTCCTCCGACAATTTTATTTTAGATTTTGGAGTCCTTTTTTTACTGATATTTGGTGTTTTGGATTTTACATGCTCTGTACTATGACATTGGGCATCGGCCTTGGCAGACGACGTTGCTGGCATTTCATCGTCTCGGCCATGACTAGTGGCAGCAGTTTCAGCACGAGGTGGAAGTGGATCTTGATCTTTCCCTAATTTTGGAACCTCAACATTTTTGTTCTCCATATTTTAATAGGCACAACTAAAAGGCACCTCAGGTAAACAATGGAGATGGATGGATACTAGTATACTTATGGATGGACGAGCGACTGCCGACACAGAGGTAGCTACAGCCGTGGACTACCGTACTGTGTCTGCTGCTAATATAGACTGGATGATAATGAGATGAAATCAATATATATATATATAATATCACTAGTACTGCAGCCGGACAGGTATATATATTTATTATGTAATGACTGATGACGGACCTGCTGGACACTGTCAGCTCAGCAGCACCGCAGACTGCTACAGTAAGCTACTATAGTAGTATGTATAAAGAAGAAAGAAAAAAAAAAAAACACGGGTAGGTGGTATACAATTATGGATGGACGAGCGACTGCTGACACAGAGGTAGCTACAGCCGTGGACTACCGTTCTGTGTCTGCTGCTAATATAGACTGGATGATAATGAGATGAAATCAATATATATATATATAATATCACACTAGTACTGCAGCCGGACAGGTAGATATATTTATTATGTAATGACTGATGACGGACCTGCTGGACACTGTCAGCTCAGCAGCACCGCAGACTGCTACAGTAAGCTACTATAGTAGTATGTATAAAGAAGAAAGAAAAAAAAACCACGGGTAGGTGGTATACAATTATGGATGGACGAGCGACTGCTGACACAGAGGTAGCTACAGCCGTGGACTACCGTTCTGTGTCTGCTGCTAATATAGACTGGATGATAATGAGATGAAATCAATATATATATATATAATATCACACTAGTACTGCAGCCGGACAGGTAGATATATTTATTATGTAATGACTGATGACGGACCTGCTGGACACTGTCAGCTCAGCAGCACCGCAGACTGCTACAGTAAGCTACTATAGTAGTATGTATAAAGAAGAAAAAAAAAAAAAACCACGGGTAGGTGGTATACAATTATGGATTGACGAGCGACTGCCGACACAGAGGTAGCTACAGCCGTGGACTACCGTACTGTGTCTGCTGCTAATATAGACTGGATGATAATGAGATGAAATCAATATATATATATATAATATCACTAGTACTGCAGCCGGACAGGTATATATATTTATTATGTAATGACTGATGACGGACCTGCTGGACACTGTCAGCTCAGCAGCACCGCAGACTGCTACAGTAAGCTACTATAGTAGTATGTATAAAGAAGAAGAAAGAAAAAAAAAACGGGTAGGTGGTATACAATTATGGATGGACGAGCGACTGCCGACACAGAGGTAGCTACAGCCGTGGACTACCGTACTGTGTCTGCTGCTAATATAGACTGGATGATAATGAGATGAAATCAAAATATATATATATATAATATCACACTAGTACTGCAGCCGGACAGGTAGATATATTTATTATGTAATGACTGATGACGGACCTGCTGGACACTGTCAGCTCAGCAGCACCGCAGACTGCTACAGTAAGCTACTATAGTAGTATGTATAAAGAAGAAAGAAAAAAAAACCACGGGTAGGTGGTATACAATTATGGATGGACGAGCGACTGCCGACACAGAGGTAGCTACAGCCGTGGACTACCGTACTGTGTCTGCTGCTAATATAGACTGGATGATAATGAGATGAAATCAATATATATATATATAATATCACTAGTACTGCAGCCGGACAGGTATATATATTTATTATGTAATGACTGATGACGGACCTGCTGGACACTGTCAGCTCAGCAGAACCGCAGACTGCTACAGTAAGCTACTATAGTAGTATGTATAAAGAAGAAGAAAGAAAAAAAAAAAAAAAAACGGGTAGGTGGTATACAATATTATATATATATTATATACAATTATATATATATTATATATATTAAACTGGTGGTGATTATTAAACTGGTGGTCAGGTCACTGGTCACACTATCAGCAACTTGCAAGTAGTACTCCTAAGCAGACAATCACAATATATATTATACTGGTGGTCAGTGTGGTCACAATGGCAGTGTGGCACTCTGGCAGCAAAAGTGTGCACTGTACGTTATATGTACTCCTGAGTCCTGCTCTCAGACTCTAACTGCTCCCCACTGTCAGTGTCTCCCCCACAAGTCAGATATACATTATACAGTCACACTATCTATCTATCACTTCAGCAAGTAGTAGTACTCCTCCTAAAGTACTCCTCCTAATGCTCCCCAAAATTACTACTGTGTCTCTCTCTACTCTAGTCTCACTCTCTTCTCTATAAACGGAGAGGACGCCAGCCACGTCCTCTCCCTATGAATCTCAATGCACGTGTGAAAATGGCGGCGACGCGCTGCTCCTTATATAGAATCCGAGTCTCGCGATAGAATCCGAGCCTCGCGAGAATCCGACAGCGGGATGATGACGTTCGGGCGCGCTCGGGTTAACCGAGTAAGGCGGGAAGATCCGAGTCGCTCGGCCCCGTGTAAAAAAAAATGAAGTTCGGGCGGGTTCGGATTCCGAGGAACCGAACCCGCTCATCTCTAATTCTGATTCTAAATGCTAAAATCCACTCTGATAAAAATAGAGAGCAAATATCCGAAAGTGCATTGGTTGGTTCCTTATTTAAAGGTACTAGAGGAATCTACGGATTTATAGCTGCACTTTCAGCTATAAACATAGAGTGTGTATTACTCACAGAACTGACAATCTTCTTTTCAGGGCTCTCTATATAAAACATATAGGGGTATATGCAATTGCGGTCGAATTCCCGAAAATGTCGAAAAACGGGGCATTTTCGACACAAAAAAAAAATCGACAATGCAATACAGTACTTTTCGACAAAAAAACGGACGTTTCAGATGCGACTTTTTGAAATTCGACATTTTGAAAATTCGACATGTCTGCAGTGGTAAAAATGCGGCAATTCAACAAAAGTATATTCAATTGAAGAATGTCGATTCGACTTTAGTGCTTTTCGATATGTTACATCTGCCCCACCTTCAGTGCAACATGGTTTTGCCCACTAGTGTGCTTTTTTGGTTTACTAACAACCCTGAATAAGGCCCAAAGACCTTTTCTCCTGCCTTCAGCATGCTAAAATGTTTCTTGCTATTTAAAAAGAGAATACACAGCAGACAAATTGTCAGATCGCCACTGTGCTGGCCCCATAATGTAGTCTGGACTTCTGCAGTTTAAAGAAGTTCTAAAAATTGCATTACAGTATGTGCACACAGTGAACAAGCCACACAGTGGTGAAACGGCCCGTCTGTGAACTAGTGGAGCCAGACAGTGCACGGTCTGGTCCACACCTGCTCTCTTGGTATCGTATAACCAGGGTCGGACTGGCCCTCAGGGGAAACCACCGGTAGGCCCCACTGCCTGTGGGCCCCCCTCCTCCTCTAGGGATCAGGTTCCAAATTCTATCCTAGTGCACTTGAATTATGCATTATACATATATTACATTATACTTCACAAGAATTTGGTTTGTTATACATTTACAAAGGGGCACAGAACATGTACTCTGTAATGGTTAGCCAAACCTTTGTGGTGGCTGACCACGCTCCCACTGGATCCTGGCCACACCCTTAAGCATGGGCCCCTACAACAGCATTCCCCCAGTGGGCCCCTCAGGCCCCAGTCCGACACTGCGTATAGCCCATTGTGGCTTTCTTTATTATAGAAACCTCTCATATAGTGGCTTTCTACTCTATTTTAGCAACATATTCCTTTTCTCTTTGGTGTAAATTTCTTTAGCCTACATGGAACCTACAGTATATTTACCATTTTGTGCCTCATGCCTAACTGCACCATTTGGTATGCAATTAGATGTTTTCCTTTTTCATGTGGGTTACTAATGAATGTATTATACTTATAACCTAACTAGTACTCAGATTAATGTGTTGCATACTGTATTTTATTGCACAACCTTTGCAGGAAATTAAGTGGTACCTTTTCCATGTGGATTATCAATGATTATATCGAATATTGTACTGCTAATAAATGAAACATATTCATAACCTTCTTGCAATCTTTTACTCTTTTACATATCCAATATTGCTTGACAAACCATCACTCACTATGAAAGGTTATTTATCATTTTTCACAATGCCTTTGAGAGCAGAGGTCCAATATTGTCAATGATAGACATAGTAGTGCCTATATTCAAAAAGGGTAGTAAAGCTGAACCAGGTAATTATAGACCAGTTAGTCTTACATCTATGGTGGGGAAAGTATTAGTATCTAAGAGATAGTATTCAGAAGTTCCTTGAAGTTAATAAGGTCATTAAAAGGAATCAACATGGGTTTATGAAGAACAGATCCTGTCAAACCAACTTACTTGGCTTTTATGAAACAGTAAGCGCAAACCTAGATCAGGGTAAAGAGGTGGATGTAATCTTTTTAGATTTTGCCAAAGCATTCGACACTGTACCACACATGAGACTTATCTACAAGCTACAAGAAACAGGGCTAGGAAGAACAATATGCACTTGGGTCAAAAACTGGTTAGATAATAGGGAGCAGCGCGTTGTGGTTAATGGATATTTTTCAAATTGGGCTGAAGTGCTAAGTGGTGTGCCGCAAGGCTCAGTATTAGGACCGCTATTGTTCAATATTTTCATTAACGACCAAACAGAAGGTCTAGAGAGCATGGTGTCAATTTTTGTAGATGATACCAAATTGTGTAAAGTTATGAATGCGGAGGGGGATGCTGAGTCGCTTCAGAACGACTTAGTTAAATTAGAAGCTTGGGCAGCGAAATGGAGAATGCGCTTCAATACAAACAAGTGTAAGGTAATGCACTGTGGTAACAAAAACAAAAATAACACCTACCTACTAAATGGGGTAAAATTAGGGGATTCTGTACTGGAAAAGAACTTAGGTGTCCTCATAGATAGCAAACTAAGCAGTAGTACCCAAAGTAGGACTGCAGCAAAGAAGGCTAATAAGATATTAGCAACCAAACTAATTACGGGTATGGAGACGCTGGAATACGAGGAAAGGCTTGCAAGACTAGGCATGTTTACACTGGAAAAGAGATTAAGAGGGGACATGATCAACATTTACAAATATATAAGGGGACAGTATGCAGATCTTGTGCAGGACATGTTTTTGGTTAGATCAACACAGAGAACTCGTGGACACTCACTCAGGTTAGAGGAGAGGAGATTCCGCACAATACTGCGTAAAGGCTTTTTTACGGTAAGGACGATACGTGTTTGGAATTCCCTGCCTGAGGGAGTTGTAATGGCCGACTCAGTCAACACCTTTAAGAATGGGTTAGATAAATTCCTAATGGATAAGGATATCCAGGGTTACGGGGCATAGTCACGCACTATGGTTATTATAAAAAAGAGGGGTAAAACGTAACGGCAGTCATCAACTTCAGTCAAAATTTTATGCAAAATAATCGTGTATAGGAGACCACAAATAGGTTGAACTCGATGGACAATTGTCTTTTTTTCAACCTTAGATACTATGTTACTATGTTACTATGTATTTATTAATGGTAAATTTGGGGAGTCTCAGCTCACCACCTCCTTTTCCTCTCTGTACCCCCTCTCTCTCATTCACCGTCCACTATAATTCTATATGACGGTGAACAGCAGAAGTTGGGGCACATGCTCTCTCTCTCCACTTTCTATTTTTCGAGAACCCTCTCATCCACTGCCAGATATCAAGTTCCCTGCAATACAACGGTAACAGGGACTTTGGGCAGATCAGCGGGACAGCAGAAGTTCTCTTCTTGGTATAAATGCCCAAACCACACGCTCTCTCATTTGTTTGAATCATATTACTACTGCCATACTTCACTGGCTATGCCCAAATCCGTCTGATCTTGGAAGCAAAGCAGTGACAGGCCTGATCAGTACAAGGTCAGGTGACTACCTTGGAATATCAGGTGCAGTAGCTCCAATCATCAACAAACAGCAGAAGTGGTGGAGAAAACATTGGCCTTACCTATGCTACCAATTAGAACTACAATTTTGCAAGACCACCTACCAGAGAAAGAAGCTGTAATAGCACAACTATTACGAATACCAAGGGAGCCATTATCAAGGAGTATATGTACCATTATTGAAAATCATTTTCCTCCATAACGATATTACACTCCTGATATACCTAGATATTATACATATCTTTGATTTTAATATTTTTCACCAGAGGCGTATTGGATTTGGTTATGTACACTTAGCAATTTGCTTGGTGTCAACATGGGGCATGTCAACCCCTTATACTAATACCATTCAACCCTACCTAAGGTAACTGTTTTTTTTGTACGTAAGTCTGTGTCCATTCTTCTTTTATGATTAACCATAATAAAAGTTACGTTTTAACATATTTCATATCCATCAAGTGTGCCCCAACATAGAGTCTTTCTTTTTTCTTTGTACACTATAATTGATACCACTGACTCTGGGAGCACCACCAACTTTTACATCAAGCACCCCTATCAGGGATCCTTCTATTGTTACACACTGTTGGTCCACTCGCAAGGGTATATATACAACTCCTTGCGATTTCAAATCCAGTGCGGTGCCGACCCCTATTAGTCTACACATAACTGTAAGGTGTGCAGATTATTGTTACAGTGATCACAATGTATACACTGTACAAAGGGCCTTATTCAGACCTGACCGCTTATGCGAGCCACAGCACATCCCCGATGGATACGATACGATCGCAATGTGATTGACAGCGCTGGGCATTCATGAGGCATTGATGTGGCGTTGGGAGGGGGCAGGGGTACCGGCGCGGGGGACCATTTTTGGGGCATCTGCATGATTTGGCTAAGATCTTTTATGGTGACACCGGTATAGACTCTAGGACTGAGGCAAGGCAGAAGCAGACTGGAAAATGGATTGGAACAAGATGATGGACCAGTTGGGACCAACTAAACTAGATGCTGAGCCTAGACCGGCTATGCAGGATTCCGGTCTGGGACTGGCTATGCAGGATACCAGGCTGGGACCGGCTAAATAGGATACTGGGGTGGGACCTGCTATACAGGATACTAGCTAATGCTGGAAGCAGTGTTGCTGCAAAGTACATCAGAGCAAAAAGCTTTATTAGTCAGGCTTTGACTATAACTGGAGTATACTGACTGGGATCAGTAGTGCTGAAGAGTAAGCTGGCTGGAACTTGCACACAAAGCAGATAGATCACTTGCTTACAGGAATCTGAGAGGTAAACTGCGCACTTCAGGAGATCTGCAGGAAGTGATGGGTGCACTATTCCAAAGGTAGAATGCTATGGCTGAACTCTGAAGTACTTGAAATCAGCTGACAAGAAACACTGGCATTAGTTAGATGAAGCACAGTCTGGAGAGAGAGGCACAGTAAAACAAAGATGCAGGCATATAAAAAAGGCTATTGAATTCAGGAGCTGATTCCAGCAGAGTTGTTACTTGAGAACACTGGAGAGGCTTGTAATTAGTGCAGTGTAGCTGGACGCAATAAAGGCTTGAGAGACAAACATAACAGGTAATGGGGGAGATGTACTAAGCCTGAAAAGTGATAAATTTCACAGTGATAAACTGACAGCCAAACAGCTCCTAACTACCATGTCACTGGCTGTATTTGAAAAATGACAGTTAGGAGCAGATTGGCTGGTACTTTATCACCGTGATATTTATCACTTTTCAGGGCTTAGTAGATCTGGCCCAATATCTGTAACTTGTATTACCGAGGTTTAGCTGAATAGATGCACTGGGAATACAGGAGAGAATTGCTTGGAAGTCTTTAGCAGCACTGATGTTTGCAGAAAGGGAACCCAGCAGTACTGAGAAACACAGATATAGCACTAGGAATTGCAGACTTGCTGCTTTACAGGAGACAGGATTCAGCAATGTGACTTATTGCTCTGGACCTGGATTGGAGAACAGGAAGGGATTATATAAGAGATGCAGGTCACAGATGGGTTCCCAGAGGCCACTGAGAGAAAGAAGCATTCAGACTGGAGGGGATGAGGTCAGCAGACAAGATCCAACATATTGACGTCCATGCATCAGCACACAGAATAAGTACACCTTAAAAATCTGATCTGCAGGACAGGTAGCAAAGGTACAGTAAGTCTCATGATGAAGTTCCGGAGTGTGACATCTACACAAGGAAAGATAAACCTCAAACCAATAAATCATGTTTTCGTGTTCTCTTTCTTGCTCTGCTTCATCTAATTTTTTGTGATGACACCTCTCCCAATCCAACTACCAGTGACATCATCACTATCTACTTACTCTTAATATATCTTATATGCATCATATTTAATAAATTCAATAAAAACTGTGGTGCTCTCAAGAGTAATAAATAAACATGTTATGAGAAAAGGACAGAGAACTCTATTGGCTGGGAGCAGGCCCGGCGCTACCTGCTCAGCAAAGGGATGCAGTGGAAGTAGGCGCCAGGATGGAGAGGCGCTCTGCCTGCCCTGCATCCCCGATGCTGCTGCGCTGCCTGTCCCCCTGCTGCTGCCGACTGCTGTGCCTGTCACACTGTGACAAGCAGCGGCGCTGGCAGCTTTAAGCGCCCTTTCCCCTCCCTGACTGTGTGACAGGCATCGCGGAGTGTTCAAGTGGAATGAATGGAATGGAGGGGCGGAGCTACAAAGGACCATGCTGATCATGAGGGGGAACAGCCTGGAGGATGGACAGCTTCGGCCAGCCAGACTTCCTGTTGGTAAGAAGATGTAAAGAGAGCGAGTGTGCTTGAGAAAGTGTATGTGTGTGTGTGTATATTTGTATGTGTGTGTATCTGTGTGTATGTGTGTATCTGATTGTGTATGTGTGACTGGGTGAGCAAAATGTGTGTAAGCGGCACTACCACAGGTAGAATTTTGTGTAAGCGGCACTACTAAGGGGGCATTTTGTGTAAGAGGCACTACTACAGGGGGGATTTTGTGTAAGCTGCACTACTACAGGGGGGATCTTGTGTAAGCCCACTACTACAGGGGGGATTTTGTGAAAGTGGCACTACTACAGGGGGGATTTTGTGTATAAGAAGCACTACTACGTGCAGTGTTATGTGAATAAGATTGTGCTGCTGTGGCGTAATTTTAAATGGGGGTACTATTGTGTGGCCATGCCCCTTCCATGTAAGGCCACACCCTTTTTCCGGTGTGCACCAAAGACATGCAGTGTCCCTTTGTAAAGTATGGGAAGGCGCAAATTTATAGTTTGCAGGGGGGCGATGAACACCCTAGCACCGGCCCTGGCTGGGGGACTACTTATTTAAAATAATACAGCTTTTATTGTAATTGGGACTCACAAACACACAAAAAACATGGTTCATATGTGCATTATACTGGAACCACTCTCAGTGCTGCACTACTCAATCCAATGTTAAAAAATGTATTCATTGTCAATAATATCACCATGAATGTATGCATAATATTCTAAAAACAATGTGACATATTGAGCTCAGCAGTTCTGCATAGAGTTGAGTGCTCACTAAGAGTATATTTTGTTGCAGCAGTCTTCAATCTATAATACCCAAAGTCGGGCTGGCTGGGCCGGGGGGGGGGGGGGGGGGGGAGGGGACAGGGTGCCATCTGCCCCCCAGGCCAGTGCAATTTAAGTGCTCCAGGGCCACCTGACTTCAGATTCCCCGTGAAAAGCTGGGTCACTTGCTTGAGTCTGCCCCCCAGGTGAGTACACAAATACGATGATATCAATGTGATACAAAAAAACAAGGTAGTTTGTGTAAAAAGTAGTAAAGAAGGCACATATATATCAGAATTTGCAAAAAGAGGAAAAAACACCCTAGGGTGATTTTCTCAAGGCGCTAGATTAGGGGAGGTTCAACACTGCAGCTAAAAGAGTGAGGTTGGTCAGACCTCACAAATATGCAGTAACAATAAAAAGAATATTTAGCGCAAAATGGTCATAGATGAGATGAGATGATCAATAAGCAATCATATTTAATGCATATAAAATCTAAAAACATCCATGGAATTTACACAAGAAAAAAGGTAAAATATAATATACTAAGCAGTAACTGTGTACATATAAATCGTACGATGATGTTGTTCCCTATAAAGGGTATATTGCACAACTCCCAGACTCATTCAGCTGCATTTGTAAATATAAGATAGGACCTGTTCCTATGTAAATAGTCCCCTTCTGTATCCAGTAATAGTGATAGGATAGTCCGTTGTTAATAGTTACCACAGGTGATCAAGGATAATTAAGCGGTACGGCACTCCGCAGTATTGCAGTTCCTTGGTGCAGTGGATAAACTGTGAAATTCCTCAATTGAAGAGGTTTTACCTCCAAGCAGAGGTCCAAGAGGTTCCGTGGGGGACTTGGTTCAGGTCCTGTATCTCCAGATTTCCATAGGTCCAGGGAGTTTAGCAGGAGAGCAGCTCACACCAACGCGTTTCGTTGTGATCACACAACTTTTTCAAGGTGCTGACTGGGCTGTGAGAAGGGGTTTATATACCCAAACAATATGGCTGCTCATTTGCATAACAGATTGGAATCAATCAACTCATCTCATGATATGACCAAATTATGACAGACAGATAAAACTAAATTAAAATCACACATTAGTACCTATAGAACATACTAAAATTAGTTTAATACTGTGGTTATTTCTCTTATTTCATTATATATCGTGTGGTCACATGACCGTTTGTATATAGGGTATATCTAAAAACCGGGGGTCACAATCCCTGGAGGTAGTTGTATGAGCTATTAGTCAAAGGGTTGATCCATGTCTCATTTTATTAATGGCCCCTATGGAGTCCCAGAGGCTCTCACCTGAAATAGATCCCATGATAATCAGCGGTGCGGTGGGGATGACGCGAACGGGTCGCGTCTCGTCGCGTCATCTGGAAGTGTCCGATCACGTGCAGTGACGCGATCGGGTTCTCTCCGTCGCGTCATTAGGCCGCGCTTAGGCGCGTATGACGTGACGTGGGGGATGTCATTCTGGTTGTCCAGGCAACGCGTCAGTATCAGTTATTTTCTGTTTCCGCCAATTTACAAATGCAGCTGAATGAGTCTGGGAGTTGTGCAATATACCCTTTATAGGGAACAACATCATCGTACGATTTATATGTACACAGTTACTGCTTAGTATATTATATTTTACCTTTTTTCTTGTGTAAATTCCATGGATGTTTTTAGATTTTATATGCATTAAATATGATTGCTTATTGATCATCTCATCTCATCTATGACCATTTTGCGCTAAATATTCTTTTTATTGTTACATATATATCAGATACTAGGCATCCGCTATTGTCCATTGTGTCCAGTTAGGACATTGGACAGTCAATGAGAGCACCCTTTTATGTATACAGGTTTACGTGTAAAGTTATTCCGCATCTATTGTTAACCCCTGATGATACACAGAGGGGAACAACGCCTCTATAATTAATGAGAGTGCGGATACCCCCTATCAGAGTTAGCTTGTGTACCAAAAAGCAGTATTAAGAACATATAAAAATTAATAAAATCAGTAAAGGTGAAATATTAGAATGCATCAATACATATAACAGTAAATGACTGCAATAGAAAAACACGTCTATTTATTGTACACACAATTTCTGCATCAAAACAACTATTTTCTAGATAGAGATGTACTAAAAGAAAAAGTATGAAGAAAAACTTTATACATGTGCCCAGCTTCTACTTTCGGCCATTATATCACCCTGATAGTGAGTGGTCAATGACAGCGTCAGGAACACATGCCCTGGAACACAAGCCTGCTTCTGCTGTCAGTTCTCAATGAAGAGGACTGATGAGAGAGAGAGCAAGAAACGTGCATTAATCCAGTTAAGGCTGCTGGTGAGAGAGGGAATGTGTAAAACGTGTAAATACAAATACCCTTCTCTCTTCGGGGTTGGTGAGGAGCCTTGTATGCACACTACAAAGTCCTTGAAGTCAACCAGGTTGATTTTGCCATGTAAATTATTGCTGCTTTAAAGATACAGGCAGACTTGCACAAGTACCGTACCTCTGGCAGCTCGTAAGCTATTACATTTAGCCCAAAGGGTATAACTGTCACGTTGACGTTGTTAGGCCATCCTAAAACCACTCCAGTACAGCAGGGTAACAGGCCACACATTGAATTAGTAATTCTGCAGGTAATAGGTATTGTGCAGCATTATGTAAAAAGAGTAGTGTTTACTGCTCATTATTAGCTCCTAATAGATCTGTTAAACGTCACTGCGATGTAACAGTGATAAACAAAGTTACATAAAGAAGAATTAAAACCAGATGACCTGCTCCATAGTTTATTTTACCCTTCAAACTGAAATCAACTGCAGAATATTGGTGCTCGGATCCTGTGGCACTTTGCATACTTTCTCGAGGCAAAGCACAGCTGTATTATAGCCACCGACTGGATCTAAAGTTCTCCTGTCCCTCAGACAGCCAGGGCCAGGAGAACTTCCCAAGCACCGCAGTACTGATGCAACCAGAGTGCAGTAAAGCATACAAATGGTTACTGGACCACTAAAGTAACTTTCAAAGTACATTTCATTTAAAAATAAGCATTCCAAGCACATTTTATTCAGAATTGTTTTTACCTAACATTAACCCTTCTGGCGACACAGAACCCGATGTTAATCTTTCTGATAATGGAGTTCTGGACATTAATTATACATAGCTCAGGGAGTGTGGATATATTGCCAGTGGTGATTGCATGCTACTCAGTATTGCATCCAGTAACAATAGTAGCATTTAGCACTTGTTTAGTGTTTTTGTTTGTTTATGAAGGTGTATCTCCTTATTTTGATACTGTACTGCTTATTAGCTTTCCACCATTAATTTAAAACACTGGGCCCCGTGATTTCTGTTGCCAGCACTGATCAAAAGTATCCTAAGTGAAAAATACCTATAAAGTGCATTAGTCCAAATATACTGTATATGAATAAAGCTTCCAGTAAATATGGGAAATGTAAGATACAAAGATAACCACTTCTGCTGAAGATAGGTCTATCCTGAGAATAAACCACTGATAAGTATGAAGTAACAAAATTTGATCGGACAATTATATTTATTATGCATTACTTGAAAAAAAACGATAAGACTGTATAACAAATATTAAAACAATAGCAAAATCTAAGCATTGAATTCTTTTTCATAGATTACAATCTCATTAATTCCCTCTGCTAAGAGCGTGCAGGATGATAAAGTCATTTTTTCCACTAACGTCACACAAGCTATTTGTGATTTCAGATCTGGTTCCAAAGAAGTCTTTAATTAAAATGTATCTATTTCAAGTCTGTTATTCCAATTCTTTCACAGCTCTGTGTCAGAGTTAGATTCATGATGGTGGTTAAGTGACATCTCATGCAAAGTACCGATGTTCGGAAGCAGAATGACGGCAGACTGTCAGTGCTGGGGAGGGGGTAGCAACGGCCACCGTTTAGGGGTGACTCGTGAGCAGAGGTCAGGGATCTCGGTAGTAGGACGGAGATTTCCTGGTCTCTGTGATAGGCAGCTTGAGCGGCACTGTAGGTGCTGTAAGCTGCCCAATGGTGGGAGAGAGATCTGATGATGCGTACTAGAATGAAGCTGGGTGCTGCAGGAGATTGTCACACTGCAGCACCCAGCTCCAGTCATAGCTGAGGAGCCAACAGTGCAGGAAGACTGTCTCCGGGGGCAGCCCAGCATCTCGGCTGGGCAAGCTCCAGGATTGATGATCTCAGGATCCCAGTGAGGTCATGTCCCCTCTTTATATGACCACGCCCCCTTTATGTGCGACCACGTCCCCTTTCTGCAGTGAGATCGCCGGAGGTCCAGAGTGCCATCGACCCATCTAGCACATTTGTTAGAAGTGCCAGATGGCCAGTCTGGCCTTTATAATATATACACAAGGGTGGTAAGTCACACTTAAGTAAAGTAAGTACAACTTGTAAGCCACACCCAACTATTCATTTTACAGCCTTGAACAAAATCCCCATGTAATTATGCTAGCGTAGGGATTTGCAGAGATTTAGTGTCCCTTGACGGCAAGCTGCAGGCTTAAATATAAAAAAAATCCCCATGCTTTGATTTGCTAGATACACCCAGATTTGGTGTTGGGCTGGGTAATGTGCAAATCTGCTTCACCTGCCATGACATTAAAAGCAGATGTGCTCTTTCTAATATGTTTGTCAATATCTATGCAAGTGCACCACCTGTAAAGACCCAGCTAGTTCATGTTTAATTTAATGTGCTGTTTATTCTAAATTAACATATAGAGAAGAGATATACCAGTATAAACGTACAGTATAGCGATGTAAACTGAGTTATTGTATTTAAAACTAGAGATGAGCGGGTTCGGTTCCTCGGAATCCGAACCCGCCCGAACTTCAGCTTTTTTTACACGGATCCGAGCGACTCGGATCTTCCCGCCTTGCTCGGTTAACCCGAGCGCGCCCGAACGTCATCATGACGCTGTCGGATTCTCGCGAGGCTCGGATTCTATTGCGAGACTCGGATTCTATATAAGGAGCCGCGCGTCGCCGCCATTTTCACACGTGCATTGAGATTGATAGGGAGAGGACGTGGCTGGCGTCCTCTCCATTTAGATTAGAAGAGAGAGAGTGAGATTGAGACAGAGACACTTGATTTACTGGAGCTTAGGAGTACTAGAGAGTGCAGAGTTTACTAGTGACTGACCACTGACCAGTGACCACCAGTGCAGTTTTATTTAATATAATCCGTCCTCTGCCTGAAAAAAACGATACACAGTGACTCAGTCACATACCATATCTGTGCTCAGCCCAGTGTGCTGCATCATCTATGTATAATATCTGACTGTGCTCACACAGCTTAATTGTGGGGGAGACTGGGGAGCAGTTATAGGTTATAGCAGGAGCCAGGAGTACATATTATTAAAATTAAACAGTGCACACTTTTGCTGCAGGAGTGCCACTGCCAGTGTGACTGACCAGTGACCTGACCACACTGACCACCAGTATAGTATACTATATTGTGATTGCCTGAAAAAGTTAAACACTCGTCGTGTGACTTGTGTGGTGTTTTTTTATTCTATAAAAAACTCATTCTGCTGACAGACAGTGTCCAGCAGGTCCGTCATTATATAATATATACCTGTCCGGCTGCAGTAGTGATATATATATATTTTTTATATCATTATTTATCATCCAGTCGCAGCAGACACAGTACGGTAGTTCACGGCTGTAGCTACCTCTGTGTCGGCACTCGGCAGTCCATCCATAATTGTATACCACCTACCCGTGGTTTTTTTTTTCTTTCTTCTTTATACATACTACATCTCATTATCATCCAGTCTATATTAGCAGCAGACACAGTACAGTACGGTAGTCCACGGCTGTAGCTACCTCTGTGTCGGCACTCGGCAGTCCATCCATAATTGTATACCACCTACCCGTGTTTTTTTTTTTTTCTTTATACATACTACATCTCATTATCATCCAGTCTATATTAGCAGCAGACACAGTACAGTACGGTAGTCCACGGCTGTAGCTACCTCTGTGTCGGCACTCGGCAGTCCATCCATAATTGTATACCACCTACCCGTGGTTTTTTTTTCTTTCTTCTTTATACATACTACATCTCATTATCAACCAGTCTATATTAGCAGCAGACACAGTACAGTACGGTAGTCCACGGCTGTAGCTACCTCTGTGTCGGCACTCGGCAGTCCGTCCATAATTGTATACCACCTACCCGTGGTTTTTTTTTCTTTCTTCTTTATACATACTACATCTCATTATCATCCAGTCTATATTAGCAGCAGACACAGTACAGTACGGTAGTCCACGGCTGTAGCTACCTCTGTGTCGGCACTCGGCAGTCCATCCATAATTGTATACCACCTACCCGTGTTTTTTTTTTTCTTCTTTATACATACTACATCTCATTATCATACAGTCTATATTAGCAGCAGACACAGTACAGTACGGTAGTCCACGGCTGTAGCTACCTCTGTGTCGGCACTCGGCAGTCCATCCATAATTGTATACCACCTACCCGTGGTTTTTTTTTTCTTTCTTCTTTGTACATACTACTATAGAGTATAGTAGCTTACTGTAGCAGTCTGCGGTGCTGCTGAGCTGACAGTGTCCAGCAGGTCCGTCATCAGTCATCATTACCTAATAAATATATTATCTACCTGTCCGGCTGCAGTACTAGTGATATTATATATACATACATATATATATTGATTTCATCTCATTATCAATCATCCAGTCTATATTAGCAGCAGACACAGTACGTTAGTCCACGGCTGTAGCTACCTCTGTGTCGGCACTCAGCAAGCCATCCATAATTGTATACCACCTACCCGTGGTTTTTTTTTTTTCGTTCTTCTTTGTACATACTACTATAGTATAGTAGCTTACTGTAGCAGTCTGCGGTGCTGCTGAGCTGACAGTGTCCAGCAGGTCCGTCATCAGTCATCATTACCTAATAAATATATTATCTACCTGTCCGGCTGCAGTACTAGTGATATTATATATACATACATATATATATTGATTTCATCTCATTATCAATCATCCAGTCTATATTAGCAGCAGACACAGTACGTTAGTCCACGGCTGTAGCTACCTCTGTGTCGGCACTCGGCAGTCCATCCATAATTGTATACCACCTACCCGTGGTTTTTTTTTTTCTTTCTTCTTTGTACATACTACTATAGAGTATAGTAGCTTACTGTAGCAGTCTGCGGTGCTGCTGAGCTGACAGTGTCCAGCAGGTCCGTCATCAGTCATCATTACCTAATAAATATATTATCTACCTGTCCGGCTGCAGTACTAGTGATATTATATATACATACATATATATATTGATTTCATCTCATTATCAATCATCCAGTCTATATTAGCAGCAGACACAGTACGTTAGTCCACGGCTGTAGCTACCTCTGTGTCGGCACTCGGCAGTCCATCCATAAGTATACTAGTATCCATCCATCTCCATTGTTTACCTGAGGTGCCTTTTAGTTGTGCCTATTAAAATATGGAGAACAAAAATGTTGAGGTTCCAAAATTAGGGAAAGATCAAGATCCACTTCCACCTCGTGCTGAAGCTGCTGCCACTAGTCATGGCCGAGACGATGAAATGCCAGCAACGTCGTCTGCCAAGGCCGATGCCCAATGTCATAGTACAGAGCATGTCAAATCCAAAACACCAAATATCAGTAAAAAAAGGACTCCAAAACCTAAAATAAAATTGTCGGAGGAGAAGCGTAAACTTGCCAATATGCCATTTACCACACGGAGTGGCATAGAACGGCTGAGGCCCTGGCCTATGTTCATGGCTAGTGGTTCAGCTTCACATGAGGATGGAAGCACTCAGCCTCTCGCTAGAAAACTGAAAAGACTCAAGCTGGCAAAAGCACCGCAAAGAACTGTGCGTTCTTCGAAATCCCAAATCCACAAGGAGAGTCCAATTGTGTCGGTTGCGATGCCTGACCTTCCCAACACTGGACGTGAAGAGCATGCGCCTTCCACCATTTGCATACCCCCTGCAAGTGCTGGAAGGAGCACCCGCAGTCCAGTTCCTGATAGTCAGATTGAAGATGTCAGTGTTGAAGTACACCAGGATGAGGAGGATATGGGTGTTGCTGGCGCTGGGGAGGAAATTGACCAGGAGGATTCTGATGGTGAGGTGGTTTGTTTAAGTCAGGCACCCGGGGAGACACCTGTTGTCCGTGGGAGGAATATGGCCACTGACATGCCTGGTGAAAATACCAAAAAAATCAGCTCTTCGGTGTGGAAGTATTTCAACAGAAATGCAGACAACAGGTGTCAAGCCGTGTGTTGCCTTTGTCAAGCTGTAATAAGTAGGGGTAAGGACGTTAACCACCTCGGAACATCCTCCCTTATACGTCACCTGCAGCGCATTCATAATAAGTCAGTGACAAGTTCAAAAACTTTGGGTGACAGCGGAAGCAGTCCACTGACCAGTAAATCCCTTCCTCTTGTAACCAAGCTCACGCAAACCACCCCACCAACTCCCTCAGTGTCAATTTCCTCCTTCCCCAGGAATGCCAATAGTCCTGCAGGCCATGTCACTGGCAATTCTGACGATTCCTCTCCTGCCTGGGATTCCTCCGATGCATCCTTGCGTGTAACGCCTACTGCTGCTGGCATTGCTGTTGTTGCTGCTGGGAGTCGATGGTCATCCCAGAGGGGAAGTCGTAAGACCACTTTTACTACTTCCACCAAGCAATTGACTGTCCAACAGTCCTTTGCGAGGAAGATGAAATATCACAGCAGTCATCCTACTGCAAAGCGGATAACTGAGGCCTTGGCATCCTGGGTGGTGAGAAACGTGGTTCCGGTATCCATCATTACTGCAGAGCCAACTAGAGACTTGTTGGAGGTACTGTGTCCCCGGTACCAAATACCATCTAGGTTCCATTTCTCTAGGCAGGCGATACCGAAAATGTACACAGACCTCAGAAAAAGAGTCACCAGTGTCCTAAAAAATGCAGCTGTACCCAATGTCCACTTAACCACGGACATGTGGACAAGTGGAGCAGGGCAGGGTCAGGACTATATGACTGTGACAGCCCACTGGGTAGATGTATGGACTCCCGCCGCAAGAACAGCAGCGGCGGCACCAGTAGCAGCATCTCGCAAACGCCAACTCTTTCCTAGGCAGGCTACGCTTTGTATCACCAGTTTCCAGAATACGCACACAGCTGAAAACCTCTTACGGCAACTGAGGAAGATCATCGCGGAATGGCTTACCCCAATTGGACTCTCCTGTGGATTTGTGGCATCGGACAACGCCAGCAATATTGTGTGTGCATTAAATATGGGCAAATTCCAGCACGTCCCATGTTTTGCACATACCTTGAATTTGGTGGTGCAGAATTATTTAAAAAACGACAGGGGCGTGCAAGAGATGCTGTCGGTGGCCAGAAGAATTGCGGGACACTTTCGGCGTACAGGCACCACGTACAGAAGACTGGAGCACCACCAAAAACTACTGAACCTGCCCTGCCATCATCTGAAGCAAGAAGTGGTAACGAGGTGGAATTCAACCCTCTATATGCTTCAGAGGTTGGAGGAGCAGCAAAAGGCCATTCAAGCCTATACAATTGAGCACGATATAGGAGGTGGAATGCACCTGTCTCAAGCGCAGTGGAGAATGATTTCAACGTTGTGCAAGGTTCTGATGCCCTTTGAACTTGCCACACGTGAAGTCAGTTCAGACACTGCCAGCCTGAGTCAGGTCATTCCCCTCATCAGGCTTTTGCAGAAGAAGCTGGAGACATTGAAGGAGGAGCTAACACGGAGCGATTCCGCTAGGCATGTGGGACTTGTGGATGGAGCCCTTAATTCGCTTAACAAGGATTCACGGGTGGTCAATCTGTTGAAATCAGAGCACTACATTTTGGCCACCGTGCTCGATCCTAGATTTAAAGCCTACCTTGGATCTCTCTTTCCAGCAGACACAAGTCTGCTGGGGTTGAAAGACCTGCTGGTGAGAAAATTGTCAAGTCAAGCGGAACGCGACCTGTCAACATCTCCTCCTTCACATTCTCCCGCAACTGGGGGTGCGAGGAAAAGGCTCAGAATTCCGAGCCCACCCGCTGGCGGTGATGCAGGGCAGTCTGGAGCGACTGCTGATGCTGACATCTGGTCCGGACTGAAGGACCTGACAACGATTACGGACATGTCGTCTACTGTCACTGCATATGATTCTCTCCCCATTGAAAGAATGGTGGAGGATTATATGAGTGACCGCATCCAAGTAGGCACGTCACACAGTCCGTACTTATACTGGCAGGAAAAAGAGGCAATTTGGAGGCCCTTGCACAAACTGGCTTTATTCTACCTAAGTTGCCCTCCCACAAGTGTGTACTCCGAAAGAGTGTTTAGTGCCGCCGCTCACCTTGTCAGCAATCGGCGTACGAGGTTACATCCAGAAAATGTGGAGAAGATGATGTTCATTAAAATGAATTCTAATCAATTCCTCCGTGGAGACATTGACCAGCAGCAATTGCCTCCACAAAGTACACAGGGAGCTGAGATGGTGGATTCCAGTGGGGACGAATTGATAATCTGTGAGGAGGGGGATGTACACGGTGATATATCGGAGGATGATGATGAGGTGGACATCTTGCCTCTGTAGAGCCAGTTTGTGCAAGGAGAGATTAATTGCTTCTTTTTTGGTGGGGGTCCAAACCAACCCGTAATTTCAGTCACAGTCGTGTGGCAGACCCTGTCACTGAAATGATGGGTTGGTTAAAGTGTGCATGTCCTGTTTATACAACATAAGGGTGGGTGGGAGGGCCCAAGGACAATTCCATCTTGCACCTCTTTTTTCTTTAATTTTTCTTTGCGTCATGTGCTGTTTGGGGAGGGTTTTTTGGAAGGGACATCCTGCGTGACACTGCAGTGCCACTCCTAGATGGGCCCGGTGTTTGTGTCGGCCACTAGGGTCGCTTATCTTACTCACACAGCTACCTCATTGCGCCTCTTTTTTTCTTTGCGTCATGTGCTGTTTGGGGAGGGTTTTTTGGAAGGGACATCCTGCGTGACACTGCAGTGTCACTCCTAGATGGGCCCGGTGTTTGTGTCGGCCACTAGGGTCGCTTATCTTACTCACACAGCGACCTCGGTGCAAATTTTAGGACTAAAAATAATATTGTGAGGTGTGAGGTATTCAGAATAGACTGAAAATGAGTGGGAAATTATGGTTTTTGAGGTTAATAATACTTTGGGATCAAAATGACCCCCAAATTCTATGATTTAAGCTGTTTTTTAGGGTTTTTTGAAAAAAACACCCGAATCCAAAACACGCCCGAATCCGACAAAAAAAATTCGGTGAGGTTTTGCCAAAACGCGGTCGAACCCAAAACACGGCCGCGGAACCGAACCCAAAACCAAAACACAAAACCCGAAAAATTTCCGGCGCTCATCTCTATTTAAAACATAATTTGAAATGTACTGGTTATTGTAATTTCTTCATTAGACAGTGTCAGGGGCATAAGTTCATACCAGGTGCCCAGAGGTGTACCCCTTCCCCCCACACACAGTTGCTCTGGTTTGCACATGTGCTGATGTCCATCAGAACATGTGCATTATCACAGCTGAGGGGGCAAAGGAGGAGGTAATGCAATCACATTACTTCTCAGTGGTTGCCAGGATTAGCTCCTATTAGAGCCCATGCCCTGGCAAATCACCAATGATACATATGGGAGAATAAAGATTCCTTATTGCAGCTAAATGTGGCAATAAGGAATCTTTATTATTTTTAAGTGCTGGCTGCAAATGATAATAAAAATAGCCCTAAAAGTTTTATTTTAACAATTAGTACACCTTCCTTAAAACAATTTCTGCTCTCCTTTCTTTTATAATATACAGTAAGAGTCAGCAACAGAACTGTACCTCCTTATATACACACTTTGAGGTGCCCCACTCTGCACTGCTATCACACACATTCCATGAATCTTCAGGTCAAGGGAGCTACAATTGGGGCTTGTAAGCAAAGACAGCAGTCAGCAGTGACTGTAGCACATCACTATGAAATGAGTGAAGAGAGATCTGTCCTAGTTCCGCAGTAGCCTCTGTCTTTTTTCCTTGGTGCCCTCCTGACAGCTGGAGCCTGGAGGCCAGTGTTTCCGTGGTCTTCAGGGAATGATGTCACTGGTTAGTGTTATGGACATCATTCAGTTTGCTTTACAGCTTAGTGTAAAATGTGAAAGTAATGTATACAGTCATATACAAGTACTTAGAAGAAATACTTACCTTTGCTCAGATGAACTTAAAAGGGTAAAGTAATGTCTTCCAGCGGGGACTGAAGGAATCCACGGACATCGCTGCATTCTAGCTAAAAAAAAAATGGTGAAATTTGAGTGTTAATTACTTGTGAATGTTCATATTTGATACTAATCTGAAAAGTTGTACATGTATCTTTCACTGAATTAATTTATATAAAAAAAATTACTTTTGCTGACCCTTACTATAGGAATGGATACTTAGAACAGAGGCATGATGTCTAACCAAGTTGCAGCCCTCTCTCTGGGTTCCCAAGTACGGGGCTGGTAGACACTACAGCTGGAAACAAGGCTAGTTGCTGTGACTCATGCAGAAACATAGGCCCTCATTCCGAGTTGATCGCTCGCAAGGCGATTTTAGCAGAGTTACACACGCTAAGCCGCCGCCTACTGGGAGTGAATCTTAGCTTCTTAAAATTGCGACCGATGTATTCGCAATATTGCGATTACAAACTACTTAGCAGTTTCAGAGTAGCTTCAGACTTACTCGGCATCTGCGATCAGTTCAGTGCTTGTCGTTCCTGGTTTGACGTCACAAACACACCCAGCGTTCGCCCAGACACTCCTCCGTTTCTCCGGCCACTCCTGCGTTTTTTCCGGAAACGGTAGCGTTTTTAACCACACGCCCCTGAAACGCCGTGTTTCCGCCCAGTAACACCCATTTCCTGTCAATCACATTACGATCGCCGGAGCGAAGAAAAAGCCGTGAGTAAAAATACTATCTTCATTGTTAAATTACTTGGCGCAGTCGCAGTGCGAATATTGCGCATGCGTACTAAGCGGAATTTCACTGCGATGCGATGAAATATACCGAGCGAACGACTCGGAATGAGGGCCCTAGTAATCAGAAATGGATCAAAACCAAGCAGGCAAACGGAACAGGCAGAATAAGGTTAAACCAGGAATCACGAAGATCAGTATAGGGGTTAAACGGAATTAGGTCAATGGAATAGCTGACATCAATGCCAGGAATCACGAGAAATCACACTGGGTGCTCACAGGTAACAGCTATTAGAGCTAGGTACAGTATATGGAGCCTAATACTCTGCTACTGTGCAATGTTCAGCAACTCCCTTATATAGGGAGGAAATTCAAATTTCATGCCAAACGTTATTTCACGTTTGTTATGACTTACTCTTTAAATCAAAGGCAGCGTGCACATGTTCTATAATCGAAGCTGTGTCCGCCTGCAGTCACAGCCACCCACTTCAGCCAAGAGAGAGGGGAAGTCAGACATGTCCGCAGCAGCCACCAGCAGGGGAAGCAGTTCCACCGGCTCCGGCATGCTGTGACAGCACTACCATAGGGACTGATTCTGAATTGGGAATATAGCAAGAAACAGCAAGTAACTGTGCACCTGGACAAACCATGTTGCAATACAAGGGATGAAAATACATTATCTTACATGCAGGATAAATACTGGCTGCCATTGCATGTAGCCTACAAATACTGCACAGCTCTTTTATTACACTACAATTTATATTTCAGTTTGGACACGCCTCCCTCACATCTAAATCTCTCTGCACATTTTACATCTGCCCCACCTGCAGTGCAATATGGTTTCAGCACAGTTACTTGCTCTTTCTTACTTTATTCCCAACTCATATTCAAGCCCATAGTACTGTACATTGGGGGTCATTCCGAGTTGTTCGCTCAGTAAATTTCTTCGCATCGCAGCGATTTTCCGCTTAGTGCGCATGCGCAATGTCCGCACTGCGACTGCGCCAAGTAAATTTGCTATGCAGTTAGGAATTTTACTCACGTTTTTTTCTTCGTTCTGGTGATCATAATGTGATTGACGGGAAGTGGGTGTTTCTGGGCGGAAACTGGCCGTTTTATGGGAGTGTGTGAAAAAACGCTACAGTTTCTGGGAAAAACGCGGGAGTGGCTGGAGAAACGGAGGAGTGTCTGGGCGAACGCTGGGTGTGTTTGTGACGTCAAACCAGGAATGACAAGCACTGAACTGATCGCAGATGCCGAGTAAGTCTCGAGTTACTCAGAAACTGCACAGAGATGTCTTTTCGCAATATTGCGAATCTTTCGTTCGCAATTTTAACAAGCTAAGATTCACTCCCAGTAGGCGGCGGCTTAGCGTGTGCAAAGCTGCTAAAAGCAGCTTGCGAGCGAACAACTCGGAATGACCCCCATTGTCTGAACTGTTTATCGTCACAATTTTTAATTAAGTTTCCAAATGATTTTAATTACTGCAAGCCTGCTAAAATACACACATGCATACACGCACATACACACACATATACATACACGCAGGCGCCAGTTCTATTCCCTGCTACTGTATGTTACTACATCATTTTCTTTTTATATTATGTAGGTCAGATCTGTGGGCGCTTATTAGAAGCTGCAAGGCAGAGAATTAGGTGAAGCCAGGAAAATGTATAAGTGCATCCACTGCTAGAAATGATGCGTCACTAAAGCAGTTGCATAACAAGAGGAAACCAATTATTAGAGGAATATGTCTCTGAACTTTTTAATTTGCTTTGTGCCCTTGGGAGGTTAGTGCACTGAATGGTAAAGCACTTGATGCTTTTCTTTGACCTATATTCCTGACTGCGGGATATCCACAATAGTCAGTGAATGGCATCAAGGGCAGTCCTCTATTGTGCATCACAAGCGTTATAAGCAAATAATAGCCATGAATGGAATATGGAGCACCCACCTACGTGTAGCTGCTCCCGCCTTGTATTCATTATGTGATGCATCTTTACAAAGAGCTCATTTCCAAGCGGATCTTACAGCTGTTTGTAATTACACTTACCAGACTTAAATAGACTGCTGTATGCAGTGTCTGTGGGGTCAGCACAGTGACTATCACATAATGGGAAACGCAAAGTCACTACAGCTTATAACAGGTCAACTATTAAAAGACTGCTTGTTCCAGAATACAATTAATTGTCCATTTGATTGTTTATTTTTAACTGTATGTGTGGAGACATAAGAGAATTATGTATATGGTTAAATAGTATTATACAGCAAAATTACCCAGTCTTGTTTTATTACGGTTTGTAAAGTGCAATGGAATATGCTGGCACTATATAAGTAACGTTCTATTGTTTTTATTATTACTACTACTAGTATTATTAATAATATTAATATATTTGTAACATATTTTTCTTTTCATATTGCATCTTATACGCATTGCAGAATTAGGGAAAAGCTGCTCACTGTGTCCTAGAGATGCTAGGCTGCAACATAAACCGCACAGGAATTGGTTTTACACACTTGCAAAGTTGCAGAACTTGGCGTGTGACAAAGCAATGGGCGAAATTCAGAATGAGCCCCACACATATTTACAAATGTCTCACATCAAATTGAGTAGGTAATTTAGTGCAAGGACGTAACTAGGGGGGGCTAAGGGGGCATGCGCCCCAGGTGCATGATTTGAGGGGGCGCCAAGGAGTTACAGAGGAGTAGGATTTTTTAGTTTTTTTTTACCGGCAGTGCTGTGCTGCTCCAGTGAGACAGTAGACAGCTCCCAAAGCAATGTACCTGACCCACCTGTCTGCCCACAGATGGCTCCGATGCTGTGCGGGTGAGCTCCAGTACCTGGGATCTTTCCTATGTCGGCTTCTGTCTTAAACGCTCTTCTTTGCCATGCAGTGATGCGACTAGCGTGCGGTGCACCGTACAAGCTGTAGAAGCGCACTGTTTTCGCAGTTAGCAGTCTCAACCTCTGCTTTGCCTCCCAGATGTGAGATTTGGTGTAGCTTATAGGGGGGTGTAGTACAGTGATGTAGTGTACCATATAGGTTATGTAGTGTAGTAATGTATTGCAGTATATAGGGGCATGTAGTGCACTGATGTGGTGTAGCATATAATGGGATGTAGCGTAGTGATGTAGTGTAGCATATAGGGTATGTAGTGTGGTCATGTATTGCAGTATATAGGGGTATGTAGTGTACTGATGTGGTGTAGCATATAAAGGAATGTAGCGTAGTGATGTAGTGTAGCATATAGGGTATGTAGTGCAGTGCATAGGGGTATGTAGTGTACTGATGTAGTTCAGCATGTAGGAGATGTAGTATAGTGGATGTAGTGCAGTGGATAGAGGAATGTAGTGTAGTGATGAAGTGTTATGATATAGTGCAATGTATGGGGACACACAGAGGAGCATGTAGTTGAACACACTCGTGGGGCATGTAACACAGGGCATTTGAGGCACATAGGGGAATATTGTCCAGTAGTATCCCCTTTTTTCAAAATTTTTGATGCTCTGATCATTTTAGTCTGATAGGGTTTTTGTTTTGTGCTTTGTTTTTTTGGGGGGAGTGCGCCAAATTACTTCCTTGCCCCGGGTGACGAACATCCTAGTTTCGGCCCTGTTTAGTGACATCTGCTCCACCTGCAGTGCAACATGGTTTTACCAAGATGCAAAGTTAACCTGGCCATACTGTACTGTACATCAGACCAACTTTCCTCCGACCTAGGGCCTGATTAAGCCTTGGGGGGTGCCCAAGGCACTTAAGACGTTGGTGGTGGTGGGATGGGGGGGGGGGAATAGATTGTGCATACCTCCCAACAAGACCCATTCCAGGAGGGACAACATGCTCTGCTCTCTACCTGGTCTTCCCTCTTAATATCTGATTAATGTCACCTGTGTCGAACCATGTAATTGATTAGAAAGGTGTTTCGATAGGTGATTGCAATCATAACTTAAGAAGGAAGTCCGGGTAGAGAGCATGTTGGGATGTATGGATTGTGTATAATAAAATTAAAACAATTGTATATATTAGATTTAAACTAATAGTTTAATGATGCCTGAGTACTGTTTAGAGCTCCATTAATTGATAGAAAACTTTTTTACAGAGATAAGCGGGTTTGGTTTTCAGAGAACCGAACCCCTCCAAACTTCACGATCCGAGACGGGAACCGAGTCCTGCTCGAGACTTCCCGCCAGACTTGGATTCCAGAATGAGGCAAAACATCATCATCCCGCTGTTGGATTCTCATGGGTTTTGGACTCCATCTAAAAAGCCGCGCGTCGCTGCCATTTTCACTCCGGACTTGGAGAGTGAGGGAGACAGACCTCTGTCTCTCTCTGTGGGTGATGGCTTCGGGTGGGGTCAGTGTGTGCGCTCAAGGGGTGCTTTCCTGTTACTGTGCTGTCCTGGCTGTCACTGGTGTTTCATGTGCTGTTAGGGGTGCTGCAGCTGTACATGGGTGTTGCTGTCCTGGCTGTCACGGTGCTGTACAGGGGCACTGTCCTGTATGCTGTGAAAATATAGGGGTGCTGGCCCTGTCTTGTATGCTGTCAATATTAAGGGGTGCTGTCCTGGCTGTCACTGGTGTTTCATGTGCTGTTAGGGGTGCTGCAGCTATACATGGGTGTTGCTGTCCTGGCTGCTGTGCTGTACAGGTGCACTGTCCTCCTGTATGCTGTGAAAATATATGGGTGCTGGCCCTGTCTTGTATGCTGTAAAAATTCAGGGGTGCAGTGAAAATAAATGTACACTGGCCCTGTCTTGTATGCTGTAAAAATCCAGGGGTGTAGTGAAAATAAATGTACTCTGGTTCTGTCTTGTATGCTGTAAAAATCCAGGGGTGCAGTGAAAATAAATGTACACTGGCCCTGTCTTTATATGCTGTAAAAATTCAGGGGTGCAGTGAAAATAAATGTACACTGCCCTGTCTTGCATGCTGTAAAAATTCAGGGGTGCAGTGAAAATAAATGTATACTGGCCCGGTTTTGTATGCTGTAAAAATTCAGGGGTGCTGTTGTTAATATAAAAGTACACTGGCCCTAACCTGTATGCTGTAAAAATACAGGGGTGCTGTGAAAATAAAGGGGCACTATTCTGTGTGCTGTAATAATAAAGGGATACTGTCCTGTGAAATGGAGAACAAAAAATTTGAAGGAAAAAATACTGAAAGATCAGGAACCACTTCCAGTTCCTAGTACTGGTGCTGAAGCTGCTACTGCCACCAGTCATGACATTGACGAAGCAATTCCATAAATGTCGTCTGCTAAGGCTGATGCCCAATGTCATAGAGGGCATGGAAAATCCAAGAAGCAAAAATTAAGAACCAAAAGAAAAAGAAATGATCTGAAAAGAAATGTAAAATTGACAATTTGCCATTCACGTCACGAAGTAGCAAGGAAAGGCTAAGGCCTTGGCTTATGTTCATGACTGGTGGTTCAGCTTCTCGTGAAGATGGAAGCCCTCCTCCCTCTTGAAAAATGAAAAAAATAAAGCTTGTTAAAGGACAGTAAAAAAACAACTGTGCATTCAGAGAAATCACACATCCCCAAGGAGAGTCCAAGTGTGGCCGCGCTTGCGATGTCTAGGCCTGACCTTCCCAAGACTGTATGGAAAGAGGAGGCTCCTACTACCATTTGCATGCCCCCTGCAAGTGCTGGGAGGAGCACCGCCAGTCCAGTTGCTGATATTGAGATTGAGGGTGTCACTGTAGAAGTACGCCAGGATGAGGAGGATATTGGTGTAGCTGGCATTGAGGAAGAAGTTGACGATGAGGATTCTGATGGTGATGTGGTTTGTTTGAATAAGGCACCAGTGGAGATGGCTGTTGTCCATGGGAGGAAAAAGCCCTTTGTCATGCCTGTGCAAAATACCAAAAAAGCCACCTCTTCGGTGTGGAATTATTTCTCCACAAATCCGGATAACAGGTGTCCAGCCATCTGTTGCCTTTGTCAATCCATAATAAGTAGGGGTAAGGACGTTAACCACCTAAGTAAGAACATCCTCCCTTATATGTCACCTGCAGCGCATTCATCATAAGTCATTGTCAAGTTCAGAAACTTTGGGTAATAGTGTAAGCAGAGTCCACTGACTCCTAAATGATGTGGTTTGTTTGTTTGAATATTATTTATCTGTGAGGATGAGGATGTAAACACTGAAGGGGGGAGAATCTGAGGATGAGGACGACATCTTGCCTCTGTAGAGCCAGTTTGTGCAAGGAGAGATTCATTGCTTCTTTTTTTGGTGGGGGGGCAAACAAAGCAATCATTTCAGCCACAGTCATGTGGCAAACCATCGCTGAAATTATTGGTTTGTCAAAGTGTGCATTTCCTGTTTATACAACATAAGGGTGGGTGGGAGGGCCCAAGGACAATTCCATCTTGCATGTTTTTTCTTTGTCTGCCACATCATTCCAGGGATGCTGCCCCTCTGCCCTATCAGTCCAGGGGTGCTGCCCCACTGCCGTTTAAGTCCAGGGGTGCTGTTGCCTGCCTGCTGTGCTGTGTAGTTCTACAGGGTGCTGCCTGTGCTGTATAAATCCGGGGGTGCTGCCTATCTGCTGTATAAGTCCAGAGGCGCTGCCATATAATTCCAGGGGTGCTGCTGTACTTGATCCTAGGTTTAAATTAAAGCCTAGAGCAGAATATAAAACAAGCTTCGACATCACAAACAGATTTGTGAAAACATGTAGTCGCAAATATGGACTTGGAAATTGCAATTTTGACGAAGTGTTTTCCAATGAGACCACATTTGTGGCCAAAGTCAGTCAGACTCAGAAGAGACATAATCATAATCCAGTGAAATTGCTGGAATCATAATCCAGTGAAATTGCTGGAAAAAAATAGATTTTCCAAACACACCTACAGTATGTCTATATGTCTGCCATATAATTGCAGGGGTGCCCTGTCTGAACCCGCTCATCTACATCTTCTGGTGTGCACTGAGTATCCAGCGTTAGAGAGAGGTTCTTCTCAATTATTTCATGTTAGGGACTCACTCAAATGAATGGCTCCAATTAGTCAACCTTAATTTTGATTTATTATTAATGTTCCACATTTTGGGATTATTTATTTACAAAATGCCCATTTGTTGTACAGGGTTATTTTCCTAAGGACTTCGTAGGGTTATCGCAAGACCTTGCGGTGTTAGAAGAACACAGTTACAGTGATCTTGCATTGCATCAGCTTTCAATTGCACTGGAGCACTAGAAGGGCCAGGAGCTCCTGTGAGGCACATCAATTACTGAATAAGGCCCAGTATGGGGTGTAGTATGGTATGCCGGCGGCTGGGAACCTGGCGGGCAGCATACAGGCGCCTGGATCCTGACCGCCGGCATACCGACAGCTGGGCAAGCGCAAATGAGCCCCTTGTGGGCTTGCTGCGCTCGCCACGCTGCGGGCATGGTGCGCGCTATTTATTCTCCCTCCAGGGGGGTCGTGGACCCCCAAGAGGGAGAATAGTTGTCGGTATGCTGGGTGTCGGGATTCTGGCACCGGTATACTGAGCGCCGGTATCCCAGCGGCCGGAATACTGAATACCACCCCCAGTATGGAGTCTCATGGTGGCTTACAGCCAGGAAGATGTCTGGCTTGATAGGCTGAGGCATGCTGTGGGCACAGAGGTTAGCATTGCTTCATCCCAGTCCTACTTATAGTATGAAATGAGTTTCGACTGTAGAGTGGTAAGCGCCACTAGGGCAGGGGCTCAATAACAAAAAAAATTCTGCTTAGTACTTTACCGAACCCACCTGAACTCAACTTGCCCCATCCGGGGCTGCTGTGGGGTTCAGGAGGGGCTGCTAAAACATCTAAGGGGCTGCTTTATTTAAAAATAAAATCTGAATATAATAAGCAAGACACACAGGTATGCTCACATGTGTGTAACTGGGACACACAGGTATTCTCACATGCGTGTAACTGGGAGCTGTGAAAACCGAAAATAAGGCATCTGCCACAAAACATTTAAATAAAAATGCAATATAAAAATGGGGGGAAAAAAAGCCATGAGATTTTCACAACATAAGTCTCCAGACTCAGTGGAGAGGAAAATATCCAATCTTGATACTGTGGTATACACTAGTTTATTTGCATCCCAGCATTAAATCGAGATTATCTTAATCCCTGAAAATGGAGAAGTGGGTACAAATTCGGATGCTTTGGCCCCTAGTTTTCCAGTTTGTCCAGTAATGTGGTAATTATATATTTGCTTGGTTGAAGTACTTTCCATTCCACACCAATATAGGAGGGGAGGTGAAAGCCTGTGTGTTATTCCTGATTGCGTGTGTCTCTCTAATTTTTAATTGCCTTCTTGACACTGTCCTCTTGCTCTTCTCATAATGTGAAAAGTCATCAAAAAAGGAGGTGGTATGTTTGTAGCTAGCTATGATTTGGAGAACTTGGCAAGCTTTTTCCAGGGGGACACCCTGTCGCTGAAATGATGGGTTTATTAAACTGTGCATGTCCTGTTTAAACAACATAAGGCTGGGTGGGAGGTCCCAAGCACAATTCCATCTTTTTTTTTCTTTGCATCATGTGCTCTTTGGGGCCTAGTTTTTAAAATTGCCATCCTGTCTGCCACTGCAGTGCCACTCCTAGATGGGCCAGGTGATTGTGCCGCCCATTTTTGTTGCTTAGCTTAGTCATCCAGCTGCCTCGGTGAAACCTTTTGGCCTAAAAACAATATTGGGAGGTGTTCAGAATAGACTGGAAATGAGTGGAAATTAATGTTATTGAGGTTAATAATACAGTTGGATCAAAAATACCACCAAATTATGTGATTTCAGCTGTTTTTATGTTTTTTTTTCTTCCAAATAATCCAGATCCAAAATCAAAACCAAAACCCGAAAGGGTGGTTTTTGGCAAAAGCAATCCAGACCCAAAACACGAACGGAGATCCAGATCCGAAACCAAAACACAAAACCCGAAACATGTCCGCCGCACGGTTCCGGTATGAATGTTCGACCATGTTAAGGTCGACAGTCATTAGGTCGACCACTATTGGTTGACATTGACTTGGTCGACATGGACTAATGGTGTAACCACACCTATCCAGATGGGATTGTGCAGTCAGAACTCAGTGTGCCTGGAGGCCAGTCAGGGCTACGAAGCTTGTGTTTTCACCTGTAGGAGGCAGGGAAAACCCAATAACTCTGGAACTTTACTTGAGTGTGAGAAGGCCAGGAGGTCCCTTACCTGTAAAATTCAGGACTGAGATTTTTTGAGATGCAGACTAGCTCCCCAGTATGAGGGGTTTGCATTAAGTTTCTGGATGTGCAGTGCATATGTATAGTAGAAACAATCTGACTAATTGTGAACTGTAATCACTGACTAAAGTTCTTGTGAAATGTCAAGGCACAGAACCGTATATAAGCAGCAAAGCACTCAAAAGAAGACAGCATGCTCACCTTTACAAACTCATTATGGAGCACAGAGACCACTGGAGAGACATGATCTTCTACAACTACAAGAGACAGCCCCTGGAAAACAAGGATCGCTCTGGTCGACCTGGATCCGCCATTACCGAGGACAACATTGCTGCTGTCCGGGCTATAGTTGAGGTGGATGCCAGGGTGACCATGGCCCAGATAGAGTTGGAGATAGGCATATCTACTTGATACTCCACAAAAGCTTGGCCTGAGTAAGGTTCTTGCACACTGAGAGCCCCACCAGCTGACTCGAGAGCAGAAGAAGGGTCGGGTGACTTGGTGCTGCAGCATGCTGGGCAGGTTTGATGGCAGTTGCTCAAGCTCTGGGAGATTATCAGTGGTGATGAATCCTGGCTCTACAGTTTTAATCCTGAGATTAAACAACAGTCGGCCCAGTGGACCCCAGCTGGAATTATGCCACCACCGAACATCTGACGTGAGCTCAGCATGGTCAAGCAGATGGTGGCTGTTTTTGTGTCCAAGACTGGTCATGTAATTACTGTACCTCTTGTGCAGCAGCACACTGCCACAGGGGACTGGTGCACTAACCAATGCCTGCCACAAGTGCTGGATGCCATTTCCAGGCTCTGTCCAAAAACTTGCATTCGTGGTACTCTTCTCCATCACAACAATGCACCTGCCCACAAGTTCAGGAAAGTGGTAGATTTTCTGTCCAACGAATGCATTCAGGGGTTTGGTCATCCACCGTACAGTCCAGACCTAACCCCCTGTGACTTCTTCATGTTCCCACCAATCAAGCGCAAGATGTGTAGGATTTGTTTTTACTCACCGGATGCTGTAGAATCCAGCATGTAGAAGACATACCTGCTTCAGACTAGTTCAGCTGCTTCACCAAGTGGTTTGAGCGCATACAACTTTGCATAGACTTCTCTGGAGAATGCTTTGAAAAAATGTAATGTTCAATTGGTTTCTAAATACAATACTTTTTGTGCATTTGGACACCTATTGCACACCCCTCGTATAGTGAGGAACGGAGAAGTGAGTTAGTAAACTGCATAGGGGCGAGGCTATTAGCTATTTTCAGTTTGATATGAACTGCCAGTAAAGCATTATTTTTATTTATTTACCTGAAAGCTGTGTGTGGACCCTGATTAAGTACCTGGACAGTGTACCACTCTACCAAGCTATTTACCCCAGATTGCCTGAATGGTAAGTATTAAATCTTCTCACTCAAATCAATACCCATCAGGGCCATCTTAAAAGCAGTGTAGGCCCCTGGTCAAAGCAATGCACTGGGCCCCCTACCCATCCACTAGGGGGCAGTAGAGCGTGTTCTATCTTCCTCTCAGCATGTAGGACCTGGAGCAGTAATTTCTGCTAATTACTCCTTACTGCACAGATAGTGGAGATACGGGAGGGGGGGGGGGGGGGGGGGGGAGAACACTAAACTGTAGAAGGGGGCATTGGGATGAATGAAGGGGCCCCAGTACATGACTTCCAGGGTGGTAGGGGTTGTTTAATATGCAGGGGAGGGATGGATAGTGGAGTGGTCTTCATTTTCCAGTAGGAGGGCAGCTTGCTTGACTGCAGATATCTCCAGTTCCTGGCATAGATTTCTTAGCTTTCAATGGGATAAAAAACTAGAGAGTCCAACATTTCAGGAGGTACTGGGTACTTAGGGATTAGAGATCAAGAGCCAGAGCAATCCACCAACAAAAAAATAAAACTGCATACCTGGCATGTGGAGTTGGGCCAGGGACCAGCTGCTGGAAGGCTTATATCTCTGGTTCTGGGCAAATTAGAGACAAGCTGCCAGTGTTGACTAAAATGGGAGAGTCTCAGCTTTTTGACCATACCCTCAGAAAAACTGTAAGTCAGACAGAACCTGAGATATATGCCTGTGAAGAGCAATTAACAGGCTCAGATAGGGACTACTGCTTTGAAGTCTCATATCTCCGGTTCCCCATGGCCGATTTTAAAAAATCTGGTACCCCTGGAAAAAAACGTATACTTCTGGGGCCTTTGGGCAACTGCCATCGAGCCCATTCAAATAGACGTCCCTGATACCAATTGTAAATGATTCAGATGACTTAAAGTATGGCAAGGGCCTTGTCGTGCAGGGATGTGTTTGCCAAAAACGAAATTCACTCAATCTGTGATGGTGCCGTTATAAAGATGGGCAATATAATGAAGGAGTCCTGTAGTTTTCCATTTTCCTTTTATTCATACTAGATTTGCTTGCTTTCCCCCTTTGTGCTTCCTGTAAAACATATTGTTCTAATAAATAAGTTATACTGATGGTTGTATGAAAAGGTTATAAAGTTAATTATGAATTATATTCTATATTCTGCTGCAACTATTTCGGAAATAATCCAGTGTTAATGTTTGTTACTGAATTCTCAGAAATCTTATATTTTGACCTTAATAAGCCAGACACACTATTATTGTACATTTATGCTATATGCCAGCATTTCCAGCATTTCTATTGATGACATTGTGTACAGTTGTTATAATCCAAATATTTTTTGAAACAAAAACTGTTAGTGCTATTTAGTATGTTTAATTTAGCTTTCAATTTCCAAAAATCTCATTTTATAGAGAAAGCCTCTTAAAACTAAAGCATAGGCAAAACACTGTGACTTAGACGCATGCGCAGTGAGTTAGACGCATACAGAGTGTGATTTAGATGCATGCGCAGTGTGATTTATACGCATACACAGTGTGATTTATACGCATGTGCAGTGTGTGTCAGTCCTGCTGCCGACACATGGAACGTTTGGCTGTACACACATCTGCAAGCTATATCGGCATCAGCTGTGCTGCAGGCTTGACCTTATATGTCTGGCAGTTACAGATATATTGGGTGTACACATCCACTGATGCACTACAGATATATTGTTTGTCGCTTGAAAGAACAACATATCTTTCTCTTACGTCCTAGAGGATACTGGGAATCCATTTAGTACCATGGGGTATAGACGGGTCCACTAGGAGCCATGGGCACTTTAAGAAATTGATAGTGACCAGACTCAGATTAGAAAATGTACCCGGAGGAGCCGGTCATGTGTCTGGAAGCTCCTGAAGAGTTTTCTGCATTTATTTTCTGTGCTTGTTGTTTTCAGGCAGGACTGGATGGCACCAGCCTTGAAGGGTTAATGGTCCCATTCCCCGCTGACAAGACACTAGCTCTTGAGGGAACTATTCGCAAGCTCCACAATGGCGAGCGTACATTCCCGCAGCATGCCGACACCCCTAACAGAGCCAGAAGAAAGAAAAGTGGTGAGTACTAAGCCGACATTCCGGTTAGCGGTCGCCGACCATTATGGCGGCATGAGGTTACGGAGACGCACGGCTTCTAAATGGGGTGGACTGCGTCTCCCGCTGTGTAAGGACACAGACACTGAACAGTGGACACAGTACCCAGACTGGCAACAAAGCCATAAAAGGAGTTGGTCTCCATTTTATGTACTTAGACACATACAGCCAGTATAAAAAAGAGTGGGACCACGCGCCACTGAAGGGGCGGGGTTTAACTATGAGTGGATTCACTATGAGTTGATCCAGCAGCTCACCAGCACCATTTTCCCTCTGCAGCTGACACAGACGCTGACTGACAGGGACGCGCAGCTCCTCCGGAGAGACTCCAGATTACCTCAGTGGTACCGGGGGGGGGGGGGGGGGGGGGGGGATGAGCGATTATCAGTGTACTGAATCCCTAATTTAGTCTGTGACCCAGCTAAGCTTGGCATTAGCGTTAAGGGCGCCACGTGCTGGTTCCATACTCCCTCTGTGTCTCTCTGGAATGACTCTTTGTTGGTTAATTGTGCTTTTAACCTTCTCCTGTGTGTGTGCTGTCACTGCTGCAGTATGTCAGGCAAAGAGTGTGTTTCATGTAAGGCACAGTGTTCTTCTTCCTCAGGGGATTCACTGGTGTGTACTCAATGTAGTGTCCCTTCCCAGGCTAGTGGGGCAGAACCAGCATAGCTGGACTCCAATAGGGGAATGATTTCCACAATCTCTACTAAGTTATCTTGGACCGAGAAAGAGATGCAATATTTAAGACAATCCATGACTGAGTTTATGAAAAGAGACTCAGTACCCAAACCAGCATCTCAGTCCCCTGCCATTTGTCCGCAAAAACGCACTAAGGCCCTTATCCTGCAGTCTGACGTGGATGATGAGGGGTCACAAATGGAGTTGGGTGAGGTGGACTTAGTGATGGGGGAGGGTACTCTGTCGCAGGGAATAGAAGCTCTCATAGAAGCTATCAGAGAAGTTCTAAATATACCTGATAAGGTGACAGAGGAGAGAAAGGAATCTTATTTTAATATAAAAAAGAAATCCTCAGCCTCTTTTCCTGTGTCAAAGGAACTAAATACCCTGTTTGAAGAACCGTGGGTTATTCCTGAAAGGAAATTTCAAATCCCTAAACGGTTGTTATCATCCTTTGCATTTCCTCCTGAGGATAGGAAAAAATGGGAAAATCCACCGATAGTGGATGCATCAGTATCCAGGCTTTCATGAAAAATTGTATTGCCTGTCCCAGGTGCAGCCTCCCTAAAAGACGCGGCTGACCGCAAAATTGACACTACGCTCAAATCCTTGTATACAGCTGCTGGGGCGGCCCAGAGACCCACTATAGCATATGGGGATTACAAGAGCCATTGCCAAATGGTCGGTTACCTCATTGAAGGGTTAGACACCTTGCCTCAGGAGGAAGTTATCTTGTTCCTACAGCATATACAGGACTCTGCAAATTTTATGGTGAAAGCCATAAAAGAAATAGGCTTGCTTAATGCACGCACTACGGCTATGACAGTGTCTGCACACAGGGTTCTATGGCTACGCCAGTGGACTACGAATGCGGACTCCAGGAAAGGCGTGGAAGGACTCCCTTTCACAGGTGAGGCCTTATTTGGAGATGAATTAGACAAATGGATCTCCAAAGCTACTGGGGGTAAGTCCACATATCTTCCTTCTGCAGCACTCCCAGCTAGGAAGGCCTACTCAGGTCCCAATTTACAGTCCTTTCAGACTGCCAAGTTTAGGGGCAAACCCAGAGGTTCTTATACAGCCACCAGAGGTGCTAGAGGTAACCACGCAAGCCAGCAATTGCCGGTTCACAGGAACAGGGCTCAAGCTCTGCTTCTTCAAAACCTTCAGCATGACGGTGGACCGCGATGCCTGGAAGACTGGCAGGTGGGAGCCCGGCTAAAATTCTTCAGTCACATCTGGACAAGTTTATGCCAGGATCCCTGGGTCACAGATCGTATTTCCCAGGGCTACAGACTGGAGTTCCAGGAGCTTCCACCTCACAGATTCTTCAAATCAGGCTTACCAGTTCACAAGAGGCAAGTATAACTTTACAGGAAGCCATTCAAAAACTGGTACAGACTCAGGTCATTGTTCCAGTTCCACCTCATCTTCAAAACAAGGGGTACTATTCCAACTTGTTTGTAGTACCAAAACCAGACGGTTCGGTAAGACCGATTCTGAACCTCAAGTCGTTGAACCTGTACTTACGAATCTTCAAATTCAAGATGGAGTCTCTGAGAGCGGCGATCTCGGGTCTGGAGGAGGGGGAATTCCTATGTCTCTGGATATCAAGGATGCGTACCTTCAGATTCCGATCTGGCCACCTCATAAGGCTTATCTGTGGTTTGCACTGCAGGACTGTCACTACCAGTTCCAGGTCCTGCCATTTGGTCTCTCCATGGCACCAAAGGTGTTCAGCAAAGTGATGGCAGAGATGATGTTTCTGCTCCGCAAACAGGGAGTGAACATAATTCCGTACCTGGATGATCTTCTGATAAAGGCACTGTCCAGGGAGCGGTTGTTGGACAGCACTGGCCTCTCAACCAGACTACTCTTGGATCACGTGTGGATTCTAAACCTACCAAAATCTCACCTGGAACCAACACAGAGGCTTCCTTTCCTGGGATTGATACTGGACACCGAGTCTCAGAAGGTGTTCCTTCCCTTGGTAATCCATCGATGGTTTGGGCTGTCCTAAAGCCACCCCAGATCTCGGTGCATCTGTGCATTTGCCTTCTGGGGAAAATGGTGGCTTCTTACAAGGTGCTTCAGTATGCAAGGTTTCATGCGAGGCTCTTCCTCCTAGATCTGTTGGACAAATGGTCCTGATCGCATCTTCACATGCACCAGAGGATCCGTCTGTCGCCAAAAACCAGGATCTCCCTCCTGTGGTGGCTACAGACTTCTCACCTAGTCGAGGGTTGGAGGTTCGGGATTCAGAATTGGATTCTGCTAACCACAGACGCAAACCTCAGAGGTTGGGGAGCAGTCACCCAGGGGTGCAGTTTCAGGGAAGATGGTCAAGTCAGGAAGTTGTCTTTCCAATAAATGTGATGGCAGTGACATACATAAACCAACACGGCAGAACGAAAACCACAGCCGCAATATCAGAGGTGTCAAGAATTATCCTCTGGGCAGAAAAAAATACCATGGCATTGTTAGCAGTCTTCATTCCGGGAGTAGACAACTGGGAAACAGACTTCCTCAGCAGACACGACCTGCACCCGGAGGAGTGGGGCCATCACCTGGAGGTATTCTGGCGGTTGACACATCAGTGGGGATATCTGCAAATCGACATAATGGCCTCTCGACTCAACAAGAAGCTCAAGCGGTATTGTTCCAGGTCGAGAGACCCACAAGCAGTGGCGGTTGACTCTCTGACAACTCCGTGGGTCTACCAGCTGGTGTACGTGTTCCCTCCACTTCCTCTTATCCCAAGAATTCTAAAAAGAATAAAAAGGGAAAAGGTTCAAGCAATCCTCATTGCTCCGGACTGGCCACGAAGGGCCTGGTATGCAGATCTTCTCGAGATGCTGCTCGAAGACCCATGGCCTCTACCTCTTTGCGAGGATCTTCTGCAACACGGCCCGTTTGTCTAACAAGACTTACTGCGGCTACGTTTAACGGCATGGAAGTTGAATGGCTGATTCTAGCCAAGAGAGGGATTCCTGACAAGGTCATCCCGACTATGATCCAAGCCAGTAAGGGGGTAATGTCTAAACATTACCACCGTATTTGGAAGAAATATGTCTCTTGGTGTGAGAGCAGACAATATTCTGTGGTGGAATTTCATCTATGACGTTTCCTGATTTTTTTGCAGTCGGGAGTGGATGTGGGCCTACGTCTAGGCTCCATAAAAGTCTAGATTTTGGCCTTGTCTATTTTCTTTCAGAATCAATTGGCTTCTCTCCCTGAGGTCCAGACGTTCTTGAAAGGTGATCTGCACATCCAACCTTTCTTTGTGTCTCCCACGGCAATTTGGTGCTGCAGTTTCTCCAATCGGACTGGTTTGAACCGTTGCAGGAGGTTGATGTAAAGTACCTTGCGTGAAAGTCCGTCACACTGTTGACCTTGCTTCAGCAAGACATGTGTCGGAGCTAGGGGCATTGTCTCACAAGAGCCCCTACCTAATTTTCCATGAGGACAGAGCTGAACTCAGAACTCGTCAGCAATTTCTTCCTAAGGTGGTGTCTGCGTTTCACATCAACCAACCTATTGTGGTTCCAGTTGTTACGGACACCTCTGCTACTTCAAAGTCTTTGGATGTTGTGAGGGCTTTGAAGGTGTATGTAAAGAGCACAGCTCGTCACAGGAAATCGGACTTGCTGTTAGTTCTCTATGATCCCAATAAAATTGGGTGTCCTGCTTTAAAGCAGTCAATTACACGCTGGATCAGACTCACTATCCAGCATGCTTATTCCATGGCAGGCTTGCCGGTTCCAAAATCTGTACAGGCCCACTCTAGTAGGTCGGTGTGTTCTTCTTGAGCGGCTGTCTAGGGTGTCTCGGCTTTACAGCTCTGCCGAGCAGCTACTTGGTTGGGTTCGAACAAGTTTGCTAATTTTTACAATTTCGATACTTTGGCCTCTGAGGACCTTCAGTTTGGTCAATCAGATCTGCAGGAACCTCAGCACTCTCCCACCCAGTTTGGGAGCTTTGGTACTTCCCCATGGTACTAAATGGATTCCCAGTATCCCCTAGGACGTAAGAGAAGATAGGATTTTAATTACCTACCGGTAAATCCTTTTCTCGTAGTCTGTAGGTGATACTGGGCGCCTGCCCGGTGCTTCGTTCTTCCTGCACTGTTACTTGGTTACATATTCTGGTTTGTTCAGCTGTTACTGTTCATGTTTCAAGTTTGGTTAGCATGGCTTTCCTCTTGTTTAGTGTGTGCTGGTTCGTAATCTCACCACTTTCCTTATCTATCCTTCTCTCAGAGTATTTCTGTCTCCTCGGGCACAGTTTCCTAGACTGAGTCTGGTAGGAGGGGCATAGAGGGAGGAGCCAGTGCACACTATCAATTTCTTAAAGTTCCCATGGCTCCTAGTAGACCTGTCTATACCCCATGGTACTAAATGGATTCCCAGTATCCCCTACGAACTACGAGAAAAGGATTTACCGGTAGGTAATTAAAATCTTTTTTTTTTTAGTGTGTACCCAGCTCAAGAAAGTAGACCCAAAGCTGGGTACACACTTAGCAATGTGTACCCAGTCCGACATTGCTGGCAATGGGACCTGGCATGCGGCAAGTGCAGCATGTAATCGCTAGCAACAGTACCCATCGACCCTGCCCCAGGGCCGACGGGGATGTCTCTAGTGACCCACGGGAACATGCATATCATGGGAACACAATAAACAATGTACCTGATATGTTGCTCGGATTCATGGGATTGGGTAACATATCAGGGGGAATGTAATCGAGTGCAAGAACCAGGAAGTGCAGGACTTTGGGAAAAATCCAATTAGCTGCGAAGAGTGCGAAGTGCCGTTGCCACAGCATGTAAACGTGTACCCAGCTTTACATAAAACAGACTATTAACCACATATGTCAACATGTAAATAATGTTTTATTTACATTTATAATGCATACATATGTTTTGGCTCCATGTGTACTGTTTTACGTTTTTGCTACATGTATATGAAGAATAAATTAAATAAGTGGAATATGGTTCTGTATTTATTTATTTAAACAAAAATATCAAAATGCCACATATAATAATACATATTGAGTTTCCTATACCAGGGCCAAACACAGTATTTGTGAAGGGGGGTTTCCGAAGGGGTGGAGCCAAGCATAGGGGGGTGGAGACTGATGTGCCTTCTAATAGTGATGTAATATGCAAAAAATAATATATATATATATATATATACACACACAAAAAACAGCAGAATCCTTATCTTGCGCCCAAATAAAAGCAGCACTATAGGAGAGATTTCTGTTGAAAAATCTCAATAACATACAAATTAAAACACAATTCCCGAGTGCGCTATATTAGAAGTAATTACAAAAAATCTTCCAAGTAGACTCAAGTGGATGTCTACGAAGTACTGAAGAACAATAATTCCTGGGGTCCTGAAAAACAGATGACCCCTTTTCAAGGTGTGAGCTCAAAAAAAGGGGGTGTCTTCACAAAATTGGATTAATAACTGACAGATCCAACGCGTTTCGTCTACACAACTTCATCAAGATTAACAATATAAAGAAAAAAAGTAGAACCATATCAAAATTGGGAAATCTTTGTATGAGAAGGTCTCACAAATGCCTTACGGGTGAATAAATTCATCATATATTTAGTTGTTAATAAAGGCTTAAAGTACCACTCATCTGAGAAATGGCAACAGCCATGTACCAGTGTTCGCTGTATCACCTGAATAGAATTATCTCATTTTTGAATACGTAAATGATTTGGCTCAGACTTTGGCAAACAGATAAGGATGTCACAATGGTATGACTGATTGTACAAACATCAAGGTATGAACACTGAAGCTTTGAGGAAGCTCCAGGAAAAAGCGAAATGCGTTAGTGAAACAATTGATGACAGTACCATTCATCTTGGATATCCCCGGTTAATGCTGTGTAAGTGCCAGAGAGAAACAATTGATGACAGTACCATTCATCTTGGATATCCCCGGTTAACACTGTGTAAGCGCCTGACACCAGCGGTAATTCACCAGTGAGATTCTTGGGGACTGCAGCGGCTCATTTCATGTGGGAGGTCGGAGACGTCCGGAGCCTCCTAGCCGCACCCGCACGGCACCCACAGTGAGTGTCCAGCTGGATCAGTCTTCTAAATTGAGACGGAGGGTGAGCGCATTGTAGCTAAGCCTGCCTAGGCTATTTGAAACCTGTTGTCATTCACAAGAAATTTGTTGAGACTTTTTAAATATCAATTGATGAACCTTTTATCTTAATATATGGTCTCTGCTCAATTGACAAGTGAACTACCTGTGGTCATTTACAAAATACATCAGTGATGATGATACTTTTCACATGAGAGACTGTGGACTTGGTTTATATCTAATATTTAATATCTGATCCTCCTGCATACAGATCTTCATTATATAGCCGGCTATTAGAAGCAGGATCCAATTAGGTTCTCATATATGGTTAATGGTGCATGTATACAGTTTTTAATTATTTGTATTTGTGTACACATATTTATTTAAAGGTGTATATGATTAATTAATTGAATAAATGCTTTTATAATACACATGTGAATTCACTCTAATTTCCTGTTAGATCAGATTAGCGCAGAGTGTCTTGTAAGATTATAAACACTGGAGCTTCCCCAGTGTTAATCACAATCAGATCTGGAAATCCTCTGTATCACTGATACATGTGGAAGTATATACACACACACACACACACACACACACACACACACACACACACACACACACACACACACACACATGCAGTATAGGAATGTGTGTATGTGTGTGTGTATATATATATATATATATATATATATATATATATTTTGGTGCATAAGTCTCCAGTCATTCCTATAGTAGGTACAGATAGTTCTATATCAATGTGGGGACTTCAGAAGAGGAAGAAATACTGTATAGCCCTCCCCAGCACTTTTGCAGAAACCCATGCTATTTATCAAGCCACTGTCCATGTATGTGCCCCGGCGTCCTGCCATCTGGCCCCCACTTGCTCACCTCATATAGTGCAGCCTGATGCGGGCTGCAGGCGCGTCAGTCTTTACCTGCAGCTGTCAGCATGGAAGCAAAGTCACCCGGCCAGCCCCGCTCTCAAAGTCCAATGTAAACTTCCTTGGAGGAGCTGCGCGCTGATGCTGCAGCTCCACCTAGCTACGGATGCAGCCTGCTGCTAGCCCAGCCCTGGTGTCTATGTGGAGGCAGCTGCCGCATCAACCCAGCTCCTCCGTTTTCTCAAAAAAAATAATATAAAAAAATATCGGAAAGCTGCAGCGATAGATCGGTGGAGGGGGGGGGGGGGGTTTCTAGGTACTCAGAAACTCCCCCTGCGTGTGCTTGTGCATACCCCAAATTCTGAAATATGGAATATATAGAAATACACAATTTTTTGAGCATACTTGAGATAGTGACCCCTTTGCTTTCTGATGTGTCAGTGGACGCAAACTTTGTTTAATACACAAAATTATTAAAATATTGTGTAAAATGTCCTTCAGGCTGTGTGTACAAGGTGTATATGAAACATTTTGCTTTCTGTGTTTAGACTTGGGTCCCAATCCCAAGATATCTCATTACTCTATGCACATATTGCAAAATACAGAAAAGTTTGATATTCAAAATACTTCTTTTCCTAAGCATTTTGGATATGGGTTACACAACCTGTAATAATAATAATAATAATAATAATAATAATAATACAAATGATAACAACTATAATAATAGAAACAAAAGACTGACATTCCGCTGAGATTGAATCTGTGGAATAGGTTGTGCAGTTATTCTTAGAAAACATCAGTGAGTTTTATTCATAAACTGTTCTCAAAACACAGTGTGTTGTTTCCGAGAACCTGTGATTCACAATGTAGCACAGCACTATATTACACAGCTGCCAATTCCTGAGAATTAAAACTATTTTTGGTGAGCTGTATGTAAAAAGCAGTTTAAAGCTGCGTTAATGTGGCACCCCACCAGAGCTTGTAGAGACATTTATTCAATCTAATGTATATAGCTGATATTGGGGTAAATGTATGAACATGGTGATATGGAGTGGAAGTGGTATCAGCGCATGTTATGTGCGCTATACCGCTCCCCCCCCCATGTATGATAGCTGCAGCGTGGGCAGGGTGACATATCGGTGCTGTTATCTAAAAGATAGCAAGCCAATATGTGTGGCCAAAGTATGATGCTGACTGTTTTCACACCTGCAGCTGTCAATTTCGACAGCTGCATGGTGTCAATGCCCATACACCACAGCAGGGACAGAGCTGTCCCTGGCTGTGGCGGGCACCGGCTCTGCGCTGGGGATCTCGTGTGAGTAGCGAGATCCCGAGCATGCGTAGAGGAGCCGGGCAGGGAGACAAAGCGGTTGTGTCTATGTTGCCTTCGTGCTAAGGACCTGGACGTGACAAAACGAGAGGGCAGGAGAGCACTTCCGCCCTTACAGCATCTAAATGTCTCCTTCGTTCTCCGATCGTTTGGGGCAAATTTATTTCTCTATGCAGCATTGGACCCTCGCGGGCTCGCTTTGCTCGCCACGCATCGGGCTCGGTGTCTCGCTTCTCTCGCCACACTTTACTATTTTAAATAGATTGTGACATGGACCCAGGGGGTTATGGGAAAGGTCCTTAGCGCAAAGAGAATCTAGACGCTACCGAGACATAGCGCGTCAGGTCTGTAAAACCGCAATTACACTGCATAGCTCACACTATCAAGAGGATAAGGACAGCAATTACATCAAGTAAACTCATTGCTTACCAGCAGCTTCACCTGCACTCCCATTACTAAAGGTTATTGCTGAAGCAGCGCATAGGAAAGATTGCTACAGTGTACAGTTATTGCTGACAGGAGAAAATTGCAGAATCCAAACAGGACCAGCTCATGTTTTAAACCTTCACTTTCACATTCACCTCAGACTTAATAGCTGTTCTCAGGAGATTAAAGGGGGGTATACATGGAGGGATCAGTGCTTAAATTCTAAGCAATCTGACTAGATTGTTTATAACTTAAGCACAGATCGTGTGTATCCCCTACAGTGATAGTGATGCGCGGACCCGCATGACGTTATCACTGGTGCTAGATTGGCCTGCATGCATGACCGCTGGGTGAAATGAGTGGCCCCTGTCTGCCCCCGTCGCTCAGCACACATCGCGCTGTGCTGAGCGGTCACTGATAGATCGCTCAGGACACATCTCTCCCTGTGTGTACGGGGCTCACATTCAATTCCAGTGCACTAAAGACCCTATAAAGCTAGCGATATAACTTGCAATGTTTATACAGAGCCCTAATTGCAGAAATGTTTTAACAAAATAATTTCAGTCCTTGTAATTCAAATGTGATAAGATTGTTGAAAGTTAATTTATATTTAGGTGCTTCTGATTTATGCATCTAACCAAAGTTTTTATCAAATGTGATAATCTTATACAATTATTACGGCGGAGGAAACCTACCCTGATGTGCTACAGAAAAATAAAATAAACCCTTCACAGAAGACTGTAGAATTTATGTCTGAGTGTATTAGAAGTTAAATTCTAATTGAGCGGCTGGTAAAAAGCCAGCTCATCAGCTACAGTACCTCTCTGACAACTCCATCCTTGATCCTCTACAATCTGGATTTCACCCACTGCACCAAAACTGTCCTTGTGAAAAAGTCACCAATGACCTGCTTTCGGCCAAATCCAGGGTCACTACTCTCTGCTCATTCTCCTGGACCTCTCTGCTGCCTTTGACCAGAGCCGGCCCTAACCAATATGATGCCCTATGCAAGATTTTGGCTGGTGCCCCCCTAGCACCACCGCTGGTTCCGCCTCTTACCTTGCATCTCTTTCCCAGCACCATCACCCCTCACCCATAGCAGTCCTTATTTTGGTGTTTGTACCCCCTATATTTTAAATAGGAACAGTTCGCACATTTGGCGCACAGCCCAAAAAGGGGTGTGTTTTTGCTGGCAAGAGGCATGGCAATAGTAACCCCAATTCCAATTACGTCACACAATACTGCAACTTTATTCACATTTGATCATGTGATAGTGTCCATAATTCATATTATATCCCACAGTAGTATCACTTTACCTGATAAACGTTATTCCTCACACTGAATTGCTCCTTACTCACATTACACCACACCTTATTGCTCTTTATTCACATTAGACCACACAGTAGTGCACTTTCTATACGCAACGCCACATAGTAGAGCACCTTATACACATAATGCCACACATTAGTAAAGCATTTATACACATAATTACACACAGTAATGCACCTGACACATATGAGACATATAATTAATGTCCTTATAAATATAATGTGCCTTACACATTATGACAACCTTTATTAATGCTCTTTTACACATAATGTCCCTTACACATATGCCGTACATTATTAATGCCCTTATACATGTAATGACACACATAGTGCCCCCTACACATTTGCTGCACATTATTAGTGTCCCTATACACATAATGACACACATACAGTAGTACCCTGTTGCACATATGCCGCACATTATTAATGCCTTATACACATAATGACACACATAGTGCCCCCTACACATATGTTGCACATTATTAATGCATTTTTACATGACACACATAATGCTCCTTACACATATTCTGAACACTACTGCACAATCAACCCAATCACATGCACACAGCACTCACACTGCCACTAACACTGTGACCTCTGCTTCTGGTTGGATACAGATGTGTCCTCATAAATCTTGCCTCAATGCTAATGTCGGTCACCTTTTTTAATGAAAATGCATCTTATTTGCATTGCTATGTAGCTAGGATGCACAAGCAGCTTCTGCTGATTAAAATGATATGCAGCATGCCTATATACTGTGTGAGACTGTGGCTGTATCTGCATATGAAATGTTACATACAGAATATAGGCATGCCGCATATCATTTTAATCAGCAGAAGCTGCTGATGCCCCTAGGCATATCAAATGCCCTAGGCAATTGCCTAGTTTGCCTATGCATATGGCCGGCTCTGCCTTTGACACTGTGGATCTTCCTCTCCTCCTCTGCATCCTACAGACCATTGGCCTCTCCAGCTCTGTACTTGCCTGGTTCACCTCTTACCTCACTAACTGCTCCTTCTTGGTGTCTGCCTCTGGCTCCATCTCACCCCCTTCCATCCTCCCAGTCAGTGTCCCCCAGGGTTCTGTCTCTGGCCCCCTTCTCTTCTCCCAGTACACATCTTCCCTGAGTGCACTCATAAGCTCCTTCAGGTTTCAATACCACCTCTATGCCTATGATACGTAACTATGTCTCTCCTCTCTTGACCTATCTCCCTCTGCCCTTTCTCAGGTATCCAGCTACCTCTCTGTCATCTCCTCCTGGATGTCTGTCTGAGCGCTCCCTGAAGCTTAACATGGACAAAACCAAACTCATCGTCTTTCCCCCATTCAGAGTTTCCACTCCCCCTAATATCTCTATCACTGTTGACAACACCATCATCTTACCTGTTCCCCAACTCCACTGTTAGGGTGTGACTCTTGGGTCCTACCTCTCCTTCACTCCCCACATCCAATCTCTGGCTCAATCCTGTTGGTTCAAGCTACGCAACATCACATGCATCATGATTCACTCTGCATCAGACCATTAGCCCTTATTTTGCATAACATCTGTATAACTGGTGTCCTATAACTTTGTCATTATTTGTATGCATAGGAGACCATCTTGTATTTATTGCTGTTTGATTCATTTATTGTTAAAGACAAGTGACACATTTCTGGTGTCACTTGTATTCTGAATATATTGCACTAAGGAAGGACATATGCATATGCTTACTTCAGGTGAATAACTTTTCTTGTGCCAGATTACAATTTCATCAATTATACTGAGCCCAAACCTTTAAAATCATTGTGCGCTTGTATTTTGCATCCTACTACAGCGTCCAAATGCATTGTCTTACTGTCGCCACTAGAAATTCCAGTAGATTACTTCAGCATCAGGCTAGAAATCGTTAATACTCTGTAACATAGGTGGTCATTCCGAGTTGTTCGCTCGTTGCCGTTTTTCGCAACGCAGCGATTAGCTGGAAAATGCGCATGCGCATGGTACGCAGCGCACATGCGCTAAGTTATTTAACACAAAACTTAGTAGATTTGCTGGTGTTCATGCGGTGCTTTTCAGTCGCACTGCTGATCGGTGAGTGATTGACAGGAAAGGGGCGTTTCTGGGAGGTAACTGAGCGTTTTCCGGGAGTGTGCTAAAAAACGCAGGCGTGCCAGGGAAAAATGCAGGAGTGGCTGGAGAAACGGGGGAGTGGCTGGCCGAACGCAGGGCGTGTTTGTGACGTCAAACCAGGAACTAAACAGACTGAGGTGATCGCAATCTAGGAGTAGGTCTGGAGCTACTCAGAAACTGCAGGGAATTATTTAGTAGCAGTTCTGCTAATCTTTCGTTCGCTATTCTGCTAAGCTAAGATACACTCCCAGAGGGCGGCGGCCTAGCGTTTGCAATGCTGCTAAAAGCAGCTAGCGAGCGATCAACTCGGAATGAGGGCCATAGTCTGTATTAGATTAACTGCCACAGGGGTCTATATGCTAAGGCTTGGAGAGAGATAAAGTGGATGGAGATAAAGTACCAGCCAACCAACTCCTAACAGTCATTTTATAAACCCCGCCTGTATCATAACAGTTAGGAGCTGATTGCCTGGTACTTATTATCTCCATCCACTTTGTGTCTTTCCAAAGCATAGTACATAGATCCCTAAATGACTTGTCTCTTTGTAAAACTCTGTATCATGGAGAGAAGAGTGAGAGTACCGACCCCAGCTCATCTATCCCTGGATCAGTCCCCCTTCTATCCCTCTCCTGAAAATATACTTAAGTAGCAGACTGCTGTGACTTCAGCACCAGTCTTGTACACAATTCCTCTTTGGGTGGTTCTGGAGGAGGGCCATATGCCAATGCTCTTCGTGGCAGAGCAGCGCTATAAGTGGCTGTCAGCTCTCTGAATCTCTGTATATGGAGATGAATGTAGTAAGGACCACACTCTAGATCCCCGCCTCTGCAAACCTGGCTCTAGTTCTTGGCAGCACCTCTTGATCAGATGTGCTCTGGCCCTATAGCAGTGGCGTAATTATAAATTAGGAGCACCCCTCCCAAAAAGTTTCAGGGCCCCCTATCCCATGGTACTTGCTTGTTGTCAGGGGATTCCCCAGTCTGCGGTCCTGTCGCACTTGCCCCCATTTAAAAATGTCCCTCCCAAAATGTTCGCCTCCTCCTTTAGCATCCTTAATAACTGGCTTTGGCCATTTTAGGAGGGACATTTTCAATGGGGGCAGACACAACAGGAACGCAGAGAAATTTCTCTAGGTCCAGGCAGTTGCATAACAAGAGCCCCCACAGACCCCAATGCCCACAGGCCACCCAGCACTTCCAAGCCACCGCAGGTCTGCGATGGCCGCTGTCCTATATCTAATTCCCCCTCTACCCCCACTTACATTTATCCTTTATAGCCAGTGCCCCCTCCTAATCCAGTTACATTTAACCTGTAGCCAGTGCCCCCTCCCCCCTTTATTAAATGTATCTGATTAGCAGAGTCCCCCTTTTCCTCAGTTACATTTATGCTATAGCCAGTGCCCCCTCTCCCCCCTCAGATGCATTTTTCATATAGCCAATGTCTCACTCCCGTCCAGTTACATTTATCCTATAGTCAGAGCCTTCTCTCCACTCCCTATTACATTTATCCAATAGCTAGTGCCCCCTCCCCAAGTTATATTTATCCTATAGCCAGTGCTCCTTCACCCCCAGTTCAATTTAACCTATAACCAGTGCCCCCACCCCAGTTACATTTATCCTATAACCAGTGTACCTTTCCCCCAGTTACTTTTATCTTATAACTAGTGTCCCCTCATGCCACCGCTCTCACATTTGTTCTAAAGCTAGTGTTCTCTCTCCCAACCAGTTATGTTTAACCCAAAAACAGTGACTGCCACAAATAGTGCTCTTTGTGGCTCCAGACTGTGTTGAGTCCACCCACTGCCGGGGCCATCCAGAACAGGAGGAGGGATGCCAAGGAGAGTCAGGCATGCCTGGTGCATATATGGCAGTAGGTGCACCCACAATGCAGAGTACCAGGTGGGTAGTGATCAGTAGCTGAACATTGCACTATGACATTATTATGATGCACCCTGTCACTTTGGGGCACCCTTCTCTGTAACTATGAGATTCAGCAGACCAGCCTAGTGCCCAAGCTTTCCAGGACCTTCTATCCAGTACTGTCTTTTATAACATATTATAATACAGTATTTACACAATTTAATAAAAATATTTACATAGAATATATTCCCTGCCTACAGTTAAAAATTTCAAAAAGAAATAAACTCGGGGGCGTGGCCTAGCAGCAGACCTGTGCAGACGTGTTTCACAGGAGCTCCTGCCTTACGTTCACAAATAACAATATTAACCAACACTCTGCTGCTCCCTGGTGATTTTAGGGACCCCCCTTTATCAGCTGGGGTCTCCCTGTGTAGGGCAGAGAGGTCCGCGGAGCCGGCGGGTGTCCCCTACACCCGTGCGGGTTGCGGCCTTCTGACCCAGGAGAAGCCGGGACCTCGATTTTACTGCTGCCCCGGAGGAGGAAGCCTGGTGTGGCTGGAATTGGACGCGGAGGGTGCCCCCTCGCATCGGGGCTCTGCTTCCCTGCCCGACGCCTCTCCGGGTATTGCTCTGTGGAGGGGTGAGTGCTGCCCGCGGTCCCCTTGCCTCGGACGGAGACCCGCAAGCCATCGCGGTCGCGCTGAGGAGATCCGGGGGCGGGCGGACCCTCCCACTCCCTCCCGCTGCGGTTGCTCTCCCCACTCACCAGCGCCCGGACTGAGGGACCCCGGCCGGCGCACAGTACCCGCCGCGGCACCCGCTCCCGTTCCTGGCTGCTCAGCTGGGGGCCTCCGGGGACCTTGACGGCCGGAGGTTTTAGATGAGATCCGGCGGCGCCATCTTAATTACTGGCATTGCGCCCACACCGGAGTCCCTTGCGGCGTGTGCTGCGGGGGCAGCTCGGATCTCGGATCTCCTTCTGCCGCTGCTTGGGGGGAAATTATTGGTGCTGCTATCCCCGGGCACTCTGTGAGGCCGCTCTAGCTGCGCTTATAACATAAATTAAGCTGGAGAGCGGCGGCCATCTTGGAGGAGGCAGGATCAGCACACATTATAGAGATCCTGCAGTCATATATAAAACACATTATACGGTGCATTTACTGGACGCAGAGCCAGCATTCTATAAGCACTGCCTGACCCTCATCCACTACACAGTGCACCGGAGCCCCCCTGGTGGTAGTCCATATACAGCATCTCCCTCACCTGCAGTACAGGGGCAATATTTGTCGAGAAAGTGATATCGTTGACTCCTTGTAGTGGTGCAAGCTCCAGCACATATAGGATGTAGACCCCTCTTCAATGAATCCTCATCGTCACTCCCCGCAATCATTTTAGCTGATGTAAACACGCACATGGCGTAAGAGGATACCTGCCGTCCTAGACCTTAGACAGAATTCTCCTTTCTACTGGAACCCTCCCATTCCCTCAAAGTATTACATGATGGCTCCAAGAAAGAATAAAGCCTCCAAAGCAATCTCTCAAGTTGCCTTTTTCAAGCCGTCCCCATATCGAAATAAATCTCAGGGCCCTGGATCTTTGGCCTCCGGGTCAGGTCTGCCGCCCACAACTTCATCGCCCATGACGGCTCTATCTTCATCCCAGGATCCCCCCCCTCTCCTCGCCTGGAAGACAGCGAAGCCTTAACGGTGGGCACCATGAAGCTATTGCTACGCCAGTTTAAGGATGAGGTGGCGTCCGAATTTCGTGCTATGTTGCAGTCTTGCCAGCGGTCCGTTGAGGAGTTAGGTGAGAGGACCGGTCACTTGGAAACCAAGATGGGGGAGGTAGTGGGATCCCATAATACTTTGATCGATTCCCATGATGTTCTTGAAGGGGAGGTGGCGGCTCTGCGGGACAAAGTAGCGGACTTGGAGGACCGCTCACGCAGAAATAATCTCAAGCTCCGAGGGGTACCAGAATCCGTTTCTAATAGCAGCCTACATGACTATACAATCGAAATATTCAAGAAGCTGCTACCTTCCGCTTCATCTGCGGACTTGATATTGGACCGTATTCATAGGGTCCCGAAGGCCCGCAGTGCCCCCGAAGGAGCGTCGAGAGATGTGTTGATGAGAGTCCATTTCTTTCATATCAAGGAATCCCTACTTAAAGCAGCTAGACCTACCTCAGATACGGCGAGTGCTATGGGCCGGCTTCAGCTTTTCGGAGACTTATCGCACTACACCCTCACCAGGAGACGTTCCTTTCAGCCTGTCACCGTGGCCCTTAGGAAAGCTGGAATTGTATATAGATGGGGTTTCCCCACACGTCTATTGATTTCTAGAGAAGGATCCACTATAGCAGTGTCTTCGGTCGACGACGGTTTGAGACTTCTTCACAAATGGAATATAGCTGGAGACCAGGGGCCCGACTCTCCTGACCGCCGACTTCAGCCGGACTGGTCGACGGTTGGAGAGTAGGCCCTTATCACTGCAGGGTTATCACTGCAGGGTTTTCCCTGCCATCGATATCCATTTATAAGACTAGTGTTGTTTACGTATGATTATACTAACCTCAGGGCTTATTACAAGTTATATGCCTGGTTAATACATGCTTTATATCCCTTAGAATAAGGTACGGCAGGGTTGTTGTTGTTTTTCCTTTTGTTCTTTGTTTCTTGTTTCTCCTTAAAGGTCGTGATGGTTCCACGGGCTCCCGGACCGGTCTGTATGCTCTTCGCTGAGCCCTTTTATTGTTGTATTTACGGTATCGGCCAGCTCCGGGATCCTGGGACACATTACTAATTGACCCATCATTCCATTTCTAATGAGACCCCGTTTATATGCCATGTGCGATTGAATATACAATTTACTAATATTAAGTTTACTTGATTGCGGGTAGGTTGGCCACTAACCTCCCAAATTTGCTTGGTGAGGCGCTGTATGTTTTGGCGCCTTACTATGACTTCGTCTCTACACGGAGTTGACTTTCCTTGTTTTGTGTACTATATTTCTCTCTTCTCTCTCTTTGTTCTCCTCAGTATGTCTCCTTTTGTGTTCCCCCCCCCCCCCCCATGACTTTTTTCTTCTCACACATGTGTTCAGGGAATTGTACCTTTTAATCATATTTCTAGGTTTCAGCGAACGCGCCGCCTCCTGCTTAGTTTATTATGGTTAACTTAGTATCATTGAACGTTAAGGGATTGAATTCCCCACAGAAACGTAAACTGGCCTTATCCTCCTTCTATAAAATGAAGGCGAATGTGGTCGCTATCCAGGAAACCCACTTTAGGAAATTAGACCCCCCTAGATTCTATGATAATCACTTCCCTACCTGCTATATGGCCAATGGGCCCGTAAAAAAAGCCGGAGTGGCTATACTAATCTCTAATAATTGCCAATTTACTCTGGAATCCCAAATTGTTGACCCCGAAGGAAGGTACTTAATATTAATCGGAAAGCTGGAAGATACTGTTGTCACCCTGGCCTCCTGCTACGCTCCCAACTCTGGTCAACTCTCCTTTTGTAGGAATCTATTCTCCCTGATACAGAAGCACGCTAAAGGTGCAGTCATGCTATTGGGGGACTTTAATTTAGTTGTAGACCCCTCTGTTGATAGATCTCACCCCACCAGAAGTCCCTCAGCTAAATCCAGAACTTCCCCTAATAATACCCTTGGGCTTCGACAACTGCTAGGAGAGTACGAACTCTACGATGCGTGGAGAACTAAACACCCTACGGTTAGGGATTACTCATTCTATTCGCATGTCCACTCCTCATACTCTAGAATTGATCTGGTATTAACTGATAGTAGGTCACTACCAGCCATTATGAAAATTAACATACTACCGATGACATGGTCGGACCACTCTCCGCTTAAGGTCGTGTGGAAGCTCGAGGCCCGTAGAGTTACTCCGAGCCCTTGGAGACTAGGAAATTTCCTGTTAGGCCATCAAGAAGCTTCACTGGCCATGCAACAAACCTTAAGGGTATATTTAGAAACTAACAAACCTGAAGACACTTCAGTCTTTAACAATTGGTGCTCTTGTAAGGCAGTAATGCGGGGGGCCGCCATTCAGGCCGCTTCACGGCTGAAACGCTCTCAACTTGCCGAACGAGCAGAAGCCGAGAGCGAAGTTGCAAAACTAGAAATAACACATAAAGCTGACCCACATAATAGAACTGCCTTTAAGCTTTTGCTGGCCGCAAGGGAAAGGGTGAACACTTTTTCTCTGCGGGAAGTACAACGCAACCTAGCTCGACTAAATCAGAGATTCTATGTATTTGGAAATAAGGCAGGGCGTCTTTTGGCAAGGAAACTGAGAGGTAGGCGAGCTAAGGCCAGAATCCACTTTATTTATTCTCCCACGGGTTCAAGAGTCTCAGACCCATTTAAAATAGCAGATACTTTCGCAGAGTACTACTCTCGACTCTATAACTTACAGTCAGACCCCGATACCACCCAACCCATCGAAGCTGAAATTCAGTCATTTTTAAAAAAATTATCCCTGCCGACACTGAGCTCCGAGACCTGCCTGTCCCTTGGCTCCCCCTGGACGATGTCTGAACTTGAGGCAGCTATTAATGGTCTTCCACGAGATAAAGCACCTGGCCCAGACGGTTTTCCATCTAATTTCTACAAAACTTATAAAGCAGACTTGACTCCAGTGTTATTGGCCGTCTTTAACGAGGCATCAGAAGCTGGGAGGTTCCCGAAAGAGATGCTTGAAGCAAGGATAGTAGCTATCCCTAAACCGGGTAAATCTCCCGCATCCGTTCAAAATTACAGACCAATAGCTTTGTTGAATACAGACGTCAAACTCTTTGCGAAGTTAATCGCTAACCGTCTTTGCCCCTTACTACCTACTCTTATAGCTGCTGACCAGGTTGGCTTCGTCCCGGGCAGGCAGGCCCCGGACAACACTCGGAGAGCTTATAATATCATTGAATACTGTAATGTTAATAGAACACCCCTCCTGGTCCTTTCATTAGACGCTGAAAAGGCGTTCGACAGGCTACACTGGGGGTATCTAAGATCAGTTCTGGGTAAGTTTGGATTTCAGGGTAGGTTTCTAGATTCCATCTTTGCATTATATTCTACCCCCTCCGCCAAGGTATATGTTAATGGATGTCTCTCCAGGGGTTTCGAAATTCTAAACGGCACAAGACAGGGGTGTCCTTTATCTCCCCTAATTTTCGCTTTGGCTATTGAACCCTGATACAGAAGTTTCGGGCCCTGAGATAGGGGGACTGAGTCATAAAGTCAGTCTCTTCGCAGATGATATACTAGTTTGCTTGACAAACCCCGAATCCTCCCTTATTGGACTCCATGCCATATTAGACAGGTACTCCAGATTGTCATTCTATAAATTGAATACTTCCAAAACGGAAGCTCTCCCACTTCATATCCAGCCACATATCCTGGCCTTACTTAAGGATAGATACAGATATGCTTGGCATGGGAGATCTATTAAGTATCTAGGTATACATTTATCGCTCGATAAAGACCTTTACGATTGTAACTACACACCTTTATTTAGCGCCTTTGACAAATTGATTAAAGAGTGGTCCCTACATGAAATCTCCTGGCTGGGGCGGGTCTCTGCAACCAAAATGGTACTACTACCGAAACTCCTCTACCTATTTCGGGCTATCCCCCGCCATTTCCCTAAAGCTCTTAGTGTTAAGGCTAATAAAACGTTATCACACTTTATTTGGAAAGGAGCCAAACCACGGATTTCTAGGCAGGTTCTGTCATTGCCCAAGAGCTTTGGTGGGGTTGCATACCCCAACCTAGACGCATATCACTCGGCATGCCTTCTCAGCCAGGCACGAGATTGGTTTGTCGCCCATTCCCCCAAACCATGGGTAGTTATCGAAAAAGCCTTCTTAGGACCGATTAATATAACAGACCTATTTCTATTACCTATACAGAGTGTTCCGAAATGGACAGGCCCTGGAGACGCGATTAGAAGTACACTGAAGATATGGCACTCCGTGGTTGCATTTGACCCAACTATAAAACTACCGGCAGCGGACCTCTCTATCAGAACGGTTGCTAGTAATATCCCTGATCTTATTTTGGACGCCTGGATTGACGCTGGAGTTGTGAGACTGAAAGATCTTTTTTTGAATAATAGCTTGATCCTGTTCTCCCAGCTTCAGTCTCGGTTTGGGATTTCAAAACATGACTTTTTCAAGTACCTACAGATACGCCATTGGCTCCAACCGTATGTTAACGAGACTGAGGAACCACTCCCCCTACCTCCTATTATGCTCTCCAGATTGTCATCCCCCGGCCATAGGGGTGGGATATCCAGGTGGTACCAGTATATTGTCCTTTTGAATAAAAAAGGGAAATTGCCTGCGCAGTTGAAGTGGGAGAGAGATCTCTCTATGGTACTTCGAGAAGAAGAGTGGGATACAATCTCATCACTATGCTTTAAAATATCTAAATGTCTCCAGCACTCAGAAATGTTCTATAAATTATGCAATAGGGCGTACTTCACCCCGCAGCGGCTTCACCACATCTGGCCCTCGACTTCCCAGCTATGCTGGAGAAAATGTGGTGGCGAAGGCTCCATCCTACATATTTTTTGGGACTGTCCTGCCCTGAGGCCTTTGTGGACGGAAGTATTCTCTCTTTTGGGGGAGCTAGTTGGAACGACAGTACCATTGGATCCACTGTTAGCCCTATTTCACTACCCCTCTCACACTTTCCTGAGCTGTGATAGGTATATAGTAGGACATGTCTTAATATCAGCTAAGGCAGCAATAGGTCAACTGTGGAAATCACAGTCCATACCTCACATCCAGACAGTTATCAATAATACCCACAAACATTTTCTGTTTGAAACAGCGGGATGTGCGTATTCTTCTTCCCCCTCTTCTATTTATATGAGATGGTTCAAATGGAGTGAATTCCGGGAGAGAAAGGGTCACTCCATAATTTTTAGTGATCCCATCGATACGGCAATTCTGCATCCTTCACAACCAGATGATACCTAGTGGTGCAGGTGCCCCCATATTTATTTAACTAATTAACTAACTAGTTATTTATCTCTATGTTACAATATTCGAGAAGGTGCCCCCCTGATACGCATATCCTCCTCTCTTTAACTATTCCTCTTTTGTCGTTGTCTTGTTGTGTCTTCCCCTTTCTACTGCTCTCTCTATTCTATTATTCTCAAGGTTATAGTTACGATTGATAGTTCAGAGAATTAATGTACACGATCAGTGAACTGAGCTGTTAGATTCAGAGTTGGTTTATAGGACTGTACCTACAGTAATCAGCTCAAAACTGTACTCATTCTATGACCTCTGTTCATGTACATCTGTTTGACTTCTCTTCTTTGTACTTGGAATTTAATAAAAATAAAAAACATTTTTGAAAAAAAAAAGAAATAAACTCACCTCTCTCAATTATACAATACATACTTATGCTGCATTAATAATTACAGGTACTTTAACCCCAGGGGGTTACACATACACATGTCATATTGCTGTGTCAGTTTCCTGTTCAGGGCAAGGATTTTTGTAAGGCAGTTTCCAAATGCTTAAGTTGAGAGTGTGTGGCCAGCCATAAACAGGGCATAATTGGCACATAATTGTACTGAATGAAATACACAGGAAGCAGTGACAAGCGGCAGAGGCGACACCAAGTGTGGTGACACCCGGTGCGCACCCTTGACATCCCAGCACGCCGGGGGAGCACCTGCAACAAAAGAGGGTGTGACCATAAATAAAGTGGGTGTGGTCTCATGGGATCATCACTAAAGGGGCGCGCTCATAGCAAAAGGGGGCGTGGTCGTACATGAATGGTCTTGCAAGAACGTCACTTCAGGGGCGTGCCCAGGGTGCTGGGCTGTCCTGGGCTGCCCCTGGAGACTGTCTCCCATCGCTGTCGGCTCCTCTTCTATGACAGGATCCGGGTGCTGTAGCAGACTTTCACACTGCAGCACCTGGCTCCGACATTTTGGTGTCACCCCTTCCAGGCGTCACACCCGGGTGCGGGCAGCACCCGCCGCACCTGCCTTGTGATGCCACTGACAAGTGGTGAGGTGAATGGCAGGGGAGGCACCATAATTGCCTACCGTCCCGCATTCTGCAGGAGACTCCCTCAAATAGTAGCAATCTCCCTGACTCCCTGAATAGACCAGTAATCTCCCTGATTGCACCTTATCCCCATTATGTAGCTGTTACATGCTTGGGATAATTATAAATCAGAGATATATACATTCAAATGGGATCATCAGAACCATTTCCCTGCATTGGTTATAATGCACAGTGATCCCTATGGCGACATGCAATTTAAGAAAGGTTTCTCGTGGCCACTAACAGCATATGGAACCTCTTGTATAACACAATACACAACCAAATCCTGACAAATACCAGTGTCTTCTTTACCTCAACTAGTAGATCTTACTAATATTGGGGCTCATTTACATTTGGATGTACGTCATTTTTATGATGTCGCAGTGCATGACTGCACTGATATGTGTTACTTTCACAGTCTTCCTGAAATGATTTTTCATAAGTAGGCAAGTATGGGAGACACACATGGGGATGGGTCTGAATGCTGGGAGCCTGTCTCACCCCCTACTAACTGTAACTCTCCCCTCACTACACGAAGCTACAGTGTCCATTGAGTCTCCTACCTGCATCCCTGTGTCTTCTTTTGCTGCTGCTGACTGAGCTGAGACTACAGGGCACTTCCTGGTCATATGACACATCCAAGTGTCCTGCAGTGCACAAGGCCCGCTCCCACACTCTATTAGCTCCCTTTCTATGCAGCATTACTGAACGTGGTGTGGCCCTGCCTCCAGCAAAGAAGTGTCTGACAGTAGAACCGAGGCAGAGCTGTTGCTGCCTCATCTCTCCTCTCCCTGCATCTCCAGGAATCTCCAAAAAGCTGGTGACAGTGGTGAGTGTTAGCCATATAAAGGATTACATAAACAAAGAAGATGGTTATGTTATAAATATCTTCTGTGAATTATTCTAATCGTTATATAAAATCTCAAGAGTTTGACTGGAGTATGAGTATGACAGGGGAGGTTCTCCCTCCCCTGCCTGTACGTCCCTGACAGTAAGCCATTAGATGTAGCAGTATGGCCAGCCTGTCTGAGCTTAATGTTTTGTTTTTTTCTGTATGTGGATACCAGTGCCGTTTCTAGGCAATTTGGCTCCCAGTGCGAACAGTAAAAAATGTGCCCCCCCATAGACATTCAAAATGTGCCCCCCCCCAATAGATATAAAAAACACACACAATTTTGGGGTGTGGCCTCACTAAAATGGGCATGGTCTCACTTAAAATGGGAGTTGTCTCACTAAAAAATGGGCATGGCCTAGCAGGAAAAGACTACTTTACACCCCAGTTTTTAACCCTGCAACAAACCTTGGCCACCACAGGAATTTAAAAAATTGCCACCATATTCAGCCGCACACAGTCAGGGCTGGCTCCAGGCCTACTAGCACTCTGAACTAGAAATTTTGATGCGCACCCTAATGTGCGCACCGAAGGTGCACATGCTCCTGAGAAAGTGGGCGTATCCTCGCAACTTTATATAAAACTATAAAAATATTGTCACCCCCAATTCTACACACACACATTACATATAATGTCCCCAGTCTAGTGTCAGATACACATAATGACCCCAGTAGAGTGCCGGATACACATACTCATCCAATAGTGCAGTGCCAGATACATATGACCCCAGTAGTGCAGTGCCAGATACACATATGCCCCAGTAGTGCCAAATACACATAATATGCCCACACAGTGCCATGCCAGTTACACATAATATGCTGCCACATTGCCATGCCAGATACACATAATATGCCCCACAGTGCCATGCCAGATACACATAATATGCCCCCACAGTGCAATGCCAGATACACATATATGCCCCGAAAGTGCAATGCCGATGCACATAATATATGTATTATGTGTGTCTGCACATATTATGTGCAGATGTACATAATATGCCCCCACAGTGCCAGATACACATATGCCCCCACAGTACCACATACACACATGCCCCCACAGTGCCATGTACACATATGCCCCCTATAGTGCCAGATACACATATGCCTCTCACAGGGCCACATAATCATTTGCCCCCAGTAGTGCTGCTCACCACCGCTGTCCACCGGGCTGTGCTGCTACTGCCGCTGGTCTCACCCCGCTGGTCTCCGCTGGTCTCGCTGCTGATGTAACTGTGTCTGAGGGGAGGGGATTTGATTCAGAAAGTTGATGACATGAGAGTTCTACATATTTTATTTGCTATGAAATGTTTTCTTTCACATCATTGGCGGGATGTAATGCCGTCCGAGTCCGGCGGCCGTGTGGGATGTCGTCCGAACTCGGATATTTTTTTTAAAAGGGCAATCACTTACATTGCCCCTTTAAAAAAACATCCCAGATTGGCCGGCATCCTGCACGGCCGCTGGACTCGGGTGGCATTACATCCCGCCAATGATGTGAAAGAAGACATTTCAAAGCAAATAAAATATGTAGAAATCTCATGTCATCAACTTTCTGAATCAAATCCAAGGAGAATCAAATCCAAACAGTGCAGTTTTAAATATTGAACAGTAATACTACAGTCTGAGTAAAATCCTAATTACAGTGTACACTTGTTATCACATACTGTACCATTAGAAGTCAGCTGTAAAATTGTGCCTGTCCCTCTTGGTCACACGTGCCTTAGGCATTGTTTAAATTGGCTGCCGCTGTTTGCAGAAGTTCTTCTGACACTGAGCTCATGTGATCATTCAGAGCAAATGTACTAAATCTTGTTCTATGTTCCTCAGGACCACAGTGAGCTGGCTCTCTCATTTATAACCGTGAATATTCATAGCTGCACAGCAATGGATAACTTCAGGTTTGCATGTAAAGATGTAAGCAATTAACAAACTATACAGCGTTACCACAAAGTAAATGTAAACGTGTTTTTTGGCTTTCCTTAATTTCATATTGCCATGATAAGCTGTGATAAGAAATTATTGGGTCTTGGATCCTATAATTAATATAATATTTTTCTGGGACCAGTGTGCTGAGAAATGTATGTTTTTGGTCTGACATGCTAGCCAGTTAGCCATTTGCTTTTGAAGTTCCAAGTACTTTGGGGTCTGATGCCATAATTGCACCTTTAAAATGCATTAACTAAAAACCAAACACTAATTCAGATGTGGTTGGTTGTTGTATCGCTGCTACTTACATTGAAGTAGCAGCGATGCACTAGTATGGCAATGCAGCAGGAGGTGTCTGGTGTAAGTAGTCTGGTGTAAGTAGGTGCCTCCTGCATGCACTTGTGATCCAGTGCTGCGTCCTAGGATGCAGCAGCGAATCATCTTCAAATTCATCGGCTGGCTGAGTGACCCATGAGGTCATGCAAGCCGGCCACCGCAGTTCCTACCAAGAGGCCAGGAAATCTCTATCGGAAAGAGGCCCCCACTCCGCACCAAAGGGTTGCACACTGTTATTCAGCTGACATCTATAGCCATTCTGCTTCCATCAACGCATGACCCGTACGGCACATGCGCATGTTGGGCCCTGCACATGCACAAAGTACCGAACATTGGTACTCTGTGACATTTGCCCTAACAGCGTTGCAATCTGAATCAGGCCCAATGTGAATATGTATATTATTTTTTTTACCAAAATGTATTTTATTGAGGTACAAATAGAACAACACAATATACAAAAAGGAAAAGGTGAAACACAGTTCAAAAGGGCATATTGGAACACAATAAATTAATAGAATATTGTTTTCACAGTAAAAGACCTCAACATTTTCTAATTTTCCTCCAAACCAAAGTACATAACGGTAAAATAGAACCATTGTTCCAAAACAGTACTATAGTTACTGTCAACATATATGGTTATAGGGTAGCAGGCAAACAAAGTTATTGACGCACCTGGTAAAGGCATCAAACTGAACTACAGGGTGCCGAACTTAAATAAACACCCAGGAAGAAACATATGATAAGAAAATAAGACATAGAAAAGAGAAAAACAAAACAGAAATAAAAACATGGTGCATAAACAATACATAAACATTGCCTACATAGGTCCGGAGACCACCGACCCATCCATGGAGAAAGCCAAGCGACCAAAGATATCATATACAAAAGAGATTTAGAAAGAAGAAGGAAGGAAAAAGGGGAGATGAAGTAAGGAGAGAAAAGGAAGAGTATGGACGAAGACATACACAAGGGGAACAAAGCTTAGAGAGTAAAGAAGAGTGAAGGGAATATGAGCACGATATTAGGAAAGAGGGATAGGGGGTGTCAAAGTCGAAAAATATTGCAGTACATACATTACGTACAAACTACGCACAGATGGCCTCAGTGCGCGTACTTGCTCTACCGTGCGTGCGCATATTCGCAATTTGCGTATGGTCGTTCCCGCGGACCTGCGTATTAGCGCGTGGTATGAGTATTTACGGTAGAGTTTGTGAACGCATGGAAAAGCCATCAAAACACATTACATATTTAATCCAAATAGTGCACATTTTACACATAGCCTCCCTGCACTACAGCAGCAAGTTACAGCAGTTTAAATGGTTTCAGAACAAAGGGATTCACCTTTACAGGATAGGAGGGGACAGAACAAGGTTATAAGGTGGTGTCTGGTATCCAGCTGTAGGGTATTTTAAGGGTAACATTCCGGTGTTGGTTTGAGGAAGATCGCATGTTCCTGCGGATAGTTATGTGCAGGAGCAGAATATAGATATAAACTGTATTTACTGTACATTATGTATGCGGCGGGAATCCAGAGGAGACCTCCCACAAGAGCAGTTGGAACAGACATCGCCCACCTATTCAAACCGACCTATGACCTCTCCTGTACTGTAAATGACCATCCCTGTGTCCAATGGACAAAGAGATTACAGTATCCATTGTGTTAAGTTTTGGATGAATTGTATAAAGAGAGCATGCTGCAGGCCTGGTCAGACACAAGACTCACAAAGTTATCTATTAGATGACCGAGGACCGGGCCGGGTTGCGCTGCGAATCCAATCACGTATGTACCATTGAATGTAGCCATTATTCTGTTGTATTGTATTGTTTGTATTGTAACCCCCTTTCAGCAATAATACGCTGTGGTGTCGGAACCCAGTGGTTTAACTACAGACTGGTGTTGTGTCTATCTTTCCCTGCTAAGGTTTAAAATGTATTAGTATCGCATTGCATTGCTGTATAAGGTTTAAAGTGTATTCATTGGGTGTGTATGCGCTGTGTGTACTTTGTACCGTCAGCGCGGTGTTTGTACGCAAAGTCCGTACGCAGTACGGGACTCTTTATGCTAATAGCGTAAAAAGTACGTAGAGTGTGTATTAAGTATAGCGGCCGCAGCGGCTCCATGGTAGAGAGTATTTAAGGTGTGTTTAAGGTATAGCTTTCATTCCTGTATATAAATCAGCATTCTCAATTGGGGGCTCCGTCCGGTTTTCCACATACTCACAGCCTAAGAGGTCACAGCAGACTTAATCTATCAGCAAAAGGTCGGACAGAAAGTATCCTACATATCCTAATCCTGGTCGATGGATGCACTGAAAACCCTATTTATTTGCTGATTAGATGGCGTCTGCTCTGTATGGTTTGTAGAGATGCTGGTAGAACCTGTAAAATAAACAGGAAAAAAGCTATTTAAAAATCTGTGAATTTTTTTTGCCGCCAAAAGCGTACACAGCACCCATATTCTTTGTATACCCTCACATTGTTGCCATAACACTCAGATTGCTAGATTCATTTAGATCTGTGTGAAACTGGAGATATTTGTTGCTATATAGTTAAAACTAAAATAAATATTTAAGGAAGTAAGCGTAAAGCACAAACGCAGTCTGGCCTAGTTGTAAAGGTTTATACAGAAAGAAACTGTGTTGTGTTTAGTGGGCAATAGTAGTTTAATTGCTCACATTTATAGAGTTGTATGATTTGTAGTGATGAGCGGGTTCGGTTTCTTGGAAACCGAACCCCCCCGAACTTCACCCTTTTTACACGGGTCCGAGGCAGGTTCGAACCTTCCCGCCTTGCTCGGCTAACCCGAGCGCGCCCGAACGTCATCATCCCGCTGTCGGATTCTCGCGAGATTCGGATTCTATATAAGCAGCCGCGCGTCGCCGCCATTTTCACTCGTGCATTGGAGATGATAGGGAGAGGACGTGGCTGGCGTCCTCTCCGTTTATTGTTGAAGTTGATTGGTTTATTGCTTAATTGTGGGGAGGACTGGGGAGCAGCTGTTAGGAGGAGTACAGTTCAGAGTTTTGCTGATAAGTGACCACCAGTTTTTATCCGTTCTCTGCCTGAAAAAAACGCTCCATACCATATCTGTGCTCAGTGTGCTGCATAATATATCTGTGCTGAGTGCTCACACTGCTTAATTGTGGGGACTGGAGAGCAGCTATAGCAGGAGTACAGTGCAGAGTTTTGCTGACAGTGACCACCAGTATACGTTGTCTGCCTGAAAAACACTCCATATCTGTGCTCAGTGTGCTGCTTTATTGTGGGGACTGGGGACCACCAGTATAATTAATATTATATAGGAGGAGTACAGTGCAGAGTGCACTGCTGTACCTACCTCTGTGATGTCATCCATTAAGTATACTATCCATCTACATTCTATACCTGTGGTGCATTTTAGTTTTGCAGTTTGCTGACACAGTGTCCACCAGTATACTATATATAGCAGTACGGTAGGCCACTGCTGTACCTACCTCTGTGTCGTCACTCGTCATCCATTAAGTATACTATCCATCTACATTCTATACCTATGGTACATTTTAGTTTTGCAGTTTGCTGACAGTGTCCACCAGTATACTATATATAGCAGTACGGTAGGCCACTGCTGTACCTACCTCTGTGTCGTCATCCATTAAGTATACTATCCATCTACATTCTATACCTGTGGTGCATTTTAGTTTTGCAGTTTGCTGACAGTGTCCACCAGTATACTATATATAGCAGTACGGTAGGCCACTGCTGTACCTACCTCTGTGTCGTCATCCATTAAGTATACTATCCATCTACATTCTATACCTGTGGTGCATTTCAGTTGTGCGCAGTAAATATAGTAGTAGGCCATTGCTATTGATACTGGCATATAATTCCACACATTAAAAAATGGAGAACAAAAATGTGGAGGTTAAAATAGGGAAAGATCAAGATCCACTTCCACCTTGTGCTGAAGCTGCTGCCACTATGCCATCAACGTCGTCTGCCAAGGCCGATGCCCAATGTCATAGTAGAGAGCATGTAAAATCCAAAACACAAATGTTCAGTAAAATGACCCAAAAATCAAAATTAAAAGCGTCTGAGGAGAAGCGTAAACTTGCCAATATGCCATTTACGACACGGAGTGGCAAGGAACGGCTGAGGCCCTGGCCTATGTTCATGGCTAGTGGTTCAGCTTCACATGAGGATGGAAGCACTCATCCTCTCGCTAGAAAAAAGAAAAGACTTAAGCTAGCAAAAGCACAGCAAAAAACTGTGCGTTCTTCTAAATCACAAATCCCCAAGGAGAGTCCAATTGTGTCGGTTGCGATGCCTGACCTTCCCAACACTGGACGGGAAGAGCTTGTGCCTTCCACCATTTGCACGCCCCCTGCAAGTGCTGGAAGAAGCACCCGCAGTCCAGTTCCTGATAGTCAAATTAAAGATGTCACTGTGGAAGTACACCAGGATGAGGATATGGGTGTTGCTGGCGCTGGGGAGGAAATTGACAAGGAGGATTCTGATGGTGAGGTGGTTTGTTTAAGTCAGGCACCCGGGGAGACACCTGTTGTCCGTGGGAGGAATATGGCCATTGACATGCCTGGTCAAAATACAAAAAAAATCAGCTCTTCGGTGTGGAATTATTTCAACACAAATGCGGACAACAGGTGTCAAGCTGTGTGGTGCCTTTGTCAAGCTGTAATAAGTAGGGGTAAGGACGTTAACCACCTCGGAACATCCTCCCTTATACGTCACCTGCAGCGCATTCATCATAAGTCAGTGACAAGTTCAAAAACTTTGGGTGACAGCGGAAGCAGTCCACTGATCACTAAATCCCTTCCTCTTGTAACCAAGCTCCTGCAAACCACACCACCAACTCCCTCAGTGTCAATTTCCTCCTTACCCAGAAAAGCCAATATTCCTGCAGGCCATGTCACTGTCAAGTCTGACGAGTCCTCTCCTGCCTGGGATTCCACCGATGCATCCTTGAGTGTAACGCCTACTGCTGCTGGCGCTGCTGTTGTTGCTGCTGGGAGTCGATCGTTATCCAAGAGGGGAAGTCGGAAGACCACTTGTACTACTTCCAGTAAGCAATTGACTGTCCAACAGTACTTTGCGAGGAAAATGAAATATCACAGCAGTCATCCTGCTGCAAAGCAGATAACTCAGGCCTTGGCAGCCTGGGCGGTGAGAAACGTGGTTCCGGTATCCATCGTTAATTCAGAGGCAACTATAGACTTGATTGAGGTACTGTGTCTCCGGTACCAAATACCATCTAGGTTCCATTTCTCTAGGCAGGCGATACCGAAAATGTACACAGACCTCAGAAAAAGACTCACCAGTGTCCTAAAAAATGCAGTTGTACCCAATGTCCACTTAACCACGGACATGTGGACAAGTGGAGCAGGGCAGACTCAGGACTATATGACTGTGACAGCCCACTGGGTAGATGTATTGCCTCTTGCAGCAAGAACAGCAGCGGCGGCACCAGTAGCAGCATCTCGCAAACGCCAACTCGTTCCTAGGCAGGCTACGCTTTGTATCACCGATTTCCAGAATAGGCACACAGCTGACAACCTCTTACGGCAACTGAGGAAGATCATCGCAGAATGGCTTACCCCAATTGGACGCTCCTGGGGATTTGTGACATCGGACAATGCCAGCAATATTGTGCGTGCATTACATCTGGGCAAATTCCAGCACGTCCCATGTTTTGCACATACATTGAATTTGGTGGTGCAGAATTATTTAAAAAACGACAGGGGCGTGCAAGAGATGCTGTCGGTGGCCCGAAGAATTGCGGGCCACTTTCGGCATTCAGGCACCGCGTACAGAAGACTGGAGCACCACCAAACATTCCTGAACCTGCCCTGCCATCATCTGAAGCAAGAGGTGGTAACGAGGTGGAATTCAACCCTCTATATGCTTCAGAGGATGGAGGAGCAGCAAAAGGCCATTCAAGCCTATACATCTGCCCACGATATAGGCAAAGGAGGGGGAATGCACCTGACTCAAGCGCAGTGGAGAATGATTTCAACGTTGTGCAAGGTTCTGCAACCCTTTGAACTTACCACACGTGAAGTCAGTTCAGACACTGCCAGCCTGAGTCAGGTCATTCCCCTCATCTGGCTTTTGCAGAAGAAGCTGGAGACATTGAAGGAGGAGCTAAAACAGAGCGATTCCGCTAGGCATGTGGGACTTGTGGATGGAGCCCTTAATTCGCTTAACCAGGATTCACGGGTGGTCAATCTGTTGAAATCAGAGCACTACATTTTGGCCACTGTGCTCGATCCTAGATTTAAAACCTACGTTGTATCTCTCTTTCCGGCAGACACAAGTCTGCAGAGGTTCAAAGACCTGCTGGTGAGAAAATTGTCAAGTCAAGCGGAACGTGACCCGTCAACATCTCCTCCTTCACATTCTCCCGCAACTGGGGGTGCGAGGAAAAGGCTAAGAATTCCTAGCCCACCCGCTGGCGGTGATGCAGGGCAGTTTGGAGCGAGTGCTGACATCTGGTCCGGACTGAAGGACCTGCCAATGATTACTGACATGTCGTCTACTGTCACTGCATATGATTCTCTCACCATGGAAAGAATGGTGGAGGATTATATGAGTGACCGCATCCAAGTAGGCATGTCAGACAGTCCGTATGTATACTGGCAGGAAAAAGAGGCAATTTGGAGGCCCTTTCACAACCTGGCTTTATTCTACCTAAGTTGCCCTCCCTCCAGTGTGTACTCCGAAAGAGTGTTTAGTGCAGCCGCTCACCTTGTCAGCAATCGGCGTACGAGGTTACTTCCAGAAAATGTGGAGAAGATGATGTTCATCAAAATGAATTATAATCAATTCCTCCGTGGAGACATTCACCAGCAGCAATTGCCTCCAGAAAGTACACGGGGACCTGAGATGGTGGATTCCAGTGGGGACGAATTAATAATCTGTGAGGAGGGGGATGTACACAGTGAAAGGGGTGAGGAATCGGAGTATGATGATGAGGTGGACATCTTGCCTCTGTAGAGCCAGTTTGTGCAAGGAGAGATTGCTTCTTTTTTGGTGGGGGCCCAAACCAACCAGTCATTTCAGTCACAGTCGTGTGGCAGACCCTGTCGCTGAAATGATGGGTTCGTTAAAGTGTGCATGTCCTGTTTATACAACATAAGGGTGGGTGGGAGGGCCCAAGGACAATTCCATCTTGCACCTCTTTTTTCTTTCATTTTTCTTTGCATCATGTGCTGTTTGGGGACAATTTTTTGGAAGTGCCATCCTGTCTTGATTGACACTGCAGTGCCACTCCTAGATGGGCCAGGTGTTTGTGTCGGCCACTTGTGTCGCTTAGCTTAGTCACACAGCCACCATGGTGCGCCTCTTTTTTTCTTTGTATCATGTGCTGTTTGGGGCAATTTTTTGGAAGTGCCATCCTGTCTTGTTTGACACTGCAGTGCCACTCCTAGATGGGCCAGGTGTTTGTGTCGGCCACTTGTGTCGCTTAGCTTAGTCACACAGCCACCTTGGTGCGCCTCTTTTTTTCTTTGCATCATGTGCTGTTTGGGGACAATTTTTTGGAAGTGCCATCCTGTCTTGATTGACACTGCAGTGCCACTCCTAGATGGGCCAGGTGTTTGTGTCGGCCACTTGTGTCGCTTAGCTTAGTCACACAGCGACCTTGGTGCGCCTCTTTTTTTCTTTGCATCATGTGCTGTTTGGGGACAATTTTTTTGAAGTGCCATCCTGCCTGACACTGCAGTGCCACTCCTAGATGGGCCAGGTGTTTGTGTCGGCCACTTGTGTTGCTTAGCTTAGTCACACAGCGACCTTGGTGCGCCTCTTTTTTTCTTTGCATCATGTGCTGTTTGGGGACAATTTTTTGGAAGTGCCATCCTGCCTGACACTGCAGTGCCACTCCTAGATGGGCCAGGTGTTTGTGTTGGCCACTTGTGTCGCTTAGCTTAGTCACACAGCGACCTTGGTGCGCCTCTTTTTTTCTTTGCATCATGTGCGGTTTGGGGACAATTTTTTGGAAGTGCCATCCTGTCTGACACTGCAGTGCCACTCCTAGATGGGCCAGGTGTTTGTGTTGGCCACTTGTGTCGCTTAGCTTAGTCACACAGCGACCTTGGTGCGCCTCTTTTTTTCTTTGCATCATGTGCTGTTTGGGGACAATTTTTTGGAAGTGCCATCCTGCCTGACACTGCAGTGCCACTCCTAGATGGGCCAGGTGTTTGTGTCGGCCACTTGTGTCGCTTAGCTTAGTCACACAGCGACCTTGGTGCGCCTCTTTTTTTCTTTGCATCATGTGCTGTTTGGGGACAATTTTTTGGAAGTGCCATCCTGTCTTGATTGACACTGCAGTGCCACTCCTAGATGGGCCAGGTGTTTGTGTCGGACACTTGTGTCGCTTAGCTTAGTCACACAGCCACCTTGGTGCGCCTCTTTTTTTCTTTGCATCATGTGCTGTTTTGGGACAATTTTTTAGAAGTGCCATCCTGTCTTGATTGACACTGCAGTGCCACTCATAGATGGGCCAGGTGTTTGTGTCGGCCACTTGTGTCGCTTAGCTTAGTCAAACAGCCACCTTGGTGCGCCTCTTTTTTTCTTTGCATCATGCGCTGTTTGGGGACTATTTTTTAAATCGGCCATCCTGTCTGACACTGCAGTGCCACTCCTAGATGGGCCAGGTGTTTGTGTCGGCCACTTGGGTCGCTTAGCTTAGTCATCCAGCGACCTTGGTGCAAATTGTAGGACTAAAAATAATATTGTGAGGTGTGAGGTGTTCAGAATAGACTGGAAATGAGTGGAAATTATGGTAATTGAGGTTAATAATACTATGGGAACAAAATGACCCCCAAATTCTATGATTTAAGCTGTTTTTTAGGGGTTTTTGAAAAAAACACCCAAATCCAAAACACACCCGAATCCGACAAAAAAATTTCGGTGAGGTTTTGCCAAAACGCGTCCGAATCCAAAACACGGCCGAGGAACCAAATCCAAAACCAAAACACAAAACCCGAAAAATGTCCAGTGCACATCACTAATGATTTGTGCTATTGCGGACGTATGGTTTTGTACACGTGTCTCGGACAAAGTACGGAACTGCACACGCGGCGTAAGAGACACGCACGGTCGCGTGTTTACGCAAATTGCGTAAGAGTACGGGCGCTAAGTACAAATTACACAATAGTTCGTTTAGTTTAAAGGTGGGACAGTAGCCACGCTACGATAGCACAAAACTACCCGGTTTCTAAAAATAAAAAGAAATTAGTATAACATTTTTTTTAGTATAAATATTTTTTTTTTAAATTGCCTCTGGGGTAAAGCTGCCAACCTGAATGAATCCAAATTTTCTGTACAGAAAAACAAAGTATATTTGAGTGAGCGAATGTAAGAGTGAACGTATTGAACTCCGGAAATCTGGTCCCGTGGTACACCAAGTAAGTAGAGGCGGCTGACTCACGTTAATATAGATTGAAATACGCAAATCGTGAGGTGATTTGCAAAGGAGCGTGATAGTGCATAAGTATTGCGAAGTATTGAAGTAAAAAGGTTTTTGTATTACGCGCCGGGCTGAGGGTCGCAGTTTGTACATCGACCCGTGGTTGTACGGCAGATAGGTAACAAGTACCTATACGCTGTGCGATTGGACCGCGCATTTGTGGGTGCGATATATATATAGTGCAACTGGATACCCCTTTACGAGCTTTTGTGTAAAATTGCGGTATCATTAGCGCTGTATAGAGCATACGCAAGTGTGATTTGTGTATAAGGTTATAGGGAGTTTTCGCTGGTCTCTCTCAGGAAAATCTCCAGCGGTGTGTATATTTACTGGAATAGGTAAGTCACTCCTAAACACTTCCAGTAAATAGAAACTAGATAGGGCCTCGCTGGGTTCGCGGTGTTCACTATTGCAGTGAGTACTCAGTGGAGAAGGAGCGAGTGAAAGCGCTAGGTGTCTTTCACCGTCTATCTGCAGTGTGCATTGGGGATTGCGTTTATTGGCAAAAAGTACGCGATGGGATCCAATTGCACAAGCAGTGGGCGTTCAGTAGCTAGGGTTCAGGCTGAAGAAGTGGGACTGAAAAGGTCAGATTTGCGACGAGAGGGTCAGCAAGGTTTATAATGTGTGAAAAGTATGGTTCACACACGGAGGCTTTTTGCAATAAATGGGTATGTATGACTAACAAAGATAGAGAACCATTCCCTAGGGTGGGCAGCTTTGAACCAGAGGTATTGCAGAACTTAAGGATAAGGATATGTCTGATAAAATTCAGGAGACAAAGGATTAGACATACAGATTGTTTAAATTTATGGCAGCAAGAGGGGGATGTGCAAAGGGAATTAGCTCGCGCAGCAGGTTCCAAAGCTAGCGGGAAAACAATGGCGACCGCACCACCACCACCCTATATTGTGGGGGAGAAAGTGGCTACAGACAATGGTACATTGGTACAGGATAGGAGAGTAATTGATAAATGTACTAACGCTAACCCTTGCCAGTTGTATCCTGTTTTAAATTTTCCCCAGGACTGCGAGCAGGAAGATGAGCCCAGCACGATATCGGCACTTTCTCTAGCAGCCACCATACAAGACACTCAGGTGGGCACAGCCCAACCAACAAGAACAGTAGCAAAGCCCCCTAGCGGAGGGATAAGTGAGGTCGTGTCCACAGGTAAGTACGGTACCATACATTATGCAGAGACAATAGCTCCCCACATTGTAGAATCAAACCAGAATGATGTAATTGAATTAAATCCTGTCAGGGTGATTGCAGTCCCCAATGGGAAGACTGACGCTCAGGGAGTCACTCCCATCAGGAACATTGCCATGCACTGTCCCTGGTCCCGGGCAGAGTTAAGGTCAATTATGTCAGAATTTCCCGATCCCAGAAAAGATCTAGTCGCATGCCAGAGGTTCATTAAAGAGTTAGGTAATGCCAACGAACCCACGAACAAAGATTGGCGAATAGTGCTATGGGTATGTTTACCCTCAAATATTGACCCCGCAAAATTCATAACCGATTGTAAGTTAGACGCAGAAGTACCTCTCACTGATGAATACAATCAGGAGAATGTACGGCAAATCAATCTGCAATTAGGAGTATATTTCCCTACTGTTGTCAAATGGAATAAAATCTTTTCCATAAGACAAAAGGAAGGTGAAATGGCATCCGAATATTTCCATCGAGCACTGCAGGAAATGTCTAGATACACTGGGATCGAGGACATAAAAGATAATGCGCATCACAGGGAGGTAGCTGTTACTGTATTAATGGACGGGTTAAAGGAGGCATTAAGAACAAGGGTACAGACCTCTCTACCAAACTGGAGAGGTATCTCGGTGGCTGCATTGAGAGAGTCCGCTATCGAGCACGATAGGAACATCAGTAAACACAGGGAGTCTCAGGGGGATAAGCTGATGACAGTAAGTATAAATGCTCTTACAACGAAAGCACAAGCCAAAACTCCAGACCCCTGATGGTAAGTCACGGTCAATAATATGCTTCTATTGTAAGAAAGAAGGACATTTTGCAAGGGACTGTAGGAATAAAGGTACACATAATGTATACCGACCCCCTAGACCAGGATATGAACCACACTACAATGCACATAATTGGGATCAGGGACCACCTAGGAGAAATTACGAGCCACATGCAGGGGAAACAAGGAGGTACCCACCAAGGAGAGACTGGCAGGCCTCCGAAAATTCTCAGCTTCCCCCCTCACATATTGTAGCTGCCAATGCGCTGCGGGAGGGTCTCACCACACAATAGGGGTTGGACCACACCTGTAGTCTGCAGCCAGTGAAGTTGATTGCTAGCCTTGGTAGCGAACCTGAGGTAACAGTTGATGTAGCTGGTGTACCATTACCTTTTCTTGTAGATACAGGGGCGGCCAGGTCAGTGTTAAATTCGACGGTAGGTATAAAAACCACGGGAAAAACAATTTCGGCAATGGGAGTAACAGGAACTGTGCAACAATACCCTTTGAGTAGACCTGCAGAGATTACGATAGGGCCCTTGCAAACCAAACATTCCTTTCTGTTGGCTGCATCGGCTCCGACTAATCTGCTCGGCAGAGATTTATTGTGTAAAATGCAGTGTGTCATATACTGTACTCCTGAGGGTGTCTTCTTGGATATACCTGGGAACCACGCTCAAGAAGTACAAGATATATTAGACACCCCTCAAAGGCTAATGTCGCATTCTACTGTTATAGACAAGTGTCCATCAAAGGTAGAGGAAATGATCTCACAAATACTGGGTTCCCTTTGGACCAAAGATGGACAAGACACTGGATTGATGGCAAATGGAGTTCCAGTAGTAGTGCAAGTAAAAGATGGTAGGATAGCTCCAAAAATCCCTCAGTATCCTCTGAAGCCAGAGGTAGAATTAGGAGTGTACCCCATCATAGAGCGGTTGTTACAACAGGGCATCCTAGTCAGGACGTCCAGCATTGCCAATAGTCCCATCTTCCCTGTGAAAAAGAGTGGGGGGAGGGGTTACAGGCTAGTGCAGGATCTAAGGGGGATAAACAAGATAGTTGAGAGCCAATTCCCCGTAGTGCCCAATCCAGCTGTCATCCTCATGCAAATCCCTTCTACTGCAAAATTCTTCACTGTCATCGACCTCTGTTCTGCATTCTTTTCTGTCCCTCTGCACCCTGACAGCCAATATCTTTTTGCTTTTACATACAGGGGAGTACAGTACACCTGGACTCGTCTCCCCCAAGGTTTCATTGACAGCCCGAGTATTTTCTCCCAGGCCTTGCATGACTGTTTACAATCCTTTCAACCTGAGAGTGGATCAGTGCTAATACAGTATGTCGATGACTTATTGTTGTGTTCTGACTCACTCGAATCGTCCTTGAAAGACACGAAACAGCTTCTGTTTCATCTTTCCCAAACGGGACACAAGGTTTCAAAGGATAAGTTGCAGATGTGCCAGACCAGGGTAAAATATTTGGGACATTGCTTGACTCAAGGACTTAGACACCTCACCACTGATAGAATACAGGCGATTCGCGACATGACTCTGCCACAAACGCAGCAACAGATCCGCACTTTCCTTGGAATGTGTGGGTACTGTCGAAACTGTATTCCAGGGTTCTCTATACTGGCTTTACCTTTGCAAGGAATGGTCTCTTCGAACAAACCAGAATGGATCTCGCACACAGATGAGTCCGAACTGGCATTTGAGAGACTCAAACAGTGCCTATCACAGGCACCTGCATTAGGTATGCCAGATTATGAGAAGCCCTTTGAATTATACGGTACAGAAAGTACAGAATGCGCGGCAGGAGTTTTTACCCAGAGACATGGTGATGCCAGCAGGCCGGTAGCTTACTACAGTGCACAGTTGGACACAGTAGCGCGGTGTCTCCCCACTTGCTTGCGAAGTGTTGCAGCGATAGCTTTGCTAGTAAGTAAAAGTGAGGACGTAGTGTTAGGACACAACCTGACCATCCATACACCTTATGCAGTATCAGCCTTACTGAACTCCGCCCAAACCAGACATGTCTCATCTGCTCGGTTTACAAAGTGGGAATTATCACTGATGGCCCCTGTAAACATCACCATTAAGAGATGGAGCTCACTAAATCCTGCAACTTACTTGCCAAGTGTGCCTGGACAGGCACAAAGGGAGGAGGATGAGAATGATGGCGAAGGAGGATTTAGTGCAGACACTGATACGCATGGTTGTATGGAATACCTGAATCAGACTCTCACTGCGAGACCTGACATCAGTGACAACCCACTGGAAGGAGTAGACTTTACCTTCTACACTGACGGTAGTTGCCATAGACAGACGGACTCGGGAGACCTGTGCACTGGATATGCAGTTGTAGACGACAGAGGTATCATAGAAGCTGAACCCCTGGGCCCACCGCACTCAGCGCAAGTTGCTGAGTTGGTCACCCTAACCAGAGCGTGTGAATTGGCCAAGGGTAAGTCAGCTAATATATACACAGATTCTAGGTATACCTTTGGAGTGGTGCATGATTTCGGGGCCCTATGGCGCCTCAGAAATTTCATGACGGCAGCTGGCACACCGGTAGCGCATGCGTCCCACATAAAAAGACTTTTAACAGCGATACAGGAACCAGACAGAGTGGCTGTTATCAAGTGCGAAGCACATACTTACAACCAAGACCCAATTTCACTTGGTAACAGCCGGGCAGACAAAGCTGCTAAATCAGCAGCCAGCACCCACCCCCATACAAATGAACATCACATCACTGATGACATTTAACACGATCAACACACAACAATTAATTAAAATGCAAGATTTTTGTTCTTTACAGGAAAAGGCAGTCTGGAGGTCAAAGGGGTATGGCCAGGAGTCCTCAGGACTTTGGACAGGTGGACACGGTAAGCCAGTAGCCCCCAGAGCATATCTTCCAAGCTTAGCTGAGGAAGCACATGGTCTGACTCATCTGGGAAAAGAGGGTATGTGTAAGCTGGTGAGAGCCTACTGGTGTGCGCCAGGATTCTCTTCTCATGCAAGTAAGAGAGCAATGACATGTTTTACTTGCTTGAGGAAGAATGAGGAAGCTCCCTCATTCTGTGCCGCTGACAGGCTTCAGAACGCGGCACTGCGGCTTCCGGTTTCGCGGTCTCCGGCTTCCGGGGGTGTGCGCGGGGTGTATACGATCAGCGTCAGGGTCAGCCTGGGTTCTTCCTTCCACTTGGTGCAGCTTCCAACGCGTTTCCCCCCCTCAGGGGCTTCGTCAGGGACGAAGCCCCGGAGGGGGGTAAACGCGTTGGAAGCACCCAGGAAGAACCCAGGCTGACCCTGATGCTGATCGTACACACCCCACGCACACCCCCGGAAGCCGGAGACTGTGAAACTGGAAGCTGCTGTGCCGCGTTCTGAAGCATGTCAGCGGCACAGAAAGAGGGAGTTCCGCGGCTCTGGGAGGCGGCCGGCTACAGCTAAAGGAAGGGGCCTAGACGGAGACAGAGCGGAGAATGAGAGGTACAGCAGTACCAGTTTTGACTGTCATTAGGAAACGGCAGGTGGAAATCTCCGGGGCCAGCGCGCACCATTTTCAAATAAGGTGTGAGAGGTTTTACTGTTTTGGATAACTTACCGACAAAGGTATCAATCAAAGAAATCATAATATTAATACAAACATACCATCTTGAAAGACCAGTTTGGTCAAATCTATTGGAAGCCCGTGTGGCAAAGGATAACAGGTCTCAGGACATTCAGGGCCGATTAGGCTGGGACTTTCTGGATGACTTTTTCTTACTGAATTAATATTATATTGGTACCGGCAAAAAGTTTATGCATATGAATTGTGTGCACCGGCCCAATCCTTATATATGTATTGTGCATTTGTAATTTTAGGATGGTCATTTATGCACCTGGAAAGTTTTAGGTTTAAATTGTTATTAAATGTGTTTTAATTTCATTCAGTCGGCATTTTCTGTATTTTCTTTTCTATCTATTCTTTAATATTGCGCCAAGATCTACTATTATTTTCCAACTGGGTAGAAGCGTTCCCTGCTCCCACAAATGCTGCTACGTTCACTGCAAAGAAAATTGTGCAGGAATTTGTGTGTAGATATGGTATCCCTAGAACAATTGAAAGTGATAGGTGTACCCATTTTACAGGTGAAGTCTTTCAGGTCATGTGCAAGCTGATGGGAATTAATAGCAAGCTGCATACTCCGTACCGTCCACAGGCGAGTGCAAAGGTGGAGAGAGTGAATAGCACTATTAAGAACAAGCTGAGCAAATTAATGGCTGAAACTGGACTATCGTGGCCAGAAGCTTTGCCACTAGTATTGTACAGCATCAGAACCACTCCCAGTTCTCCCCTTAACCTATCACCCTTTGAAATCCTTTTTGGTCGACAACCTCATGTAATGATAGACCCCCAGGATGATTTGAAATGTAATAATGAAGTGACTGTGAAATATTTGGTTGGGATGAGCCAGCAGCTGAGAAATCAACAAAGAAATTTAAAGCTGGTGATTCCTGACCTACCGAACAGTAATTGTCATGACATTGAACCTGGGGATTATGTGATGGTTCGAAATTTCTTACGCTCAGGTTGCCTCATAAACAGGTGGGAAGGACCATATCAAGTCTTGTTAACCAGCACAACAGCATTGAAGGTCGCCGAAAGAGAGACTTGGATCCAATCGTCCCACTGCAAGAAGGTCGCTGACCCGGAGAGAACTCGTGACAAAGAGCAGAGTGTAGAGAATCTCGTATCACTGGAGTGTCTGTTCCGGGAAAGTTGAGAGGCAGGACTGTTGAAGGGCATCTGAGCACAGAGAGTAACAAGATATAGAACGGTTGTCATACCACTTTCTTTTTTCACCTCCTCCTGCATTTTTCCTTTCTTTTCTCCTTCTTATTTTCCTCCTTTCCCCTAACGAAATGGATCGATCACAAGAGACTGCGTTTCGGGTTCTGTTAGTAATTCTGGTTTTGATAAGGACAGTGTGTTTTGGTGAGGGTCCCAGAGAGGTCGAGCAGGGATCTGGAATGGGTTCTGATGGCAAGTATGGATTTGTAGGATCTCAGGATCAGCGCATCACTTTAGTAAAAGCTGGCATCAGTAAGCGCTCTGGTAGTCAGGGAGCTCGGATGCACTGTGAGGGGTTATTGTCTGATGAATATTGTATTTGTAGGAATTGTGAGAATATAGTTGAGGATGGGTGCATCCAAAGATGTCAGTCCAACCTTAATATCAACATGGACCGTCATCCGTTGAGTGATTACCACTCACTAGTGGGTAAGGTCTTAAACCAGACCGAATGCTGGGTGTGCTCACAGGTACCTCAAGGTCAGAGCAAGTCAGGATTAGAACCGTACCCTTTAGCAATAGATGAGGTACTCGAATTATGGGGTGGGAGACCGGTGGACAAGAAATTCAATATCTCTAGGCCCCCTAGTTTGAAGCTCCACCAGTATCATGTAGACAGGTCCTTATTGTGTTTTAATATTTCCAATTACCGAAAACCGGGAAATTGGGAAGTGACGTGGAATAACCAGACAATGACCTTTTCACAGAGCTGATAGGATACCCATAGACTCTGAACTTGTGCGCCAAATAGCCAACAGTGGGAGGTATTTTTGGTATAGGTATACTCGTGGAAGCAAGACCATGTGGGTTGGAAAAGTATCGCCAGGGTATTGTACCCATATCATCCAGCCCGATACTTGTACTGAGCAGATGGGAGAACTAGGGATTGTTTTTTTTACTTGGAAAATTTGTAATATGGTGATGTTATATTTTGTCCCCTATGTTCTCCCAGATGATGCCTATTTCATATGTGGGAGGAAGGCGTACAAGTGGCTTGCCCCGAGCTCAGAGGGATTGTGATATATTGGGAGAGTACTGCCAGAGGTCATGACCAAACCCATGATAAGATGAAAGACGTTCACCGCAGTGCTCAGGCTCCTTATACTCATACTCACTATGAACACATCATCAAGAGACACCTCATAGATAGGACAGAGCACGCAGCCTCTGATTTGATCCACGAATCCACCGGGATTCAATTCCTTCTCGCATTAGACATCACCCGTACTGCCAGAGGAATTATAAATTATAGGTATATCCATGCGCTAGCGAACTTGATAGATAATATCACTGAGATGTATGATGACACCTTCAGGTATACGGGAAGGGAGTTACAAGCTTACAAGAAGGAACTGATTCAGCACAGGATGGTCCTAAATTATATCACGGCCGTGACAGGTGGGTACTGTGTTACTCTGGCAACTCAATATGGTGTGAAGTGCTGTACGTATATTACGAACAGCACTGACGACCCCACGTAGATCATCGATCTCTTGCAGTTGAAGTGGGAGTTCAGGAGGAAGCACAACCTTACTTTAGCGACTGTGAGTAATGAACTAACCAGCTGGGTCTCATGGTTGAACCCACGAAATTGGTTCTCAGGTTTAGGAGAATGGGCTCAAAATGTTATTATGAGTGTAGGAAAGTTTCTCCTTTGTATCCTGGGAGTCGTCATAATTATTGGTTCGATATTTAGGTGTGTTCGAATTCTGACGCGGCGCAAGCACGGCACAAAGTTGATGAGTCTAAGGAGCGAGGGCGCTGTTATAGCAGCAGATTTAATTTATGACCCATCCATAGAGACAGTGTTATGATAAGGATTGCAAATGAATTTCATGGCCTGTTTCTTTCACCCGTTTTTCTTTTGTTTCACCCTCTGCCCAGATACATCCATCCGGAAAAGACATCAGCCCTACCCAAAATGTTTATGTGAATGTATTTTAGATATGTGTCTTATCTTCATCTCTGCAACCTCCAGTTAACAGCACAAATAGTCGACAGGTGATATCCACATATACTAGAACTCACATATGTTCCCCCTCCATGTATCATCAACTAAAATGTGCACCCCATTTGTTGGAATAAGAAGCCAAAAAGAGCTCGGTAGTGTTTGTTGGCCCATTTACAGACCCTTAGTACGGGATGAGAAGGATTTAATGTATACTTTGCAGTACCTCGAAGCTTATTTAGAACATATACGGCACGATGATACATGCCCCTCAGACATGGATTCATACATACATGCTTTTTACTATCCCACTAGGTCATACATTTCCCACCTCCAACTCTCCCCGATCATCAAAGCTTCTGTAGATATTGTATAGATATTTTTCTCTTTAGTGATTAGATAGTGGCAGTTATTGGTGACTGCCAAAGGGTGGACTGTTAAAGTCGAAAAATATTGCAGTACATACATTACGTACAAACTACGCACAGATGGCCTCCGCGCGCGTACTTGCTCTGGCGTGCGTGCGCATATTCGCAATTTGCGTATGGTCGCTCCCCCGGACCTGCGTATTAGCACGTGGTATGAGTATTTACGGTAGAGTTTGTGAACGCATGCAAAAGCCATCAAAACACATTACATATTTAATCCAAATAGTGCACATTTTACACATAGCCTCCCTGCACTACAGCAGCAAGTTACAGCAGTTTAAATGGTTTCAGAACAAAGGGATTCACCTTTACAGGATAGGAGGGGACAGAACAAGGTTATAAGGTGGTGTCTGGTATCCAGCTGTAGGGTATTTTAAGGGTAACATTCCGGTGTTGGTTTGAGGTAGATCGCATGTTCCTGCGGATAGTTATGTGCAGGAGCAGAATATAGATATAAACTGTATTTACTGTACATTATGTATGCAACGGGAATCCAGAGGAGACCACCCACAAGAGCAGTTGGAACAGACATCGCCCACCTATTCAAACCGACCTATGACCTCTCCTGTACTGTAAATGACCATCCCTGTGTCCAATGGACAAAGAGATTACAGTATCCATTGTGTTAAGTTTTGGATAAATTGTATAAAGAGAGCCTGCTGCAGGCCTGGTCAGACACAAGACTCACAAAGTTATCTATTAGATGACCGAGGACCGGACCGGGTAGCGCGGCGAATCCAATCACGTATGTACCATTGAATGTAGCCATTATTCTGTTGTATTGTATTGTTTGTATTGTAACCCTTTTTCAGCAATAATACGCTGTGGTGTCGGAACCCAGTGGTTTAACTAGACTGGTGTCGTGTCTTTCTTTGCCTGATAAGGTTTAAAGTGTATTAGTATCGCATTGCATTGCTGTATAAGGTTTAAAGTGTATTCATTGGGTGTGTACGCGCTGTGTGTACTTTGTACCATCAGCGCGGCGTTTGTACGGAAAGTCCGTACGCAGTACGGGACTCTTTACGCTAATAGCGTAAAAAGTACGTAGAGTGTGTATTAAGTATAGCGGCTGCAGCGGCTCCATGGTAAAGTGTATTTAAGGTGTGTTTAAGTTATAGCTTTTCATTCCTGTATATAAATCAGCATTCTCAGGGGACTGTCATCTAAAAGCTGGTGAGTGTGCCATGTAGTGGCTTGGAAACATTGCTTGATTGCTAGTTTAGTCAATAAGGTAGGGTACAGATAAACTTACCCCAGCATTGAAATAATGCAGGAGTCAAGATTTCTATGTTCAAGGAAGTTTCCAGCCAGTCCTGGACCTCTCCGGTGACCGCGGCAGTGAGTGCAGTCCCCGGCGCGCCGAGCTGTGTGTGTGCGCCGAGGGAGAACGGGGAGCCGCTGCATCTGGGAGATCAGCTCCCGCTGTAGGGTTTAGTGTGTGCCGCCACTGGGGGCCGGAAGCTCTGCTCCCAGCACCTCAGCACTACGAAGGTGGCCAGCTGCGGCAGCCGGGACGAGCGTCCTGGGCTGCTGGGGGGTGCGCCACAGCCTGGATCACCGCGGGACACTGGGGCGAGGCCACAGAGATATGCACCACACACAGGGGACCAGGCTAGCCAGCTCCCTGCGTGGTGAGGGTACCATAGTGCGCTGCACATGGGGGACCGGGCTAGCCGGCCCCCCTATGTGGCGGGGGAGGGTGTAGGATGCTGAGCGCTGGGTTCCGAGAGCTATGCTCCCAGTGCCCCAGCACTACAGAGGCACGGAGCCACAGCAGCCGGGATGAGTGTCCCAGGCTGCTAGGCTACATAAATGGGATGGTGCACCGCACACTGCGGCGAGGCCAACAAGTAGTGCCGCACTGGGGGGACAGGGAGAGCCAACTACCTGGACCCCAGTGGCAGGCAGTGTCCTGGATACCTCCAGCACTGGGAGAGTCCTAGCAGCCAGACTGTAGGTCTAAGGGAGCCCAGCGCTGAGCGCTGGGCACAGCAAAAACAATGTATTTAAATGAAATAATATATATTGTATGATGAGACACTGCAGTGCCGGGGTATGTGGAGCCTGTGCAGGGCACTGGCTCAGTATATGTACAGAAATATGAAGTGTATTTTAAATGTATTTTTAAGGTGAAATGCACTTACTTGGTTGTATGTTCCAGGAGGGGGGAATCCATGGCTGTGCAGGCTGTTGGATTCCCCCAGACCTTTTCCCCCAAAATGGAATGCCTTCTCCTCCAGCCTTCCCCATGGAAGTATCATGGGAAAAGAGAGGAAAAGCTCAGCTACCCAACAAGCTAAGTGGTTTTCTGGAGGTCCATAGGGATCACCTCTGGTGAGCACGGAAACCCTGACTGGGGATCTAGGCTGCCCAGCTCTGGAGCCCAAATTCAGGCTGCAGATGGTGAACTAGGTCCCGGCCAGATTCCTGGAAGTAATTTTAGGTGGGAAAACTTCCCTCAGCCTACACTGAATGTCACCGGGGCGGATCCCGATCCTCCAGGATGGGGCGGTCGAAGGAGAGTGACCACTCCCCACTGTCCATAGAGGACAATGGTAGCTATGTATGTGACCAAGGCATGCACAGCACATGGGTAAACAGTAATTGGTTGTAAACCACAGGGCGGACTTACCCCTTGTGGTATTGTGTATTGGAGTAGGATAAAAGGAGAGCAGCTGCCCCATGAAAAGTGTATTATACCATTTTCACTCTGCTGTAACATCTTGCTGTATTGCTGAGTCTTTTTGAAGTCTGTATTTGGCAAATAAACATCATCTGCCTCAAGACGACCACTTCATCTTGTGACCTGCAGGGCTAGGTGAAATCTAGCTCAGTTTTCTGGCTGTCCAGGGTACACCCAGCATCTCCAAGCTCCGCCTTCCACCTGCTACCGTGCTGTGCTTAGGCAAGCAACGTTTGGGGATTCGTCAACACCACACAGGGGTGGTAAGACAGTGTGTCGACGCATACAGAGCAGAACCGTGGTTCCAGATGCCACAGCTACGAGGAGTCTGGTGGTGGCAGTGTAGTACCCACCCACTGCGCAGTGTGTGGAGTCAGTAACAGGCGGTTACTGACGGTAAGCAGGAATCCCCAATGTTGCCAGGTCCGGTGTGACCTAAAACTCCATTCTGTGACTGGGGACGGGACGCAAAGCGGTGAGGGCTCTCGTATGGGACCGTCCAGTCACAGGGAGCAATGCCAAAAACAATGCATAAGATCAGCCTCCTGTGCAGAGAATTTAATGCACTTCACTGAATCAGAGAAGTCCATTAGATGACTCCGTTTTGGTAATATGTATGCCCGATGTAAGATTTTATAAGTAATTTCCTGATATACACTAGTTGGAATAAGTTTCAGAGATGTAATAAAGTTGTCCATTATAGTTTCAGGGGACAGGGAAGGGATTTGTGATGACCATTTTACCAACTGTGTCAAGTCAGAGGCAGGAATAATGTCAGTGCGTATGCGTGCGTATATTGGGGATCAGTACGAAATCCCATCGGTCAGGATCCCGGCGGTCAGAAGACAGACACCAGGAGGCCGACAGACGGGATCCCGGCGTTGAGCACAGCATGTCCCCTGAAGGGCTTGCTGCACTTGCCATGCTTCGGGACTGGTGGTGACCTTTGGTCGCCACAGGTTTCTATTCCCCTTTGGGTGGTGGCATGAACCACCACCCAAGAGGGGTAACCAGACGGCGGTCAGGACTCTGACCGCCGTTATTTCAGCTGGTGTCGGGATTCTGGCGTCAGTAAAGGTGAGGAGTTTATTAGCGGAATTGAGGAGATCATGAAGGTGTATAATTCCAGTAGAACACCAGGCTTGAAAAGGCACTGAGGCCTTACCACACTGTAGGTCAAGATTATCGGTGACGGGTAGGAACACTGAATAGAGATGTTGAAGGTTGAGAGATTTCCTGGACATTCTCCACGCCTTAATAGTGGAGGTCAAGAGGACATTATCCAGGTGGGGTGCTTTTAAGTCATGTGCATGTAGTATATAACTAAGCAACAAAGGGACACAAAGTTGAGAGTCTAATGTAGAGTCAATATAGAAATTAGTGTCTCTGTGCCAGTCCATGGCAAAACGAAAGAGGCATGCCCGATTATATTGCTTGATGTCAGGCAGATTTTTTTTACTGTTTGGGACAATTTAAGAAAACTAATTCTCGGCCTTTTATTAGACCAGATAAATTTAGGTATATGGAAGGTGAGGAGAGAATGGTCAGATTTCGTGAGTAATATGGGAACCATCTGTAGTACATAAAGCAATTTCGGGTAACACGCCATTTTGACAAGATTACAATGACCTTGAAGATTAAGTGGTAAGGTTTGCCAAAGGCTAAGTTCAGTTTGTATTTAGAAATAATAGGATTGACATTGTAAGAGTACAGAAGGGAAGGGTCAGAGGGCAGTAAACCCCTAGATATGTGATGTGGGTGTGAGCCCAGCAAAACGGGAAGGGAGTGGTCCAGTCCAATCTCATCTGTCCAAAAAGGGCCAAGGCCTAAGATTTGTCAAAGTTAATTGGAGAAGCCTGCAAAGGAGGAGAATCGAGCAATGACATTTAACAGTACGGGAACAGATTGTTTGGGGTTAGAGGTTAAAAGAGGAATGTCATCTGCAAACAACACTATTTTAACCTCTCTAATACCCTGAAAGGCAGACAGACGGGCAATGTAATGAATGAAGGGTTCTAATGTTAGGTTAAAGAGGAGGTGTGAGAGAGGATAACCTTATCTAGTCCCTCTTTTGAGGGTAAAAGGGGTGGAAGATATATTGTTTACTGTCACCTGCGCAATGGGCTCAGTGTATAGGGTCTGAACAAAGCTACAGAACTTTGTCCTAAAATGCTGGTATTGTAGGACTCTGTCTAAATGTGACCAGGCAATTTTGTCAAATGCTTTTTCAGCGTCGAGATTGATAAGGATGTTACTTTTGAGTTTATGGGTACGGGAATGAATTATTGTGGCCAAAGCAGCACTGATACCCTGTATCGACTGTCTATTTTCAATGAAGCCCAATTGCGCAGACAAGATTAAATGGTAGAGGCTGGACTGTAGACATGTAGCCATCAATTTAGACAGAACTTTAAAGTCCTGATTAAGGAGAGAGATCGGTCTATAAGAACTGACCAAGGAGGGGTCTTTGCCTGGTTTGGCCAATATAATAAACTTGGCTTCATTAAACCTAAGGGAAGTCTGATGCGAGGCCACTTCAACCAGTAGCATTTTGTAGAATTCGGCACTGAATCCATCAGAGCCAGTGCTTTTATTATTCAGTAGACTTTTGATGGTGTAATTGATTTCCTCTACAGTGATAGGTTCATCTAGGAGGGCCCTCTCATCCCATGAAAGAGTGGGAAGTCTAAAGGTCCTGATGATATGACTGAAGGTCACTCTTTCCTTGTCGAAGCTCAAGGAGTGACCTTCAGTCACATCATCAGGACCTTTAGAGTATAGGGTCTGATAGTATTGCAGGAACTCAGCAGAAATGATATCGATGTCAGAGACAACCATCCCATATGAATTAATGGCATTAACCCATGTACGGGCCTTAGGCTTCTTGATCAAATTAGCCAGTAGTCTGCCTGACTTATTACCCCATCTGTGAAATTTGTTCCTCTGATAATCGTAGGAAACTTGGGCACGCTCAGTGAGAAATGTATCATAAATTTGTTTGGTTGATAAGTAGGCTTCTTTATGAGCCAGGGAGTCATGTTGATTATAACATCGATATGATGACGGCAGCGTTGCGCTGAGTTCTTGTAAGTTAGAAGAAAATGTTTTCCATTTTGAATGAGTGTACGACATAATGTGGCCCCTGAGGACAACCTTAGCAGCACCCCAAAACAGTGGCACATCAGTCTCCTGTCCCTTATTATCTATAGTGTAGTTAAGCCAGGATTGTTTGAGATGAAGGAGAAAGTCAGTGGAATGGTGGAGGTAGACGGGGAAGCACCAGCATATGGGGGAGAGACATCCAGACATGCATAGTTATAGGGGCATGGTCGGATATAATGATATCGGCAATAGAGGTGTAAGTGACTGTAGAGAAGAGACAGGTGGAGGTAAAAAATAGTCAGTTTTGGAGTGGGAGGAATGAGTAGAATGAATAGAAGAAAAAATCCTTTTGGGTGGGATGAAGAATATGCCAAGGATCAAGTAAGATCAAGTAAGTAAAGTTGTGAACAAAAAGAAGTGAGCAGCTGACAGAAATGAGTAGTAGTGCGGGCACTCACCTCGGATCTATCCATGGATGAGTCGACGACAAGATTAAAGTCTCTGCGCCAACAATAAGGTTCTGTCCACCCCAGGAGAGAAGAGTCGTAAAGACAGCCGCGAAAAAAGAATCAGGGAAGACATTGGGAGCATATAAATTGAGAAGAGTATAAACAGTGTTATCAATAAGTATATCCAGTAAAATAAATCGACCATCAGGGTCCCTGAGTTTCCTACGGATAGAACACTGCAGAGAGGTGTGTAAAAGAACAGCTATCCCTCTAAATTTGGTATGATAAGAGGCAGAAATACATTCACCCACCCAAGGAGCCCGAAGGATGTTTCGGGGTTCGTCTAACCAGTGTGTTTCCTGGAGAAAGACAATATGGGGGGGACATACATTTTAAATGGGAAAGTACTTTGCTTCCATTTTACCGGGTGATTGAGCCCTTCAACATTCCATGATATTATTTTTAACATGGAGTTATGAGAATCTCCATCTGAAGTAAGATGTGGGGGAGTAAGGGACATTATATTAACCTACTCTCACAGCAGGAAACAACAAAAAGCAATGGGGAGGCAGGGTTCCACCCCATCCCAGCGAGTGGGGAGGGAACACCCCAGGAGGGGTGGGGGGCAGCGGGCCAGGCAGGCATAACACTGAGAACAAGCAAACAGTAGAGAAAACAACAAAAATCAAATGTATATAAACAGAACTAAAGGTATACATATACCGTAAATTTACTACCTTACATGTGAGGACCGAAGGAAGGGCTAAAAGAGCAATAAGAGGCAAGCAAAAGCAAATACATCACAGTCAAGTGTCAGGATGAGAGAAGTGTGCCTTCGCCGAGTCAGGGTCATCAAAGAAGAGCGGCTTGACATCCTCAAAGACCCACAGGCAGGCAGGGTAGAGCAATGAGAATTTGACTTTGGATTTGAAGAGATGCTTGTAGATTGGGGCAAACTCTCTGCGTGTATTTGTCACGATAGCGGAGAAATCCTGAAATATGAGAAGGCGATCACCGTTGAAAGATAAGCTAGTGGTTTTACAGTAGTGATCCAGGAGTCTCACTTTATCCACATAGTTCAGGATCCTCATGATGACAGGATGGGGGTGCTCAGCAGGGTTTTTCCAGTCTGGACCAACCTGATGGGCACTCTTAATGACAAGTGGGGCTCCTTTCAGATCCATAGCCAGTTGTTTGGGGATATGCGTCGACAGGAATCCATGAGTTTGTAACCCATGACAGAATCTGGTATGCCCATGACTTGCAGATTATTCCACGAGACACGATTTTCCAAATCGTCTAGCTTTTCAGATAGGCCAGTGATTTCAAGCAGTTTGGCTTGAGTGGTCTGTTGCTCCGCCTCATCTAGGCGGCCGGAATGGTGGTTAAGTTGGGTGAGAGTAGATTCAATGGCCTCACGAATACCGGCCAGCTTCTCATCCAATAGAGGGCCCAAGACAGCTACAAGGTCAGTGGGTTTAATTTTCGGCTGTTTAGCAGGCGGCCTGGATCTGCGTGAATGGTCAGAGTCAGAAGAGTTACCACATGGGGTGTCCTGTTGAGGCAGTAAAGCTGCGGCTGAAGAAGTCATGGACGTAGGCACCAAGAATTTTTCCATATACTGTATATGCTGTGGGCGGGTGTTAAAAAGTAGGAGCACGCAGAGAGTGTAGATTGAAAGAGTCGCTCCGGGTCTCACATGTGTAGTACAAAGTTGTCAGTAGGTCTTCACTGTGGTAAGTATACATCACATGGTAGGAATGACCAGCAGAGGAGAATATGGCATATACGGTAATGAGCAAAGACAAGGAAAACTATGTGGCCAGAAGTGTAGTTCCTCACCAGTAGGGCAGTACACTATAGAGGCACATACAAAACAGGATACCAGCATGCTGGATGGACAGGGCAAGTGGAGGACAAGTCCACCAATAAAATTGTTGTAGTGGGGGGCAGGAATAATAGGAATAAATGTAGAAGCAAAAGTGCAGGAGCCAGGAGGGTGGACGCTCGGGGTGATGGGGGAATAAGTTAACCAGTCAATCTCAAAAAGGGAGAGGGAGACCACACTGGAGCAGCAGGTCCGCTGGAGAAATGTTGCAGGGGAGGCACAATCTGGCTCAGGGAGATAGAGCAGTGTGTCTTGCGTCAGCGGGTGAGATCACGCAGTAATGCACAGTTGCTCCTGCGCTAGCTTCACAATTAAACCAGGGCTGCACAACACTCAGCTCCAGCCAAGGGACAGAGGAGATTATTCCCTAAGGATGGCTACCATATATAGGAGCTTGATCAACAGAAGTTGTGCCTCTGCAGTTACATGTCCTGTTCTAAGGTAGCCATATAAAACTTTGAAGTGGAGAATAACTGCTCCGTTTTCAGTGCAGATCCTGTCTCCCAGACACCAGTTTCCTAGGTAGCAGCCTAAAGCTGCATAATCAAGATGGCCACCAGTCAGTGTGAGCTCCCAGTGAGGCAGCCCCCAGCAGTCCAAGCCAGGCTTCAGGGCAAAGACAGCGGGTCACACAGGGCCCACCATGGGCGATGACATGGCTGGAGCATGGAGGAGGCGAGGTATGCCCGGCCACCGCCGGTTCAGAGATTCCAGCGGGTCCGGCAGGCTGACGGCAAAATCGAGGCCCCGGCTTCAGGTAGTAATGCAGGCCACAACCTGTGGGAGCTTCCACAGCGTTCCCCAGCTTCGCGGTGCTGTCTTGTCGGTGGCAGGGGGTTAGGAGAAGGTGTAGGAGAGGCGGTTGGGGTGTGGAGCGGGGATAAAGCAGGCAAGAAGGGTATGTTAGATCATGGTGTGAAAGCAGGAACCAAGGGAAGCTGCAACTGCTCTCCTCCGGTGCTAGGCCACGCCCCCAATATGCATATTTGTAACTAATGCAGGTTGTGTGTGAGACTACACCAGCAACATAAAGTATGTACCAGGATTACTGTACATTAGTCATACGCCATATACACATGCATCCAACATTTCAACCATTTTCTTTTCTTTGGAAAATGCTTGTGAAACACTAGCACACAATACAAACTCTTCCAACACATCAGGAATGAATGACTGACTGAATCAATCAATCAATCAATCAATCAATCAATCAATCAATCAGATAACAAGAGCATTAGCAGTGACCAAATCAACAGTTTGGTACATTCACTGAAAAAAAGAACTTACTAGTGATTGAGTCATTTGCTTGTAAAGGATTCTCGACAAAGTATTAAAAATTAACATTTTATTTATGATTTTATTCATTTGTCCATTTACATTTGTGCCCCTGAAAATAGGGAACTGTGTACAAACATGGGGGGTCATTCAGACCCGATCGCTGCTGTTAGTTTTCGCACAGCAGCGATCGGTTCTGAACTGCGCATGTGCTGGCAGCCGACGGCTATCTTTAGCTAGCAATTGCCTCTGATTGACAGGCAGAGGCGGCGCTGGGTGGGAGGGGGCGGACCGGCGGTGATTGTGCCCGGACCGTTGGGGGGGGGCGGCGACTGCGTGACATCACACGCAGCCGCTATGACATGGGCAGTGACGAGTAGCTCCCCGCCAGCGCGCAGGAGTTGCGCTGGCTGGGAGCTACTCTTCCAGTACAAATACATCGCCATCGTGCAATGCTTTTGTACTAGTGTGATGGGGCATGGACTAACATGCGGGGTGGGCTAGCCCTGTGCTGGCCTTCCCATCACTTGTAAGTGTGACTGCTCGTAAATGTGCTACATTTAGCACATCTACAATCAACTCTGAATCACCCCCATGGTTGCACACAATATTTTTGTTCAACCACTTGAATTAAAGCTGAAATTCTGCACTTAGGACCTTATTCAGTAAGGATTGCAATTTCTGCTAAAAAGCAGTTGCTAAAGATTTTTACTATCTGCGCCAGGCAAGGTCGTCCACAATTCTTGCGACACAAATGGCTGGAAGTGGTCATCAATGATGTCAGAGGCCCTCCGTAAAAAATGCATGGACACACCTGCGTTTTTTCAGACACACCCAGAAAAAGGCAAGTTTCAGCCCAGCAGGTGTCAGTCAAACAGCGCTGTATTGTGATCATGATCTGTACGCAATTTCTGTTGCTATTTTTGCTCATGCATGTGTAATGCGAACGCTGCACATACGCAGCCATTCGATAATTGACCAGATTTGGAATCGCAAATTTTACAAGCCTTACTGAATAAGATCCTTTGTTTATTTTCAAACCCATTGCAGTGGCTTACAGAGCCAAAATTCTGAAAATTTCCAGTGTTGCCGGGGATGGGTTTGGTGACATCTGATGTGTGATATATTAGATGACAATGTGACGTGAGACTTTTATTTCTTCTTTACCACCCCATGGTGTGTGTACAGTAGAAAAACAGTAGTTTAAACTATATGAACTGTGAATACTAAATTGCTTTCTAACAAATATTTAAAATGCCCACTCTAATATATATTGTAGATGCCTGCACATCTTATTACCATGTGCCATGAATGTGCGCTATACATCGCAAAACACTGCATCCCATAAGAGAAAACAATACACCCACACATTATCTGAGTTCCAAAGCTCATTGATGTATATATTTGTTATTAAAAGGATACGGATTCAATATATTACAATGTACAGTATACATATAGTTACATGGTTACAATTCATAGAGTAAGCAGTTAATACATACAGTTACAGGCCAGCGATACAATTACCATATCTTTCTCATATAAATTCGTCCCTCCATATCACTCTCTCTCTCTCTGTAAAATCATGCAGGAACTGGGCAGACAGCTACTCCATCATCGTCTGGGACAAAACAGCAACTAGCAACTGTGTGTCTCTGTAATGTGTTATCTAGTTTAAGGGAGGGAAATTTCTCATTCATGATGAGTCACTGGTCTGTTCGTATGCTAAACAGGTTCAGCCTTGAAGACATCCAAAGGGCTGGCCTGAGTTTCCTGTCCACCACCTGTTTGGAATGTCTATTGTTCTAATAAAAGTGATTTTAGCTTTCATACATTTAATCATAACTATTTGTTGCAATGTCCTACAACTTAATAACAAGTATCAAATGAATCTACACATTAATCTGCTTGCTTTAATACCAAATATGACAGGTCTATCTTGCTTCGTTCCGATAATACACATACATGACATTACTCCATTATATAATTTTAAATAATTATGATGTCTGGCGCTTGATATTATTATAATTCTGTACTGTATGAAATAAGTGTCGAATCCATCTCTGTGGCATGTCCGTGTAAATGCGTGTGTTACCATATATTGCTGTGCTCGCTGCGTGTATTTGCAAGCATAAAGACTCATAATGTGTGTAGTCTGTATGTTATTTCTATGTAATATTTTTTTGACTTCGACAGTCCACCCTTTGGCAGTAAACAATAACTGCCATCAATTATTAACGTAAGAAAAAAATATTTCAGACAATAATCGGTGACCTAGACACAAGTATGTATTCTTTTCGCAAATCAGACACTTGACTATATTTGGGGAAGACAGGGAGGAGGATGAGACATCCTCTATAAGCACTCGGCGGTAACGGGACCACTGGTTGGGTGTGGGACAACATTCAACCTATAGAGTATGCTGGGACAGTGCTTTGGCCTATAATGTCTGATTTGCGACAAATATTTCACATATACATGTACCTACGTCTTTGTACACTGATGTTTGGATTCGATTGAGGTTCTGCTGGGTAGATGAAGAAGACACAAACAAATCGTGAAAGTGACATATAAAATTTTCATGATCTACATATTCCTATCATTTTCTGAACATTGTTTTCATTTCTGGAACGTATGCTAGGTCTGTTTAATCATTGAACAAGGGTTATAAGTAGTGTCCTTCCTAAATAACATAAACCTTTGGAGTTCGGGGAGAGCCAATCATAAACCTTTCTTCCACATATATTAATGAGCTCTTTATCTGCAATGTGTGAATAGCCATTGTGAAAATTGATAGAAAGCGCTAAATTGTGATATAATATATGTATAAATAAAATATAGATATTAGTATCTTATTTCAAATGCGGTACCTGTGGGAAAAAAAACTGATTAGTATAAAATGTTTACACTCTTTTGAGTGAATATGTTTGGGAGTAGCCTGCAACACTTTTGATTTTATTGGTCCTGGGTTGCCCGTGATTTTTTCCTACCTTTCCGTGTGCTTAGATGATCCTGGCCAGCTGAGAGCACTGCGGCTCTGATGTTTCTTTTCAGTGCGGCGGCCGGCGGGGCTGGCAGCGCTTTGAGTCCTGCTTTCCTTGTGCTTAGATGATCCTGGCCAGCTGAGAGCACTGCGGCACTGATGTTCCTTTTCAGCAGTGCGGCGGCCGGCGGGGCTGGCGGCGCTTCGAGTCCCGCTGCGTCCAGCGGGGCTGTGCGCTGGTGTAATCTGTATCCCGGCTCCAGGTGCTGCTATTATTAGCTGCTCGAGTTGCGGCCGATGGTGTGGCTGTGCAAAAGGCTTTCCTCCTTGTTAAAATAAGACTAACAAGGAGGAAAGCCTTTTGCACGGCCACACCATCGGCCGCAACACGAGCAGCTAATAATAGCAGCACCTGGAGCCGGGATACAGATTACACCAGCGCACAGCCCCGCTGGACGCAGCGGGACTCGAAGCGCCACCAGCCCCGCCGGCCGCCGTACTGCTGAAAAGGAACATCAGAGCCACAGTGCTCTCAGCTGGCCAGGATCATCTAAGCACAAGGAAAGCAGGACTCAAAGCGCTGCCAGCCCCGCCGGCCGCCGCACTGAAAAGAAACATCAGAGCCGCAGTGCTCTCAGCTGGCCAGGATCATCTAAGCACAGGGAAAGGTAAGAAAAAATCACGGGCAACCCAGGACTAATAAAATCAAAAGTGTTGCAGGCTACTCCCAAACATATTCACTCAAAAGAGTGTAAACATTTTATACTAATCAGTTTTTTTCCCCACAGGTACCGCATTTGAAATAAGATACTAATATCTATATTTTATTTATACATATAATATATCACAATTTAGCGCTTTCTATCAATTTTCACAATATCCATTCTTAAGAAAGCAGCTTTCTATTCCATTAAGCGCAGTAAATTAATTTATTTTAGTGTGAATAGCCATTGTCTGATTGTTCCTGATTACCTCCGAACTCCATAACTACTAGACCTTTGATTTTTCAATGGCTTTAACAAACTGATCGGCTAATCCTGGGATCCTATAAGGAAATCACTCCATCCTCCAGAACCAGTTCCAGTCCCACACTCGACTCCTCATAAAAAAACCTCGCAAAAATAGAATGTCCTGAAAAAAAATGTTTGTCAGTGGGAAAGAGAGAAAAGAGAAATAGAACAAAACAGCTCTTGTTCATAACAAATCAATTACAATGACTGGTCTTTCTGCAATCCTTTAGTATGCTCAGGTAGTGTTCAACAGACTCTCTGGTGATACTTTTGTGATCTCACTCCATTTACGAGTTCCTTCCGAACTACCGACTTTCCTGCAATGGGAATCGTGGACCCAAGTCTCTCTCTCAACTACTTTCACTGGGATAGTGCTGTCAACAAAACTTGGTAGGGTCCTTCCCACCTGTCTATTAGGCAACCTGAGCGTAAGAACATTCACACAGTCTCTTGGTTCACAATCAAGACAGTTAGTATTTGGCATACCAGCAATCAACAGTTTCAAGTTCTTTTGTCAAGTTCTCAAATGCTGGCTCATCTCGATAAGGTACTGTACTGTCACCTCATTGGTGTATTTCTGATCATTGTGTGGATCAATCATGACATGAGGTTGTCTTCCAAAAAAACCCAAAAAGACACAAATACCAAAACAAAAACAAATTTCGAAGAGGGTGATTCGTTAAGTGAAGATCTGGGAGTGGTTCCGATGCTACATAATACTAGTGGCAGTATCTATGATCACAATAGTACAATTTCAAGCTTTGCTCCTACTTCTAGGGGTACCATTATCTACACACAAATTTCTGAGCAATTTTTCTTTGCGGTAAACATAGCAGCATCAGTGGCGGCAGGAAATGCCTCTACCCAGTTTGAGAAAACAGTGCACACCAATACATAACAATAATTCCTAAAGGGTGTTAACTGTACGAAGTCATTGTGTGTTTGCAATGTAGAGTACCATGAACATAACTCAAAATACAAAACAAAAAAAGAAAAAAGAAACATCTCTAGAGGAGAGAAAGAAGAAGAAAATGAAAAAGAAAATGTCAGGTTTGCCATTCACCAACAGGCATATCAGTGCCTATACAACATTTCCCTTCACCAGTATTCTCATACTTCCTTCACCCTTTGTGCATGACAAGGCACACTGCAGTAATACTGGTGTTATCGTGCTGTTGAGATATACTGGGTTTGGGCAGAACTCTGAAGGACCTAGGCATGTGGAGTTTGAACTGTACTTTGGTCCATGTATTGTACCACCCTGTGTGAACGCAAAAGATGAAGAGGAAACTGTAGAGAAACAAAATAGAGGTTGGTGACAGATGAGTTTGTGGAGGTGGAGAAGATTTTATACTCTACTTGGTCTACTCCCCTTAAAAAAATTCTGTGTTTATCGTATCGCTATTGGGACTATCCCAGGCATCAATCCAGTGTCCTGTCCATCCTAAATTCATAGGGAACCCGGTATCTGTGAGATCATTTCCTCTACCTGTGATGGACATGAATCTAGAACCATGAAATGCAACATTAGTCTTCGTGGGTATCCAACATACTTTGTACTTCCTGAGCGGGAACACATTATATGTATATCATATCTAACAAAGCTCCTGTTAAGTTAATCAGGGGCCATTTCTGCTAGGAAAAAGAAGCAAAAGTTTAGAGGCCCCATCTTAACCCCAGCAAGTTTTGTCAAAGGGTAATGTTGCATTTATTTTGTTCTTCCTATTTGCCGAATCTGTGTTTTCTATATGGCTTATGATTCCTTACTATATGTCCCTTGGTCCCGTCAATGTGTTTAATAATGTGGCTTGTGTTTTCTGTCTAGGGGGTCTATATTGACTATGTGTCCTACTACTTTTACAATCTCTGTCAAAATGCCCTTCCTTCCTACAAGTGTAACATATTATTGACCATTTGGGATCTGGGGTTTGGACTGATGGGTCTTTCCTGTATGTGCTAGTATACTTACCGTCCTCAACCTCTCCACCTGTTGTTCTCTGCACCTAGCACTATTCTTGTGATGTTCAATAGCACACTTTCTAAGATTAGCTACTGTGACCCCTTTCCAATTTTGCAAAGAAGTCTGCACCCTGCCCTCAATGCCTTATTGTGCCCATCCATTAGCACAGAGACAGCCACCTCCCATTTGCCGAATTAGTGTTTACCAGTGATCTTATCCAGATGGAGAGTTTTGTATTACTGCAAAAGACAAAAAAAAATAAAAAAAATTAACAAGCTTCTAGGTCATGCGAAGTATTCATTCAATCCTTCTCATCCCGTATTAAGGGTCTGTACATGGTCCAACAAACATTTCCGAGCTCATCTTGACTAGGGGCATTACTAGGAATGAATACTTCTTATATGGTAACTGAAAGAAATACCCAGGGGTTACCCTGTCTCTGTCCGCTTTCCTACTGGCAAATACTAATGTGCGGACAGGTTTTTCTCCATTTCTGACGTTACTTTCTTGATTTTTGTTTTATTTTTGGGTTTTACTATATATGTACACGAATGATACCATACTTTCCAGTTCCACTGGTCTCAGCCACTTCCCCCACAGGGTACTGCTATTCTTTTACCGGTTGGATACTCCTCTGAGTGCATGAGAAATGGCTGAAAACAATCAGGTCACCTCCTCCTAAATAAACTTCAACATTCATTAGTACATATATAGGTTACAGTCATATTTTTCATATTTTTATTATTTTCTATAGTTTGTATGCTGGCCGTAACTGCTTCCACATCTACATAAGGCGGTGTACTTGCATTCTCTTTTTTTCTTCCTACTTGTTTATTGTTGCGACAAGTTCAAACAGTTCTTATATTTCCATTCTTGTCTTACATGACTTTGGTTAGACATACCACCTGCAATACCTTAGGATCAAACTCACCAACCCCTCTTGCTGCCACAGGTTTAAACAATTTGTATGTCTGACCCTTTGTTTTCTGGATTTTATCAGACATATTTTAATACCTACATTCTGCAGTACCTCTGGTTCAAAGCTGCCCACCCTACGGAATGATACCCTATCGTTGTCAGTCATACGTACCCATTCGTCACAGTAAACTTCAGCGTGTGGACCATATTTTCCACACATTATAAACCTTGCTGACCCTCTCGGCCGCAATTCTGACCTTCTCGGTCCCGAGTCTGACATTCTCGGTCCCAACTCTTCTGCCTGAACCCTGGCTACCATACGTCCCTTAGTTGAGCAACTGGCTCCCATAATTTGTGGGTCTTGCTTTCTCAGCTATTCCCACAAATACCAAAATACTCAATATAAGGCGACGGTGAAAGTTCTCAGAGCGCTTCTACCCACTCTCGCCCACGTTGGCTGGTACTACCATACACTGTCGATAGCGAAGGCGATGTACCCAACTTAGGGCTCCTATCAGACCTTACAGCACCGTGATTTCTCTCGGTGGAGGTTCTGTTGGAATATTTTCCTGAGAGAGGCAGCGAAAAATTCCTTTTCGGTATCTTTCAACTGGAATTTTTGTAGGGTAAAAAACAGAGAAATTAGATAACTATTCTTCACCCTTTCCAGTGAAAGCCCACCAGGGAGATTTCCTGACGTTATCAAAGAAAAACCCCTTTGTCTATACAATCACGTCTGCATATGCTTTTCCACAGCGCATATGACACAATGGCATCACGTTGTGCTGTGCAGAACACACAGACATGCGATGCAATCGCACAGCCTATAGATACTAGTTATCTATATGCCCTGGGATTTCTGTAGACCACCTGACCTAGACCACTCCAGATCACCTAGTTGTATGGGACACCTAGACCACTTCAGATCACTTAGACCACTTAGTTCTAATCACGCAAGGTAGCAAACCCTACGCCAGTGGCAAATGCAGGATTTGCATGGGGGGTTTCCAGAACTGGGTGGAGCCAATCACGGGGGTGGGGACTAAGGTGACCCAGTATATGCTGGGTCCATAAAACTAGTGTGTCTGTGTGTGTGTGTGTGTATATATATATATATATATATCTACACATATATATACCGTGTATATATATATATATATATATATATATATATAAGTAAGGTGTGATGGATGGCACTCCAGGAGATGAATAAGGCAAGAAACCAAAGGTAAGATCTTACCTTTGGTTTCTTGCCTTATTCATCTCCTGGAGTGCCATCCGTCACACCTTACTTGTCATTGCTTTTGGAAGGGCACCCGGGGACGTTGTTTATATTTGATCAGAGTGCCAGACGCCTGCTTTCTTTATATATATATATACACACACATACACACATAAACATAGCATATTAAACATGCATATATATATATATATATATATATATATATACATACATACATACACATACAGTACACGTATATATACACATGTATATATATCATATGTGTGTGTGTGCTTATATGTATGTATATACACGTGTATATATGTATGCACATGGATATATATGTACTATAATTAAAATAAAGTACACTTTTATTGCACTTACAAGTGCCACCAGGAAGACAGCAGGCTGCAGAGGACGCTAGAAGCCATTAATAATACTCATGTAGCTAAAAAAAATTTTTTTTAGTGGAGGGGGGTTTCTGGGTGCTCAGAAACCCCCCCTGGGTGCGCCACTGTATGCCACCGGGCCTCTTCTAACCCAGTGTTACCACTCCAGCCACTTAGACCACTTCAGTTTCAGGCTTCAGCTCCACTCACTCCACTTTCACTCACTCAAATACGCTTTGTTTTTCTGTACAGAAAATTTTCACTCGTTCTGATTGTCAGCTTTACCCCCAAAGGCAATACAGTTTTTAAACTATATTTAGAGTAACCTGCTTTTGAAATCGGATAGTTATGTGCTATTGTATTAAATGTCTACTATCCCACCTTAATTGAACAAATATCGTGTGGTTTTATTATGCGCACACAACCCTACGCAAGCTTGCGTAATTACGCAACCATGCATACCCCTATGCCACGTGTGTGGCCTTGCGCCACATGCACATTTTTGTACGCTGTCCTCACGTTCCGTACCACGTGTACCAATGTGCGTACGCAATAAAACAAATCACACAACTCTATAAATGTGAGCAATACTAACTATAATCGCTCACTTAACACAACACCCAGTTTTTTTCTTAACAACCAGGCCAGAACTGCGTTTCATGTCTATAATTACTCCCTTAAATACATTTATTTCAAATTTACCTATATAGCAACAAATGTATCCGATTTCACACAGATCTATAATGACTGCAATAATCTATAATTTAAATGATATGATTCAGATTGGATAGCTATCTTGCAGAACATACACTGATATAAATATACACATAATTATAATAATATTATATATATATGTATCATTCACTGGCCTTCTATGAGACACCTTCACCCATTCAGTGCTTCTAATTTGAATATCAAAGATGTTTTGCCTGCCTGTACTAGTGGTTGAACCAGTTAATTAACATTTCAATGCCTATCTTATATCAAACAGAGAGTTAACCAAATCCTGGGAAAGAAGAAGAAAAAAAAAGTTTTTTTCTTCTTTTTTTTTCTGTGTGCAATTTCTTACACCAAGCCAAACATTTATCTCACCATTTACTCTCACTAGGCCCAATTGAAACTATTTGTAATTGACTATGGCTTAAATGGGTTAAATAAATGCATTGGTAACTCATAAATGGTGCTTGATGTGACAAAGGAAACTGATTGTTCTGAGCAGACTGAAAATCAGCTATTTAGAAAATGACCTTCCTAAAATGGCCACTGCTCCTCCCTCTTCCACATCCATGAGGTTTACACAAGATGGTGGACAGGCCATGTGGTTAGTCCAAAATGGAGGACAGACCATGCGGCTTCCTTTGTCACAAAGAAATCACAAATCATACAAGCACCAGAAGTTATTTTAGGCCTGAGTTTAAAAAAAAAAACTATATCAAGGCTATGCAGCAACTTTTAAATGTAAAAACCAAAAAAATCCTCAATCAAAAAGGACGTATCAGGCGCTCCTAAACATTAATTAAACTCAAATTATCTCGTACACCTATATTTTTAGTAGCAGCTGCTCTCATAAGGTGTTCTGAACACCAAAAAACACAAAACAATAAGGATAAACAATTCAGAGAGCGCATGGATGCAAAGAAAAAGAATAACAATTTAATATAGAATAAATCATTTAAAATTCAATATTGCTATATATTAGAAACATGTATCATAAGAACCGCACTGGTGGAGACCTCTGAACTAATAGTAAGAAATGTCTATAATTCCAGATAAATCCGATGAGGGAAGAAGTCCTCAATTAAAATGGTGAAGCAAAGTTCAATGTCCCACCAATATGGTGATAATGCTTAAATAACACAATAGAACCGTAGCAGGTCCACTTAATTCCTCTTAAACGGAGATGGTGAAGTTCTTTAATTTAAACATGCAGAATAGAACTGATGCTTCCCACAGCCTGATAAACAATCCAATCTGAATCAAACACAATATGACTTACTTGAACTTTGTTTTGCAACAATAAAAATACATTTTAGCATTTTAAGTATTATGAGAAACACATTGTCCCTTGAATTTTTCATATCATCGGCTTACTGATAACACAACAGAACACACGGATATGATTTTCTCAGCGTCACGATGCGTCCACCACAAGCTGATCGACCACAGCGACGCGTTTGTATTGTACAGTGCATCATTAAGACCGTGATATCGCGGACGAGCCCTCATCTGTGAATACTAAATTGCTTTCTAACAAATATTAAAAAATGCCCGCTCTAATATATATTGTAGACGCCTGCACATCTTATTACCATGTGCCATGAATGTGCGCTATACATCGCAAAACACTGCATCCCATAAGAGAAAACAATACACCCACACATTATCTGAGTTCCAAAGCTCATTGATGTATATATTTGTTATTAAAAGGATATGGATTCAATATATTACAATGTACAGTATACATATAGTTACATGGTTACAATTCATACAGTAAGCAGTTAATACATACAGTTACAGGCCAGCGACACAATTACCATATCTTTCTCATATAAATTCGTCCCTCCATATCACTCTCTCTCTCTGTAAAATCATGCAGGAACTGGGCAGACAGCATCTCCATCATCATCTGGGACAAAACAGCAACTAGCAACTGTGTGTCTCTGTAATGTGTTATCTAGTTTAAGGGATGGAACTTTCTCATTCATGATGAGTCACTGGTCTGTTCGTATGCTAAACAGGTTCAGCCTTGAAGACATCCAAAGGGCTGGCCTGAGTTTCCTGTCCACCACCTGTTTGAAATGTCTATTGTTCTAATAAAAGTAATTTTAGCTTTCATACATTTAATCATAACTATTTGTTGCAATGTCCTACAACTTAATAACAAGTATCAAATGAATCTACACATTAATCTGCTTGCTTTAATACCAAATATGACAGGTCTATCTTGCTTCGTTCCGATAATACACATACATGACATTACTCCATTATATAATTTTAAATAATTATGATGTCTGGCGCTTGATATTATTATAATTCTGTACTGTATGAAATAAGTGTCGAATCCATCTCTGTGGCATGTCCGTGTAAATGCGTGTGTTGCCATATATTGCGGTGCTCGCTGCGCGTATTTGCAAGCAAAACGACTCATAATGCGTGTAGTCTGTATGTTCTTTCTATGTAATATTTTTTTGACTTCGACATAACATTGTTTGGCTATAATAGTACCAGAGTAAAAAGTATAACATTTGTAAATTAGTCTTTAAAATATTACAATGAGACATTGCATCTGCAGTTTGATATAGCATGAAGCAGTTACCTGAAAAAGAGCAGCTATTTAAACCTGTCAAAACGGGGCCTCCAGTTTCAGTAATTGGGGCAAACCCTTGTGTGGTCTTGAAATGTAATGGTTGAATATGTGTAAACACTATGTTTTTTTTCTTCATTTTTTAAATAGCCTCTTAAGCCAATTCACTAATGCTCTATGTGTACCAAGGAAAAGCTGATAATCAGCATTGCTGCCTAACAAAACCTGGGGTCGTGGGTTCAATTCTAAGAAGGGCCCGATCTGTGAGCAGTGTGCTGAGAGGGGTGTGTGTGTGTGTGTGTGTTTTGTTTACCTGGCCTGGGCTTGTTGGAGGGCCCTGAGTCAGTTGCTGATGGAGACATTGTCCCCCTGTGCTGTGCTGCTGATTGTTTCTGTACATCTCGATGGTTACTGATCTGCGCACTCACAGTGCCCCATATGCCGCTCCGGGGGCAAGGAGGGGACAGCATCGGAAACTGTTTTACAAAACAGTTCTTGTCGTCCCTATTTTGTAGGCATGCCGAGGTCCCGGTATGCGTCTTCTGAAACAGATTTCCTGTTCCCAGCAGAGTGAAAATGCCGGCCACTCAGAGCTACTCAGATGTCCGATGTTTGTGCAGCGGATCACAGAAGCCGGCTGGAGGCGTATGTTACACAGGGCGCCTCCTGCACCATTAACATATTACCGCACAGCAGCAGTCCAAAGATGCAGCTGCTGTGTCTCCTGCCTCCACCTCTGAATCATTTCCAGAATCCCCACACTGTGACTATAATCTGTATAGCATTGTATCATGAACAATGTGTACACAGATTGCTAACAAAGGTGCCTGGATGACGCATGTAGCTAAATTGCAGCTGACAGTTTACCATATAAATGTGCACTATCTATAAACCATTACCATCTAACCACCCTAACAGAAACACTTATTATTCACTCTGAAGTATTTGTTTTACTGCAACTACCATAGAAATGCTGACATCTGCAGATAATCACCCAGCTGCCTGTATTCCATCTCATTCCTATGAGCTTCAATTATCTACAAGTGAGAGCTGTGGTACCACTGCTGAGTGTTTATCATAGGACACTGGCTCTGCATGTGCTCACAATGTAATTAAAATGATGCTGAAAAAAGAAAGCAACTAACGTCTGCTTTGTTACATTCCACCTTCAAGAGGGCACAAAGGTGTTATTTCTGAGGCATGTAAGGCATAGTGTTACTGTAGCTCTGTTTTCACAGCATACTATGCTGCAGTCTTCGCTCCTCCGATAACAGAACCACAGCAAGATTTTTAGGGGACTATTTATTTATTTACTTATTTACTTTTGCCGTTAACTACAATGAGGAGATCTCTGATATCTGCAGTGGTTCCTTTATTATTTGCAAAGCACCCCCTATAGCTTTTTATAAGGACTGCAAAAATAGATAATTTACCAAATCCAAAAGCTTGGCTATATTTCGGTAACAACTGGAGAGCGATCTTATAATCTATCCCTGTAAATCCATAGAATGGTTGCACATTCTGCGTTGCGCTTTAATACACCCCTGCCAGGGGCATATTAAGTTATAGACACACCGGGCAGCCACGATCCTAGGGGCCTTTGAGCAGGGGTGGGCTGGTGCCTCTGGAGCTTCTATTCAGAGGCAGGTAGAGAATGCTGTCCAGTTCCATGATAATGAATTACACACAATCACAGCAGCCAGGTTACATTCTCTCCCTGTCTCCCAGTCTGCGGCCAGACAGTGAATGGCTGTCAGCATGGTGATTGGTTAGTGGCTGGGCTATCACAGTGCTGACAGCCATTCACTGTACAATACTGCTAGCTCAGGATCATTATGCCTCTCCCCACCTCTGCCATGAGAACACCAGGTCCAGGCCTACTACTCCTCTGGCTGAGAACATCAGGGCTGCACCCTGGGCCTAACCCTCAAGGTGAGCAGGGAGCTGTGAGGGGAGAGCACCAGGACCAGGCTCAGCAGGTACATTTCCATCGGACATTAGTGTGCTGCCCACATTCTCGTTCCCACCAATACTGCTGCCATGAGACCAGGACATTTGTAATCTTATCAAAATAATATTATCCTAATTTTCCCCCTTCCATTGGTTACCTGCAAATGTGTTCTTACATGTGCTTTTTTTTTTATCTTCCCCCTAACAGCGTACTTCCACCTCACTGTGTGCTATTTCTGTAATGTGTACCTCCACTGATTGCACACTCTGCTAGTGGTAACCTGCAGAATGCACCGCAGATGGTTGCCTCGGATGGTTCATCCGCAGGCAGGGTGTACTTCACGCAGATCTTTCAGTACAGGGTATATCATACTAATACACAAGTGTCAGTTTTCCCATATATGCATTGGGCCCTTGTATGGCACACCTCCCACAGTGTAACCTTCGTAGTACTCCCAACATGGCTGCCTCACCTGGTACACTTTTGGATGGGATGAAAAGTACATGGACCTGACGGTTTTGTTGGGACTTCAATCTGAGCATTAGGATGCTACAATCAGCCAATTTTGTGTCATCTCTTCTAGAGGCAGAGTATTCCACCCAGGGTAATCCTACACAGTACGCCCAAGATGGCTGCCTCATCTGGTATGTCTGAGGGTGGAATACCCATGGAAGTTATTACCCAAAATGCATCAATCCCACATTATACCATCTGTGCTCTCAAGGTTTTCTTTTTACGTCTGTGTGGCTTGTCTGTTGCTGTATTACTTAAATTTTCTGTATTATGTGCATTGTTTTTGATGTCTGAAAAGTGCCTTAAGTCCTGCTGGAGAAAGAACGCTATATAAATAAAATTATTATAATTTTTATTACCTGACAGCTGTCTCAACAGCTCCGTAATTTTCTTCTTTACCTCAGTAACAGATCTGGCGAGTATGGAGGTTGTTGTAGCGCTGCAATCTGTTTCTCAGCCAAAACTGCTTCACAGAAAGAGCTGTGTGGGCTGGTTTGGTGTCCTGATGGAGGATAAAACCGTTGTTCCACAACTCTGGCTTCTTTCTTCTGATTTTTCCCCACAAAGTTGCTAGAACATTTTATAGTAATGTTTATTTACTGTTGCACATTCTGGTACCAAGTCTTCCAAAATAACAACCTTGATATCAAAGAAAACAATTATTGTGGCTTTGAATTTGGATTTCCTTTGCCATGCCTTCTTCATTCCTGGTGATGATAGTGTTTTCCAGTGCATGATGAACTGGCGTTTTGTCTCATGATCATACTGGAAGATCCATGTTTCATCACAATTAATAACTTTATCTAAAAAAATGCAAATCTGCTTGACTTTGGGGGTAATTCAGAGTTGATCACAGCAGCAAATTTGTTAGCAGTTGGCCAAAAACATGTGCACTGCAGGGGGGCAGATATAACATGTGCAGAGAGAGTGGGTGGGGTGTAGATTTGGGTGGGGTGTGTTCAATCTGAAATCTAAATTGCAGTGTAAAAATAAAGCAGCCAGTATTTACCCTGCACAGAAACAAAATAACCCATCCAAATCTAACTCTCTCTGCAAATGTTATATCTGCCACACCTGGGGGGTCATTCCGAGATGATCGTAGCTGTGCTAAATTTACTAAACTCTGAATTACCCCTTTTATTCCAAAATATCTGTGCAAATTCACTATGCATTGATTTTCTTTCTGCACGGCCGTGTGAAGACTTGGAACTATCTTAGTACAAACTTTTGTCATGTTATGCTCTTGATGCAAAACTTGCCTGACAGTTTCCATTGATGTTTACCATTACTGCCCTCATTTGTATGTCATTTCGATAAACGTTCTAAATTTTTTCCACATTTTCATTTCTTTTTTATGTACACGACCTTCTAAGACATTCATCACCTTCAGCATCCTCATGAATGTCACTAAACTTTTGTGCTACTCAAACACACATACATGTGACATACAGTACAACCTGCCCTGCAAGTCTCGGTTAGCATACAGAAAGATTTGGTGGGCCGTTTATCAATTTATAAAAAGTTAACACGTTGCTCTACTTTTGAACTAAGCCTTTTTATGATGCATGAAAAAACAGCTTCTCTGAACACTGTGTGACAGCAAACTATCTGTGCGAGAGGGGTGAAACTTGCAAAACCGTTTTCGATCGCTGCTGCTGTACTTCTCACATTGTAACCAAATTCATGTGACAATCACTTGTTTCTTCCATCCTTTTCTCTGTCATAAAAAGGCAGGGTAACTATTCCCGATCGTAGTCCACGTGGATCGGAAAGTATGCAAAAGCTCAACAAATGAAACAAAATGTGAAAAACTCATGTTGACCTTTTCCTGTGTTGACCTTTGCTATGTCAACCTATTGTCAATGTCGACCTGTGCACCATGTTGACATAATGTATGTCAACCTAAGTGTGGTCGACTTAACAACCGGATCAACTGCTGTCCATGGGGGTTATTCAGAGTTGATCGCTCGCTAGCAGTTTTTAGCAGCCGCGCAAATACATTGTCGCCGCTCACTGGGGAGTGTGTTTTCGCTTAGCAGGAGTGCGCTGGACTTTCTCTTTTTGTGCGTTGATTCTAACGTTGGAGGGACGGCTTTTGACTTCACACACCCGTCCAGTGTTCGCCCAGCCACGCCTGCATTTTCCCTGGCTCGCCTGCGTTTTTGTAAGCACTCCCTGAAAACGGTCAGTTACCACCCAGAAATGCCCACTTCATGTCAATCATCCTGCTTTGTGCCATGCGACTGAAAGCTTCGCTATAACCTGTGCAAAGCAACAAAGAACTTTGTACCCGTACATCGCGCGTACGCATTGCGGTGCATACGCATGCGCAGAAATGCAGATTTTTAGCCTGATCACTGGACTGCGAACAACGGCAGCTAGCGATCAACCCCGGAATGACCCCCCATATGCAGAGTGATTTTCTTTCAATAAATAATTTTTTTTTTTAAACACACCCTGGGTGAGATGCAGCAAGGAGAAAAATGCAGCCAAACCTCCAAAAAGGCCATTTCTGAAGGCTCTTATCAGCACTGGCTATCCCAGCACTCTGTGGTTAATGAAATTATTTAGCATTCTTCCTGTCTGACTTTCTCACTAGTCAGTCCCTTTCAGATTATCTAGAATTTTTGTGAGCAGTGTTCAAGAAAGCTGGAACTAAAACTGTGTGCCAAATGTTAAATAGGATATCCTGCAACTGGGCAGGTGGCAACCTTAATATGAGTTTAGGGCTTAGGTAATGCCTGGAAACATTTCTGTTGCATAACAAAAGTCTGGAGATAATTCCTGTAAGTGCAGAAACAAAGATTTTCATTACATGTTCATTTATTTGTTTCCCATTTACAGCATACCTCCCAACTGTCCCGATTTCAGCGGGACAGTCCCGCTATTTGGACATGTGGTGTCCCGCGGGCGGGGGAGCAGTTGGGGGAGGCTTTGATCACCAGCTGCTCTGCTCTGCAGCTATGTCAATTATTCATTAAACAGTATGTGATAAATATTATGACTAAAGTGAAGGTACTGTGTATGAACTGTAATTGGTGATTGGATGACAAAGATTCAAGGTATTGCTGTAATGGAATTGCTAATCTTCTTTTCTCATGGTTCATCCTGTATAACAGATTGCAGTGCTTACTGTATATATATATTAGAATGGGGACTATGATAGGTAAGACCTGGATACATTTATATAATATGATAATATTAGGGATGTTAGGCACCCATCTGATAAGGTCACTGTGACATGGGAGGTGAGGCCACATTTTTTTCCAACATTGGTCATGGGTTCGATTCCCACAATGGTCCTAATTGAGTGGAGTTTGTATATTCTCCCAATGCTTGCATGGGTTTCCTCCGGGTACTCCGGTTTCCTTCCACAATCCAAAAATATACTGGTAGGTTAATTGGCTTCCAACAAAAAATGCACCCTACGGTGAATGTGTGTGCATGTACAAGTAATAGGGAATATAAGTTGTAGTAAGCTCCACTGGAGCAGGGACTGATGTGAATGGCCAAATATTCTCTGTACAGTGCTGCGGAATATGTGTGCGCTATATAAATAACTGGTAATAAATAAGATAGAAGATGGCACAGTTCTTAGCTGGTTCAAATAATTTCTCACAGGCAGGTCACTGAGCAGGAGCCGGCATTTTAGTACCCGGGTGTGGTCCACATCCCCATAGTGACGCCACTGGCTTCCAGTAGATAGCTTAGCTTCCTTAGCTGAGCAGGACCATATAGCAATGCAAAATGGTGGCAATCTCGGCGACTTTATAAATGATCTATCAAGTCCAGTTAATTATTGTTAATAATAATAATAATAATAATAATAATAATAATAATAGTATAATTTATTAAGTACAAAATATTCTAGGCTAGATGGGTACCTATATTAAAAACGCATAATTCAATAATATGCAACTTACCTCTCTAGTGGGCATATTTATCAATATTATTTTTACTAAAATAATGTAAAAAAAAAGGGTGTTTTAACACCATTTTCACATTATTTTTAGTATCACAGGAATGTATGAAACGACATGGAGGAGGATTTGCTAAATTCTCCTCCAAGCCCTTAAATTTGCATTTTTTTTAATAAGCAGATCCCATTTCTCATGTGATATTTGATACATCCTTGCGATATATTAAAATATTGCATTGTGAATTTGAAGGATTTTATCACATCCCATCTGCATCTGGATTGTGCTAAGTATGCCCGTAGTGCTTCTGAACTACAAGTTATATTGGTAGGAATCCTGCTCCTCTGATTAAAAACAACTATGAATAGATCGGTCACAGCAATGTAACACCCTGTAATGTTTTGTGTGGACAATCCTACTGCCATTTTGTATATAAACTGTATGTGTGTGATATATATCTTACATATACAGTATATACATTTTATCACCTTCACAAAGGGGTGTGCGGTCCCCAAAACATTGATATTTACCTGTTATGACAATTTATTGATTTATGCAAATGTCCTGAGTGATGCTGCTTTTTCCACTGTACATACAGTATAATCCTAACTGTGTTGAGTTTGTATGTTCTCCCCGTACTTGCGTGGGTTTCCTCCGGGTACTCCGGTTTCCTCCCACAGTCCAAAAATATACAGGTAGGTTAATCGACTCCCAACAAAATTAACCTTAGCATGAATGAGTCTGTGTCTACATGTGATAGGAAATATAGATTGTAAGCTCCACTGGGGCAGGGACTGAAGTGAATGGACAAATATTCTCTGTAAAGCGCTGCGGAGTATGTGTGCACTATATAAATAACTGGTAATAATAAATAACTGGTGATAATAATAATAGATAGATAGATAGATAGATAGATAGATAGATAGATAGATAGATAGATAGATAGATAGATAGAAAGATACAAAATAAACTGGCACCTTGGCGTAAAATAGATAAATAACCCTGCTTGAGTGCCCTCCTTGAGGGATACTTGCCCACAACATATAACTGCAGATGAGGCAGCACTCCAAGGCTGATAATCAGTGAAAGAAAGGTGCTTTCATTTTTCAGTGTTTTCAGGGTACGCATACCTCCCAACATGACCCTCTCCAGGAGGGACAGAATGCTCAGCTTCTGAACTTCCCACCTAATGTATGATTGCCCTCACTTGTGGGAAAACACCTTTCTTATCTATTAACCTGTTCAGCACAGGTGATGGCAATCATAAATTAAGAGAAAAGTCCAGGAGCAGAGCATTGTGTCCCTCCTGGAGAGGGTCATGTTGGGAGGTATGGGTATGTGACCCTATCATCAGTCCTGATGATGGGGTCACATACAGAATGGTAGTTGTAATGTTATTGCATTAGAATGCTTAATGGCCCTCATTCCGAGTTGTTAGCTCAGTAATTTTCTTCGCATCGCAGCGATTTTCCGCTATTTGCGCATGCGCAATGTTCGCACTGCGACGCGCCAAGTAAATTTGCTAAGAAGTTTGGTATTTTACTCACGGCATTACAAGATTTTTTCTTCGTTCTGGTGATCGGAGTGTGATTGACAGGAAGTGGGTGTTTCTGGGCGGAAACTGGCCGTTTTATGGGAGTGTGTGAAAAATCGCTACCGTTTCTGTGAAAAAGGCGGGAGTGGCTGGAGAAACGGGGGAGTGTCTGGGCGAACGCTGGGTGTGTTTGTGACGTCAAGCCAGGAACGACAAGCACTGAACTGATCGCAGTGGCAGAGTAAGTCTCGAGCTACTCAGAAACTGCACAGATAAATCTTTTCGCAATATTGCTAATCTTTCATTCGCAATTTTGCTAAGCTAAGATTCACTCCCAGTAGGCGGCGGCTTAGCGTGTGCAATGCTGCTAAAAGCAGCTTGCGAGCGAACAACTCGGAATGAGGGCCAATGTTTGTAGACAATCCCTTACTAAAATGTGTAAGCCTGAATCTTCAGTGATGGTCCCTAGGACCAGAGGGAATGCTGGGAAGTGGGTGGTCCAGTGTGCAGTGTGTCTGGAGGTGGTAATGGAATAAAAGAGCACAGCAGTGAACTCACTTGCTTCTGTGTCTTAATGAGTGGAATTACTTGCATATGAACAAAAAATGGTGTCAGAAGAAGTTTAACTTGGACTGTTAGTGCTCAGAGTGTGAAAGGACTCAGCAGAAGTTTGTAAAGCTGTGATACACAGGGGTGGTCATTCCGAGTTGTTCGCTAGCTGCATTCGTTCGCTGTGCAGCGATGAGGCAAAAAAAGGCACTTCTGCGTATGCGTATGCATCGCAATGCACACGCGCAGCGTACTATTACAACGAACGATGTAGTTTTACACAGGATCTAGCAATGCTTTTCAGTCGCACAGGCAGCTGCAGAGTGATTGACAGGAGGAGGGCATTTCTGGGTGTCAACTGACCGTTTTCAGGGAGTGTTTGGGAAAACGCAGGTGTGCCAGGAAAAACGCAGGCATGGCTTGGCGAACGCAGGGCGTGTTTGTGACGTCAAATCAGGAACTGAATGGTCTGAAGTGATCGCAAGCGCTGAGTAGGTCTGGAGCTACTCTGAAACTGCACAAAATTATTTTGTAGCCGCTCTGCGATCCCTTTGTTTGCACTTCTGCTAAGCTAAAATACACTCCCAGTGGGCAGCGGCATAGCGTTTGCACGGCTGCAAAAACCTGCTAGCGAGCGATCAACTCGGAATGACCACCAGAGTTTGCAAAGCCTGCCATGTGCTCCTCTCTTCAAACAGTGAGTAACCATGGATAAACTGTCTCCTCCAATAGGCATGCTGATGTCTGGTAACTTGTCTGAGAACTGGAAAAGATTTAAGCAAAGGTTTAATATATATCTTACTGCATCTGCATGTGGAGTTGATACAGAGGCTGACAAAACTAAGGCATCCATTTTCCTCCATGTGATAGGAGAGGATGTGCTGGACATTTATAACAGTTTTCAGTTTGACGAGGGGCAGAATATGATGCTATCTTCTATATTGCAAAAGTTTGAAGATTACTTTGTGCCAAGGAAAAATGTGACATATGAAAGATGTAAGTTTTTCACATGTGATCAGAAGTCTGGAGATGGATTTTATCAGTATGTTAAAGAGCTGCAATCAGAGGCGTAAATAGGGTAGGGCGAATGGGGCACGTGCCCTGGGCGCCTTGGCAGGCCCAGCAGAGGGGGCGCCGCCGGGGGCCAGGGCATCATGCCCCACTCACCCCTGTCATGCCGCAATGTGAGGGGAGGAGAGCACAGCACTGTGGGGCATGTATCTGGCACTGTGGGAAATTGTAACTGGCACTGTGGGGCATTGTAACTGGCACTGTGGGGCAATGTAACTGGCACTGTGGGGCAATGTAACTGGCACTGTGGGGCATGTATCTGGCACTGTGGGGCATTGTAACTTGCACTGGTGTGGCAATGTAACTGGCACTTTGGGGCAATGTAACTGGCACTGTGGGGCATGTATCTGGCACTGTGGGGCAATGTAACTGGCACTGTGGGGCAATGTAACTGGCACTGTGGGGCATGTAACTGGCACTGTGGGGCATTTTCAGTGGCCACACCCCTTCTGGTGCCACGCCCATTTTTTCACCGCACATACTTCTTTTGGTGTGTTTTTTTTTTAGGGGGGGGGGGGGGCGCCACACTTCATCTTTCCCTGGGCTCCAAAATCCCTAGCTACGCCTCTGGCTGCAATCACTCAGTAAAACCTGTGAGTTTGGTGATTTAAAGGATTCACTGATTAGAGATCACATTGTCTGTGGAATACCTGATAATGGACTCAGAGAGAGATTGCTGAGAGAGCAAGACTTTAAGGGCCGTATTCACGGCCTGACTGGGGGAGAGATGTTTGCTGAGCGAACCGCTCAGCACACATCTCTCCCCCGTTCAGCACAGCGCGATGTGTGCGGAGCGTGCAGGGGAAAATGGGGGGGGGGGGATTCGCTCATTTCACCCAGTGGGTGAAATGAGCAACCTGCTAGATTGAGCCTGCATACAGGCCAATCTAGCACCAGCGATAGCGATGCGCGGGCTGCGCATCGCTATCGCTGTGGGGGGTACACACGGAGAGATCATGCTTAAAATCTAAGCAATCTAGTCAGACTGCTTAGATTTTAAGCAGCGATCGCTGCGTGAATACCCCCCTTTACACTAGACAAGGCTTTGACTATGTTCAGATCTGCAGAAATAACTAGATTTCAAGCCAAAAAGTTACACAAGGAAGCTGATGGTGCTGTACATGTAGTGCAGAAAACAGAGCAAAGCAAAGCACCATTCTCAAGAATGAAGCAGACTAAGCCACAGTCTAATAAGAAAATTTGTAGTAGATGTGGAAATGCTCACAATCCTAGAATGTGCCCGGCTTATGGTAAAACCTGCATGAAATGTGGTAGACTTAATCACTTTGCCAAATGCTGTAAAATGAAAAGTGAAACAACCAAAGTGCATACTGTTAAACAGCAGAGGAATTCTTTGTGAATTGCATTTAACTTTGCATTGCAGATAAGAAAGAATGGATTGTCCCTTTAACTGTGAAAGAGATTGTCATTCCCTTAAGCTTGATACTGGCGCGCAGGTGAATTTAATATAATTTCAAGACTACAAGACTTTTAGAGTAATGGTGTGTACACACAGTGAGATATTTTCTTACGATTTTGACTATATACTCAAAATTGTAAGAAAAGTTAGTGCAGATCGCAAGGTGAAAGTCACCTTGCGATCCCGATTCGATGCCGATGCACGGTCCCATGCGGTCGGCATCGCAAGCCTAGATAGACTGTGCAGGCAAGTCAATTTTGACTATCTCTATAGAAGAGACACTTAGCCAAAATCGCACATAGTCAGTATCGCAAGCACAGTCATTATGTGCTTGCGATGCTGACCTAGCCCCTGTCGCATAGTGAGAATCGGGCTTAGCCCGAATCTCACCATGTGTATGGGCCTTTAAACCTAAAATTCATCCAGCCAAAGTGAAAGTTACATGGTACACTAGGGAGGAAATTCCTGTCAAAGGTTCAGCTGTATCCACTTACATCTTTGCTATTTTGCTCAATTTTGCACAAAATGCAAAACACGGCTAAGCTGTTTTTTATGAGTAGCGAGTGGTTGGATTTTAAAATATTTGTTTGCAATAATAGAATATGTATAAAGTAACATATTAAATAAGCAAATTAAGAAAAATCACAAGGCATGACTAAATCTCTGAGTTTATGGCATAAAAAACCATGCCATACATGGCTGGATATAGCAAAGATGTATGTGGACACATCTGTACATGCTTAGTGATACTGAAATATAAAGGACAGCAGTTTAAAACATCTCTACTGATTGTGGATAAAGATGTGCAACCGATTCTAGGATTAAGTTCCTGCCAGAAACTAACATTGCTAAAGAAAGTTTTTATGGTGACATCACAAGTAGAAGATGACTGCAAATCGATGTTTACAGAATACAGAGATGTGTTTGAAGGTCTAGGTTGTGAGCATAAAATAATTGTAGACACGCAAGTTTCTTAAGTGATACACCCCTGTAGAAAAGTGCAGTTTGCCCTGAAACACTAAAACAAGAGTTGAACCACATGGAGGACTTAGGTGTGACACAGAAAGTTGATAAGCCTACTGAATGGGTGAGCTCCTTAGTAATTGTTGAAAAAAAATGGACAACTCAGAATATGTCTAGATCCCAGAGATTTACATAAAGCTATTAAACGAGAACATTTCAAACTACCAACCAGAGATGAAATAATGTTGCAATTTGTGGGAGCAAAATGGTTCAGTAAATTGGACGCATCTTCATGATTCTGGCAATTGAAGCTAGATGAGGCCAGCTCAAAGCTTTGTACATTTAATACACCAGAAGGTCGATACAGATTTCTTTGACTACCATTTGGAATATTGTCTGCTCCAGAAGTATATCACAAAAGGATTCACATGATTTTTGAACATATTCCAGGTGTTGAAACAATGATGGATGACATTATTGTCTGGGGATTTACAAAGGAAGAACATGATTCTAGATTGAGACAAGTAATGGAACGTGTCAAGAAAGCGAATCTAAAGCTAAACAAGGACAAATGTGAATTTGGCGTGAATACACTTACCTTTATGGGCGACGTGGTCTCGTTTAAAGGTGTAAAACCAGTTCCAAGGAAAATATCGGCCATAGTGAACATGGAAAGTCATAACAAACTGACGACATCAGAAGATTCCTAGGAATGATTGCTTACATAGGAAAGTTTATTTCTCAACTCTCTGAATGAACAACCTCTCTTAGATGCTTGTTGGACAAAGGTAACGAGTGGATGTGGTCACATGAACAAGAAGAAAGTTGGGAAAACTTGAAACAGATAATTATAGAGCAACCAGTACTAAGATTCTTTGATCCTATGAAAAGAATAAGAATTTCAGCATATGCTTCACAATTTGGCCTAGGCTCAGTGTTGTTACAAGAACATGAGGATACATGACAACCAGTAATTTATGCATCAAGAGCACTGACAAGTGCTGAAACAAGGTATACTCAGATAGAAAAATAACTTCTAGTGATCACATATGCATGAGTGATTTCATCAATTTGTGTATGGTCAAACATTTACAGTGGAAACTGACCACAAGGCATTGGTAGCTATCATGACTAAATCCTTACATGACTGTCCCATGAGAATTCAATGAATGCTTATCAGACTACAGAAATATGCTGTACACTTGCTGTACTGTCCCGGTAAATACATTTACATTGCTGATACACTTTCTCGTGCTGTGGACAAAAGTGAAGGTTCTGGAAGTCTGATGGATGAAGAGATAGAAGCCTATGCTAATTTGATCATAGCTTCTCTACCAGTGTCTCTTGCAAGACAAGAACAGATTAGGAAAGAAACTGAGACAGATGACATAATGAAAGTGCTGAAAGATGTCATTCTGAAAGGGTGGCCAGGAGAAAAATTATTAAAAATTATTGGATGTACCACAGTGACCTTACAGTTGTCGATGGTATTATTTACAAAGGCAATAGGTTTGTCATACCTGCATGACTATGCAGGCATGACTATGCAGGCATGACTATGACTATGCAACTATGCTGTACAATATACATGAAGGCCACTTAGGGGAAGAAAAATGTAAGCGGAGAGCACGTGAAGTTGTGTATTGGCCAAGAATGAACCAAGACATAGCACAGACAACAGCTACATGTGACTTATGTCTTACGTATATTGTTGTGACTGATTATCACTCTAACTACCCTGAGGTGAAGACACTACATACAACTACTAGTAAAGCCGTAATCAATTGCATGAAGTCAATCTTTGCAAGGCATGGTGTTCTTATGGAAGTGTTCACTGGCAATGGTCCTCAGTTTTCCAGTGCTGAATTTAGACAATTTGCTGATCAGTGGGAATTGCATGAAGTCAATCTTTGCAAATCATGGTGTTCCTATGGAAGTGTTCACTGACAATGGTCCTCAGTTTTCCAGTGCTGAATTTAGACAATTTGCTGATAAGTGGGAATTTGTCAATACCGCGTCAAGTCCCCACTATCCACGCTCAAATGGGTTGGTGGAAAGTTCAGTAAAAACTGTAGAGGCTCATGAAAAAAGCTCAAGAAGGTAAAGAAGATTTCTACAAAAGTCTTTTAATCTACCGCAGTACACCTTTACAGAATGGACTTTCTCTTGCACAAATGCTGATGGGAAGGAGGATTAGAGCAAATCTCCTGATACATGATGACCTGCTTAATACACATAACTCAGCGTTGGTCAGACTGAGTAAGGAACGCCAACAGGCGAAACAGAAACTGTTCCATGACAGGCAAACAAAAAGCTTATCCTATCTAAAATCGGGTGACCAAGTCCATCTCAGAGATCATAAGAAAGGTATTTGGGTGCAAAATGGTATTGTGCAAGCACAAGTAGCACCAAGATCTTATACTATATGTACAGAGCGTGGAACAGAAGTAAGAAGAAATCGGGTGGATTTAAGATCTCAACCTAACCATAATGAAGATAACATGACTGAAGAATACTCTTCATCTGACATTTATGATGATCCTGTTAATGGTGAACAAACCACAATTCTAGAAAGGTCCAACATTGTCGATGAAACACAGACTGTGTATGAAAGGCCCAAAAGGGAAATACGCAGACCTGAGAGACTCATTGAAACATGTTAGATAATGTTCTTAATATTATGTTGATTTGTTGCACTGAAGGATACAGGGCTAATCTTTAAAGAAAAGAGGATGTGATGTTATTGCATTAGAATGCTTAATGTTTGTAGACAATCCCTTACTAAAATGTGTAAGCCTGAATCTTCAGGGATGGTCCTTAGGACCAGAGGGAATGCTGGGAAGTGGGTGGTCCAGTGTGCAGTGTGTCTAGAGTTGGTAATGGAATAAAGGAGCACAGCAGTGAACTCACTTGCCTGGAATTGTCCTAATGAGTGGAATTACAAGCATATTGCAAAACAGCAGTTACCTGTAATAATTAAAATTACTTAAATAAAAAAACAGAGAGCCCAGCAGTCACCATGATAAGCTCACTCACCTTAATACATACATACATACATACATACATACATACATACAATGCATTTAAGCTTGCAGACCAACATAAAATCCTCCATCTCACTGCAAGTTCTACTCCATCACCCAGATTTTTGAGAACCTGGCAACTGCTATCACATCAACTCAAGCAAAACTGAAAATGTGCTATCTGGTTTAAAGCTCACCTGCCAACTAATGCATGGTTTGGTGTATGTGTACGAATATGCACTGAGATCTGACAGTGTCACAGAAAAATAATAGGATAGTATAGTACACTGCACTGGGTATAACACACACAAAAATAATAATAATAATAATAATAATAATAATACAGGTTGAGTCTCCCTTATCCAAAATGCTTGGGACCAGAGGTATTTTGGATATGGGATTTTTCCGTATTTTGGAATAATTGCATACCATAATGAGATATCATGGTGATGGGAACTAAATATAAGCACAGAATGCATTTATGTTACATATACACCTTATACACACTGCCTGAAGGTCATTTTAGCCAATATTTTTTATAACTTTGTGCATTTAACAAAGTGTGTCTACATTCACACAATTCATTTATGTTTCATATACACCTTATACACACAGCCTGAAGGTAATTTAATACAATATTTTTAATAACTTTGTGTATTAAACAAAGTTTGTGTACATTGAGCCATCAGAAAACAAAGGTTTCAATATCTCACTCTCACTCAGAAAAGTCCGTATTTCGGAATATTCCGTATTTCGGAATATTTGGATATGGGATACTCAACCTGTAATAAAAATAATAATTATATATATATATATAGATATATAGATATATAGATATATATAGATATATACATATGTCATGCTAGCTCAGCCAGGTGTGCTGATTTCTGCATTGGCTGAAAAAGTTTTTTCTGGCTGAGCTAGCATGACTATATAAATATTATGGAATTGCAGCACCCCAAATGAATTATACACTGAAAAGTGTGCGGTTTTTCTGAGACTTTATATATAACTTTTTGCTTACATTATTTTTTACACTGGAGCAGGGCCCCCCTAGATTTACAGAGCACTCCTGGATGGACCCAGCATTTCCTTGTCAGACACAACACCCCTTTATGTACCATAAAGCACGTCTGGGGACGGACAACCTAAAGTGTCACAATATGGGTATGATACACTGCAGTCTGACCGAAAGTGTCACAGAAGAATAATAGTATAGTACACTGGGATATAGCACAAAAATAAATATATATATATTTTCAATTATATTTTTTGCTTATTTTTTTTTACACTGGGGTCGCACCCCTAGATTGACAGAGCAACACTGGATGGATAACATAGCACCCCTGGATGGACACAACATGGACAGGGCACCCTTGAAGGACATAGCAGCCACAGCCCCTTGATGGACAATACTGCACCACCCCTGGATGGACAACACAGCACCCCTAGATGAACACAGCATGGACACATCTGCTCACTACAAGCTCCACAACTGGAGTGAAATGGCGCCGATCACCATGTGCCTTATAAAGAATACAAAACCTGACAGTGAATCCCGAATCTCACAGTGGGAGGATGACATTTTGCCTCGTTTTGGGATCCGAGTCAGACAGGAAAACCCGAGCCGGATTTGGATCCTTACCCGGTTTGTGAAGTTCAGGTGAGTCTGGTTCTTGAAGAGGTCGACACACTCATCTCTAGTATATACTATTCTATATACAGTATACTAGTGTCTGTTCCTCCCTGAAGGCCTTTTGGGACCTACCTGGCTCTGAATGCTGATGATCCCATCCCTACATCCCCATCTCCCAATCCACTAAAACCCAACCTTTCCCCTTCCTCTCTCTGACTGTCCATCACCCCCTGTTCTGCTCCGTCCACCCCACCCCAGTCCACTTTGTCAAATCCCTAGCTAGAAAGGCTCCTATAGGAACCACTCAATACACATGTGAGAGCAGCTACTCTGTGCTGTCCTGTCTAAGAAGAAGTTCTATATCTTTATTTACCATGACCCTGAAGCAGTTGAGATTTTGAGGTAGCTGGGGACCGTGATTATTAATCTCACCCCTCCATGTTACAGTACCAGACACACAGCAGCTGTCAAATACTACCTGTCATCATTCTGACATCTGTTGCTGTACTAAATCTGCAAACATATGTTTATCTGTAACACCCGAGGCTGCTTCTGTTCCTGGTAGTAGAGATTTACCAAATAAATAAAAAAATGACATCACTGAATTAAATAGCCCGACTTGCAATAGTCCAGCAGGAGCACGTTGCTTTGCACTGTAAAACTTGTACTATTTCAGAATTGCCATTTGTTAGTGTTTACATCAGTGTTTGCACCACATTGTATATACAATTTCTCTGCTCTTAGTATGGCACAAAGCACATTTAATTATGGACCAGCCTTGTGCTACAACATTATTTGAGCCAGTTTTGTGTATTGCACATTTGGAAATTAACCCAGATGAATCTACTTTCATCTCTTCATTGCAGACATTCTATTGTGTGTTATTGTTGCTTTGTATGACCAAATTTCTGGGAGCAGCCAGGACACAGCTTGAAACAATAACCTGACATCCCTACACTGGCAGCAAGTCCTCCGGTTCTTGTTCCAATTTATACCTTTTCCAGTTACTGTAGATCACGTGTTTGAGCTTGTTCATTGTTTCCACATTTCTCCTTGCCTCTAATCGCAGCTCTTTCCACACTCTCTTCCTGTTGTCTGTCTCTCCTGCTCGCCCTCTGACCTTTATTATTCTGTAAGGATTTATCCACATATCCACATGTAATTGCAATTTACGCAACAGAATATTCATGTACAGTCAATGCATTGACTCTCCTGGTGAGAGCTGTGCTATTTTCTCTTGGTTTCTATCACAGAGCTGCAGGGAAGTACCATCGGCTGTGTATGTAAACCATCAGATTTATGCACAAATCACAATCAGATCCACAGTTGCATCTTTACCGTTTCATGAAAATACCTGCACAGCACAACTCTGAAAGAATCTGCATTACAATCATTTTAGATTTCTAATAAAATTCCCAGATTTGGACATTAGCTCATTAAAAATTGCATTTATTTATTGTCAGTCCCTTTTTGTCACATCTCATCTGTGGCACTGTGAAAAAGTTATTTACAATGGCAAAACAAATATGCAGAACATGTAACCTCATCAGTCAATAGAAACTGCAGTAAATGATATCATCAATGTTTATTTGTAAGGTGCTACAAGGGGTGTAGCGAGGATGGATCCGGTGGAGCGCGAGCTTTGATTCCGGAAAAGTTATAGGACGCACCGCCTGCTCACCCCCTCCTTCTGCCCACTATACCACAGGCCGTTGTACAGGCAGCCGTAGAGCAGGAGGAGGAGATACAGAGGAGGCGCACACTGACTCAGATTTGGAGACTAGGTAGGGAACAGGGCAGGCCAGAGGAGACAGCAGGAGACACTGACAGCCGGCACATGCCGGAGCTCTGCTCGTCGTCTTTATATGTATCACTGTCTGCTTATAGCTGTGCAGCAGGGTTACTTCTGTCCTGCTACACCACTCTCTGCCTTGGCTGCTGCACCACCTCTTTCTACCCCGGCTGCTGCAGCACTTCTTTTTGCCCCAGCTAGAGCAGCACCTCTCTCTGCCCCAGCTGCTACAGCACCTCTCTCTGCATTAGAGGCTGCAGAGTAACATGTATAAGTGGCTCAGCTGTGGCATAACCTCCCCTATATTTTTGCGGCGTGCCTTTGCGCACTGTCCCTGTTTTCAACACGAGAGGCGCCCTAAGGAAACTTTCACCCTGCGCGCCACAAGGTCTAGAACCAGCCCTGTCACCAATTTTGGATTTTTCAATATTTTTTCTTTTCAAATGTAAACTGCCCCCAATTCAGTACAGGGGATGGTCGCCGTAACATACCCTTGCTCCGGGCACCATAGCACTTGGCTAAACCTCTGAGTGCTACAAGTACCGCAGCATTAAACAGAATAAAAAAGTAGATTTCAAATACACGTATGTGAGAACAATTGCACATCCAGACAGGACGTGTCCTGCTCTCACTAATTCTATACAAAAATTAAAGACTGAAAGAAAGGAAAAAGAAGAAAAGAACGAATAGAAAACGCTGCGAGAAATAAAATGCTTTCCAGATGTAGTGATGTATTGGGACAGCCCCCACACACCCCTTAGGCAGCCAGGACTCAAATAATCTCTGAATGTACAAGGGAGAGGGGAAGCACGCCGGTAGGGGCACCAATCTAACCCCATCAAGTAATCATCTGAACCTGAGGAAGAAGTGAGTAGGTTCAGATGGGGAGGTGGCTACATGGGGGCATGGCTGCGTTTGGGGCGTGGCTATGCCTCCCTCTTCCCCTCAAAGAACATGCCGAAGGCACCAGCCCTCTCATTCTGACACTGTCATTTCAGTCTTGACAATAGGAAGTGGGCTTATATTTGAGGAGATCAGTGATCTCAGTGGTCACTGGATAATGACTTACCATGAATAAGAAAGGTTTCAAAGAAAACTGCCTATTCCTTGGCCTGGAATTGCTTATGAGTATGCTGCCTATGCTGTATATTTACTAGTAACTAATGACATCACTGAGGCATGAGGCTGAGTGAAATGATAAATTGAACATTGAGCCTGTTTCAGATGTGATGTTAATATTAACACAGTGGAGCGATTATTGGCCTGTTGCGCATCTGTTGTGGTTGAATTGTGCCTGTACCAAGGTACTTTGCAAGGATGCTTGCAGTAAGGAATCAATCGCAAATGATTGACAGGAGACCATTTTGTGGGTACTGAGGAGTGGCGGCAGAAACGCAGGTGTGTTGTGGCTGTTTGTGGGGCGTGCCTTGGCTTACATCTGCGATCTCATAAGCAGAAAATATGGTGCCAGGGTTGCTGCTCCTACAGTCATTCTGTGGGACCATAGAGTCAATGACTTGGCACATTATTGAAAGTGAGCGTCTCAATAAATTTCCAGGCAGCAGCATTAACATATTTTCACACCTTAAACTGCGCATGGAATCACAGCTGCAATTACATTAGCATCCGCACCTAAATCTGGTCATTGTTTGAACCAATGCCTTCACTGATTGTAGGTGATGGGTACTATTTAAATGAATAAATGTTTTACATTCTAACATTTCTTTCTATTAAGCTAAACCGTGTGAAGTCCTAGAATCACCTTTGTTTTGTTACGCTAAAAGAACTGTATCCATGTACTATCGCTGTGCAGCATTGTAGCAGAAACTCTAATTGCTATAATATCCCCAGAGGGAGTCATCCTCTTTGCAGTTCTATGCAGATAACCAGCAAATGCTCTTAGTGCCAATTCCCTACTTATTCTCAGTTCTATATACAGTAGCATCATTTTTATTGCAACTGTTTAATCAAAACCTTGGTCTGTAAAGTACGCCGCATGTTGTCTGTTTCCAGTTACATGATACTCAATTCAATATTGAGCATTTATTCAATCAAAGCCTGCAGATATCATAAATCCTGCCGGAGCCGTGCAGCTTTATCGGCTGCAGCTACAGTCTTCAACTGAATTACAGCCTGGGAGCTGTAATTGGAAGCACTGGCGGATATTTATAGAGCATGAAGAGCAGGCAGTGAATTGCAGAGTGTGTGTCCTTTTATATGTGAGAGTCTAAAAGAAAAACCTTTGGATAAAAATACCCTAGCAAGCCAAGTCAAGATGTATGCTGCTAAGATTCTTTTTTTTCCATGTACAGTCATACGATCACCTCAGCATTGATGAGGTTGTAGGCATAGAGAATTTGAAATTAATTGAATATACTGATCCATTCTGATCACTTACAGTATTTATAAATAATAATCATCTATCTATCTATCTATCTATCTATCTATCTATCTATCTATCTATCTATCTATCTATCTATCTATCTATCTATCTATCTATCCTAAGTAATGCTCTGGCTAATGTCCAGTGATGGAACAGCCACATACACCACCATTTTGTGAGCCCAGTAGGCAAAATGGATTTCTTAGGAAGTGTCATGACAAACCAATCAGGTGGAATAGATTGGCATTACCTCTCATTGGCTAGTGTTTACATTTTACCAAGTAGGTTCAAGCCTTAGGTACTCATAGGACCGAAGAAACACCAGTGTCCCACAAGGTCGCTAACCAGGACAAATCTGCTTCTGTAGAGTTCTGTAGCTCTTCTTCTATGGTAAAGATTAGATGAGCAAATGCAGGATTCTTGCAGGAGGGCTTCCAAATGTTTGACTTTGGAATAACATAGCCATGCCATAAATATTATGTGGTTATCTCAGGAAAGCTACTGTAAGTACCTTGCAGTAAACAACACTATTTTCACCCCATACTTTTTGTCTTGTAAGGCTACATGCATCGTCTTTGCACTGCAGCACAATGGGGGATATGCTGTACCTCATGAAAGTCCTTATTGTGCAAGACAGAAATCCCCCATATGTGTATAAAAACATAAGGCTTTAATCCACGCCACTTAACCATCTGCAGAACCTGGGGTATGTTAAAACACCTTTTAACTAAAAAATGCATACATACTCTGCACTCAACTAATTACACTCCAAACTGTATTTCATTTAAATTCAGAGAATGTTGGTTCCAAAATATGCAGCACTTTGTCAAGATGGCCAACTTCGTCACAGTTATCCAGTCATGGCCAGTCCCTAAACTGACTCTGTATCATTTGCCACAGATTTTATAACACAAGATGCTTTTTTTCTGGGTTAAAGCTTCCAGCTCATTGGTTTAAAGCATAGGTCTGCAAGCTCGGTCCTCGTTACCCCACACAGTGCATGTTTTGCAGGTAACCCAGCAGGTGCACAGGTGTATTAATTACTCACAGACACATTTTAAAAGGTCCGCAGTTGGAGCTAATTATTTCACTTGTGATTCTGTGAGGAGACCTGCAAAACATGCACCGTGTGGCGTAATGAGGACCAAGTTTGCAGACCTGTGGTTTAAAGGGACAGAACCTCACTGAAGGATATTAATTAATGCGCACCTGTGAAATAGCTGACAGGATTTGACTTGCATATAAAAAAAATTGGGTGCAGGAGAAGTGTGGCCAGAAAATGTTACATTTACAATAATCCATGGCCATCAACCATCTGCAGAGACCGAGGGACTGGCCAGAAGGGTAGACCATGATTTGGTTGGCCAGCTTGACAAAGTATTGCAATACTTTGGAACCAACATTCTCAGAATTTAAATGAAATACAGTTTGGAGTGGAAATGGATGAGCATGTATGACGTTTTTCCATTGTGAACACAGAGGTAGCATTGAATCATGAGAGCCATGCATGTCAAATGGAGGTTGCTATGGAATCTTTGGATCAAGGGAGAAAAAAAGTCTAAACATGGCATCGCCATAAAATTCTGCACTTATGGGGTATTCAATTAGCTATGGCTAATTGCCAGCAAAATTCCCCATGGCTTGGGGAAAGACTATTCAATGAAATAGCCTTTTTACCACGCCTAAACATTTTGATTCAGGCGTGGAAATCTACTAATTCCATGTAAAATTGAATACCCCCTTAATGCTGATTGATCAAGTGGGTACAGTATGTACCATTAACCACTGCTCAATGAAGCAGCAATGCAGAGCTATCTCCATAGGAAGTATTAGACACCCTAAGAGCTTGGCCATGTCCAGAGGCAGAACTCTGGGAGGCAACGGAGTCAGCTGCCGCCGGGCTCCTGCTTTGAAGGGGGCACCTCCATGTGTTCAGCGACATTAATCAATTACATTAATTGACAGCAGCCGGTATCCATTCCGTAGCCGACTTCCTCACTAGTCACTACACCTTACAAATCACACCCTCTTTATTATAGATACACTGGAAGCAGACACCTTACTGGTGAAGCTATTTGCTCCTATAAAGGAAGCATGAGAATTCTAACTATATGAAGTTATATCTCTGACAATTACAAGTAACTTCATATAGTTAGAATTCTCATACTTCCTATGCAAGAGCAGATATCTCCATCAGTAAGGTGCATGCTTCCAGTGTAATAGGTTGTGGGTTCTAATCCTGGATATGACACTTGCAAGTTAATTGTCAGAGGAATAGTCAGCATTGTGAGTGACTGAGCAGATCTATGTAGTGTGTGGCTGGGCCCCTACATAGTTCCGCCTAGTTGCAATGGTTTTGTAGTAGCTTCATATAGTTAGAATCTGCAGGCTTGCTATGCAGGAGCAAATATGTGTGTGTGTATATATATCTATATATATATCTATATATATATATTATACACACATATTATTTTTTATATGTATATATGTATAGGGGGGCACCAATATTTTCCTTGCCTCCGGGCAACTGGGACAAACTTACGCCACTGGCCATGTCCATTGTGATTCTCCATTCATAATGTGCTGCACCCTCGCTTACTATTGCTATTACTATTATACCATGTTATGATATAGAAAACATACGTTTTGGAAGTTATGTATGTACAGTAGTTGCAGTGCTTTTTCTTTTATTAGCTATTACATGAATTGGAACAAAATCAAATAGCAGTCTGACAGCATATTTCTAATTTAAATTGCATTTTGTATATAGATATTTCAGCAAACATGGCAATTATAGTCTAAAAAGATAAAAGACTTCCAACAAAGGACTGCGGAGAACAGGGTTATTTTGATCGTGTAGTGCATTGTCTTTATTAACATTACAATTATGTGTTGTAATTATCGGATATGCTTTCCATGTACTGTACATTCCTATTTTTAAGGACTCCAGGTTATGTTGAGGATTCAGCCAGAGCCTTCCCTCCAGCTCTCCTGCCTGCCTACAGCTAAGGAATCGTCCAGTAATGTAGTGATACAATTTCCCAGCAGCCAAATACAAATACAGCACTTTGTGATAAATACAGTGTTTTTGTTGGAGCTTATCGGATATTGTCATAGACAGCTGAGGTCCAATGATTGATGTATACAGGGTGTCTAGGCCCATTTTTGCTGAATGTTTATTTGACTTTAGTCATTTATCATATAAATAATCACTACGAGGAGGCAAGTAGTTTTACATGTAAAATATACATCTTTCTTGTTATGTACTTCTCATGTTTTAAATTAGAAGATATAATAAATATACTTATGTATAAAACTCAGTATGACAAGACTGGGAAAATGTAGAAAATAAGAGAAACTCTTCAGGGATCAATTCTCGCACTGAACAGTGCAACCTGCAGGAAAAAAAATACAGACGCTTTTAGCTGTTCATGAAATATTAACAGTGTGGTGCGTGCGAGAGCCAATTACGAGAATCCCAGGCTGATACTGGAACATTTTAAGGGGACAGTACAATTTCCTGGTGACTTGTTTAACTACAAAGCACGTGCTGGCAGTAAATTAGCACTTTATTGGGCTTCATTTGGAGATTTAGAAAGTAAGATTTTATTTAACCTATTCACTTACAGAGGTGGACATAGCACTGTAAATCAACATTCTCTAAGCCTGTGATTTTTCTTTGTGCAAAAGTATAACATGATATTTAATATTTAGATGGTTTTTATTTATTTGAAAATATAAACTTACAACTGCTGGCTTTTTCTTATATTTGTTGATATTTCTGTTATTAGTTTACAGATTTATAACAGAACATTACTTGTAAACAACCTTTGTGTGTTGCTCAGTAAAGCTAGGAACGCACTGGATGACATTCATCATGAATGATATCGGCTGACGATTTTCCTTGAACATACTGGAGTCCCAGACAAACGATATATGATTGTGTACACACTGAGCAATTTTTACAAACGACCAATGATATACAGGTGTGGTCCGATATTACCACATTGTTTGGTTTTAGCCTAATTTAAATTAGTCATTCAGTCATTAAATTAGTCATCACGTACATACTGGATAATATGATAATATCGATGACATTGAAGAAATTGACCTGCATCTTTAAATGACAGAGGACCTCATTAATGACCCACGTGAGCACGCATCGTTGATGACATAGTTCGTACATACTGGATTCATTCAGAAATGTCAGAATCGGCCATAACATTCAAAAAGTCATCCAGTGTGTACCCAGCTTAAGACTTCACATTTCTTTCTGAAGACTGCACACAACACAGTTGATGGTCACCTTGAACTGGTCCCCCCAAAATTCAATCCATCACAAACCAAAATACTGAAAGGTTTTACTATATGCGATTGGGCCACCCTTGTGTTCTACATCAAATTTTCCACAGTTATGCTCCAGTTCTACTGATTTTTTTTTAAAATACATTTTTTTAATTAGAAAAAATTAAAAAATAAATATTTGTAATAAATAATGACCCCTGAAAATGCTGTATTCAAAGAATAATGAATCTGTCCCTTTGTTTTCTTCTGTTCTCACCATCATGAGATGTGATGCTTGTTGCATCATGATATGCAATGTTGCATTCAATGGAAGAGTCAACAATAAATTTGGTGATAATACAGGTTGAGTCACCCATATTTGAAATGCTTGGGATCAGAAGTTTGGATCTTTGGATTGCACACCATAATGAGATATTTCTTTGGAATGGGACCCAACTCTATGTTAGAAACGTGTCTGCAGGCTTGAGGATGTAGCATAGATTCTGTACATACCAGTGGATACCTTACAACAATGAACAATGGGCCTAATTCGGTCCTGATCGTAGCAGCAAATTTGTTAGCAGATGGGCAAAACCATGTGCACTGCAGGGGGGGGGGGGGGTAGAGACAGATATAACATGTGCAGAGAGAGTTAGATTTGGATGGGGTGTGTTAAAACTGAAATCTAAATTGCAGTGTAAAAATAAAGCGGCAAGCATTTACCCTGCACAGAAACAATATAACCCACCCAAATCTAACTCTCTCTGCACATGTTATATCTGCCCCCCCCTGCAGTGCACATGGTTTTGCACATCTGCTAACAAATTTGCTGCTACGATCAAGTCTGAATTAGGCCCCATATTCTGTACAAGAGAAAAGACTAACCACACAAGAATTAGATTATATCATAAAGATCACACAACCCCTGTTGCCATTTTGGACGATTCTTGTATATTCCAGAATTTTTAGGTTCGGGTGTGCTAATACTAAGCAAACAAATTAATTCAAGAAAAACATGACACAGATTTGTATCATGTGGTGCACAAAGAAGATACAAAACATGTAACTTTTATTTCACTAATTTAAAATTATGGTATTTAAAAACTGCAAAATAATAAAATATTTTTGCGAAAGTAAAGAAAGAAGAGTGAATTAAAAATTCTTTCTATGTGCAGGGATGCTGCTGTGAAAATCACTTTTCTTCATTTTAATCTGTTGTGAAGTCCTGATTTGAGCAACAAATTCAACAGGTAGTGTACAGACTCATACAGTGTAGAAAAAGATGTATTAATAACAATAATAATAATAACAACAATGTTGCTAAATATACTTTGGAGACGGAGTCTTCCTTTAATACATGGCAAAAAGCCTTAAAGGATAGTATATTATGTATCAATAAATCCAATAATATAAGGACTCATGTAATGTAAAAGGAATAATGATAACAGCAATGTTGCTGAATATCCAAGGGAGTCCTCTTAATATATGACAAAAAGCCTTAAAGGATAGAATAATAATAATAATAATAATAATAATAATAATAATAATAATAATAATAATAATAATAAAAAAATTATTATTATTATTATTATTATTATTATTTATATAGCGCTCTTTTTCCAACCGGACTCAAGGCGCTTTACAGATATCAAAAACAATGCACATATACAGAAGATTTAAGTAATACAGCAATAGACAAGCCGCACAGACATAAAAAAGAAAACCTAAAGTCCACAGTAAGCATAATGCAGGATTGGTGAATGCATTTTTGGTTATAACTTCCACAGGTTGTGTATTCCACCCTCACAAGGTACCAAGTGAGGCAGCCATTTTAGGCGCACAGTGTAGGATTACTCTGGGTGGGATAGTTTACCCCTAGAAGAGATGACACAAAATTAATATTACTATATTTATAATACAATATTACTTATCATGCAGGTATAACGATTCCTGTTTCACCTCTTTAGCAGGGGGCAGCAGCACCGAGATGTATTAACATCTCGGATGCTGAAGCGGGGGAGTGAAAACGCCCCACTCCGATGATAATTAATTCCTTTAGCCTGCACCAGAGCCGGATTGAGACCTCATGGGGCCCTAGGCAGGATACCAGTTTGAGGCCCCCTTCCTTCAAATAATCCATAACACTATATTTTCATTCCTGAATGCAAGTGAAAGTTGGAATCACAAAAGTAGCTTGGCTGATGCACAGTGTGAATGCGGCATGTGTGCAGTCTACCAATATTCGCTCAGTTGCATAAATCTCGGTATTGTGTACAAATCTGAATCAGGCCCTAGGTCTTTTGAAAGTAGATTTGAAACCTGTCACATTAACATTTCTCATCCTATTATAGAAAATCACTTAACAACATTGTCACTAGTAAGTACAGTAGGTAGGCTGCATTCTCTGGATTGTTGGTTCAGGACCTTGTATATCTTGGACTGGACAGAATCTAGATGTATAGATGAGCGTGTAAAGGAGACTTCAATTCCACCTTACACAGCACAGTATACCCTGAAACCCAGATAGGAGTTACAAACTCATCATCCCTGTGAGTGTGGTACGTAAAAGTTTACTTTGGTCTTATATTCACAAAAAAAGATACCTTGATGTGCTGATCACTTCTGTACTCTATGTGAGTCATTGTACACAACTAATCTGCATACTCCTGGGTGGAGGGTTGATCACTACTTACAAAGAAACTGCTATACACACAGAATCTGTTCATTCACTGTGAGAGGGGTATGCTTGCCTAAACACTCTGAAGTCTTTTGGTTCACTTTTATCTATATTTCCATATATTTTTATAAAGACTATATTACACATTGGATTTTTTTATTTATTTTTTACACATGGTATACATATGCCGTGAGAATTTGGAGAAAGAATATATCCTATTGTGGTGAACCAAAGAAACCCAGATAGGAGTAAAAAGCCTGCGATTCCAGTGAGTGTGATACGCAAAATTAAAGCCAAACCAGTATTTGGAAAGAAACCTTGATATGTATAGTCTCAGCTTTGTTTGATGTGAGTTATGGTACGCTACTGTTTGTGAAATATTTCGGTGGAGGGTTCATCACCTTGTAAACGAAACCTTTATATTCATAGAACCAATCGTTTTATTGTGAGTGGGGTACACTTGATTAGTTAAAAATACCAAATTAATCCCAGATATTTTTGTTTATAAAGACAATATTACACTTTGTTTTTTTATTATTTTCTCTTCACATGATATATGGATATTTGAAACAAGCAAAAAAGAACAACATAAGAAGCACACAGGAAACAAGAATTGACACCAAAGGAATGTATTGATATATTGATTTATTAATTTTTGTTTACAATATTTTATGTTATATATGTTCTAGATAGTTAGCGCCCATGATTGTGCCATTTCCTCATACCATCTTTTGTACCGTTCTTGTTTGTGGGGAGGTGACACCCCATTTTTGAGGAAGAGGTACTCCACATAGGCTGCTGTGGCGCACATTTCTAAGAGTATATGAAACAATTCTTCTTAACCATAATACCCTATCCCTAACCCCTAAACTAACCCTAATACCTTAACCCAAACCGCTACACCAACCCTAATAACCTATCCCTAATACCCTAACCTAATCCTAATGCCCCAAACCAAACGGCTACACCAACTCTAATACCTTATCTGTAATGCCCTAACCCAAACCCCTTAATAAATCCTAATATCCTAACCTTAAGTTTTCCCCTCTTAGTGCTATAAAGGTGGGTGGCCCACTCCCCATTACGCCATACTACACACAATTCTGATCTGAAAGAGTGCTAGGTATTAGAAGGTTGCTGTGAGGTGGAATCTGCAGTGGGGGCTGTGGTATGGACACAAAGCGCTTGGTGGTATGGTGGGTTATTTGTGTGACTCTGCCCTGCTTAGTGCCTATAACATATAACAATGGTGATAAGTACTCACCACAGAAAATGGTGACTTATCTCTCCCGAGCTGCCTGACACAGGGCTTTCATTTGCATTTTCACACTGGGTGCCTGCCTAATATAACAGTGACATTACTGGGGTGCCAGTGTAATTTCACAAGCTAGACACTGAGTACCCATTAAAAATTCCCTGTAATTGATAGGCGATGGTAAAAGCATCCAGGAAGAAAGACCTTCCACTTTTTTTTTCAAGTACACTATAGGATTTATTTCTTTATGTATGGTAGGTGGTAAGTTACAAGGACTGCCTTATATTATAAGTACCTAACATGCACAGTGCAGACAACGGGACTCTGGGGGTACGGGCAACTAGGCATGATGTTATGATGTCACGCGGTAGTTGCTCAGTGCAATTCTGGGAATGTTTTGGACAGGTAGTATTTCTTTGTGGGGCCTGTCCAAGGGCCCCTTGGGGTCCGTCCAAGGGCCCCTTGGGGTCCATGGGGCCTTAAAATGGTTGCCTAGTGGGAAATCTGAGCCTGGCCGAGACCGCCGCTGTAATACATGGGGGAGAAGCGGTATCAGTGCACATAACGTACACTGATACCACTTATCCCCCATAATGACTATTGATACATCTACCCTTGAGTCTCTCTCTTCACAATGCGGGTAGAAGTCCACTCACCAGTTCTGGAAACCTGATAGACTTTTCAAATGCGGATCAAATGCCTGGGTGGGTCCCCACCAGTTCTCCTCAATAACAAATATAGGGGGATATTTTATAAACATAATTCTCCTAAAAAATCAGGAAAATGTGAATTTTATGTTTTCTGGAGATGGAGATGTTTGTTTAAAAAAAGAGATAAATAGCTCCTTACCAGTGGCAGTTGCAGCACAGCCCAAAATTCAAATAGGGGAGCCACACCTACCGCCCTCCCCCTAAGGCTGCCAAACATCGCTGTCTGGGACTCACTGGCAGTTGGTGTAGCTCCCCTATTTGAATTTTGGCCTGCACCACAACTGCCACTGGAGAAGACAATTCATATGTCGACAAACTATATGTGTACAGGAGAATACCGATGTCATAATGCCGACATGGTTGTACTGTTATTTAACCCTCTCACTGCTGAGGGTTTTCTCACCGCTGTGCTGAGAGCATTTTTCTATGTTCGCGCTCATCAATATTAGTGATTTTTTTTATGTACTACCTAAATAAATTATACTTGGCTTTACTGGTAATTGTCTGACCATATAACACTCATAACCAGTGTAAGCGGGCAAGTAGCGATGTCAACTGGCTAGATTTTATCCCAGTGGAATAAATTTGGCAAGAATCCACTTTAAAAAAGTTTTTTATTAACAAAACTACAACATGCCAACAACACATTAGTCTTTGGCACAGTCCACATCAGTATCCCTAATTTGCTTTGTTTTATTTCTTTCTATTCAACTTAACTTGAAGCTGCTGGATATAACTAATCAGCAGTTTGCAGTGTTAGCACATGAAGTAGCAAACAGGCTTCTTGTTAACTTAGGGGGTAATTCAGATCTGGTCCCTGCTGTGCGTTTTCACACAGCGGGCGATCAGATCCTAATTGCGCATGCGTATGCACCGCAATGTGCATATGCGTCAGACAGCAACAAAGAGCATGTCAGCGACGGGATGGTGCGAAAAATCTAGTCGCACGGGCGTTCGCAAGGTGATTGACAGGAAGAGGCCATTTGTGGGTGGCAACTGAGCATTTACTGGGAGTGTTCGGGAAAACGTAGGCGTGCCCAAGCGTTTTCAGGGAGGGTGTGTGACGTCAGTTCTGGACCTGATCAGCCCATTCTCATCGCACTGGAGGAGTATGTCCTGGGTTGCTCACAGCCTGCACAAAGTGGATTTTTTCAGCTGAGCTACACATGTGATCGCACACTTGCACGGTGAATTTACACTCCCCCTGTAGGCGGGAACTATCTGATCGCAGGACAGCAAAACAATCAGCCTAGCGATCAGATCTGAATTATGCCCTTAGTTGTAACCAATTAACAACATAGGACAGCAAGTGAAATCCTACAAGACTTGATATTAGGTATATTGCGTATGTTCATATGACCCTGTCATTAGATAACCAATCAACAGTCTACTCATTCAGGTTAAAAGAACATGAATCAATGGCATATAAAGTAACATATAAACCTTTTTTTATTTTAATGTGTCTAATAAACATTACTGTACAAAAAGGATAATGTTCTATGTGGTGTTCAGTAATGGGAGAATGATTGGAAAGTATTACAAGTCTTCCTATTTGATCCTTAAAAATTCCTCCCCTCCACACTTCCTGTTTCACTTGTTTCAGCTACCATAAACAGGAAATCCCACAATAGCATTAGAGCCATAACTTTGCGTCTGATACTTTCTTGTGGCCAACGAAAACTAATTGCAGAAGAAAGGCAGAATGAAGTCTCAAGACTGCTGGTAATCCTGATGACTACTTATTTGCTTTGTTAATTTAAGTGACTAATTGAAACACTGAACCTTGAAAACAACATGAGTGTTTAGCATCTGGAATGACACTTAACTCTTGGACAAGGTTATCGATGTTCATATATTTGCAACTATGACAATGTTATGTACTAAAATGCACCCAAACTCGTGCTTTAGTACTATATGGTTAGAACAGCACTGTAATTAGCATTGGCGTAACTAGAACTTTTTCTCCCCCAAGCCAAAAAATTCTCTGGCGCCCCCCCCCCCCCCCCCATAATTGGCACTAGTAAAGCGATGAATCTGCGCGCGCCGCAAAAAGGGCGTACCCTTGCTGAAATGGGTGTGGCATTGCACAAAGGGGCGTGGTTTTGCAGGAAAAGACTACCTTATACGCCAGTTTTGCAACCTGCACGCCCAGACGTTGGCCACCACAGGAAAAAAAAAAATCCTGATTCATGCCCCTTACATTATTTGTCATTTTTCCTCCGTATAGTAATGCCCAGTATACATTATGCCACATACTGCAATGGCCCTTAGACATTATGCCACACACAATAATGCCCATGACACAATATGCACACACCATAATGCCCCCGACACATTATGCCACACACCGTAATGCCTGTGACACATTATGACAGGCATCGCAATGCCCGTTATACATTATGCTACACACTGCAATGCCCCTGATACATTATAGCACATACAATGCCTGTGACACATTATGACACACATTGCAATGTCCGTGATACATTATGCCACACACTGCAATGTCCGTGATACATTATTCCACACACTGCAATGCCCCTGAGACATTATACCACATACCACAATCCCCAGTGATATAGTGTACCACACACACCGTAATGCCTGTAACAGATACCGCATTACCCGTTATACCCTATGCCACACACTGCAATGCCCGTTATACATTATGTCACACACTGCAATGCCCCTGAGACATTATACCACATACCACAATGCCCGTGATATAGTATGCCACACACCGCAATGTCCGTGATACATTATGCCACACACCACAATGCCCATTACACATTAAGTCCTACAGTAAAGCTTCTGATTACTTTTAAATTACCTGCTCATTGCCAGAGGTTTCATGCTCGGTGCCAGGGGTTTTGATGCTCAGGGTGTCATGCTCGTTGCCAGGGGTTTCATGCGGTAGGTGTTATGCTTGTTGCCCAGAGTGCTGGGTTTCAAGCTTGTTGCCAGGTGGTAATAATCGTTGCCAGGGGTTTCATGCACTGGGTGTCATGCTCGTTGCTAGGGGGTAATGCTTGTTGCCAGGGATTTCATAAGCTGGGTGTTGTGCTTGTAACCAGGGGGTAATGCTTGTTGCTAGGGACCCAGTACCAAATATGCTCGCCCAGTGCCAAACATGCCCCCCAAGTGCCAAATATGTTCCCCCAGTGCCAAATATGCTCCCCCAGTGCCAAATATGCCCCCAAGTGCCAAATATGCTCCCCCAGTGCCAAACATGCCCCCCTAAGTGCCAAATATGTTCCCCCAGTGCAAAATATGCTCCCCCAGTGCCAGGTACACCCTTCCCCCCCCCTCCCGGGCTCCCCCACTGCTGTGTTGCTTTGGGAAGGAAGACACGGAGGGCACAGCGCGCGCCTCTCTTGTGTGTCCTTCCTGCGTCTCCAGCAGCAGCAGCGGCGTGTCTATCAAATGAAGTGCTGATCCGTGAGCCAATCAGAGCTCACGAATGGGCACTTCATTAAACAGACACGCCGCTGCCGCCGGAGACCCTCTGTGTCCCTCCTTCCCAAAACAGAATCAGTGTCGGTGGCTAGGGCACCCCGCAGCCCTGCATGTCTCCAAGCGCTCGCAGTGGCTGCGGACACCTAGTTACGCCACTGGTAATTAGGGTGGTGTGGACGGTGCATGGCACATAGTGCATTTGCCTTGTGGCGGAACTAACCGCATCAACCAGCAATTCCCTTTGTGTATGCGCTGCCACCTCCAGCTGCTGTTCTTGTATCTGTTTGCACCTTTTCCCCCTACTTTTCTCGCTGCTGTGACTGCTCTTTCCTCTGTCCCTCTTCCTATGCTATACCATGTCCTGCCTATGGCATTCTGCTGGCCTCCCTGCCTGTTACCTCTATGAAACCTGTGCAGTGGTGGTCCTGGGGTGCTCACGGGGCTACAGCATCGGGTGGTCCATGGCCTAGTCAGATTCCCGATCCAGTAGGCAGGGGGCTCCGATGTTGAGGTGCTCTCTGTGGTTGGCCTCATTTGTATTGCAATGCTGCAGCTCTGTCCCGGGGCATGTGTATCAGGTATATCGCCAAAGGGAAAAAATGAATACTACTCCGTGGGTGTCTGACACATTAGGGGGGGGGGGGGTCTGTCACTTGATATGCTAATCAGTCTGGGGGGCAGGTGCTGCGCTTTTGGCTCACCCAGATGTGACCAGGAGGAAGCGCAGTGGACGTATGCCCAGGTAGTGGCAGGTGCTGCTGCAGGCGCTCCTATGATCCCTGTGGCCCCTCCTCCATCTGCTTAGTTGCTGGTGGTTGCTATTTCACCGCCACCGACTGTGTCAGGTACCACATCATTGCCCATTGCTACAATTATGGTGGCTATAGAGTTGGATGTGGCTTCACTGTTTGCGTCAGGATTGGGGCTACCCAGTCAAGGGGCTGAAGTCAGATATGCATCAAAAGGTGTTATGTGCAGGACAGACTAAATACACATTTTAGTAGTAGAATCTTCACTTTAATAGGCCTACTAAATTTAGTTAAACTATTGCACAGGAGCATTAAAATGATAGATAAGGGGTAAATTTAATAAGATGGTAGTTCTATTTAAGATTGGAAGTTGCTCGTAGCAACCAATCAGATTCCAGATATTGGTGGTCATTCCAAGTTGTTCGCTCGTTGCCGATTTTCGCTATGCTGCGATTTGTTGCTAAATGTGCATGGTACGCAGAGCGCATGCGCTAAGTTATTTAACACAAAACTTAGTAGATTTGCTGGTGTTCGTGCAACGCTTTTCAGTCGCACTGCTGATCGGTGAGTGATTGACAGGAAAGGGGCGTTTCTGGGTGGTAACTGAGCATTTTCCGGGAGTGTGCTAAAAAACGCAGGTGTGTCAGGCAAAAACGCAGGAGTGTCTTGAGAAACGGGGGAGTGGCTGGCTGAACGCAGGTCGTGTTTGTGACGTCAATCCAGGAACTAAACGGACTGAGCTGATCGCAATCTAGGAGTAGGTCTGGAGCTACTCAGAAACTGCAAGAAAATATTTAGTAGCAGTTCTGCTAATCTTTCGTTCGCTATTCTGCTAAGCTAAGATACACTCCCAGAGGGCGGCGGCCTAACGTTTGCAATGCTGCTAAAAGCAGCTAGCGAGCGAACAACTCGGAATGACCACCATTATCTTCTATAAGGTGTTAGATAAATGAGAAGTACTTTAGAATCTGACTGGTTGCTATGGGCAACATCCCATCTTAAATAGAACTCCCATCATAATAAATGTACCCCTAAGTATTAGCTTATACACCCCAGAGGAAAATAATTGATAGTAAGAACTGTCCTCAACACAAAGTGATAGGCTTAGTACACTAAGCACTGAGCAGGAGTCACTGTCAGAAGAAGAGGCGGTAAGGCGGACAAGAAACGAGGAAGAGGAATGAGGTTAGCAGCACCACAGCTCCATGAGTGGGGGTGGGGGGAGGAGTAATGAAAAAGAGGAGATGGAGGAATGATGATGAGGAGTGATGGGAATGTGGATAAGGAACGATGAGGAGGATGAGGAGGAATGATGATGATGATGATGAGGAATGTGGAGGAGGAATGATGATGATGATAAATTGGAATGAGGAGGAGGGGTCTTTACTGTGGCGCAATGTGTATAAGGGGCTCTGCTGTCTGGTGTTACGTGTATTAGGGAACTATTGTGCAATGTAATGTAAATAATGGACACTACTGTGTGGTGTAATGTGAATAATGGACACTACTGTGTGGTGTAATGTGAATAATGGACACTAATGTATGAAGTAATATGAACAACGGACACTACTTTGCAGTGTAATGTGAATAATGAACACTACTGTGCAGTGTAATGTGAATTAGTACTATTCTGTGGTCACAACCCTTCCTCATAAAGTCATGACCATTTATTGTTTACCTGCACATGTGGCGCAAGATATCCTTGTTTTGAATATGGTGGGGTGGCGGCACCAATTCTCTTTCTGGGACTAAGCATCAAAATGTCTGGTTACGGCACTGGGTTGGAGTGTTATAATACCATTACAATAAGAAATGGTATTAGCACCCTGTCATGCATATATTTAAGATTTTGCATGTGCTGCTTCCTATCTCTGGAATTATCTACCGCTCCCCATCAGACTTATACCTCTCTACAATACTTTAAACGGGCTCTTAAGACACACTTCTTCATCAAATCCAGCTGTCTCTCATCCTAAGCCTCTGTCCCATGCTCACTATCTACCCCACCTGTGTGACCCTTGTCTGTGTGACCCTTGTCTGTCTGCCCCTACCCTTTAGAATGTAAGCTCTCACAAGTAGGGCCCTCTTCCATCATGTGCTTTTCCTTCTCTTACTAGACTATCCCCTGCACCATAATCCTTACAACAGCATCTAGCCCTCCGTTTCGGCCACCCTGTTGCTTATTTCAGTGTCATGTCCATTGATGCAGAAATGTTTATACACCATGTACTTGTCTTGCTTTGTCTTGTACTGTAAGTTTATATATAAGCAAAAAATCACTAATATAGAATAAATAATTTTATGTTTTTTAATAGTATAAATTCAGGCTAAATACACATGAACATGAATATAAAATAATCAATATTGACTTAAATAAGTCCATCAATTTGGTTGTCCATAAAAATACTCTTAGGATCTGGATTCCACTCTATGATGTAGCTCCAGCTTTGATGGTATTATAGAATTAAAAAGTCCTTTCTTTAAACAGGCATCATTTGCATAAGTTAATGTTAGTGGCCGTATCATGTCTCCAGCTTCAGCACCCAGTACACGCTATGCTCAAACCTCCCCCTCCGTGTACTGTAAGTCACTGTTTTCTTGTTATGTTCATTTGTCTATGTACTGTACTTTGTTAAGGGCTGTGGAATCCTTGTGGTGCCATATAAATATAGGATAATAACATACCTACCAACTTTTAGTATATGAGATGCGGGACTCCTGAAAAGAGGGCGAGGCCTCAGGAAATAGGGGTGTGGCTTTGCCGCAATGCCTGTGGCCACCTGCCATGTCTCGGTTTTCGCCACACTGGTGAGCTGCTGGCATGCCCCAGTCTCTCTGTCTCCAGTGAAAGAGTCGCTGTGCGCATGTGCACAGCATCTGTTTACCGCTGCAGCGAGTGACAGGAGCCTCCCACCTGCCCCACCACCACAGCACACTGAGGCATGCGGGTAGAACAGAGGTACACTGTCCCACAAAAACGGGACTGTCCCGCGAAAATCAGGACAATTGGGAGGTATGTAATAATAATTATCCCTATGTTATAACTCCTGCTCTGACAGCACTGAAATATGCAGGAAAAGATGAAAAAAGGTCATGTCTGCATCAGTTCTCATATACTCCTCTGTATTACTGAGTTCATTGTTCATCTTACTTACAGTCTACTCACACTATGTAAGGTACAAATCTATAGATCTTACCTGACACATGCCCTCCTGTCTCTTGAACTCTTCTCTTTCAGCTTCTTCTCCTTCCCCTTCTCTGACATGTCCTACCCACTATTCCTATTTCCACATATATCTACTGTTATCCCCCCTCCGAGCAGCATGTCAACTCAACTTTTCTACACTTATTCTTAGGTCGGGTATACACTAGAGCGACGGGGATTCGCTCTCACATAGCGTGAATGGATGCCGTGCGCATGCGCAAGGCATCTCTACACACTGGGAGGGCAGGAAGCAGGCGGCTGTTCTAGCAGGGTGCCGCAAAAGGGGCAGGGTGGGTTTTGCCTTTTAAAAAATGGGCAGGGCGTGGCGCCCTGCTAAAACAGCCTAGAGTGAACACTAAGGTACCCAGTGGCCATACCACTATGTAACATGAAATCTAGCACTATTGCCTGGGAGTTGGTGATGCTGTATACCCATCTGGCAATACCAAAAGAGGCCCTCACGGACCAAGGTACCCCTTTTGTGTCTAAATTAATGAAAGACCTGTGTTGTCTATTAAAGGTGGATAGAATTGCAACTTTGGTTTACCACCCACAGACAGATGGCTTGGTCGAATGTTTTAACTGAACCCTTAAGCTGGTGATAAAAAGGGCAGTGTCACAGGAGAAGTGATATTGGGATCTACTCTTACTTTATTTAATGTGTGCAGATCGAGAGGTACCCCAAGCCTCTATGGGGTTTAGCCCCTTCAAACTCCTCTATGGTAGACAGCTCAGAGGGATACTAGATCTATTAAATGAATGGTGGGAGCAGCAAACGTCCCAAAAACCTAACATCATTTAGTTTGTGTCCCAACTATATGGCCGTGTAAGGCAATTTGTACCACTTTTGAATGCACATATAGAAAGGGTTCAACAGCTTCAAAAACACCGTTATGACGTTACCACTGTCAATTGGACCTTTAGTCCGGGCGACAAGGTACTACTACTGAAAGTAAACTGTATGCCCAATGGCGAGGACCTTAAGAGATCAGGGAGGCGGTGAGAACTTTGAACTATAAGGTACGGAAGGAGGCTTGAAGGAAAGGGATACAATTCTACCGTGTGAACTTGTTGAAGGCTTGGAAAGAAAGTGCCAGTCAGCCCTCTATAGTGGCCATGAAAACCCCAGAATGTCAGGTGCCCATTGAAGTCACTAGCCAAAAACAAGAAATGGTAAACTAAGTAGCACTGTACCAGGATGTGTTCTCCTATCCTGCTGCTGCTAATATTAATAATACTGATCTAACTGTTTCACACTTGCAGCATACAGTGAGAGGGGGCTGGGAAGAGAGAGAGTGGGGATAGGAGCAGATAGGGAATGGGGTGGGTGGAGAGTGGGGTAGAGGCAGATAGGGACTAGGGGGAGAGAGAGGGAGGTGTTGGGGTAGATAGGGACTGGGGATAAAATGGAGTAGTAGGGGCAGTTGGGGACAGTGGAGAGATTTATTCAATATTGTCACCTCTATGCTGCCACCACCGGGCACTGGGGGGCACCCGATGGAGCTCCATTCAGGACATGGACACACACACACACCCTATGTAGACTGCACTCCCACCATATACTGCTCCTATATACACTGCAATCCCATCCTCTTCCATATTCTGCACCCCCCCATATACTCCCCCCCATATCCTTCCATATAGTGCCCCCTATATATAGGGCACCCCCCTCCTCCATATACTGCTTCTGCCATATACCGCATACTCTGCACCTCGTACCCCCCCTCCTTCAATACTATGCTGCAACCTCAGGTTACTTGCCATCCCGGAACTTGGCAATAAGTATTAGCAGCAGTAACCAGCAAACGGATACGGGTATAACCAAACGCTCAGAGCCGAGGCACCAGTGACCATTTACCGGCATTGGGAGAAGGTGAATGAGTGCGGCAGGAAGGGGTGAGAGTCTGTGCCAGGTGAGCAGTGCAGTGACCGGGAGGAGGAGGGGTCGGTGCTGGGGCTGCAGATGATGTCGGTGAGGAGGAGGTAGATAACTGGCTCAGCTGCTTTATATATACTGCATGCCGGTGGAGGCCTGCAGTCCTGTGCCCAACCCTCTCACATCCTGCACAGGCCATGCACAAACCCTCTGGCCAGCTGCTGGTGGCTACTGGTGTCCTCTACCTCCATATTGGGCACGAGCTGTGTGGGGACTGTTTAGGCTACACGTGCCAATACTGGTGTATATGGTGTAGCATTATTATAGCCTGGACATTAATGATATACAATGTGTGTGTGTATGTATATATATATATATATATATATATACACACACACAGTAATGGTTGGCACTCCCACATTTGTAGAAGAAATGCCCCGGTGCCCTCCTAGCTGTGTAATCACCAACAATATCACCAGGGACTCAGGTGGCACTCAGGAGTCTTATTCAATCCTGATCCTGAAGACGATTTGAATAAAATCAAAACGTTGATCGCAGCAGGGTTGTTCCTTGGCTCTTTTGTATTGAATAAGACCCTTGAGTGCTGCCTGAGTCTATGGTGATATATATATATATATATATATATATATATGCTGTGCAGTATAAATATTTCCAGCTTATATACGGTAATTCCCAACATGGAAGGTCTATTGGCGGTACGTAATCTCATTGATAACAATCCCAATTATATAGAGGCCCTGTTACTGATCTTTTCATTACTTTACTAGAAAAGGTTCTTACGCATAATTATTTTTATTATGATGGACGCTTTTACCTACAGCGGATTGGCTGTGCTATGGGGTCGAATGTGGCCCCATCGTATGCCAATTCATATATGTTTGAGGTGGAGAAAGATTTACTGCTGGAGTTGGAGAAAGTATCTTGCCTAAATTCTTAACCTTCATTGAGTCCACAATGATTGTAATCACCCCATAAAGTATACATATGTTATTGATGATACTACTGTCCACTTTTTGGACGTAGAAATAACATTGCCGGAAGGTGTTATATCAACATCACTCTACAAGAAGGGTACTGATAGAAATACTGGGGCAGATGTATTAACCTGGAGAAGTCATAAGGAAGTGATAAACCAGTGATAAGCGCAAGGTGATAAACGCACCATCCAGTCAGCTCCTAACTGTCAATTTACATATTGGAGCTGATTGGCTGGTTCGTTTATCACCTTGCACTCATCACTGCTTTATCACTTCCTTATGCTCTCTACAGGTTAATACATCTGCCCGTCTATTCTGCATGCCAAAAGCTTCCACCCCAAAACTTTGAAGTATGGGTTACCATACTCGCAGTATCTCCGGGTGCGGAAAATCTGCACAGATGTTAAAGTGGCTGAACAGTGTATAGATGAGATAGTGAAATGTTTCCTGGAAAGTCACCATTCTCTTATAAAAGCAAAGACAAAGACATTGTCAATGGCTAGAGAATCACTATTGGAATCTAAACAAATTAAACCTGAGAAAAAGCGGATACCATGGGTTAATCATTACTGTACTGCAAGTAGTGGAATTAAGCAGATTACAAAAAAACTATGGCCAACTGTAAGGTCAGATGTGGACCTTAATCTATAGGATGTCTCCATTGTGCCTTACTATACGCATGGTAGAAATATTAGGGACACTGTAATGAAGACTGATATTACGGGACTACATTTACAACAACGTTTACAATCTAACTTCTTGTCTTCCAAAAAAGGTTGTTATCGATGTTTGGGCTGCCTCATTTGCAAGTACCTCACAGTAGGAACTAGTTTTAGTCATCCTCACAGTGGTAAAATATACAGTATATGATTACACATCATCTGTTATGTACAACTAAATTCACTGTTTACATGATGACATGTCCATGTGGATTGTCATATGTGGGCAAAACAGGGGTGATATTCATGTGACCGGCGGTCGGGTGACTGACAGTCACATGACCTCCTTCACCATCCCGACCGCTCACTATCCCGATGGTCGGCATGCCGACCAACAGGGAATATTTCCACTCGTGGGTGTCCACGACACCCATAGAGTGGGAATAGAACCCGTGGCGACCGCAGGCACTCGCCCCTCCCCGCAGGGATCCCGGCGTCGGTATGCTGCCAGGATCCCGGTGTCGGTAAACTGACCGGCAGTCTCCTGACCGCCGGTGAGCCGTACTACACCCGCAAAACAGAGAGGACATTGCGTGAGCGTATGGTCCAGCATCTTTCAGCTATTAAAGCTGCCATAGAGACGGGACATAGCGACAAACCTGTAGGCCATTACTATGTGAATTTCGGACACAGTTTGGCCACTTTACAGTATATCATGATAGATCATATACCGCAATCAGTGCATGGGGGTAATCGACCATTGCGTCTATTACAACATGAATCGACTTGGAGTCACAGGTTAGAAACCCTAGCACCTAAGGGTCTTAACGAACATAGAGGTTTGCATTATCTTCTGTGAATATGTAAGTGGGTGACAACAATACTTTGGATTGCATTATGCCAGTAACAATATTAATTATGAAGGATTAGTGGATTTATCTTGATGTCACTGTAGCGATAAATATTAGATTACTGTTTTGATCACAATGCAGTTTTGTATTTCTGTGTATTGTGATTATTTCTGGATGTGATTGATTGCCCTGAATTGTGTATAAATTGTGTACATATGTGCTTTTTAAAGTACTCTTTTTGTATACCAGAAAACCGCTCTATGGGGGAAATTTACTAAGCTCCCGATTTTGACCGAGATGCCGTTTTTTCATCAAAGTGTCATCTCGGTAATTTACTAAACACTAATCACGGCAGAGATGAGGGCATTCGTAATTTTTTGCAAGTCCAAGTAAAAAATTACGAATGAATACACCATCGGTCAAAACGCGGCTGTTTAAGTATGAATATCGGTCATTTACTAAGAAGTGCAAAGCAAAAAAAAACAAACACTGCCGTGAAAAATTACAACTCGTAAAAAAGTGCTAAAAAAAAACAGACCTTTTTTTTTTTATTCGTGATTGGATAGGCATGCACGGATCCATGAGATCCGTGCATGTATATCAGTGGGAAGGGGTGGGAAAGTGCTTATTTTTTCAAAAAAAAATTGCGTGGGGTCCCCCCTCCTAAGCATAACCAGCCTCGGGCTCTTTGAGCCGATCCTGGTTGCAGAAATATGGGAAAAAAAATGACAGGGGTTCCCCCATATTTAAGCAACCAGCATCGGGCTCTGCGCCTGGTCCTGGTCCCAAAAATACGGGGGACAAAAAGAGTAGGGGTCCCCCGTATTTTTAAAACCAGCACCGGGCTCCACTAGCTGGACAGATAATGCCACAGCCGGGGGTCACTTTTATATAGTGCCCTGCGGCCGTGGCATCAAAAATCCAACTAGTCACTCCTGGCTGGGGTACCCTGGGGGAGTGGGGACCCCTTCAATCAAGGGGTCCCCCCCCAGCCACCCAAGGGCCAGGGGTGAAGCCCGAGGCTGTCCCCCCCCATCCAATGGGCTGCGGATGGGGAGGCTGATAGCCTTTGTTGTAAAAGAAAAGATATTGTTTTTAGTAGCAGTACTACAAGGCCCAGCAAGCCTCCCCCGCATGCTGGTACTTGGAGAACCACAAGTACCAGCATGCGACAGAAAAACGGGCCCGCTGGTACCTGTAGTACTACTACTAAAAAAATACCCAAAAAAAGACAAGACACACACACCGTGAAAGTATAATTTTATTACATACATACACACATACATACATACTTACCTTAAGTTCCCACGCAGGTCGGTCCTCTTCTCCAGTAGAATCCAAGGGGTACCTGTTGAAGAAATTATACTCACGAGATCCAGGGGTCCAGGCTCCTCGGGAAATCCAGGGGTAATCCACGTACTTGAAAAAAATAACAAAACGGTGTCCCGACCACGAACTGAAAGGGGACCCATGTTTGCACATGGGTCACCTTTCCACGAATGCCAGAAACCCACTTTGACTTCTGTCTAAGTGGGTTTCTTCAGCCAATCAGGGAGCGCCACGTTGTAGCACTCTCCTGATCAGCTGTGTGCTCCTGTCCTCACTGACAGGCAGCACACGGCAGTGTTACAATGTAGCGCCTATGCGCTACATTGTAACCAATGCTGGGAACTTTCTGCTCAGCGGTGACGTCACTTTAGGTCAACCGCAGGGCAGAAAGTTCCCATCATTGGTTACAATGTAGCGCATAGGCGCTACATTGTAACACTGCCGTGTGCTGCCTGTCAGTGAGGACAGGAGCACACAGCTGATCAGGAGAGTGCTACAACGTGGCGCTCCCTGATTGGCTGAAGAAACCCACTTAGACAGAAGTCAAAGTGGGTTTCTGGCATTCGTGGAAAGGTGACCCATGTGCAAACATGGGTCCCCTTTCAGTTCGTGGTCGGGACACCGTTTTGTTATTTTTTTCAAGTACGTGGATTACCCCTGGATTTCCCGAGGAGCCTGGACCCCTGGATCTCGTGAGTATAATTTCTTCAACAGGTACCCCTTGGATTCTACTGGAGAAGAGGACCGACCTGCGTGGGAACTTAAGGTAAGTATGTATGTATGTGTGTATGTATGTAATAAAATTATACTTTCACGGTGTGTGTGTCTTGTCTTTTTTTGGGTATTTTTTTAGTAGTAGTACTACAGGTACCAGCGGGCCCGTTTTTCCGTCGCATGCTGGTACTTGTGGTTCTCCAAGTACCAGCATGCGGGGGAGGCTTGCTGGGCCTTGTAGTACTGCTACTAAAAACAATATCTTTTCTTTTACAACAAAGGCTATCAGCCTCCCCATCCGCAGCCCATTGGATGGGGGGGGACAGCCTCGGGCTTCACCCCTGGCCCTTGGGTGGCTGGGGGGGGGGGACCCCTTGATTGAAGGGGTCCCCACTCCCCCAGGGTACCCCGGCCAGGGGTGACTAGATGGATTTTTGATGCCACGGCCGCAGGGCACTATATAAAAGTGACCCCCGGCTGTGGCATTATCTGTCCAGCTAGTGGAGCCCGGTGCTGGTTTTAAAAATACGGGGGACCCCTACTCTTTTTGTCCCCCGTATTTTTGGAACCAGGACCAGGCGCAGAGCCCGATGCTGGTTGCTTAAATATGGGGGAACCCCTGTCATTTTTTTTCCTATATTTCGGCAACCAGGATCGGCTCAAAGAGCCCGAGGCTGGTTATGCTTAGGAGGGGGGACCCCACGCAATTTTTTTTTTAAATTTTACAGTGTTTAATTAAAAAAAATAAAATAAATAGAACCCCAGCACGGATCACACAGATCCGGCCGAGATTAATTGTAAAAAAGTCGGCAGTGTTTTGCTAATCACTGCCGTAAAAAACACAAAAAAAACACGAATGACATCGACATCGGAAGAAAAGAAAAACCCGAATACGACAGCTTAGTAAATCCATCGTAACAAATTCAAAAAGTTGCAGTTTTACACTTTCGATGTCATTCGTGATTGAACTTTGACCTGAAACGGGAAAATACGAATCTTAGTAAATTTACCCCTATGTCTGTCTTTTAAGTGTTTGTATGGTATTAGTAACCATATTATTGGTGTATTGGTAACCCAGATAATGGTCCGGAGTTGATGACGGCATCTGTGGTCGTCAGCATACCTGTACCTGATCCGGAGGTTGGACACGTGGATGAGGTGGCTAATATAAGGCTGCTGTTTGGGTTGTTAAACCTATATCGACGATGAGGCAATAAAGGCTCCAAAGCGTTGATGCCCTAAACAGGAGACTGGTCTACTTTATTTCATCAGAGTGCCGCCATCGGCATGATTTATATATATATATATATATATATATATATTAGAGATGAGCGGGTTCGGTTTCTCTGAATCCGAACCCGCACGAACTTCATGTTTTTTTTCACGGGTCCGAGCGACTCGGATCTTCCCGCCTTGCTCGGTTAACCCGAGCGCGCCCGAACGTCATCATGACGCTGTCGGATTCTCGCGAGACTCGGATTCTATATAAGGAGCCGCGCGTCGCCGCCATTTTCACACGTGCATTGAGATTGATAGGGAGAGGACGTGGCTGGCGTCCTCTCCATTTAGATTAGGAGAGAGAGAGAGAGATTGACCTGAGGCTGATACTGTAGAAGAGAGTGCAGAGTTTAGTGACTGACCACAGTGACCACCAGCAGTGCAGTTGTTTTATTTAATATATCCGTTCTCTGCCTGAAAAAAATGGTACACACAGTGACTCAGTCACATACCATATCTGTGTGCACTGCTCAGCCCAGTGTGCTGCATGCCTGCATCATCTATGTATATATTATATATCTGACTGTGCTCAGCTCACACAGCTTATAATTGTGGGGGAGACTGGGGAGCACTGCAGTGCCAGTTATAGGTTATAGCAGGAGCCAGGAGTACAAGACAGTCACATACCATATCTGTGTGCACTGCTCAGCCCAGTGTGCTGCATCATCTATGTATATATTATATATCTGACTGTGCTCAGCTCACACAGCTTATAATTGTGGGGGAGACTGGGGAGCACTGCAGTGCCAGTTATAGGTTATAGCAGGAGCCAGGAGTACATATTATATTAAAATTAAACAGTGCACACTTTTGCTGCAGGATTGCCACTGCCAGTGTGACTGACCAGTGACCCGACCACACTGACCACCAGTATAGTTAGTAGTATACTATATTGTGATTGCCTGAAAAAGTTAAACACTCGTCGTGTGACTTCACTTGTGTGGTGTTTTTTTTTTTATTCTATAAAAAACTCATTCTGCTGACAGACAGTGTCCAGCAGGTCCGTCATTATATAATATATATACCTGTCCGGCTGCAGTAGTGATATATATATATTTTTTATGTCATTATTTATCATCCAGTCGCAGCAGACACAGTACGGTAGTTCACGGCTGTAGCTACCTCTGTGTCGGCACTCGGCAGTCCATCCATAATTGTATACCACCTACCCGTGGTTTTTTTTTCTTTCTTCTTTATACATACATACTACTACATCTCTTTATCAACCAGTCTATGTTAGCAGCAGACACAGTACAGTACGGTAGTTCACGGCTGTGGCTACCTCTGTGTCGGCACTCGGAAGTCCGTCCATAATTGTATACCACCTAACCGTGGTTTTTTTTTCTTTCTTCTTCATACATACATACTACGACATCTCTTTATCAACCAGTCTATATTAGCAGCAGACACAGTACAGTACGGTAGTTCACGGCTGTGGCTACCTCTGTGTCGGCACTCGGCAGTCCATCCATAAATGTATACCACCTAACCGTGGTTTTTTTTTCTTTCTTCTTCATACATACATACTACGACATCTCTTTATCAACCAGTCTATATTAGCAGCAGACACAGTACAGTACGGTAGTTCACGGCTGTGGCTACCTCTGTGTCGGCACTCGGCAGTCCGTCCATAATTGTATACCACCTAACCGTGGTTTTTTTTTCTTTCTTCTTTATACATACATACTACGACATCTCTTTATCAACCAGTCTATATTAGCAGCAGACACAGTACAGTACGGTAGTTCACGGCTGTGGCTACCTCTGTGTCGGCACTCGGCAGTCCGTCCATAATTGTATACCACCTAACCGTGGTTTTTTTTCTTTCTTCTTCATACATACATACTACGACATCTCTTTATCAACCAGTCTATATTAGCAGCAGACACAGTACAGTACGGTAGTTCACGGCTGTGGCTACCTCTGTGTCGGCACTCGGCAGTCCGTCCATAATTGTATACCACCTACCCGTGTTTTTTTTTTCTTTCTTCTTTATACATACATACTACGACATCTCTTTATCAACCAGTCTATATTAGCAGCAGACACAGTACAGTACGGTAGTTCACGGCTGTGGCTACCTCTGTGTCGGCACTCGGCAGTCCGTCCATAATTGTATACCACCTAACCGTGGTTTTTTTTTCTTTGTTCTTCATACATACATACTACGACATCTCTTTATCAACCAGTCTATATTAGCAGCAGACACAGTACGGTAGTTCACGGCTGTAGCTACCTCTGTGTCGGCACTCGGCAGTCCGTCCATAATTGTATACTAGTATCCATCCATCTCCATTGTTTACCTGAGGTGCCTTTTAGTTGTGCCTATTAAAATATGGAGAACAAAAATGTTGAGGTTCCAAAATTAGGGAAAGATCAAGATCCACTTCCACCTCGTGCTGAAGCTGCTGCCACTAGTCATGGCCGAGACGATGAAATGCCAGCAACGTCGTCTGCCAAGGCCGATGCCCAATGTCATAGTACAGAGCATGTCAAATCCAAAACACCAAATATCAGTAAAAAAAGGACTCCAAAACCTAAAATAAAATTGTCGGAGGAGAAGCGTAAACTTGCCAATATGCCATTTACCACACGGAGTGGCAAGGAACGGCTGAGGCCCTGGCCTATGTTCATGGCTAGTGGTTCAGCTTCACATGAGGATGGAGGCACTCAGCCTCTCGCTAGAAAAATGAAAAGACTCAAGCTGGCAAAAGCAGTAGCACCGCAAAGAACTGTGCGTTCTTCGAAATCCCAAATCCACAAGGAGAGTCCAATTGTGTCGGTTGCGATGCCTGACCTTCCCAACACTGGACGTGAAGAGCATGCGCCTTCCACCATTTGCACGCCCCCTGCAAGTGCTGGAAGGAGCACCCGCAGTCCAGTTCCTGATAGTCAGATTGAAGATGTCAGTGTTGAAGTACACCAGGATGAGGAGGATATGGGTGTTGCTGGCGCTGGGGAGGAAATTGACCAGGAGGATTCTGATGGTGAGGTGGTTTGTTTAAGTCAGGCACCCGGGGAGACACCTGTTGTCCGTGGGAGGAATATGGCCGTTGACATGCCTGGTGAAAATACCAAAAAAATCAGCTCTTCGGTGTGGAACTATTTCAACAGAAATGCGGACAACAGGTGTCAAGCCGTGTGTTCCCTTTGTCAAGCTGTAATAAGTAGGGGTAAGGACGTTAACCACCTCGGAACATCCTCCCTTATACGTCACCTGCAGCGCATTCATAATAAGTCAGTGACAAGTTCAAAAACTTTGGGTGACAGCGGAAGCAGTCCACTGACCAGTAAATCCCTTCCTCTTGTAACCAAGCTCACGCAAACCACCCCACCAACTCCCTCAGTGTCAATTTCCTCCTTCCCCAGGAATGCCAATAGTCCTGCAGGCAATGTCACTGGCAATTCTGACGATTCCTCTCCTGCCTGGGATTCCGCCGATGCATCCTTGCGTGTAACGCCTACTGCTGCTGGCGCTGCTGTTGTTGCTGCTGGGAGTCGATGGTCATCCCAGAGGGGAAGTCGTAAGACCACTTTTACTACTTCCACCAAGCAATTGACTGTCCAACAGTCCTTTGCGAGGAAGATGAAATATCACAGCAGTCATCCTACAGCAAAGCGGATAACTGAGGCCTTGGCATCCTGGGTGGTGAGAAACGTGGTTCCGGTATCCATCATTACTGCAGAGCCAACTAGAGACTTGTTGGAGGTACTGTGTCCCCGGTACCAAATACCATCTAGGTTCCATTTCTCTAGGCAGGCAATACCGAAAATGTACACAGACCTCAGAAAAAGAGTCACCAGTGTCCTAAAAAATGCAGCTGTACCCAATGTCCACTTAACCACGGACATGTGGACAAGTGGAGCAGGGCAGGGTCAGGACTATATGACTGTGACAGCCCACTGGGTAGATGTATGGACTCCCGCCGCAAGAACAGCAGCGGCGGCACCAGTAGCAGCATCTCGCAAACGCCAACTCTTTCCTAGGCAGGCTACGCTTTGTATCACCGGTTTCCAGAATACGCACACAGCTGAAAACCTCTTACGGCAACTGAGGAAGATCATCGCGGAATGGCTTACCCCAATTGGACTCTCCTGTGGATTTGTGGCATCGGACAACGCCAGCAATATTGTGTGTGCATTAAATATGGGCAAATTCCAGCACGTCCCATGTTTTGCACATACCTTGAATTTGGTGGTGCAGAATTATTTAAAAAACGACAGGGGCGTGCAAGAGATGCTGTCGGTGGCCAGAAAAATTGCGGGACACTTTCGGCGTACAGGCACCACGTACAGAAGACTGGAGCACCACCAAAAACTACTGAACCTGCCCTGCCATCATCTGAAGCAAGAAGTGGTAACGAGGTGGAATTCAACCCTCTATATGCTTCAGAGGTTGGAGGAGCAGCAAAAGGCCATTCAAGCCTATACAATTGAGCACGATATAGGAGGTGGAATGCACCTGTCTCAAGCGCAGTGGAGAATGATTTCAACGTTGTGCAAGGTTCTGATGCCCTTTGAACTTGCCACACGTGAAGTCAGTTCAGACACTGCCAGCCTGAGTCAGGTCATTCCCCTCATCAGGCTTTTGCAGAAGAAGCTGGAGACATTGAAGGAGGAGCTAACACGGAGCGATTCCGCTAGGCATGTGGGACTTGTGGATGGAGCCCTTAATTCGCTTAACAAGGATTCACGGGTGGTCAATCTGTTGAAATCAGAGCACTACATTTTGGCCACCGTGCTCGATCCTAGATTTAAAGCCTACCTTGGATCTCTCTTTCCGGCAGACACAAGTCTGCTGGGGTTGAAAGACCTGCTGGTGAGAAAATTGTCAAGTCAAGCGGAACGCGACCTGTCAACATCTCCTCCTTCACATTCTCCCGCAACTGGGGGTGCGAGGAAAAGGCTCAGAATTCCGAGCCCACCCGCTGGCGGTGATGCAGGGCAGTCTGGAGCGACTGCTGATGCTGACATCTGGTCCGGACTGAAGGACCTGACAACGATTACGGACATGTCGTCTACTGTCACTGCATATGATTCTCTCACCATTGAAAGAATGGTGGAGGATTATATGAGTGACCGCATCCAAGTAGGCACGTCACACAGTCCATACTTATACTGGCAGGAAAAAGAGGCAATTTGGAGGCCATTGCACAAACTGGCTTTATTCTACCTAAGTTGCCCTCCCACAAGTGTGTACTCCGAAAGAGTCTTTAGTGCCGCCGCTCACCTTGTCAGCAATCGGCGTACGAGGTTACATCCAGAAAATGTGGAGAAGATGATGTTCATTAAAATGAATTATAATCAATTCCTCCGCGGAGACATTGACCAGCAGCAATTGCCTCCACAAAGTACACAGGGAGCTGAGATGGTGGATTCCAGTGGGGACGAATTGATAATCTGTGAGGAGGGGGATGTACACGGTGATATATCGGAGGGTGATGATGAGGTGGACATCTTGCCTCTGTAGAGCCAGTTTGTGCAAGGAGAGATTAATTGCTTCTTTTTTGGGGGGGGTCCAAACCAACCCGTCATATCAGTCACAGTCGTGTGGCAGACCCTGTCACTGAAATGATGGGTTGGTTAAAGTGTGCATGTCCTGTTTTGTTTATACAACATAAGGGTGGGTGGGAGGGCCCAAGGACAATTCCATCTTGCACCTCTTTTTTCTTTTATTTTTCTTTGCGTCATGTGCTGTTTGGGGAGGGTTTTTTGAAAGGGACATCCTGCGTGACACTGCAGTGCCACTCCTAAATGGGCCCGGTGTTTGTGTCGGCCACTAGGGTCGCTAATCTTACTCACACAGTCAGCTACCTCATTGCGCCTCTTTTTTTCTTTGCGTCATGTGCTGATTGGGGAGGGTTTTTTGGAAGGGACATTCTGCGTGACACTGCAGTGCCACTCCTAAATGGGCCCGGTGTTTGTGTCGGCCACTAGGGTCGCTAATCTTACTCACACAGTCAGCTACCTCATTGCGCCTCTTTTTTTCTTTGCGTCATGTGCTGATTGGGGAGGGTTTTTTGGAAGGGACATCCTGCGTGACACTGCAGTGCCACTCCTAAATGGGCCCGGTGTTTGTGTCGGCCACTAGGGTCGCTTATCTTACTCACACAGTCAGCTACCTCATTGCGCCTCTTTTTTTCTTTGCGTCATGTGCTGATTGGGGAGGGTTTTTTGGAAGGGACATCCTGCGTGACACTGCAGTGCCACTCCTAGATGGGCCAGGTGTTTGTGTCGGCCACTAGTGTCACTTAGCTTAGTCATCCAGCGTACTTGGTGCAAATTTTAGGACTAAAAATAATATTGTGAGGTGTGAGGTATTCAGAATAGACTGAAAATGAGTGGAAATTATGGTTTTTGAGGTTAATAATAATATGGGATCAAAATGACCCCCAAATTCTATGATTTAAGCTGTTTTTTAGTGTTTTTTTAAAAAAACACCCGAATCCAAAACACACCCGAATCCGACAAAAAAAATTCGGTGAGGTTTTGCCAAAACGCGGTCGAACCCAAAACACGGCCGCGGAACCGAACCCAAAACCAAAACACAAAACCCGAAAAATTTCAGGCGCTCATCTCTAATATATATGGCAAAGCGAAGTCGGCGGCACTCAGGTAATGAAGAGGACACAAAGTTGTCAGGTACTTCAACGTTTCGGTGGTATTTTATTCCACCGTCATCAGGACATATACAAACACAAGCAAAAACTCACCCTATTTATCCCCCTGTCAGCACACGTGTTCACAACCGGCACCGGACGCAGGTGAGTGACGTCTATTGCTAGTGCCAACACACCTGTTCCGTTACCGTGACAATACATGTATACAAACAACGTGAAAACAGACAAATTTTACAAATATATAAAAAATGGCATAGGGGAGTGGCAATATATATGAACACCTTGTTAGCATCATAAGAAATAGTTAAAATTATATTTAGTGCTAATCAGGCAACAAACATTGTAACCGATCCAAAGGATACCTTGTTACAATGAAGGCGTTTCTATGTAACAATCTGATGATACAAATGGAAAGGACCACAACAAACAAGAACATAACTCAAGTCTATAACAAACAGTGTAAGCAAAACAAGTCATTTAAACCTTTAGGTGTCAATGTCTCAAGTTTATATATCCACCTAGACTCACATCTCAGTAGTTTTAATGACCGGTCTCCTCCCCTGGGATCAGGGGGGATATGGTCAATGATGCAATACCTAAGCGACGCAAGGCTGTGACCAGACGTGGCAAAGTGCCTTGCCACCGGCTGGTCACTGTGCCCCGACTCAATAGCTGCTCTGATAGAGGACCAGTGAGCTGTCATGCACTCCCCTTAGGGTCCTGTTGGTCTTGCCGACATAGCTAAACCCACATGGGCATGTAATGAGATAAACTATACATTTTGTTGTACATGTTACCTTATGTCGGATGCAATTTTTTTCCCCTCTATATGGATGGTAAAATGAATCCCCTGCAATTAAATAATGTCAAGTGGTACAATTCAAGCATTTAAAACAACCGTTTTTGGGAGTCAAGAAATGCATGGCCCCTTTTGCAGACAAACTGGTAATGTCACTCTTGACTACCCAATCACGGATGTTCCGACCTTGTGTATAGCATGGCATAATTTCAGTCTCCTTCAGACCCAGATTACCATCGGGTTTAACTGTAGGCCATAAATCTTTAGTAACCTTACACATAGTACCACTAGCAGTATTGAAATGATTGACCCATGGCAAGTGTTTGCCTACGGATCTATCATTCCTTTTCACCAACAATACATCTCTAGGCATTTGCATTATTCGTGATTTTGTTTTTAAGAGCACGTTTCTATCATATCCTCTCTCTACAAAGTTTTCAACCATCCGATCTATATTCCTACTGGCTTGCATACTATCACTGCATATCCTTCTAACACGCAGGAACTGCGAGTATGGCATCCCAAATTTAAGAGGGCTAGGATAGAAGCTACCTGCCTGCAGTACAGTGTTTCTGTCAGTAGGTTTAACGAATAAGTCCGTGCTGATTACACCATTATTAAGCATAACATTAACATCAAGAAAATGTACCATAGATGGACTGATGACGTAAGTGAACTTGAATGGGACTCTGCGAGTTATTATGTCTCTCAATAATATCCACAAACTCACACTCCGTACCCGTCCACACAATAAATACATTGTCTATGTATCTAGTGAAAAACTTAATCCTATCGGATACATATGAATCATTGGAGAAGATTTTAACTTCCTCTTTGTACATGTAGGCATTAGCGTACGATGGGGCCACATTGGACCCCATCGCACAGCCTGAGCACTGGAGATAATACTCCCCATCATAATAGAAATAATTATGGGGGAGCAATAGCTCCAGTAAATTGAGAATAATATCAAGATCTGGACCAGTATAAAGGCCGTTGTCCGTGAGCAAATCCTTCACCGCCAATAGCCCCTCTACGTTAGGAATAATGGTATACAAACTACAAATGTCTACACTGCACAAAAAACTCCCGATAGGGATATTATTTATCGATGCTAATTTGTTCAAAAATGCAGTGGTGTCACTCAAATAATTGGTATGGTTAGTAATGCAAGTCTGCAGAAGTGAATCTAAATACACTGATAGTGGTTGAAAAAAGGACCCACGTGCGGATATAATGGGCCGTCCAGCAGGACGGCTGGCATCCTTATGTATCTGTATACAGGAGGGGTACAGTGGTATTCTTAGGTTTTAGCAAGCTCACTGGAGATCTTACCCACCTGTACTGCCCCCTGTAACACCAGCTCAAGTTCAGCTGTATATTTGCAAGTTGGATCACCACCAAGACATTTATATACACTGTTGTCAGCTAATTGTCGTGAAATCTCTTCCTTATTCTGAACCAAATCTTGAATCATGATAGCCCCGCCTTTATCAGTGGGGCGAATCATGATGTCAGTATAGGAAGCTAAATCATACAAGGTTTTAGTTTCCTCCACTGACAGATTGTTAAACCGTTTGTCCATATATGGACTACTAATGACACTATCACGTACATTGTGTTCCAATAATCTAGTAAAAGTTTTGAGTGAAGCATTATTAGAATAAGGTTCAAAGACCTTTCTAGGTTGAAATTTACGTAATTTTACTGGTACATCAGACATTTTAGACATAACAGAACAATCAGACTTTGAACCATGGAAAAATTCATGCAACCTAAGCTGCCTGTTCAAACGGTACTTCTCAATCTCCCATTTAAAGGGATCAAAATTAACAGTGGGAACGAAAGAGAGTCCACGACAAAGTACTTTATGTTCCATTATAGTCAAAACACGAGCAGACAAATTTAACAGTAACATCTCCTTCTGGGTAATGGTGGCTGACCGACCCTTCGTCCGGTTCTTCTGGCCCCCTCTCCGCGTGGCCCGTCTCTTGCATAGCGCAATTGAGTGTGAGTTTGCACTCCTAAAGGGACAGGCATACCAGATGTACCTTCTCCCACCTGCTCAAATTCACTATAATTCTAGGTACTTTGGGAGGAGTCTGTGGGCTAGATGCATCATCGCTTGGAGAGTGATAAAATGGAGAAGGAAAAAGTGCTAGCCAATCAGGTCCTAACTACCATGTCACAGGCTGTGTTTGAAAAATGTCAGTTAGGAGCTGATTGGATGGTACTTTTTCACTCTCCATTTTATCACTTTCCAAGCGATGATGCATCTGGCCCTGTATCAGAAGAATAGCGTTTAAACTGTCTCCATTGTGTATATTGTCTGTCTCTCTAACCATTGTTCACCCAATGGTACACTCTATTATGTTCATAATCTGCAATAACTTTTTCCAGTTTTGATTTTTTTAAACTAATTAAATCATTTTTGTATGCAGTCATTTGTTTGTTGAGTTTATCGACCCAGTCCATATTTGCATCAGTTTGTAAAACACTTAATTTATCCTTCTCAAATATAGTGAGTTTATCACGGGTGCACTGCAATTCTCTTGCAGACTCCTCAATTACAAGAAGCATTATGTCCTGACTGCATTTATTTAATATCGCGATCCAGCGCTTACAAAATGATACATTATAGCGGCCTATTGTTGGGCAGTTCCTTACCCTAAAGCCTCGGGGAATGCGATTTTCTTTGAAGTAGTCGCTCAACATGACTCCATGGTAAAAGAAATCCGTCTCCCTTTGTTTGAGCTTTAACCATTCACGGTACAGGACTTCATTAGATTTACACGCTTTATCATCAGCCATCTGTTCTTTAAATAAAATTGATTCTGCTTCTGACTCGGAGAAAGACAGTGCCATTCCCTATGTAATCTTTGCCAAATTCAAGGCTTCACTCACAATGTCACAAGTATCACTGCCACCTTCCACCATTGTGGACCAACACTACACATCAGTGTACAAACATCCAGCATGCAAATAGAAAAATGTAGGGGTGCTATTAACCCAGAGCAATCTTTACCTGCGGCAAGGCACTCACAATACAAAGTCCATTTAGGCAGCACTTCCTTACAGCTACAGCAGCCCTGGTGCCATCCGATGGTACTCCCCGGCAAGGAGTCCAAATGTAGCAAAGCGAAGTCAGCGGCACTCAGGTAATGAAGAGGACACAAAGTCGTCAGGTACTTCAACGTTTCGTGGTATTTTATTCCACCGTCATCAGGACATATACAAACACAAGCAAAAATTCACCTTATTTATCCCCCCCATCAGCACACGTGTTCACAACTGGCGCCGGACGCAGGTTAGTGACGTCTATTGCTAGTGCCAACACACCTATTCCGTTACTGTGACAATACATGTATACAAACAACGTGAAAACAGACAAATTATACAAATATATAAAAAATGGCATAGGGGAGCGGCAATATATATGACCACCTATATGATACTAACAAGGTGTTCATATATATTGCCGCTCCCCTATGCCATTTTTCATATATTTGTATAATTTGTCTGTGCCGCCGACTTCGCTTTGCTACATTTGGACTCCTGGCCAGGGAGTACCATCAGATGGCACCAGGGCTGCTGTTTCTGTAAGGGAGTGCTGCCTAAATGGACTATATATATATATACCTGTATATATATATATATATACACACATCTCCAACTCCGGCACTCAAACGACTTTTAGACATGTACTGCATTCGGTGCCTTCCTCATTACAGCCTCCGTGGCTGCATGCTATTCACTCCTCCACTGTCGGCACTCAAAGGCTTTTATCACAGAAAAGAAGACGCTAGTCGGCTGTTGATTGGCAACGTTTCAGCGCCGTGCAGCGCTTTTATCAAGCCTATAGGTTTGATAAAAGCACTGCACGGCACTGAAACGTTGCCAATCAACAGCCGACTAGCGTCTTCTTTTCTGTGATAAAAGCCTTTGAGTGCCGCCAGTGGAGGAGTGTATATATATATATATATATATAAGTGACATATATATAAGTGACAAGACAGACACCTGATGGCTAGCTAAAAGGCCTTTTATCAGAGCGTGCAGACTGACTAGTGACATTCTCTGTGGCAGCTCCATCTGGCAGTTGTGCACATTATATAATTAATCATGTAATGCTGTACTCTGGCTTTTGTGTCTGGTTTCTTTTCATAACAGTCATGTAATTTGCATTGTACTTTCTGTAGAATTAGAACAATACAGAACCTAGTCTAACAGGTATCTATGGAGACTTAAGCTGCATGCTTTGCAATCATTAATTACTGGTTATGTTATTAAATATACAATGTATGACAAAAATCTATGCAGACAATGGTTGTCACACATTGAATATGATGTCTTCCTTATTAATAATTATATTTTAATTTGTAAAAGTCATATTTTAGCTAGAAGTGCATTCCCTACTAGATAGACCAGAAATTATAGATGCCTTGGCTATATAACATTATTAATTGCTATTAAGCCTAAGGAGCCATACCATATTTATATCCTTTCCATATTTATATCCTTTTTGTAGCAAATGGAAAGGTGAGACAGTAGATACTTACCAGAACTACTTTTAAACCCTGTCAAGAATGCTTTAACATTTCTTGAGTGCCTGATAGAGTTTCTGCAGCATGAATTTGGTGATTTATAATTAGGCCCCGGATTTTTAGGATTTAAAAAATTGAAATTAGTTTTTTTTAATCCGTGTTTCAGGATTTTATAGGTTTTAAAAATTTTAGTTTAGGAACTTATTTGTTGTATGACAATAAAACAAAACCATGCAACATATCATTATGTGCAGTGGTGCAAGTAGAAATTTTTTCTTAGTGGTACCGATAATAAAAATGGACATGGTCACGTGTCATGAGGGGATGTGGTCACACGAAACTAGGCTACATGACAATAGGGGCATCGCCACATTATACCACACACCGTAATGCCCCTTACTCATTATGCCAAACACCGTAATGCCCATTACACATAATGACACACGCTGTAATGCTTATTACCAGTGCCGTAACTAGGTGTGTGCCGATGGTGCCTTGCCCACAGCGCACATGCACTGAAGGCGCACCATCGGCAGCACACCCCCATACTCTCCCCCGCCCGCTCAGCCAGCTCCAGGGATCGTGCATCTGACAGCGAAAGGGGAAGTGCGCGCTGCCACAGGCGGTCAGCTGGAGGCGGGGTCTCCTCTTCTAACCGGCCTCTACATACACCTGCTCCGGATCCCAGAGACACTGCTGTCGCTCCACCCTATCGAGACCCGCCGGCCCCAGCCCGTCTGTCAGCAGTGAGGGGAGAGCAGGAACGGGCGCAGCGGGAGGAGAGGGAGCGGAAGAACCGGCTGCAGCTCTACGTCTTCAAGCAGCCCACCGACATGACATGGAGGCAGTAAAAGGTGAGCGGGCACCGGCGGCGGGATGCACTCTGCACGGGCGGCAACTTCTCACCACTTGCTTGCACATCCAGTGGCTCCAACGTGTCCCTGCCTGGTGTGCTGTGGCAGTGAGGGCATCATACAGGTTCAGTAGCTGTGGGCATGTAATATATAAGGTGTGCTGTGGGCATGTAATATATAAGGTGTGCTGTGGTCATGTAATACTGTATATAAGGTGTGCTGTGGGCCTGTAATATATAAGATGTGCTGGTGTAATATATAAGGTGTGCTGTGGGCATGTAATATATAAGGTGTGCTGTGGGCATGTAATATATAAGGTGTGCTGTGGTCATGTAATACTGTATATAAGGTGTGCTGTGGGCCTGTAATATATAAGATGTGCTGGTGTAATATATAAGGTGTGCTGTGGGCATGTAATATATAAGGTGTGCTGTGGGCATGTTATATATAAGATGTGCTGTGGTCATGTAATACTGTATATAAGGTGTGCTGTGGGCCTGTAATATATAAGATGTGCTGGTGTAATATATAAGGTGTGCTGTGGGCATGTTATATATAAGGTGTGCTGTGTGCATGTTATAAAGTGTGCTGTGGGCCTGTAATATATAAGATGTGCTGGTGTAATATATAAGGTGTGCTGTGGGCATGTAATATATAAGGTGTGCTGGTGTAATATATAAGGTGTGCTACTGTGCATGGTGCTGTGGCAGTGAGGGCAGCCCCGTCTGGGTTGTGTCATTATACAGGTAGCTATGGGCATGTAATATGTAACGCAGGTGAATAGGTCCCAGAAGGAAGCAGCTCATGTGCTGTAGGACGCAATGTGTAAAAAGAGGGACTGGCTGTCGTAATGTGTAAAAAAGGGGGGCGCTGTCTGCTGTAATGTGTAAAAAGGGGACGCTGTCTGCCGTAATGTGTAAAAAAAGGGACGCTGTCTGCCGTAATGTATAAAAAGTGGACGCTGTCGGCCGTAATGTGTAAAAAAGGGGATGCTATCTGTCGTAATGTGTAAAAAGGGGACGCTGTCTGCCGTAATGTGTAAAAAGGGGGACTGGCTGCCGTTATGTATAAAAAAGGGACGCTGTCTGCCGTAATGTGTAAAAAAGGGGGGCGCTGTCTGCTGTAATGTGTAAAAAGGGGACGCTGTCTGCCGTAATGTGTAAAAAAAGGGACGCTGTCTGCCGTAATGTATAAAAAGTGGACGCTGTCTGCCGTAATGTGTAAAAAAGGGGATGCTATCTGTCGTAATGTGTAAAAAGGGGACGCTGTCTGCCGTAATGTGTAAAAAGGGGGACTGGCTGCCGTTATGTATAAAAAAGGGACGCTGTCTGCCGTAATGTGTAAAAAAGGGGATGCTGTCTGCCGTAATGTGTAAAAAGGGGACGCTGTCTGCCGTAATGTGTAAAAAAGGGGATGCTGTCTGTCGTAATGTGTAAAAAGGGGGACGCTGTCTGCTGTAATGTGTAAAAGGGGCTCTACCTGGTGTAGTGGCGCTACTGTGCACCATAGTATGAATTGGTATTATTTTGTGGCCACACCCTTCCCCATGAAGCCACACCCCTATATATTTTTTGCGCGCCTACGGCGCGCACTGCCCCTGTCTTGTATAGGGGGGGCGCCAATGCCATTTCTTGCACACAGCGCTAAAATGCCTAGTTACGGCACTGCTTATTACACATTATGCCACACACCATAATGCTTATTACACATTATGCCACACACTGTAATGTCCATTACACATTCTGTCACACACCGTAATGCCTTACATATTATACCACACACCGTAATGCCTATTAGATATTATGCCACACACAGTTATGCCACTGACACCATTTTATGCCCCCAACACAAAAATTCTCCTTTAAATTATGCCCTAGCAGTGGGCTGGTGACACCACCAACATATTTCTTAATGGTACTCCGTACCACCCCGTACATATATTTAAATCATGTCGGAATATTTAAATCATGTCGGAACTGCCGTCTTGTCAGAAAGATGGCAGTTTTGACTTTTTTAGGTCGGATAGTGTTCCGACCTATTCAATTGGGCTACCGTTTTTCCGACAGGTTGGCAATTCCGACTTGTCTTAAATAAGTGGATCGGCAGATTAGCCGCGGATCCACATGTTTTGTCAGATTAACGGCCAAATCCGACAGGTTTTAGCCCCATTTCCGACAATGTAAATCTGACTTAAAGGATTCGACACCAATTGAATACACCCCATAAGCTATAATGCTTGAGTGTGCGATTCATTCACAGCTGCGGCTTTTCCATGGAAGCAAATTAATCACAGGTGCATGGTTACGCTCGCACCTGCGAATCTCAAGAGCTGGCAGTCGCTCTGTATATGCTACGCAGGAAGGCCTTAACAGGACATATCTTTATATACGAATTACATATGAAAACTCTTTCCACACATTTCTACAACTTAACCACTTGCCTAGCATGGTGGAATCAGATGAGAATACACCAGGCTGGGCATTCCCTGACATGGTTGCATCTGATGCGACCAGTCAGAAAGCCCACTGTGCGGCAGCAGGAAACAAAGCTTCTGGTTCCCTCCCCACCAGTGCCTGCCCTGCTGCCGATAACTGCTGATTGGTCAGCCCAGCAGCACCCCCCACCCAGCTGCTGTACACACTAGCAGCCGCTGGGGAAATGTAAAAAAAAATAGTCCCTCACCTTCCCGAGGGGCTACGGTGGCTGCTGGAAGGGTCTGATGCCGTGAAATAGAAGTCACAATGGTCGCGATGTTCTGATCATAATGGCCGCGATGTTCCTACCATCGATGTTTGCGTCAATGTTTATAAAATGGAGAACAAAAATGTGGAGGGTAAAATAGGGAAAGATCAAGATCCACTTCCACCTCATGCTGAAGCTGCTGCCACTAGTCATGGCTGAAACGATGAAATGCCATCAACGTCGTCTGCCAAGGCCGATGCCCAATGTCATAGTAGAGAGCATGTAAAATCCAAAAAACAAAAGTTCAGTAAAATGACCCACAAATCTAAATTAAAAGCGTCTGATGAGAAGCGTAAACTTGCCAATATGCCATTTATGACACGGAGTGGCAAGGAACGGCTGAGGCCCTGGCCTATGTTCATGGCTAGTGGTTCAGCTTCACATGAGGATGGAAGCACTCATCCTCCCGCTAGAAAAATGAAAAGACTTAAGCTGGCAAAAGCACAGCAAAGAACTGTACGTTCTTCTAAATCACAAATCCCCAAGGAGAGTCCAATTGTGTCGGTTGCGATGCCTGACCTTCCCAACACTGGACGGGAAGAGGTGGCGCCTTCCACCATTTGCACGTGCTGGAAGGAGCACCCGCAGTCCAGTTCCTGATAGTCAAATTGAAGATTTCAACAGTCAAATTGAAGATTTCAACAGACACTGTTGAAGTACACCAGGATGAGGATTTGGGTGTTGCTGGCGCTGAGGAGGAAATTGACAAGGAGGATTCTGATGGTGAGGTGGTTTGTTTAAGTCAGGCACCCGGGGAGACACCTGTTGTCCGTGGGACGAATATGGCCATTGACATGCCTGGTCAAATTACAAAAAAAATCACCTCTTCGGTGTGGAATTATTTCAACAAAAATGCGGACAACTGGTGTCAACCCGTGTGTTGCCTTTGTCAAGCTGTAATAAGTAGGGGTAAGGACGTTAACCACCTAGGAACATACTCCCTTATACGTCACCTGGAGCGCATTCATCAAAAGTCATTGACAAGTTCAAAAACTTTGGGTGACAGCGGAAGCAGTCCACTGACAACTAAATCCCTTCCTCTTGTAACCAAGCTCCTGCAAACCACACCACCAACTCCCTCAGTGTCAATTTCCTCCTAAGACAGGAAAGCCAATAGTCCTGCAGGCCATGTCACTGGCAAGTCTGACGAGTCCTCTCCTGCCTGGCATTCCTCCGATGCATCCTTGAGTGTAACGCCTACTGCTGCTGGCGCTGCTGTTGTTGCTGCTGGGAGTCGATCATCATCCCAGAGGGGAAGTCGGAAGACCACTTATACTACTTCCAGTAAGCAATTGACTGTCCAACAGTCCTTTGCGAGGAAGATGAAATATCACAGCAGTCATCCTGCTGCAAAGCGGATAACTCAGGTCTTGGCAGCTGCGGTGGTGTTAAACGTGTGTCCAGTATCCACCGTTAATTCACAGGGAATTAGAGAATTGCTTGAAATACTGTGTCCCCGGTACCAAATACCATCTAGGTTCCATTTCTCTAGGCAGGCGATACAGAGAATGTACACAGACATCAGAAAAAGAGTCACCAGTGTCCTAAAAAATGCAGTTGTACCCAATGTCCACTTAACCACGGACATGTGGACAAGTGGAGCAGGGCAGACTAAGGACTATATGACTGTGACAGCCCACTGGGTAGATGTATTGCCTCCCACAGCAAGAACAGCAGCGGCGGCACCAGTAGCAGCATCTCGCAAATGCCAACTCGTTCCTAGGCAGGCTACGCTTTGTATCACCGCTTTCCATAAGAGGCACACAGCTGACAACCTCTTATGGAAACTGAGGAACATCATCGCAGAATGGCTTACCCCATGTCACGATCCGGGTATCTGGACGCCATTTCTTACCCATCAGATGCCTCCTAAGGCTGGCTCAGCGCTCCAGGACCGGATCCCATCTGTTATCCTAATGTTCACATTCCTGTATCCTCTCCTGTCTCTCTGAGACGCTGTCACAGTAACGCCTTATTACATCTGGCATGGCGTCTCCCGCGGCCTCCGCCGCCGTCCCTGAGCTTCTGCATGCAGAGTGTCAGAGTGGCGATTACGTCAGCCGCGGCCTCCGCTGTGTCCGCGTGGTTGGATGTGCACTTGTCAGCCTGGCGTCTCCTGTCTCCAGTGGCCGGCGCCGCCATTACTGTTTTCATTACCACATGGATTACAAACCAAACTTCCCTCCAAGTGTCTGCATGGGCGCAGCCATCTTGGATTCTGTCAGCTGATCATTTCCTCCAATCTGTTGTCAGTATTGTTAATCTGCATAATTGCCTAGCCAATCCCTTCCTTGCTGCAGGTATAAATACACTGTGCCTGAGCAAGGAAGGCGTCAGTGCTTTGGTTGTCAAACCTAGTTCCTGTTTGTCTCTCTCCTGTGATTGTCTTCCAGGTTCCAGCTCCTGTCTCAAGACTTCCACCATAGAGACCCGCACCAGCATTCCACCTGCGGTGTAGCCTGACTCTCCAATCCATTGTGGATTCATCTGTTTCCAGCTACAACATTACCTGCTTCCAGCTCAGCTTCCAGCAGAGTACAGCTTCCCTTAAAGGGCCGGTGTCCTTTCTACACTTTACCACTCTCCACCGGTATTATTATTTCTCCGCTCTCAAGTTCTACATTTCAGTTCATATTTCATCGCTCCCAAGTTCATTTATTATTTAACTGGTTCCAGCCAGTATCCACTCCGTGCTAACAACAGTCTGGTTCCAGCCAGTATCCACAGCAGCTGTTTTATCTTCAGCAACCCAGCTTTTCCTGGAACACCAGCTGGCACAATCCTGGGTTATCTCCATTGCTACAGTCGGGCCTGGTAAGGACTTTCCATCTAGAAGATCATAAGAACTATCTCACACTACCAGTGCCCTGTGGCTCCTGCCATCCTGTAGTACCCAGGAACTGTATTTATTCTTTGCTGACTTTTACGTTTTCTTTTACTGCTGCTGTGTTGCGGAGTTGTCATAATAAACATCATTGACTTTTATCCAAGTTGTCGTGGTCACGCCTTCGGGCAGTTATTATTCATGTTACTTACATGTCCAGGGGTCTGATACAACCTCCCAGGTTCCGGTACATCTCAGCCCCTACAACTGAGGCTGCCTCCCGTCAGCTCAGGCCCTCAGTTGTGACAGTAAGCACTGACCTAATGAATCCAGCCGGAGACCAGGATCAAGCGGCCAGGCCGATGCAAGAACTGGCAGCCCGACTAGAACATCAGGAGGCTGCACAGGGCCACATCATCCGCTGTCTCCAGGATCTCTCTACTCGGCTGGATGGGATTCAGACAACTCTCCGTGGATCAGGCGCGTCTGGTGCGTCAACCACAGTGACTCCAGCTATAACCCCACCCACCTTACCCATTTCTGCTCCACGTCTTCATCTTCCAACGCCAGCAAAATTTGACGGATCTCCAAGATTCTGCAGGGGATTTCTCAACCAGTGTGAGATTCAGTATGAGCTACAACCTGGCAATTTTCCCAGTGACCGTACAAAAATTGCCTACATTATTTCTCTTCTCAGTGGCTCAGCCCTTGATTGGGCATCACCGTTATGGGAGAGGTCCGACACCCTGCTATCTTCCTACACTGCCTTCGTGTCAACATTCAGGCGCATCTTCGACGAGCCAGGCCGGGTAACCTCAGCTTCATCCGAGATTCTCCGTTTACGCCAGGGGTCACGTACTGTAGGACAATATCTGATACAGTTCCAGATCCTGGCATCCGAACTGGCATGGAACGACGAGGCCCTGTATGCTGCATTCTGGCATGGCTTATCTGAGCGTATTAAAGATGAGTTAGCTACCAGAGACTTACCTTCTAAGTTAGATGAGCTAATCTCACTCTGCACGAAAGTTGATTTACGTTTCAGAGAGAGAGCAACTGAGCGTGGAAGATCATCTGCTCCAAAATCTTCTGCTCCTCCTCCTCGTCAACTGTCACCATCTAAAGATGAGCCCATGCAACTTGGCCGTTCCCGTTTAACTCCTGCTGAGCGCCGAAGACGTCTCTCCGAGTTTCTCTGTCTCTATTGTGCAGCTCCGTCTCACACCATTAATGCCTGTCCCAAACGTCCGGGAAACTCCAAATCCTAGCTCGCCAAGGAGAGGGCCGGCTAGGAGTAATGATCTCCTCTCCATCTCCTCAAGATTGTAATCTCCCAGTCTCGCTTCAAGTTGCTCAACGTTATCGGAACGTCATTGCCCTCCTTGATTCCGGAGCAGCTGGGAACTTTATTACCGAAGCCTATGTTAAACGGTGGTCCCTACCCACCGAGAGACTTCCTTCGTCCATTTCTTTAACTGCCGTGGATGGCAGCAAAATTTTTGATGCAGTTATTTCTTTAAGGACTCTACCAGTTCGTCTGAGAGTGGGAGTTCTTCATTCCGAACTTATTTCTTTTTTAGTGATTCCAAGAGCCACACATCCTGTGGTCCTGGGCCTTCCATGGCTCCGTCTTCACAATCCTACAATTGATTGGACGACTACGCAAATCCTGGCATGGGGTTCCTCCTGTGCTGAGACATGTTTGTTTAAAGTATTGCCTGTCTGTTCTTCCTCCCCCAGGTCGTCTGATGTTCCACCTCCTCCATATCAAGATTTCACGGATGTGTTCAGTAAAGCTTCTGCTGATATCCTTCCTCCTCATAGAGAATGGGACTGTCCGATTGATCTCGTTCCAGGGAAGGTTCCACCTCGAGGCCGAACTTATCCGTTGTCTCTGCCTGAGACGCATTCTATGGAGGAATATATTAAAGAGAACCTAGCAAAGGGGTTCATTCGACCTTCTTCTTCTCCAGCCGGCGCAGGCTTCTTTTTTGTAAAAAAGAAAGATGGTGGTCTGCGGCCGTGCATCGACTACAGAGGTTTGAACGACATTACCATCAAGAACCGTTATCCTTTACCCCTGATTACTGAGCTCTTTGACAGAGTTAGCGGAGCTACCATCTTTACAAAGCTGGACTTGAGAGGTGCATACAATCTCATCCGGATCCGTGAGGGTGACGAGTGGAAGACCGCCTTTAACACCCGTGACGGACATTATGAGTACCTCGTCATGCCCTTCGGATTGAGCAATGCTCCAGCTGTCTTCCAGCATTTTGTCAATGAGATCTTCAGAGACATTCTATACCGTCATGTCGTGGTCTATCTAGACGATATCCTCATTTTTGCCAACGATTTAGAGGAACATCGTTTTTGGGTTAAAGAGGTTCTGTCCCGTCTCCGTGTCAATCATCTCTATTGCAAATTAGAAAAATGCGTCTTTGAAGTCAAGTCCATTCCGTTTCTAGGGTACATTGTGTCCGGTTCCGGACTAGAGATGGATCCTGAGAAACTACAAGCAATCCAAAATTGGCCGGTACCCTTAACCCTCAAAGGGGTCCAGAGGTTCTTAGGGTTCGCCAACTATTACCGAAAGTTTATACGAGACTTTTCCACCATTGTGGCGCCTATTACTGCTTTCACTAAGAAGGGTGCTAACCCGTCCAAGTGGTCTGAAGAAGCCATGCAAGCATTTCATCTTTTAAAACAAAGGTTCATCTCTGCGCCTGTTCTGAAACAGCCTGACATCGACTCTCCTTTCATCTTAGAGGTGGATGCCTCCTCCGTTGGAGTAGGAGCGGTGTTATCTCAGAGGGCTAAAGATGGCCATTTACACCCTTGCAGTTTCTTCTCCCGGAAGTTCTCCCCAGCTGAGCGCAACTATGCCATTGGCGACCAGGAGTTGCTAGCCATCAAGCTCGCTCTAGAAGAGTGGAGGTATCTGTTGGAGGGAGCTTCTCATTCAATCACCATACTTACAGACCACAAGAACCTTTTATACCTGAAGGGCGCACAATGTCTCAACCCTCGTCAGGCCAGATGGGCACTTTTCTTTTCCAGGTTCGACTTTAAACTCCAGTTCTGTCCGGGCTCTCAGAATCGCAAGGCCGATGCCCTTTCCCGCTCATGGGAGCAAGAAAATGAGTCAGAGTCTTCAGACAAGCATCCTATTATAAATCCGTTGGCATTCTCCACGGTAGGGATGGACTCTACGCCCCCATCAGGGAAAAGTTTTGTGAAGCCGATGCTAAGGAAGAAGCTCATGCATTGGGCCCATGCTTCCCGTTTTGCCGGACATACAGGTATCCAAAAAACCCTGGAGTTTATCTCTAGGTCCTATTGGTGGCCAACTCTGAAAAAGGACGTCTTGGAGTTTATTGCATCTTGCCCAAAGTGTGCCCAACATAAAGTATCCCGCCAGTCGCCTGCGGGGCAACTGGTTCCACTATCCGTTCCCCGTCGACCATGGACCCACTTGTCGATGGATTTCATTACAGACTTACCCATGTGCAACAAGTTCAATACCATCTGGGTGGTAGTTGACCGGTTCACCAAGATGGCACACTTCATTCCTCTCACCGGTCTTCCGTCAGCTTCCAAGTTGGCTCAAGTATTCATACAAGAGATCTTCCGACTCCACGGTCTTCCTGAAGAAATTATCTCAGATCGAGGAGTTCAATTCACAGCCAAATTCTGGCGGAGTTTATGTCAAGTCCTTCAAGTCAAGCTAAAGTTTTCCACGGCTTACCATCCTCAGACCAATGGTCAAACCGAGAGGGTGAATCAGGACTTGGAGGCCTTCCTCCGCATCTATGTGTCCTCCTCTCAAGATGACTGGGTTCAATTACTTCCCTGGGCCGAGTTCTGTCATAACAACCAGTATCATTCTTCATCTGCTTCAACACCATTCTTCACTAACTTTGGATTCCACCCTAAAGTCCCTGAGTTCCAACCGCTTCCAGCAACTTCAGTTCCCGCAGTGGATATCACCTTGCATCAGTTTGCCAATATCTGGAAGAGCGTACGATCAGCTCTGCTCAAGGCATCGTTCAGGTACAAGAAGTTTGCGGATAAGAAGCGTCGAGCAGTTCCTGCTCTCAAGGTGGGTGATCGGGTATGGTTATCCACGAAGAATCTGAGGTTAAGAGTTCCCAGTATGAAGTTTGCACCTCGCTATATCGGTCCTTTCAAGATTGAACAAGTCATCAATCCTGTGGCTTACAGACTTCAGTTGCCTCCCTTCTTAAAAATACCCAGGACATTCCATGTTTCCCTGTTGAAACCGCTGATCTTGAATCGGTTTCATTCCTCACTTCCTCCAACTCCGAAAGTCCAAACTCAACGAGGCGTTGAGTATGAAGTGGCCAAGATCCTGGACTCACGTCACCGTTACGGTCAACTACAGTATCTTATTGACTGGAAGGGTTACGGCCCTGAGGAACGTTCATGGACCAATGCTTCTGATGTCCATGCTCCTGCCTTGGTCCGGAGATTCCATTCCAAGTTTCCTCAAAAGCCAAAGAAGTGTCCTGGGGCCACTCCTAAAGGGGGGGGGGGGGTGGGGGCTGTCACGATCCGGGTATCTGGACGCCATTTCTTACCCATCAGATGCCTCCTAAGGCTGGCTCAGCGCTCCAGGACCGGATCCCATCTGTTATCCTAATGTTCACATTCCTGTATCCTCTCCTGTCTCTCTGAGACGCTGTCACAGTAACGCCTTATTACATCTGGCATGGCGTCTCCCGCGGCCTCCGCCGCCGTCCCTGAGCTTCTGCATGCAGAGTGTCAGAGTGGCGATTACGTCAGCCGCGGCCTCCGCTGTGTCCGCGTGGTTGGATGTGCACTTGTCAGCCTGGCGTCTCCTGTCTCCAGTGGCCGGCGCCGCCATTACTGTTTTCATTACCACATGGATTACAAACCAAACTTCCCTCCAAGTGTCTGCATGGGCGCAGCCATCTTGGATTCTGTCAGCTGATCATTTCCTCCAATCTGTTGTCAGTATTGTTAATCTGCATAATTGCCTAGCCAATCCCTTCCTTGCTGCAGGTAAAAATACACTGTGCCTGAGCAAGGAAGGCGTCAGTGCTTTGGTTGTCAAACCTAGTTCCTGTTTGTCTCTCTCCTGTGATTGTCTTCCAGGTTCCAGCTCCTGTCTCAAGACTTCCACCATAGAGACCCGCACCAGCATTCCACCTGCGGTGTAGCCTGACTCTCCAATCCATTGTGGATTCATCTGTTTCCAGCTACAACATTAACTGCTTCCAGCTCAGCTTCCAGCAGAGTACAGCTTCCCTTAAAGGGCCGGTGTCCTTTCTACACTTTACCACTCTCCACCGGTATTATTATTTCTCCGCTCTCAAGTTCTACATTTCAGTTCATATTTCATCGCTCCCAAGTTCATTTATTATTTAACTGGTTCCAGCCAGTATCCACTCCGTGCTAACAACAGTCTGGTTCCAGCCAGTATCCACAGCAGCTGTTTTATCTTCAGCAACCCAGCTTTTCCTGGAACACCAGCTGGCACAATCCTGGGTTATCTCCATTGCTACAGTCGGGCCTGGTAAGGACTTTCCATCTAGAAGATCATAAGAACTATCTCACACTACCAGTGCCCTGTGGCTCCTGCCATCCTGTAGTACCCAGGAACTGTATTTATTCTTTGCTGACTTTTACGTTTTCTTTTACTGCTGCTGTGTTGACTTTTATCCAAGTTGTCGTGGTCACGCCTTCGGGCAGTTATTATTCATGTTACTTACATGTCCAGGGGTCTGATACAACCTCCCAGGTTCCGGTACATCTCAGCCCCTACAACTGAGGCTGCCTCCCGTCAGCTCAGGCCCTCAGTTGTGACACCCCAATTGGACTCTCCTGGGGATTTGTGACATCGGACAACGCCACCAATATTGTGCGTGCATTACATGTGGGCAAATTCCAGCACGTCCCATGTTTTGCACATACATTGAAATTGGTGGTGCAGAAGTTTTAAAAAAACAACAGGGGCGTGCAAGAGATGCTGTCGATGACCCGAAGAATTGCGGGCCACTTTCGGCATTCAGCCACCGCGTGCCGAAGACTGGAGCACCAGCAAACACTCCTGAACCTGCCCCGCCATCATCTGAAGCAAGAGGTGGTAACGAGGTGGAATTCAGAGGATGGAGGAGCAGCAAAAGGCCATTCAAGCCTATACATCTGCCTACGATATAGGCAAAGGAGGGGGAATGCACCTGACTCAAACGCAGTGGAGAATGATTTCAACATTGTGCAAGGTTCTGCAACCCTTTGAACTTGCCACACGTGAAGTCAGTTCAGACACTGACAGCCTGAGTCAGGTCATTCCCCTCATCAGGCTTTTGTAGAAGAAGCTGGAGAGATTGAAGGAGGAGCTAGAATGGAGCGATTCCGCTAGGCATGTGGGACTTGTGGATGGAGCCCTTAATTCGCTTAACCAGGAATCACGGGTGGTAAATCTGTTGAAATCAGAGCACTACATTTTGGCCACCGTGCTCGATCCTAGGTTTAAAGCCTACGTTGTATCTCTCTTTCCGGGAGACACAAGTCTGCAAAGGTGCAAAGACCTGCTGGTGAGACACTTGTCAAGTCAAGCGGAACGTGACCCGTCAACAGCTCCTCCTTCACATTCTCCCGCAACTGGGGCTGCGAGGAAAAGGCTAAGAATTCCGAGCCCACCCACTGGCGGTGATGCAGGGCAGTCTGGAGCGACTGCTGATGCTGACATATGGTCCGGACTGAAGGACCTGCCAACGATTATTGACATGTCGTCTACTGTCACTGCATATGATTCTGTCACCATTGAAAGAATGGTGGAGGATTATATGAGTGACCGCATCCAAGTAGGCACGTCAGACAGTCCGTACGTATACTGGCAGGCAAAAGAGGCAATTTGGAGGCCCTTGCAGAAACTGGCTTTATTCTACCTAAGTTGCCCTCCCTCCAGTGTGTACTCCGAAAGAGTGTTTAGTGCAGCCGCTCACCTTGTCAGCAATCGGCGTACGAGGTTACTTCCAGAAAATGTGGAGAAGATGATGTTCATCAAAATGAATTATTATCAATTCCTCCGTGGAGACATTCACCAGCAATTGCTTCCAGAAAGTACACAGGGACCTGAGATGGTGGATTCCAGTGGGGACTAATTAATAATCTGTGAGGAGGGGGATGTACACAGTGAAAGGGGTGAGGAATAGGACGATGAGGAGGAGGTGGACATCTTGCCTCTGTACAGCCAGTTTGTGCAAGGAGAGATTGATTGCTTCTTTTTTGGTGGGGGCCCAAACCAACCAGTCATTTCAGTCACAGTCGTGTGGCAGACCCTGTCGCTGAAATGATTGGTTTGTTAAAGTGTGCATGTCCTGTTTACACAACATAAGGGTGGGTGGGAGGGCCCAAGGACAATTCCATCTTGCACCTCTTTTTTCTTTAATTTATCTTTGCATCATGTGATGTTTGGTGCCAATTTTTTTAAGTGCCATCCTGTTTGACACTGCAGTGCCACTCCTAGATGGGCCAGGTGTTTGTGCCGGCTACTTGGGTCGCTTAGCTTAGTCATCCAGCGACCTCCGTGCAAATTTTAGGACTAAAAATAATATTGTGAGGTGTTCAGAATAGACTGGAAATGAGTGGAAATTATGGTTATTGAGGTTAATAATACTATGGGATCAAAATGACCCCCAAATTCTATGATTTAAACTGTTTTTGAGGGTTTTTTTTTTTAAAAATTCCCGAATCCAAAACACACCCGAATCCGACAAAAAAATTTCAGGGAGGTTTTGCCAAAACGCGTCCGAATCCAAAACACGGCCGCGGAACCAAAACCAAAACACAAAACCCGAAAAATTTCGGTGCACATCTCTAGTTCTAACAGTCATAATAGATCATTTTAGGTACCAATACCCAGATTAGGTAATTTTAGGCCCTATAGAATTTATGGGGTTCATTAATCAATGAGTGATAAAACTTGTTGTGAATGATAAAACTCATTGCATATGATAAATGGTGTTCCAGCCAATGAGCTCCCAACTGTCATGTGTTCAGTTCCTAACTGTCATGTTAAAAAAAAATTGCACAGAAATATGCAACATTTCCTTGCATTTTTTTGGTTTTGTTATATGAGTATACGTGGGATGTTTGTAGCTGCACCCAGGGCCGCCATAAAGGGGGTGCCCTGTGCACAGTTGTCCCGGGCCCGGCCACTCTGACAGAGTGGAGGGCCCGGGCTGTTCAAACAGCTAGCCATGGATAATCCCGGCGGCGGCCGCCGCCGGGGACACTGACCACGGCTGGCCGCCTCTACCACTGCCCTTGACTTCAGATGCCGGCGTCCGCTGTCATTCTGCTGAGCCTGCCTGCCCTGCACTGTTGGACAGTGAGCACCTGCACCTATTATCGCGGCGGGCGGGCTGGCTGGCTGCCCACCCACTGTCGCTGCTCCCCTTCTGCTGAGCCTGCCTGCTCTGCACTGTCGGACAGTGAACACCTATCATCCCACCCAATACCGCTGCCTGCTGCCCGCCGCTCCCCTTCTGCGGAGTCTCAGCCTGCCCTGCACTGTCGGTCAGGTCAGTGAGCAGCTATCATCTCGGCCGGCGGGCTCCCTGGGCGGGCGGGCGGCCGGGCTCCCTGCCCGCCACCGCTGATCACAATCAGCAAGCAGCAGCTTGCTGTGCCTGTTTGATTAAAGTTTTTGTCTTCTAGATGTCAGGACAGCCTGGAACAAGTCTGCGGGACCAAGTAACCCCAGGTTAGTGTTCTCTACCAAGTATCTGCAGCTGCTACAGCACACTGTCCCCCCACCATTACTGACCCTCATCCTTCCAGCCCAATGTCTCCCCCCTCCCCAACCAGCCCACTACACTCATCTCACTGCTTCCTCACCTAAAACCCTCTTGCTCGTCCAGACACAGTACATCCCCACCATGCAGTTCAGTGTCCCCCTTCTCCAGCCTGGTGTGCCCCCCCCCCCCCACCATTTCACTGCCTCTCCTTCCTCTACTACTTTTCCAGCCCAGTGTCCCCCACCATATTACTGACTACCTATCCCAGTGTCTCCCTTCCAACCAGCCCAGTGTCTCCCTCTTCCCTCCCCATCCAGTCCACTGCCCCCATCTAACTGCCTCCCTGCTAGAACCTCCCCAGCCAGTCAAATTACAGTGTCCCCTCCCTTCATTCAGCATAGTGTACCCCGTTCTCCTACCTAGTGTTCACCCCTCCCATCACCATTGTCAAAGTCAGAAAAATATCACGCTACACACTGCCATATTTGCACCTCATGCGAGTGCCTGTTGCACGGTCATGAGCCCTGCCGTGCATGCGCATACTCGCTGTTGCGTGCACCCGCGGGCGCACAGTGTGCGCATTTACGGTAAAGTTTATGTGCGTCTGGCGGGCGACTCGTTCGTAACATATTTTAACTATATAATGTATTTTGTAGATTATGGTCCCTTTGATAGAATCTGAAAGTTTAGTTAAGGTAGCATGTTCATATACAGAGAGATCCCTCTTTGTTTGATACGAAGGGTCAGACAAGGGTTATACAGTGGTGTTTAGTATCCATCGGAAGAGTATTTAATTAGCAATATTCCGGTGTTGGTTTGAAGCAGATTAATCGCTCGTGCGAATAGTTATGGACATAAGAAGTTTATGTACTTTTACTATTATTTGCACTTACTTATCCATGCGGCGGGAAACCTAGTTTCCCACCCACCTGAGCAGTTGGAAATAGTCACAGCCCACCTGTATGAATCAACCTATGACCTTTTGTTATAATGCGAAGACGAATTCCTGTGTCCAATGAACAATGAGATTGTAGGGACCATTGAATTGTATTGTGTGTGGGGCATAAATAGACAAGCCGATCATATCCAGCTCTCACTCTTCAACGGTTCTCATTGCTGATAATCGGGAGCTGGATATCCAGAGGCGCATGCGATCGTTCCCCTTGTGCGTAAGTTTTCTCCGCAATCATATTGTCTTTATTGGTATTGTGGGCCATATCTCTCTCTCTCTTCTCCTCTTTCTCTCATTTTCCCTTAAACGTACTTGTATTGTATTATATTTCCTGTGTAGTTATCTGGTTAGTTAGTCTATGTTATATTGGTAGTGTATGACTTGTATTGTATTATTCTTTTGCAAGTATAACATTCATATAAGGCGTTAGACCCTAAGCCCGGTATTTGTGTATTTCTTATAGTGTTAAGTATTCTCAGAGCGTCGGAGACGCTCGAACAGCTTTAAGGTAATAAGGTTACATTGTGTTGCATCTACACCCCACCATTACACTAAGGTTTTTCTGTATAATACATTGTTCATGGTTTACATGTAAAGGTTTAACATTGTGAGCGTCTGCGCCGCTGGTGATCTCCTCGTGGTCCCGAGCGTCCGCTACGCTATAGCGAACCATAACGTTAGTCGGCAGCCAATAGCGGGCCTGTCTGTGATCTCTTGGCCGTGAGCGAACGTAACGCGTGAGCGTCTTGACTACGGCTAAGCGATTGTTACGCAACGTGCGTACCCTTACGGTACTCCAGACGTCAATAGCGTACAGTGTTCTTAGGCCTCTTAAAGGGTTTTAATTAAGATAAATATTTAGCTTTATCAATTGGCAGCTCGTCCGTCCTTCACATATCTATACTAGGTAATTTCAGCAGACATTATCCATCAGCAAAGGGCGGGAGATCATATTCCTCGTAGTGCTGTCTGGATAAACGTCTGCTTCGCTTAGTAAAGGGTGCTGAGGGAATCCGGAACAGGAGGTAAGAACAAAACGCTAGTGTCTTTTAAAACTTTATTTTCTGTCTTGCGTACGTACACACGCATATCTGCATTTCTTTTTATTTCGTGTATTTTCATATATCACTCTCCTGTTTGCAATTTTATAATTGATAAACGTGCTAAGAGAGATTTGTCGCTATTTCATAGTTAAAGTATAAAAGTAATACATTAAGGGATAAATTGCAAAGCACGCACGCAGCTCTACCTAAAGATACAAGGAGAGATTGGTGTGGTGTTCGGTAGATGATCGAGGATCATCTACATTGATAAACATGTAAAATTGTGTTACGGTGGATATTTGCTTTGTGTACACGTGTCTCTAACAAAGGGTGAGACTCGCGTACGCAACTCAAAGGCCGACGCACGCAGCGTATATTACGCAACGGAGCGTCCGGGTACGCCCACGTAACTCAAATCACACGCTAGTGTTATTGTAACAGGCGAAAAGGTGGCAACGCGATAAATAGCGCAAATCTATTTTAGTGTCCGAAATTTAGACTAACAGATCCTTCTCCAAATTTACAACACATCTGGTCTAAAGGAAAGAAAATTTCTGCGCAGAAATAGAAATAGAAACAAAAGTGTACATGTGGTGAGTGAGTGTTTTGCATATATAAGTTTATACAAATTTTTTTGAGGTTGAACCACAAGAAGTCGAGTTCTCGCAGGGTACATACATGTAAGTGACGTGCATGGTGGCAAGGGAGGCATCCCTTGTTAAACATAAAAAATCTGAGCATTAGAGTATAGCAGACCAGGAGGTCTATTGTAGCACAGACCAGGAGGTCCGGAATTGACCAGGAGGTCCAGGTACAGCAGACAAGGAAGTCCGCTATAAATTAAAGAGCACAACCCAGGGAGTTGGTGCAGAACCCATATAGGCCATTAAAGCTCATGCTGAAGGAATTCGCAGCCGCAATTTGCGATTCCACTGGTCGCTCTGCACATAAGATTAGTTGCTTATGTGCAGACTGATTGTACCGCACGTAATTGTGTGCATTAGTTAATCTGACCAGTACCATTTGTGTACGAAACGGGTCATAAACACTATTTGTACATTCTGACGTGATTTGTGTAATTTTTTATTTTCTAAAGGGAAGTTCGCTGGTCACTCAGGAATTATCCAACAACCAACAGTTACTGGAAAGGGTTAATGCTCTGCGGATCACACTCACATGTTCCAGTAAACAAAGGTTCATAGGGGCCCTGGGTCGAGTACGCCAGCACTAGGGCAGTGTGTAGGTCGTATTGGTCGGCGTGGGCGAGTGAGTGGGGTACTCAGTAAACCGCCACCGTCAGCCTATCTTGAACATTTTGGTTTTTGTAAGGGTTCGCTGAAGACCCTGATTGAAGGTCAGAGGTGGTGAAAGCAACACCTACAGGTATGGGGGCCAATTGTTCAGGTAGGGGGCGATCAACCTCGGTTCGGGTTGATTCAGTAAACCGACCAATCGGGTCGGCAAGGTACGTAATGTGTGAAAAATACGGTTCACACACAGAGGTTTTATGTGATGAATGGGAGAGAATGACGGTACATGACGGGGAGAAGTTCCCAACAGTAGGCAGCTTTAGCCCAGAAGTGTTACAAAATCTAAGGAGGAGGATATGTCTCATTAAATCAACAAAGAGACGAATCAAACATTATGATTATTTGCAGTTATGGCAACAGGAGGGTGAAATACAGAGAGGATTGGCTCAGGCGGCGGGATCTAATCCTATCAGGAAACTGATAGCCACGGCCCCGCCGCCACCATACATATCAGGAGAGAAATTGGTTGCGGAGAATGACGCATTAGGGTGTAACAAACAAACACTTAGCAACTGTGTAAATGTTAATAAGTTAACCAATGCAAGTATTAACCCGTGCAAGTTGTACCCTGTTTTGAACTTTCCCCAGGAGTGTGATCAAGAGGACGAATCGGCAACAATATCGGCGCTCTCTCTAGCAGCCACCATATCAGAAACAACAGTAGGCACGGCCCAACCCTTAAGATTAGTAACAAAGGCCCCTAGCGGAGGGACAGGTAAGGTCGTATCTACGGGTAAGTACGGCACCATACACTATGCTGAAACCATTTCACCACAGGCTGTAGAATCTACACAGAATGATGTTGCTATACTAAATCCTGTTAGGGTAATAGCAGTGCCAAATGGGAAAACTGACACGTCAGGAGTCACTCCTGTTAGGAACATTGCCATGTACAGCCCATTTTCCCGAATGGAATTAAGAACCATAGTGTCTGAATTCCCTGACCCTAGGAAAGACTTAGTTGCTAGCCAGAAATACATCAGAGACCTAGGGAACACTTTAGAGCCCAATAACAAAGACTGGCAGGTATTGCTGAGGGCTTGTTTACCCTCCAATGTCGACTCGGCTCAATTTTTAGCTGACTGTGGATTGGATCAGGATGTACCTCTTACAGATGTGTACAACAAAGACAATGTAAAAAGGATAAGTTTACAGTTAAAGGAGTATTTTCCAGCTGTAGTTAAATGGAACAAGATTTTCTCCATTAAACAAAAAGAGTCAGAAACTGCTGCAGAATATTTTCACAGGGCATTACTAGATATGGCAAAATACACAGGCATAGAGGACATTAAAACAAACATAAACCATCGAGAAGTAGCAGTATCTGTACTAATGGATTGTTTAAAAGAGGCATTAAAGACAAGGGTACAGACCACGCAACCATGTTGGCGAGGTCTGTTGGTGGCTACTTTGAGAGAGGCAGCTGTGGATCACGATCGGAATATCACCAGACACAGGGAATTACAAAGTGATAAGTTAATGGCCGTAAGTATACAGGCCCTGACCACAAGGCAGCCTTTGTATAAATCACCAAACCCTGTGGGTAAGTCGAATGTGGTAACCTGTTATTCCTGTCATAGAGAGGGACACTTTGCACGAGACTGTAAATCGAGAAACATACAAAAGTCTTATCAACCCCCTAGACAACGACACGACACACGACATTGGGAGCAGGGTCCGCAGAAACGGAGTTATGAGCCACATGCAGGGGAAACAAAAAGATACCCCCCGAACAGAGACTGGCAAGCCTCTGGTAGTTCCCATTTAACCCCTTCACAAGTAGTTGCTGCCAGCGGGATTCAGGGAGGTCACCATACCCAATAGGGGTGTGGCCATACCTGTAATCTGCAGCCAGTAAAATTGATTGCAAGTCTTGGAAGTGAACCCGAAATTGCAATTAATGTAGCTGGTAAATCATTAAACTTTCTTGTAGATACGGGGGCGGCCAAATCAGTGATAAATTCGACAGTGGGCATGAGAACCACTGGTAAGACAATTCCAGCCATGGGAGTAACGGGAGTAGTCCAGCACTACCCTGTTAGCAAACCAGCCGAGATTACAATAGGGCCTTTACATACCAAGCATTCCTTTTTGCTGGCTGCATCGGCACCGACAAATCTCCTGGGAAGAGACTTATTGTGTAAAATGGGGTGCGTCATTTATTGTACTCCTGAAGGTGTATTCTTGGACATACCTGAGAATCACGCTCAGGAAGTGCGAGACACGTTAGACTCCCCATCAAAATTAATGTCACATACCATTATGACAAATAGGACTCCATCCCAAGTAGAAGAAATGACATCCCAGATACCAGAGTCACTGTGGACTAAAGACGGACAAGACACTGGATTGATGGCAAACGTAGCTCCAGTAGTTGTGCAAGTAAAAGATGGTAGGATAGCTCCAAAAATCCCACAATACCCTCTGAAGCCAGAGGTGGAGTTAGGAGTATACCCAGTAATAGAGCGCTTGCTACAACAGGGCATTCTGGTAAGAACATCCAGCACAGCCAATAGTCCCATCTTCCCTGTTAAAAAGAGTGGGGGGAGGGGTTACAGGCTAGTGCAGGATCTAAGGGGGATTAACAAAATAGTTGAGAGTCAGTTCCCCGTAGTGCCAAATCCAGCTGTCATCCTTATGCAAATCCCTCCCACTGCGAAATTTTTCACTGTTATTGACCTCTGCTCCGCTTTCTTTTCGGTACCTCTGCACCCTGACAGCCAATATTTGTTTGCATTTACATACAGAGGAGTCCAATACACATGGACTCGATTACCACAAGGTTTCATAGACAGTCCAAGTATATTTTCCCAGGCTTTGCATGATTGTTTACAGTCTTTTCAACCAGAGAGTGGATCAGTATTGATACAGTACGTGGATGATTTACTACTGTGTTCAGATTCATTGGAAGCGTCCCTGAAGGATACGAAACAGCTCCTGTTTCATCTTTCAGACACAGGACACAAGGTTTCCAAAGACAAGTTGCAATTATGCCAGACTAAAGTAAAATATTTAGGACACTGTCTAACACAAGGACTGAGACACCTGACCGCTGATAGAATTCAAGCAATTAGAGACATGCCACAAACCCAGCAACAGATCAGAACGTTTTTAGGAATGTGTGGGTATTGCCGTAACTGGATCCCAGGATTTTCCATTCTAGCATTACCTTTGCAGGAGATGGTTTCCTCAAACAAGCCTGATCGGATTTCGCACACATACGAGTCCGAGATGGCATTTGAGAGACTTAAACAGTGCCTAACGCAGGCGCCAGCATTAGGTATGCCAGACTATGGGAAACCCTTTGAGCTGTACGGAACAGAAAGTGCTGGTTGCGCAGCAGGCGTCCTAACCCAAAAGCACGGTGATGCCAGCAGGCCGGTAGCATACTACAGCGCTCAGCTAGATACGGTAGCGCGATCCCTCCCCACATGCTTGCGAAGCGTTGCTGCGATAGCATTGCTAGTAACGAAAAGCGAAGATGTAGTGCTAGGTCACAACCTCACAATTCATACACCACATGCAGTGTCAGCCTTGCTAAATTCTGCCCAAACCAGACACGTCTCATCAGCGCGGTTTACAAGATGGGAATTGGCACTAATGGCCACCGTAAACATCACCATAAGGAGATGCAGTGCATTAAATCCTGCAACATATCTCCCAGGTGTGCCTGGACAGGCACAAAGGGTGGAGGATGAGAGTGGTGGGGAAGGAGGATTTAATACAAAGGAGGACACACATGATTGTATGGAATATTTGACCCAAAATTTTACCGCAAGGCCTGACATCAGTGACAACCCACTGGAAGATGTAGATCTTACCTTCTACACGGATGGTAGTTGTCACAGACAGTCGGACTCGGGAGACTTGTGTACTGGATACGCAGTCGTAGATGACCAAGGCACCATAGAAGCAGAACCGCTAGGCCCACCTCACTCAGCCCAGGTTGCTGAACTGGTCGCCCTAACCAGAGCATGTGAATTGGCTAAGGGCAAATCAGCCAATATCTACACCGATTCTAGATACGCATTCGGGGTAGTCCATGATTTCGGAGCCCTATGGCGCCTCAGAAATTTCATGACGGCAGCTGGTACACCGGTAGCGCATGCAGCTCACATAAAAAGGCTTCTAACAGCGATACAGGAACCCGACAGAGTGGCTGTTATCAAGTGTAAAGCACACACATATAGCCAGGACCCAGTATCACTTGGTAACAGCCGAGCAGACGAAGCTGCTAAGTTAGCAGCTGGTACCCCCAGACAGACAGACACCATACAACTGATGGTATTTAATACCATCAACACACAGAAGCTGTGTGAAATGCAAAATTTGTGTTCCACACAGGAAAAGGCAGTCTGGAAGGCAAAGGGATATGGCCAGGAGTCCTCAGGACTCTGGACGGATGGACAAAGTAAACCAGTGGCCCCCAGAGCATATCTTCCATGTTTAGCTGAGGCAGCACACAGGCTGACTCATTTGGGCAAGGAGGGAATGTGCAAGTTGGTAAGAGCATATTGGTGCGCCCCAGGATTTTCATCTCATGCAGGTAAGAGAGCAATGTCATGCCTTACCTGCTTGAGAAAGAATATCGGAAAGGCAATACCAACAGAACCATCGCATATCCCACCTACAGGCGGCCCTTTTCAGGTAATACAGATTGACTTTATTCAATTACCCCCTTGTCGAAATTTGAAATATGTACTTGTTTGTATAGATGTATTCTCAAATTGGGTCGAAGCATTTCCTGCGGCCACAAATACCGCTATGTTCACTGCTAAGAAAATTGTGCAGGAATTTGTATGTAGATATGGTATCCCTAGAATAATTGAAAGTGATAGGGGTACCCATTTTACAGGTGATGTCTTTCAAGGAATGTGTAAGTTGATGGGAATTGATAGCAAGCTGCACACTCCATACCGTCCACAGGCGAGTGCGAAGGTGGAAAGAGTGAACAGCACTATTAAAAATAAACTGAGCAAAGTTATGGCAGAGACAGGATTGACATGGCCAGAAGCTTTACCCATAGTACTGTACAGCATCAGAACCACTCCCAGGTCCCCTCTTAATCTGTCTCCCTTTGAAATCTTGTTTGGTCGACAACCGCATGTTATAATTAACCCTCAGGATGATTTGAAGTGTAACAATGAAGTGACTGTAAAGTACCTGATTAACATGAGTAAACAGCTAAGGAATCAAAATGATAATTTGAAGTTAGTGATTCCTGATTTACCAGATAGTAATTGTCATGACATTGAACCTGGGGATTATGTAATGATACGGAATTTTCTACGCTCAGGTTGCCTTATTGACAGATGGGAAGGACCATACCAAGTCTTATTGATTAGCACGACAGCATTGAAGGTTGCCGAGAGAGAGACTTGGGTTCATTCGTCCCATTGTAAGAAGGTTGCTGATCCAGAGAGGTCCCGTGATAAGGAACAGACGATAGAGGAAGTTGTATCACTGGAGTGTCTGTTCCAGGAGGACTGAGGCGGCACCTGAGCATTGAAAATCACAAGATCAAAAGCAGTTGTCGATTCCCTGTTCCCTTTTATTGTTTTTCTCCACTTCCCATCCCCTCTCCCTCAAATAATTTTTTCCCCCTTCTCATTCTTCTTCGTTTCCTCCTATAAGATGGACTTGCCCCAAGAGACTGTGATCCGGATTTTCCTGTTGACCATGATGTTGACCAGAGCAGTCTGTTCCGGCGAGAGTACCATGGAGGTCGAGAAAGGTTCTGGAATGGGTTCTGATGACAAAGAGGGAGGCGTAGTTTTCCAAGAACAACTTAACCAACAAGTAAAGGCGAGTATCAGAAAACGATCCGATAGCATTGACAATAGAAGGAATTGTGAAGGATTGTTAGCTGAAGAAAACTGTATCTGTAGGCTCTGTGACAATGTAGTTGAGGATGGGTGCATCAAGAAATGCCAATCCAGTTTTAATATCCACATGGACCGGCACCCCTTGAGTGACTATCACTCCTTAGTGGGTAGTGTGTTAAATCAAACAGATTGTTGGGTATGCTCTCAAGTACCTCAAGGTCATAGCAAATCAGTGAAGAAATAACAAGTGGAAGGGAGATCAAAGGCGCTGCTATACAAGTGACAAATATAATAAACAAAATTTGTATAATATACTTGCAAAACCTTGTGGTCCTTCGTTAATCTTTTTTTCATATAAATCCAGTAATTACCAGATGTTTACATGCAAAGAACAAAAATAAACAACAAATGTGTAGTAATATCTACAATAAGTTCAATTTTTTGTGTGTTCTCCGATGAAGCAGAGCCCTGTGATGTGGAAGTTTTTCTTGATAGGAGATAAGGATAGTTTCTCACCACCACTTCACAAACATAGGTACACGTACCAAAACTCACTTAGAGTTAAATATCACCATACGCATAAAGGTTTCTTTTATACTTCTACTTAAGACACGTGAAACAAGATCCGTTCAACGAAAACGTACCACACTCACGTTTTCAGCAGATGGTATCCCACACGTAGCGGTTTCTTTGAATAGATGAATAACTCTTCTCTTCCATAAAGAATTAGTTTATTGGTGCGTGATAACAAATTTTAAAAATAATTCATAAAAACAAATCTCCTTAAATAATTACCAAAAAAATCAGGATAGAGCAAAATGTGTGTCAGAATGGAAAATGACAATCACAAGTGAATTCCGGACTTACACTTGCGAACACAAATGCTGCATATTACCTTGATTTGGTATCGATATAGGAGAATTAAAAAGCACTGTCTGATATCACCAACGCCGTTTCGACACAAGGTCTTTTTCAAGGTGGATGCTCAGACAGTGACTGACAAACATATTTATACCAGTGAACAGGAAATGGAAATGCATCATGGGTAACTTGAATAAAAATGTATAGTTGCGATGTTTTATTGTACTTTCCTCTGCTTGTTACAACTACATTAAATAATGATGCTCACCCAACTAATGAATTTCATTTTCATATCTATTTTATATACTTAGGAGCGCATCGTGGTCGCGGCCAGCCGCACTTCCGCGTTCCACGATGCGTTCCATAGTCCGGAAATGGGCTGCGATCACGTGACCGCTGCTTCCTTTCTCACAAGGAAGATTACATGCACCTCTAATTGATATACAGTATAATTAAAATGGAGATATATTCTACAGATGTAAACATACAACCTATCAGTGAACATACTTTATGAGCAGTTTAAGTCTGAATTCAAGCCGCAAGGGACAAGTGTATTTAATACACTTGTCCCTTGCGGCTTGAATTCAGACTTCGAGCTTAAATGGTTTATGTAATTAATCTGTCCTGTCACCATCATCTTCTTAAACTGCTCATAAAGTATGTTCACTGATAGGTTGTATGTTTACATCTGTAGAATATATCTCCATTTTAATTATACTGTATATCAATTAGAGGTGCATGTAATCTTGCCGTGTCTATTTATCATAGTATTTTTAACAGCATTATTTTAAATTAATATTATTTTTATAATCGGCAGTCTTAGAGCAAGGCTCACAATTGTATCATATTGAATGAAAGTGATTTAGACATATATGTATATTTATTTGCTGTGAAAGGGTAAGAAGGAGCAGTGTTCACTATCTATTTCCGGTTACTGGAACGCAATGCGAGATCCATCATTATATCCCCCTTTCTGTTTCTGTTGTTGCCTGGCAACCGAGACACGGTAAGCATCATTCCCCGTGAAAGGGGAGGATGTCTGTCACGTGCCCGCGGCTGATTTCCGGGTGCTGGAACGCATCCTGAGGCGCATGAAGCTAACAGGGCGCGATCACGTTGATCGGCCACTCTGCTCCTTGTGAGAAAGGAAGCAGCGGTCACGTGATCGCAGCCCATTTCCGGACTATGGAACGCATCGTGGAACGCGGAAGTGCGGCTGGCCGCGACCACGATGCGCTCCTAAGTATATAAAATAGATATGAAAATGAAATTCATTAGTTGGGTGAGCATCATTATTTAATGTAGTTGTAACAAGCAGAGGAAAGTACAATAAAACATCGCAACTATACATTTTTATTCAAGTTACCCATGATGCATTTCCATTTCCTGTTCACTGGTATAAATATGTTTGTCAGTCACTGTCTGAGCATCCACCTTGAAAAAGACCTTGTGTCGAAACGGCGTTGGTGATATCAGACAGTGCTTTTTAATTCTCCTATATCGATACCAAATCAAGGTAATATGCAGCATTTGTGTTCGCAAGTGTAAGTCCGGAATTCACTTGTGATTGTCATTTTCCATTCTGACACACATTTTGCTCTATCCTGATTTTTTTGGTAATTATTTAAGGAGATTTGTTTTTATGAATTATTTTTAAAATTTGTTATCACGCACCAATAAACTAATTCTTTATGGAAGAGAAGAGTTATTCATCTATTCAAAGAAACCGCTACGTGTGGGATACCATCTGCTGAAAACGTGAGTGTGGTACGTTTTCGTTGAACGGATCTTGTTTCACGTGTCTTAAGTAGAAGTATAAAAGAAACCTTTATGCGTATGGTGATATTTAACTCTAAGTGAGTTTTGGTACGTGTACCTATGTTTGTGAAGTGGTGGTGAGAAACTATCCTTATCTCCTATCAAGAAAAACTTCCACATCACAGGGCTCTGCTTCATCGGAGAACACACAAAAAATTGAACTTATTGTAGATATTACTACACATTTGTTGTTTATTTTTGTTCTTTGCATGTAAACATCTGGTAATTACTGGATTTATATGAAAAAAAGATTAACGAAGGACCACAAGGTTTTGCAAGTATATTATACAAATTTTGTTTATTATATTTGTCACTTGTATAGCAGCGCCTTTGATCTCCCTTCCACTTGTTATTTCTTCACTTGTATCCCTTTTGTGATCTGGATTTGGGCAGATCATAGGAAGGTTAGGATTGGGCAGCTAGCTTTTGCGCCAGAACTCACACACATTTATAATTTTGTGTTTCATAGCAAATCAGGACTAGTACCATTTCCTTTAACGGTAGGGGAGGTACTTGAGCTAAAGGGTGGGAGGCCGGTGGACAGGAGGTTTAATATCTCCAGTCCTCCTAGTTTGAAGCTCCACCAATATCATGTGGATAGATCCCTAATATGTTTTAACATTTCCAATCCCCGAAAGCTGGGAAATTGGGAAGTGTCATGGAGTAACCAAACCATGACCTTTTCATATAGAGCAGATAGAATGCTGACAGATACAGAGCTTATACGCCACATAGCCAGTAGAGAAAAAATCTTTCCGATATAGGTATACCCTAGGAAGTAGGATTACGAGAGTTGGAGAGGTATCACCAGGATACTGTGCACATATCGTACAAACTGATACGTGTACCAGACAGATGGGAGAATTAGGGTTAGGAGATTTCACATGGAAGATGTGTAATATGGTTATGTCCTACTCCGTCCCATATGTTCTCCCCGATGATGCATATTTCATATGCGGGAGGAAGGCGTATAAGTGGCTTGCCCCAAACTCTGAAGGATTGTGTTATATTGGAAAAGTACTGCCTGAAGTAATGACTGTATCACATGCCAAAATGAAAGATATACACCGTGGTGCCCAAGCTCCTTATACTCACACCCACTATGAGCAAGTAGTTAAAAGGCAACTGACAGAAAGGACAGAGCATTTGGCCTCTGACATGATCCATGAATCCACCGGGATTCAGGTCCTACTTGCGTTAGATTTCACTCGCACCGCTAGAGGAGTGCTGAACTATAGATATATCTCTGCGCTTGCAAATTTGTTAGACAATATCACAGAAATGTATGATGACACGTTTAGGTATACTGGAAGAGAACTTCAAGCTTATAAAACAGAACTGGTTCAGCATAGAATGGTTCTTAATTATCTCACAGCAGTAACAGGTGGATATTGTGTCACACTGGCAACGCAGTACGGCGTGAAATGCTGCACATATATAACGAATAGTACCGAGGATCCGGTCGAGGTCATAGACCAAAAGATGGACGATATTCTCCAATTAAAGTGGGAATTTCGCAGGAGACACAATCTCACCCTTGCTGCTGTGGGTAATGAGCAGACTGGTTGGGTGTCATGGTTGAACCCGCGATATTGGTTCTCTGGTTTAGGAGAATGGGCTCAAGGAGTCATAATGGATGTAGGGAAGTTTCTCCTGTGTATCTTAGGTGTTGTCATAACGATTGGCTTGATATTTAGATGCGGTCAGGCTTTACTGAAGTGCAAACGTAGTACCAGGGTAATGAGTCTAAGGAGTGAGGAAATTGTAATTCCAATGGATTTGATTTATGACCCAACTGTAGAAACAATGATGTGATGAAAATGCGATTATACGGTCCGTTTCTTTCACCTGTTTTTCCGGTTTTTCCAAGGTAAAAAGACCCACTTTTGACGAGGAATTTGATGACCCTGTATACAGACAACTGATGGATTAAAGAAGAAGTTTTGACAAACTTATACACAGATATTTGATGAACTATGCCATAGACCCCCAGTTTCCCTAGAAATTTTAAAATTACGCTAGCCCAACACTTTTGTAAGTCTATGGACATTGACAAAGCTTTTTGCCCACACCTTTTGGCAAAAGCCCAAAGAAGACTGCATTCAACAGACACCGAACAAGACTTCAACCGACAAATGTTCATTAACCTGACATAGAATACCACTGCATTTACCATAATTGTGTCTTATCTTCATCTCTACAACCTTCAGGTAATTACACACATAGTCGATAGGGAATACCCGCACAGATATCAGCAATCACATATTCCCCCATTCATGTATCATCAACTAAAATGCGCTCCCCCATTTTGTTACAACCACAGCCGAAAAGAGCTCGGTAAAGTTTGACAGCCCATCCACAGACCCGTACCACGGGATAAGAAGGAATTCGAATGTATACTTCGCAATACCTCGAAGCTTGATTTAAAACACGTACGGCACGATGATACATGACCCCCCCCAAACATGGATTCATACACACATGCTTCTGCTATCTCAATAGGTCATACCCTTTTCCTACCTTCTCCTCTCCTCCCCTACCCAATCATAGAAATGTATTTACACTTGACATATATTTTTCTCTTTTTGAAATGTTTTAGGAAGTGGCAGTTATTGTTGACTGCCAAAGGGTTGACTGTCAAAGTCAGAAAAATATCACGCTACACACTGCCATATTTGCACCTCATGCGAGTGCCTGTTGCACGGTCATGAGCCCTACCGTGCGTGTGCATACTCGCTGTTGCGTGCACCCGCGGGCGCACAGTGTGCGCATTTACGGTAAAGTTTATGTGCGTCTGGCGGGCGACTCGTTCGTAACATATTTTAACTATATAATGTATTTTGTAGATTATGGTCCCTTTGATAGAATCTGAAAGTTTAGTTAAGGTAGCATGTTCATATACAGAGAGATCCCTCTTTGTTTGATACGAAGGGTCAGACAAGGGTTATACAGTGGTGTTTAGTATCCATCGGAAGAGTATTTAATTAGCAATATTCCGGTGTTGGTTTGAAGCAGATTAATCGCTCGTGCGAATAGTTATGGACATAAGAAGTTTATGTACTTTTACTATTATTTGCACTTACTTATCCATGCGGCGGAAAACCTAGTTTCCCACCCACCTGAGCAGTTGGAAATAGTCACAGCCCACCTGTATGAATCAACCTATGACCTTTTGTTATAATGCGAAGACGAATTCCTGTGTCCAATGAACAATGAGATTGTAGGGACCATTGAATTGTATTGTGTGTGGGGCATAAATAGACAAGCCGATCATATCCAGCTCTCACTCTTCAACGGTTCTCATTGCTGATAATCGGGAGCTGGATATCCAGAGGCGCATGCGATCGTTCCCCTTGTGCGTAAGTTTTCTCCGCAATCATATTGTCTTTATTGGTATTGTGGGCCATATCTCTCTCTCTCTTCTCCTCTTTCTCTCATTTTCCCTTAAACGTACTTGTATTGTATTATATTTCCTGTGTAGTTATCTGGTTAGTTAGTCTATGTTATATTGGTAGTGTATGACTTGTATTGTATTATTCTTTTGCAAGTATAACATTCATATAAGGCGTTAGACCCTAAGCCCGGTATTTGTGTATTTCTTATAGTGTTAAGTATTCTCAGAGCGTCGGAGACGCTCGAACAGCTTTAAGGTAATAAGGTTACATTGTGTTGCATCTACACCCCACCATTACACTAAGGTTTTTCTGTATAATACATTGTTCATGGTTTACATGTAAAGGTTTAACATTGTGAGCGTCTGCGCCGCTAGTGATCTCCTCGTGGTCCCGAGCGTCCGCTACGCTATAGCGAACCATAACGTTAGTCGGCAGCCAATAGCGGGCCTGCCTGTGATCTCTTGGCCGTGAGCGAACGTAACGCGTGAGCGTCTCGACTACGGCTAAGCGATTGTTACGCAACGTGCGTACCCTTACGGTACTCCAGACGTCAATAGCGTACAGTGTTCTTAGGCCTCTTAAAGGGTTTTAATTAAGATAAATATTTAGCTTTATCACCATTGCAATGCCTCCCCCCCCCATCCAGACCATTGCCCCCACGGGCTGGGTATGGCATACTGGCGCTGGGGATCCCGGAAGTCAGCATACTGTAATGTGTATAACGTGCTCTGCCTGGCGTAATGTGTATAACGTGCTCTGCAGGCGTAATGTGTATAACGTGCTCTGCCTGGCGTAATGTGTATATCGTGCTCTACCTGGCGTAATGTGTATAACGTGCTCTGCCTGGCGTAATGTGTATAACGTGCTCTGCCTGGCGTAATGTGTATAACGTGCTCTACCTGGCTTAATGTGTATAACGTGCTCTGCCTGGCGTAATGTGTATAACGTGCTCTGCCTGGCGTAATGTGTATAACGTGCTCTGCCTGGCGTAATGTGTATAACGTGCTCTGCCTGGCGTAATGTGTATAACGTGCTCTACCTGGCTTAATGTGTATAACGTGCTCTGCCTGGTGTAATGTGTATAACGTGCTCTGCCTGGCATAATAATGATATCGTGCTCTACCTGGCCTAATGTGTATAACGTACTCTGCCTGGCCTAATGTGTACAATGTGCTCTGCCTAGTGTAATGTGTATAATGTGCTCTGCCTGGCGTAATTTTTGGCCAAAATATCTGACTAAAATATTTTCTGCAAAAGAGGGGGGTGGGCCCTGCCTATTTTGTCAGTCCCGTGCCCCACAATTTCTGGTGGCAGCCCTGGCTGCACCCCATGTTTGATTGCGCACATTTTCTAAGAACCTACTCACTTGATGTGTTTGAAGAATGACAGTTGGGAGTTGATTGGCTGAAGCGCCATTTGTCATATGCAACAAGTTTAATTATTCACGAGTTTTATCGCTCATTGGATAAATGGGCCCCTATGTATGTTATTCCCTACTACATAAAACATAAAAAGAAAGCGAGTGCAACGGGAAAGGATTAGAATAGTTTAGAACCTGAGAATCCTGGGCTTACTTATAATAAAACATATTCAATAGTTTTGCTTGAGAGGAAAAGTTGATGTTTTAAGTCTTTGGGATTAGTTACTAATATGATTGAAAGACAAAATCACATTTTGTAGTTAATTATTTACTACATAATTTCAGAAATTGGAAAACGGTGCCCATTTAGATCATATACTGTACATAGTATACTGTTTCCAAGAGGTAATTATATTTCTGTGGCACATACTCATAGGCATTTTTATAATGGGTGCAGTGTGTGCAGTGCACATGGGCCCCTGGGTCCAGGGGGGGCCACACCGCACCCACTGCATCCATATATTATACATACCCCTCCGGAGTCCCGCGATGGCGGCCATGCTGTGCGAGCACAAATCACTTGGAAAATGGTCGCGGCGGCCATTTACGAGTTATTTGCGCATGTGCACCCTAGGTGTCCCCGGGAACAGGGCACGGGCGCCATGTTCCTGGAGACCTGTGCATGCACAACAGACTCTAGCATTGTGCCAGAGTCTACTGCTGCTGGCGGGGAGGGGGCCTGTGAAGGAGGCTGCACGCGGGTCCCTTCTTCTCTTAAAATGCACCTGCACATTCCATTATTCTAACTACAGTACTTGTATATCTAATTTGTTACTTTCTACTGAGCTAAATTATTATTATTTGCTACTGGGGTATAGGGTGTTATGTACATGTTATTTTATTCTGTTTTGAAATAGGGAACTGTATTATGTTCCCAGGGCCGGCAACAGGGGCGTACAAAGGGGACAATTGTACTGGGCCCCAAGGATCAGAGGGGCCCCAAGTATATGCTGATAAGTACGCGGCAGAGATGTGAGCCGTCTTGTCCAAATAAGGCAGCGAGCTATAGGCGTTGTGGCCACAGCCTCAGAGTGACAGGAGCCTCTCACACACAGTGACTGTGCAGCGCGAGTGTGTGTATTCTCTTCCGGGATCTGCTCTGTTGCAGGCAGTTACGGCACATGGCGGCAGCTCTGCTAGCCAGGATTCCCGTGCCCTGCACTGGCCTCTTCTGATAGGGTCTGCTGTGTGATGTTTGGATCTGGGGATTGCAGCACAAGTGAGTCGCTCCCTGGGGTAAGAGTGGATTGATGTGGGGATACAGGGCTTTGGGATAGGCTGAAGGAGCTGGGAATGTAGCATGGAGTCATTGGGGAGGGACAGACTGTGGGGTATGTGGGAGGAAGGAGAGAGGGAGACACAGACTGTGGTGTGTGTGCAGGGCAGTCGAGAGCCAGGATGGGCCCAGGTACTTTTCAAGGGGCGTGGCCTAACCACAGGAGATGTAGTCATGTACCCTTAGAAAAAAATACAGAAAAAAAAAGTATTTTAAGCACCTCCATGGCCACACTGCAGCCCAGTACACAGCGGCGTGTGATGGGCTGAGGAAAAGAGCTGCATCTGCTGCTGCTAGATAAGGGGGAGGTGACCTGGGTCCCTACTGGACCCTCACTGGGCCCCTCCATCAGACCTGGGCCCGGGTAATTTGCACCCTCTCCCCCCTCTATCGGCACCACTGTGTGTGTGGGGGAGGAAGGAGAGATATACATACAGTATTTATATATTTGTATAAATAAATATATAAATACATATATATATTTTAACAGTTTCTTATCTAGCGCAAATTTCGTTGTGATATATATATATATATATATATATATACTTGCGGATAGATCGGCAGCACTCACGGATAAATAAACCACATACAAGGAACTTCTACGTTTCGATTTAGTGTAGGTCCGGAAGGTAGCAGCGTTCAACACGCGGTGAACTGGGGAATGAAATTGTATATAAGGTATGTATTTTATTACATGTGTTATTCCTGATGACGATCTGACACTAAATCGAAATGTAGAAGTTCCTTGTATGTGGTTCATTTATCCGTGAGTGCCGCCGACCTATCCGCAAGCATATACTTCAAGTTTTCAACAGGAGGGCATCCGGTGATTATCTGTTATTAAGGATAGCATAGAGTGCCGGACATTTCTTGTATGTATGTTCGTATATATATATATATATATATATATATATATATATAAAATCTGAGGGGGGCCCCAGTGATATCACTGTATGGGGCCCCAAGATGTCTGTTGCCGGTCCTGTATGTTCATATGTGTTGACAAAAAGCAAAGTCTATCCAAGTTTACATATACTTTAAAGATAAACTTGCAGTTATAACAACCTCACTTTAAGAAATTCATCCACATTTTTACTTCATCTTAGAAGAGTGAATGAATACCCAACCTGTGAATTTGTTCAACACAGTCGTAGTTTATTTTTAAAGAATCTCTTGATAATGATAATGATAAAAGCAATTAGAATGTCTGCATCATAAATTACTAGTGTAAATGGATTAATGGATTTCCTGGTTGCTAAACAGTCTTACTATGGTGGCAACAAAATCTTTTCTTGAAAGGTTATTCCATGGAAACACAATAATATTTTTTATTATTATTTATATAGCGCACACATATTCTGCAGTACTTTGCAGAGAATATTTGGCCATTCACGTCAGTTGCTGCCCCAGCGGAGCTTACAATCTATATTCCCTACTACATGTACATGCACAAACATTCACACTAGGGTTAATTTTGTTGGGAATCAATTAAATATGAGTATATTTTGGATTGTGGGAGGAAACCAGAGTGCCAGCAGTAACCTATGCAAACATGAGGATCAGAGCCGGCCCTAACCAATATGATGCCCTAGGCAAGATTTTGGCTGGTGCCCCCTAGCACCACCGCTGGTTCCGCCTCTGACCTTGCACCTCTTTCCCAGCACCATCACCCGTCATCCATAGCAGTCCTTATTTTGGTGTTTGTACCCCCTATATTTTAAATAGGAACAGTACGCACATTTGGCGCACAGCACAAAAAGGGGTGTGTTTTTGCTGGCAAGGGGCATGGCCACACAATAGTAACCCCAATTCCAATTACGCCACACAGTACTGCAACTTTATTCACATTTAATCATGTGATAGTGTCCATAATTCATATTACATCCCACAGTAGTATCACTTTACCTTATAAACATTACTCCTCACAGTAGAGCCCCTTATTCACATTACATCACACTGAATTGCTCCTTATTCACATTACACCACACCCTATTGCTCTTTATTCACAATAGATGACACAGTAGTGCCCTTTCTATATGCAACGCCACATAGTAGAGCACCTTATACACATAATGCCACACAGTAATGCCCCTTACACATATGAGACACATTATTAATGTCCTTATAAACATAATGCGCCTTACACATTATGACAATCTTTATTAATGCCCTTTTACACATAATGTTCCTTACACATATGCTGCACATTATTAATGCCCTTATACACATAATGACACACATAGTGCCCCCTACACATTTGCTGCACATTATTAGTGCCCCTATACACATAATGACACACATACAGTAGTACCGTTACACATATGCCGCACATTATTAATGCCCTTATACACATAATGACACACATAGTGCCCCTTACACATATGTTGCACATTATTAATGCATTTTTACATGACACACATAATGCTCCTTACACATATTCCGAACACTACTGCACAACCAACCCACTCACATGCACACAGCACTCACACTGCCACTAAAACTGTGACCTCTGCCTCTGCTTGGATACAGATGTGTCCTCATAAATCTTGCCTCCATGCTAACGTCGGGCACTTTCTTTATGAAAATGCATCTTATTTGCATTGCTATGTAGCTAGGATGCAGAAGCAGCTTCTGCTGATTAAAATGATATGCAGCATGCCTATATACTGTGTGAGACTGTGGCTGTATCTGCATATGAAATGCTACACACAGAATATAGGCATGCCGCATATCATTTTAATCAGTAGAAGCTGCTGATGCCCCTAGACATATCAAATGCCCTAGGCAATTGCCTAGTTTTCCTATGCCTATGGCCGGCTCTGATGAGGATAATATACTGTACTGTGAGGCAGTAAAACTAACCATTACACCATCCTTATTGCCCCTATATCAAACACTACCTGAAATTTGGATATTCTAAATGAGTTATAGGCCTTTGCATGCCATGCTGAAAGCTGTGAACCTGTGTCAGTGTACCTGGCAGCCATATTGTGTAACCACCAGAGAAATTTTGATAAGGAGATAATGATTTGTAGAAAGACAATAGATACATGCTTGAAAGGTACTTGCTTAAGTATTTATGTATCTATAAATGTTAGGTTGAGGCTTGGAGATCATTTTAAAAATAACTTAATTAATGCAAGCATTTATCTTTTTCCTAATGCTCTTGAAACATTCCTTTGAATATTCAATATAATTTGCTTTGTAACTAGTCTACAATCTGTACCTTTGACTGCTTTCAATTTCTTTGATATCCTTTATGTAACATTGATGCGTTCATTTATCAAGTATATTAGCGGAAAATGTTACGCAATTTACCATCTATATTGTACAAAATACATAATTATGTACGAGAAGACCATTCCTAATTAACTGCTTGCCTATTAAGTAGGCAGACTCATCTGATAATTGTTTAAGTTTGTACCAGGAGCAGAAGGTATTTTTCTTTGTTTTGTTGTGTTTTCTTCTGTAGGGATAACATCAGATAAATGAAAGAATATTTCACTTGTTAATTATACATTTTTCTTATATTTTTTAAAGACATGACTAGAATAGATTTATTAAAATGTGTGCAATACTTTCAAATTTGCACCTGACAATATACACTGGGTCCATGTGACTGTATATTTCTATAAATAGGTCAGTGCATGCTGGCACTTACTGCTACAAGTGTTGGCACTCTGTTACAGTTTGTGAGTGGTAAAACTCAATGCTTTGCACCAGTTTTACCATTCCATTTTCCCTAAATTGTTTGTGGTTTATCAGAAACTGCATGCCATTTAGGGGTTTATAGATATGTGCGCGAACCCCCATGTTTTGGTTTTGGTTTTAGATCTGGATTAATTTTCGTGTTTTAGCTTTGGTTTTGGTTTCACAAAAACCACCCTCATGTGTTTTGGTTTTGGATCTGTATTTTTTTTTTTAATGCTAAAACTAGCTAAAATCACGTGGGTCTGTTTTTGTTCCTATAGCATTGTTAACCTCAATAACACTAATGTCCAGTCATTACCAATCAATTTTTACCACCTCACAGCTTACAAAATATTTCACAGATATTGGGCAAAGCTGGCTGGCTAAACTAAGCAACAGAGCAGTGGCACAAACAAACACAAATTATTTCTGTTTAAAAGAACAGCCCATTATGAAAAGTGTTGCAAGATGGAATTGTCCTTGGGACCGCCCTCTCTTATATTAAAAAAGGCATGCACAAATATACAAACCAAGCACTTTAGCAACAGGCACTGACACTTTTGTGGCTGAAGTGCTTAGTTTGTTTGGGTCCCCACAAACAGATTTTTTGGAAGGACTACCTCTGATCATTAATGAGGAGGTTATGATGAGGGTGTTTGGCAGTGGAGATTACATGGTCTGGTCCAAACTGCTGGTAGCTGATACTGCACTGCTTGTTGTTATTATTATTATTATTATTATTATTATTATAGAATTATGAGAAATGTCAGACTCACACATAGCTAACGTGGATACCCCTAGACCAGTGTTTCCCAACCTTGGTCCTCAAGGCACACTAACAGTCCTGGTTTTAGTGCTATCCAGGCTTGAACACAGTTGACTTAATTAGTACCTCAGTTATTTTGATTTAACCATCTGTGCTGAAGCCTGGATATCACTAAAACCTGCACTGTTGGTGCGCCTCGAGGACCGCTGTTGGGAATGCCTGCCATAGACTCTCCTCAAGGATTAGTGAGGACATAGTTTGTTCTTCAGCATTAGTGTTCTTTTTTGGGAGACTGATTTGTCTGTTTTAAATTTTAGGTGGCACCTCTATCTCTTTTCTTTAACATTGTGAAATATTTAAATTTCATGTGTCATTTCTTAAACTTTTTTTAAAATGTGGTGGCATGGCACCTCCTGAGCAGTATTGTAACACAGTTCCACTGCTTTGCCCTAAACACACACAGGCAGTGGCGTAACTAGAGATTTGTCTCCCCCAAGCCAAAAAATTATGCCATCCCCCATAATTGGCACTAGTAAAGGGACAAATATGCGCGTGACACAAAAAGGGGGCGTGGCTTTGCATAAAGGGGCACAGCTTTGCTAAAGGGGCGTGGCATTGCAGAAAAAGACTACCTTATACCCCAGTTTTGCAACCTGCACGCCCAGACGTTAGCCACCACAGGAAAGAAAAATAATCCTGATTCATGCCCCTTACATTATTTGTCATTTTTCCTCCTTATAGTAATGCCCAGTATACATTATGCCACATACTGCAATGGCCCTTAGAAATTATGCCACACACAATAATGCACACACCGTAATGCCCCCGACACATTATGCCACACACCGTAATGCCTGTGACACATTATGACAGGAATCGCAATGCCCGTTATACATTATGCTACACACTGCAATGCCCCTGATACATTATAGCACATACAATGTCTGTGACACATTATGACACACACCGCAATGTCCGTTATACATTATGCCACACACTGCAATGCCCCTGATACATTATAGCACATACAATGTCTGTGACACATTATGACACACACCACAATGCCCGTTATACATTATGCCACACACTGCAATGCCCCTGATACATTATAGTACATACAATGTCTGTGACACACACCGCAATGACCCTGAGACATTATACCACATACCACAATGCTCGTGATATAGTATACAACACACCGTAATGCCTGACACATTATAACACACACCACAATGTCCGTGATACATTATGCCACACACTGCAATGACCCTGAGACATTATACCACATATCACAATGCCCGTGATATAGTATACCATACACCGTAATGCCTGTGACACATACCACAATGCCCGTTATACCCTATGCCACACACCGCAATGCCCGTTATATATTATGCCACACTGCAATGCCCCTGAGACATTATACCCCATACCACAATGCCCGTGATATAGTATGCAACACACCGTAATGCCTGTGACACATTATGACACACACCGCAATGTCCGTGATACATTATGCCACACACCGTAATGCCCATTACACATTAAGTCCTACAGTAAGGCTTCTAATTACTTTTAAATTACCTGCTCGTTGCCAGGGGTTTCATGCTCTTGGTTCCATGCACGGTGCCAGGGGTTTTCATGCTCAGGGTGTCATGCTCGTTGCCAGGGGTTTCATGCACTGGGTGTCATGCTCGTTGCCAGGGGTTTCATGCACTGGGTGTCATGCTCGTTGCTAGGAGGTAGTGCTTGTTGCTAGGGCTGTGCTCTCCCAGTGCCACATATGCCCCCAGTGCCAGATATAGCCCCCCCCATGTGCCATGTACACATATACCCCCCAGTGCCACATATGCCCCCAGTGCCAGATATTCCCCCACAGTGCCAGGTACTCACATGCCCCCAGTGCCAAATACAGCCCCCTTCCCCCCCATGTGCCAGGTACACATATACCCCCCAGTGCCACATATGCCCCCAGTGCCAGATATTCCCCCACAGTGCCAGGTACTCACATGCCCCCAGTGCCAAATATAGCCCCCCCATGTGCCAGGTACACACATACCCCCCAGTGCCACATATGCCAACTCAGTGCCACATATACCCCCTTCCCCCTGTGCCGCATATGCTCCCCCAGTGCCCCCCCCCCGTGCTCCCCCGCTGTTTTGTGATGGAGGGACACGGAGGACACAGCGCGCGCCTCTCCTGTGTCCCTCCTGGGTCTCCGGCGGGTCTGTTAAAGGAAGTGCCGGTTCGTGAGCCAATCAGAGCTCACGAACGGCACTTCCTTTATTAGATCTGCCGGAGACCCAGGAGGGACACAGGAGAGGCACGCGCTGTGCCCTCCGTGTCCCTCCTTACAGCAGCGGAGGGAAGGAGGAGACCGGAGATTGACATGCGGACGCTCGTCCGCATGTCAATCTGCGCTAAATTGGTGGCGCCCCCACAGCCCTGCACCCCCAAGCCGCTGCGAAGGCTGCGGGGGAAGTAGTTACGCCACTGCACACAGGTTTTACAAAAATTAAAAACTTTTTTCTGTTTTTTATCTAATGACAACTTCACACTGAGACTAACTCAGTGCTTATATTAAAATGTGGTGGTTCAGCACCTACTGAGCATTATTGTAACACTGTGCCATTGCCTGGCACTGAACACACACAAAGTTTTAAAACAAAAACAAAACTTTTTTTCTGTTTTTTAACAAATAACAACTTTACACTGCGACTCACTCAGCGCTTATATTATTAACATGGTGGTATGGCACTAACCGAGCATTATTTTAACAGAGTGCCACTGCCTGGCCCTGAACACACACAAGTTTTAGAAAAAAACAAAACCTTTTCTCTGTTATTTAACAAATGACAATAACTTCACACTGTGACTCACACAGTACTTATATTATTAATGTGGTGGTACGGCACCTCCTAAGCATTATTTTAACACAGTGACACTGCCTGGCCCTGAACACACACAAGTTTTAGAAAAAAAATAAACTTTTTTCTGTTTCTCTGACGTCCTAAGTGGATGCTGGGGACTCCGTCAGGACCATGGGGATTAGCGGCTCCGCAGGAGACAGGGCACAAAACTAAAGCTTTAGGATCAGGTGGTGTGTACTGGCTCCTCCCCCTATGACCCTCCTCCAAGCCTCAGTTAGGTTTTTGTGCCCGTCCGAGCAGGGTGCAATCTAGGTGGCTCTCTTAAGGAGCTGCTTAGAAAAAGTTTTTAGGTTTCTTATTTTCAGTGAGTCCTGCTGGCAACAGGCTCACTGCATCGAGGGACTTAGGGGAGAGAAGTTCAACTCACCTGCGTGCAGGATGGATTGGCTTCTTAGGCTACTGGACACCATTAGCTCCAGAGGGAGTCGGAACACAGGTCTCACCCTGGGGTTCGTCCCGGAGCCGCGCCGCCGACCCCCCTTGCAGATGCTGAAGATTGAAGGTCCAGAAACCGGCGGCAGAAGGCTTTTCAGTCTTCATGAAGGTAGCGCACAGCACTGCAGCTGTGCGCCATTGTTGTCACACACTTCACACCAACGGTCACGGAGGGTGCAGGGCGTTGCTGGGGGCGCCCTGGGCAGCAATGTATAATACCTTATTCTGGCTAAAAATACATCACATATAGCCCCTGGAGGCTATATGGATGTATTTAACCCCTGCCAGGTCTCAGAAAAACGGGAGAAGAAGCCCGCCGAAAAGGGGGCGGGGCCTATTCTCCTCAGCACACAGCGCCATTTTCCCTCACAGAAATGCTGGTGGGAAGGCTCCCAGGCTCTCCCCTGCACTGCACTACAGAAACAGGGTTAAAACAGAGAGGGGGGGCACTTATTTGGCGATATGTATATATATATTAAAATGCTATAAGGGAAAAACACTTATATAAAGGTTGTCCCTGTATAATATAGCGTTTTTGGTGTGTGCTGGCAAACTCTCCCTCTGTCTCCCCAAAGGGCTAGTGGGGTCCTGTCCTCTATCAGAGCATTCCCTGTGTGTGTGCTGTGTGTCGGTACTTGTGTGTCGACATGTATGAGGACGATGTTGGTGAGGAGGCGGAGCAATTGCCGGTAATGGTGATGTCACTCTCTAGGGAGTCGACACCGGAATGGATGGCTTATTTAAGGAATTACGTGATAATGTCAACACGCTGCAAGGTCGGTTGACGACATGAGACGGCCGGCAAACCAATTAGTACCTGTCCAGGCGTCTAAAACACCGTCAGGGGCGTTAAAACGTCCTTTTACCTCAGTCGGTCGACACAGACACAGACACGGACACTGACTCCAGTGTCGACGGTGAAGAAACAAACGTATTTTCCTTTAGGGCCACACGTTACTTGTTAAGGGCAATGAAGGAGATGTTACATATTTCTGATACTACAAGTACCACAAAAAAGGGTATTATGTGGAGTGTGAAAAAACTACATGTGGTTTTTCCTGAATCAGATAAATTAAATGAAGTGTGTGATGATGCGTGGGTTTCCCCCGATAGAAAATTATTGGCGGTATACCCTTTCCCGCCAGAAGTTATGGCGCGTTGGGAAACACACCTTAGGGTGGATAAGGCGCTCACACGCTTATAAAAACAAGTGGCGTTACCGTCTCCAGATACGGACGCCCTCAAGGAGCCAACTGATAGGAGGTTGGAAAATATCCTAAAAAGTATATACACACATACTGGTGTTATACTGCGACCAGCGATCGCCTCAGCCTGGATGGGCAGCGCTGGGGTGGCTTGGTCGGATTCCCTGACTGGAAATATTGATACCCTTGACAGGGACAGTATTTTATTGACTATAGAGCATTTAAAAGATGCATTTCTATATATGCGAAACTCTGGCATCAAGAGTAAGTGCGATGTCCATATCTGCCAGACGATGTTTATGGACACGACAGTGGTCAGGTGATGCAGATTCCAAACGGCACATGGAAGTATTGCCGTATAAAGGGGAGGAGTTATTTGGGGTCGGTCCATCGGACCTGGTGGCCACGGCAACAGCTAGAAAATCCACCTTTTTTACCCCAAGTCACATCTCAGCAGAAAAAGACATAGTCTTTTCAGCCTCAGTCCTTTCGTCCCCATAATATCTGCCCAGGGATAGAGGTAAGGGAAGAAGACTGCAGCAGGCAGCCCATTCCCAGGAACAGAAGCCTTCCACCGCTTCTGCCAAGTCCTCAGCATGACGCTGGGGCCGTACAAACAGGTGCGGTGGGGGGTCGTCTCAAGAGTTTCAGCACGCAGTGGGCTCACTCGCAAGTGGACCCCTGGATCCTACAAGTAGTATCCCAGGGGTACAGATTGGAAATTCGAGACGTCTCCCCCTCGCAGGTTCCTGAAGTTTGCTTTACCAACGTCTACCTCCGACAGGGAGGCAGTATTGGAAACAATTCACAAGCTGTATTCCCAGCAGGTGATAATCAAAGTACCCCTCCTACAACAAGTAAAGGGGTATTATTCCACACTATATTGTGGTACTGAAGCCAGACGGCTCGGTGAGACCTATTCTAAATGGAGTCACTCAGAGCAGTGATAGCGAACCAGGAAGAAGGGGACTATATGGTGTCCCTGGACATCAAGGATGCTTACCTCCATGTCCCAATTTGCCCTTCTCACCAAGGGTACCTCAGGTTCGTGGTACAAAACTGTCACTATCAGTTTCAGACGCTGCCGTTTGGATTGTCCACGGCACCCCGGGTCTTTACCAAGGTTATGGCCGAAATGATGATTCTTCTTCAAAGAAAAGGCGTCTTAATTATCCCTTACTTGGACGATCTCCTGATAAGGGCAAGGTCCAGAGAACAGTTGGAGGTCGGAGTAGCACTATCTCAAGTAGTTCTACGACAGCACGGGTGGATTCTAAATATTCCAAAATCGCAGCTGTCTCAAACGACACGTCTGCTGTCCCTAGGGATGATTCTGGACACAGTCCAGAAAAAGGTGTTTCTCCCGGAGGAGAAAGCCAGGGAGTTATCCGAGCTAGTCAGGAACCTCCAAAAACCAGGAAAAGTGTCAGTGCATCATTGCACAAGGGTCCTGGGAAAAATGGTGGCTTCTTACGAAGCGATTCCATTCGGCAGATTTCACGCAAGAACCTTTCAGTGGGATCTGCTGGACAAATGGTCCGGATCGCATCTTCAGATGCATCAGCGGATAACCCTGTCTCCAAGGACAAGGGTGTCTCTTCTGTGGTGGCTGCAGAGTGCTCATCTACTAAAGTGCCACAGTTATGCATTCAGGACTGGGTCCTGGTGACCACGGATTCCAGCTTGAAAGGCTGGGGAGCAGTCACACAGGGAAAAAATTTCCAGGGAGTGTGATCAAGTCTGGGGACTTCTCTCCGCATAAATATACTGGAGCTAAGAGCAATTTACAATGCTCTAAGCTTAGCAAGACCTCTGCTTCAAGGTCAGCCGGTATTGATCCAGTGGGACAACATCACGGCAGTCGCCCACGTAAACAGACAGGGCGGCACAAGAAGCAGGAGGACAATGGCAGAAACTGCAAGGATTCTTCGCTGGGCGGAAAATCATGTGATAGCACTGTCAGCAGTTTTTCATTCCGGGAGTGGACAACTGTGAAGCAGACTTCCTCAGCACGACCTCCACCCGGGAGAGTGGGGACTTCATCGAGAAGTTGTTTCCACATGATTGTGCACCGTTGGGAAGACCAAAGGTGGACATGATGGCGTCCCGCCTGAACAAAAAACTGGACAGGTATTGCGCCAGGTCAAGAGACCCTCAGGAAATAGCTGTGGACGTTCTGGTAACACCATGGGTGTACCAGTCGGTGTATGTGTTCCCTCCTCTGCTTCTCATACCAAAGGTACTGAGAATTATAAGACGTAGAGGAGTAAGAACTATACTCGTGGCTCCGGATGGGCCAAGAAGGACTTGGTACCCGGAACTTCATGAGATGCTCACGGAGGACTCAGGGCCTCTGCCGATAAGAAGGGACTTGCTTCAGCAAGTACCATGTCTGTTCCAAGACTTACCGCGGGTGCGTTTGACGGCATGGCGGTTGAACGCCGGATCCTAAGGAAAAAAAGGCATTCCGGAAGAGGTCATTCCTACCCTGGTCAAAGCCAGGAAGGAGGTGACCGCACAACATTATCACCACATGTGGCGAAAATATGTTGCGTGGTGTGAGGCCAGGAAGGCCCCACGAAGAAATTTCAACTCGGTCGATTCCTGCATTTCCTGCAAACAGGAGTGTCTATGGGCCTCAAATTGGGGTCCATTAAGGTTCAAATTTCGGCCCTGTCGATTTTCTTCCAGAAAGAATTGGCTTCAGTTCCTGAAGTCCAGAAATTTGACAAGGGAGTACTGCATATACAACCCCCTTTTGTGCCTCCAGTGGCACTGTGGGATCTCAACGTAGTCCTGGGATTCCTAAAATCACGTTGGTTTAAACCGCTCAAATCTGTGGATTTGAAATATCTCACATGGAAAGTGACCATGATGTTGGCCCTGGCCTCGGCCAGGCGAGTGTCAGAATTGGCGGCTTTGTCTCACAAAAGCCCATATCTGATTGTCCATTCGGACAGGGCAGAGCTGCGGACTCGTCCCCAGTTTCTCCCTAAGGTGGTGTCAGCGTTTCATCTGAACCAGCTTATTGTGGTACCTGCGGCTACTAGAGACTTGGAGGACTCCAAGTTGCTAGATGTTGTCAGGGCCCTGAAAATATAGATTTCCAGGACGGCTGGAGTCAGGAAAACTGACTTGCTGTTATCCTGTATGCACCCAAAAAACTGGGTGCTCTTGCTTCTAAGCAGACGATTGCTAGTTGAATGTGTAGTACAATTCAGCTTGCACATTCTGTGGCAGGACTGCCACAGCCAAAATATATAAATGCCCATTCCACAAGGAAGGTGGGCTCATCTTGGGCGACTGCCCGAGGGGTCTCGGCTTTACAACTTTGCCGAGCTGCTACTTGGTCAGGGGCACACCCTGGCTGAGGAGGACCTGGAGTTCTCTCACTCGGTGCTGCAGAGTCATCCGCACTCTCCCGCCCGTTTGGGAGCTTTGGTATAGTCCCCATGGTCCTGACGGAGTCCCCAGCATCCACTTAGGACGTCAGAGAAAATAAGATTTTACTTACCGATAAATCTATTTCTCGTAGTCCGTAGTGGATGCTGGGCGCCCATCCCAAGTGCGGATTGTCTGCAATACTTGTACATAGTTATTGTTACAAAAAAATCGGGTTGTTATTGTTGTGAGCCGTCTGTTCAGAGGCTCCTACGTTTGTCATACTGTTAACTGGGTTTAGATCACAAGTTATACGGTGTGATTGGTGTGGCTGGTATGAGTCTTACCCGGGATTCAATATCCTTCCTTATTGTGTACGCTCGTCCGGGCACAGTATCCTAACTGAGGCTTGGAGGAGGGTCATAGGGGGAGGAGCCAGTACACACCACCTGATCCTAAAGCTTTAGTTTTGTGCCCTGTCTCCTGCGGAGCCGCTAATCCCCATGGTCCTGACGGAGTCCCCAGCATCCACTACGGACTACGAGAAATAGATTTATCGGTAAGTAAAATCTTATTTTTTGTTTTTTTAACAAATGACAACTAGTTCACACTGGGACTAAAATAGTGCTTATATTAAAATGTGGTGGCATGGCACCTACTGCACATTATTGTAACACAGTGACACTGCCTGGCCCTGAAACACACATGTTTTAGAAAAAAATATCAAACTTTTTTCTATTTTTTTTTTAACAAATGACAACTGCTTCACACTGTGACTTACTTAGTTTTTATATTATTAATACAGTGGCAAAGCATGTTATTGTAACACAGTGCCACTGCTGCCTGGCCCTGCACACACAAGTTATTATTTATTTATTCTTTACACACTGCTGCGACTTAGTGTGTGGTAATGGTGGCACACTGTTAGCTTTCAAAGTTGGCACACAACAAAAACTTGTGCAAGCAGTTACAGCCCCAGTGTTCACCAATACAGGGTTATTGCTGCCTTGAATTATTAGGAGCTCTGGGTTGCACTTTGAGAGCTCTGGGCTGCACTTTGGGCAGTTATAGCACCAGAATGCACCAGTAAAAGGTTAATCTGCCCTATATTAGGAGCTCTGTGCTGCACTGTGGGCAAAACACCAGTTTGCACCAAGGGTTAATGCTGTCCCTGTGGTAGGAACTCTGAGCTGCACTGCGGGCAGCTACATGCTCAGCACCAGTGTGAATGTGCACAGTGTCGGACTGGGGCATGAAGGGCCCATGGGGGAGATACATTTGTGTGGGGACCATATTTAGGGGTGTGGCCAGGTTGACCAATAAAGGCAGAGAGTTAATGGTTAAAGAAATTATGCTTTGGGCTGTGTGCACCAGTAAAGGTCAGGATTCAATTATATAATGCTGCCCTGGCAGTGTAGTGTGTTCTCTGTCCAGCATCCTGCGTTAAATGGTGCCTGAATCATCGCAGGAGGGCCTTATATAGAATCCAAAACACGTTAGATCTGACACCGGGAAGATGATGTTTTGCCTTGTCTTGGATTCCAAGCCTGGTGGGAAAACCCTAACCATTGCTCAGATTCACTCGGAAACTGGAAGTTCGGGTGAGTTTGGTTTTCTAAAAACAGAACCTGCTCATCCCTAGTTTAAATGTGGTTCGAGTTTTCAATCTCCAAATTGCAAAGACTGTAAACTACATGCGATGTGCGGGGGCTTTAAAACCACACACAGAACAGAAAATTAGTAACTGTACCTGTGGCAAAATGGGACATTTACTTGCATCCAGCAATATAAGACCTGTATGTTATGTCTAAATGTATGGTATCAATGTATTAGCGAAGAACAACATGAATGTTAGCCTGTCCTCTAGGTGAACTCATAGCTACACGGATATGGGAGAAGAGGGCACTTGATGTATAGTGAGGAGTCAGAGGTTAGTTTATGGCCCTTATCTAAGAAGCTATAAACTATAGTTAGAAGATACCTGACAGAAAAGCCAGGCTAGGTCAAAAGAAAGCTGACCTCTTGAAACTTAAGACAGATGTTTCTGGTTTCTCACTGCCCAGCTGCACAGCATTGAGAGAGTTAAGGAAAAGGTGGAGGCTGCATCTGTGAGGGGGTTATATCTGCCCCTCTCACCCACACTAGTTTGTTAATTCTGAGGGAAACAGCCAAAAGCTGGGAATGCACTATTTCTCCTACAGTGTGAAATCCCTCCACACAGAACGCCTGCCTGTTGTTGAGTAAGTTAGGTTTCTGAAATTATCCTGGCTTTTGTTTTATTTGAAATTGTATCCTAATCTGTGTGTACTTTTAAATATTTCTCATAATCTTTGTAACTCTTTTTTTTAACTAAAAGCTCTGAAGATATTCTTGAAATTAAACATCTAATTTCTAGTTCTGGTCTGTGTTCTTATGCCTAAAGGCCTCATGGTCCATGCTATTATTTTGTGACATATTAATCATTGTGTGTGTAGGGCAAAGCAAAGACAGCCTTGCGTTTAGTCACTAAAATCTTTTTGCTGGTGGCAGTGTCGTGTTAAAAGTAACCCAGTAGTCATGGATGGTGATTTTCGGATTGTCGTATCTGGAGAATTGGCCGGTGGTTGTGACAGTAGCACCTCTTTGCTGCATTAAATTTTGTCTAAACCCCTTAATATTAGAAAGAAGCTCCTGTATTTCATGTGTCATTTAAATTCATAATGCCAATTCATTTTTACAGGTAACAGGTAATTACATGGAGACTAATTGCAACCAAACACAAGCTCATAGGAAACTTCATCCCTGTAATTAACCCCCAGAAGTTATATATTTTACAACTGATTACATGCATTTTACGGGCTTCTTACACAGTACTTTCTTTGCCTGGCTCCCATGAAAAAACGTATTGTTTTATATCAGTGATGACTTTCCTGATTTGAGACTCATTTCTTGAGCTGAAACTTAATACATTTACCAACCAATTTAACTCTTACTTTGCATCCTACTTTATGTATAAGACTAACTCAATACTAGAACAGTATTCATTAGAATTGTTACAGTCCTTCTCCTAGCAACATATCATGGTTTTGGCAAAAAAAGAGGAAACTTTTCCAAATTGTAATAAATGGCTGTGATGGTTATCACACAGGTGCATGGTAAGTTGGAAGGTTAGCAAGGAATTTAATGAAAGGCGCTCATGTTTCCTTTTTCATGACCTGTGCCAAGAATCAAAGAGCAAACATCCTGCATGTAGTTCTGTTTAGCAACTGGAGACTGTTCAGGCAGCTTAGAGCAAGCAAATGAAATAACTAACAAATCAAAACAAGGTAACAGGAGTCAGGAAATAAAGATTTACTTTATTTTAAACAAAACTTGCTTTATATTAAGTGACAGGCTGAGCTAAGCCATAACATTTTCATTGTATACTGTATATACATAAAATTATGTAGCACTATACTGTAGGTAAGAATAAATGGCTTGCAGACTAAATACATGTAACATTTTCACTACATGTAAAGATGGGTAGCACGGACAGTGTGATGGTTAGCATTACTGCCTCACAGCATTGAGGTCATGGGTTCGATTCCCACCATGGCTCTAACTGTGTGGAGTTTGTATATTCTCCCCATGCTTGCATGGGTTTCCTCCAACAATCCAAAAATATACTGGTGGGTTAATTAGCTCTTAACAAAAAAATTAACCCTAGTGTGAATGTGTGTGCATGTACATGTGGTAGGCAATATTGTAAGCTCCACTGGGGCAGGGACTGATGTGAAAGGACAAATATTCTCTGCAAAGCGCTGCGGAATATGTGTGTGCTATATAAATAACTAGAGATAAATAATATTCCTTAATAATAACATATCAATACATAAAAATGTCCCTGACATAAATTTGAGAATTTTTATTTTTAAATAAAATCCACATTAAACATTTATATCTGGATTTAGAGTTGCACAATGGTCATCTCTGTGGGTAAGCCTCGTGATTTTTAGCAACCAGTAGCGGATCTTGCCACGGGCAAGCAGGACTTTTGCCCGGGGCGCCGCCTTCCGGAGGGCGCTGGCGCCATCCGGAGGGCTCTGCACCAGGGCAAGATCTGCTGCTGCTGTGCCCCCCGCTGCCCGCTGTGTCCCGCTGCCGTCGCCCGCTGTGAAGGGAAACTAGACGCTACGCGTCTAGTTTCCCTTCATGGAGAGGACCTTTACTGTGTGGTGCGCAATGACATCATCGCGCACCGCACATCATTTCAGGGTGCTACTACTGTACAGGGGGCGTAACTGACCACGCCCCCTGTATGAATCCATGCCCCCTATTGATGCCCGGGGCACAAAAAGCCCCTGAACCGGCCCTGTTAGCAACTACACATGGGCCAATACCTGCATACTGTACCTAACTTCCAGTAACCACAGGCAACTTATAGGCATCTTAGCTGCATCTTCACTTGCAGCTTAGTTGGTGTGACTGGTGTTTGCCCGCACTGATAGTGTGCTGTGAATGAGTGGAGATCAGGTAGATGAAATTGCAGGCTATTCAAAGGTGACCATACACAGAGTTCAGCTGATTTCAGACAGATCTCCTGCACAAACATTATAGCTGGGGCCAGGGTCAGTGGGGAATTTCCCATTAGGCACTTGAGTCACATGCCTAGGGGCAGCACTTGTTTGGGGGTGGCACTTGGATACTTGTGTTGGCAACGTCAGCCCAAAGAGTACCAGTAGCTGCAAATATATTCACTGTACTGTATCATATGCCATCTTCAATTGAGTGTAAACTGGTAGGACATACACATACTGCTCCTGTAAGCTGTGCTACTTAGTTAACATGTAAACATAATAAAAACATTTTTTTTTCATAGTTAGTGGTTTTATTATTCTTTTAAATTGGCTATCATCAAATGAGGGCTTATAACCAATCAATAAAAATAATAAAAATTAGGCAGGTGGGGATTGGCCATTACTGTTGTGCCTAGGGATGGCCTTACCCCTAACTCCGCCCCTGGCCAGGGTGGGGCTGCCCCACAGCTGTACAGGGGAAATCACCACTGGGCTCTACTGCCAGAGTCCCCTACCTCTTCCTGTAGGGGTCAGTAACTTGGTGGATAAGGATCATGGATGAACTTGGGTGTTTGGTCTGTTTCTAAAACTACACCAAAATTAGCCCTCCTGCCAATTAAAGTGGGTCATCCTGATACACTCCTGTTCCCTCCTTTATAAAGGGGACCTGTTCTTATCATCTCATCTCTAAGGTTGGCCAAGGATCTCTTTTGTGGCTGGTCATACCCCCTCTGATGACTGTCCTCATCCCTTAAGCTTTACTGTACTCCCCGGTGAGGCATTCATGCTTCAGTCTGACACTGGCTGGGTCAAGTCTACACTGATAGGGATGATGATTCCTTTCAAAAGTGATGGATGATGCAGGCTCAGTCGCAAAGATGTGGCATGGGGCGCATCAAAAAAAGGAGGAAGCCTGTGTGCAGTCTCCATCCAGGCCCCCTCCTCTCTAGCTGGCAGCGCAATAGACTCTGGGCACTAAGGTCACTAAGAGACCCTAGCACTTTCCCAGAGTCTAGTGCGCATGTGCAGGTCTCCGGTGACCATTTTCCAAGTGATTTTCCCACTGCGCACGTGCAAAATACCAGGAAAATGTCTGCCACACCATTTTCCTGGTGGTATCTGCAGTGCTGCTGCTGAAGATGCGGGATTCCAAAGCCCTTGTGCAGACCCTTTGCAAGCCGCTCAGCAAGGGTATGAAGTGCAGGGAGGCGCCGGGCTGAGGAGGCACTCTGCTCCCTGCTGTTGCTGCTGCTGCACCAGTCAAACTGTATGATAGGCAGTGGTGCCGGTAGCGGGAAGAACGTCTCTCAGTGTCAGTGCGGCTCTCCGGCTCCCTCCTCCTCTCTCCTCCCCACTGCACCTGTCAAGCTCTATGACAGGCAGCGGCACCATCAGCTATAGACATATGTGTAAGGGGCACTACTTCTGTGGTCATTATGTGTGGCACTACTACTGTGGGTGTTAAGTGCAAGGGGCACTACTACTACTGTGGGAATTATGTGTGGCACTACTACTGTGGACATTGGGGGTCGTAGCTGTGCTAAATTTCGCACAGCTACGATCATCTCCCCTGACATGCGGGGGGACGCCCAGCACAGGGCTAGTCCGCACCGCATGTCAGTCCACCCCCCCTGCACAAATACAAAAGCATCGCACAGCAGCCATGCCTTTGTATTTGAGGAGTAACTCCCGGCCAGCGCAGCTTCTGCGGCTGGCCGGGAGTTAATTGTTGCTGCAGCGGCTGCGTGAGACGTCATGCCTCCCCAACAGTCCGGCCATGCCTGCATTGGCCGGACCGCTCCCCCTAAATGGCGCACTGCGGCGATGGTGCATGCGCAGTTCTGACCCGATCACTGCGCTGCGACAAACTGCAGTGAGCGATCGGGTTGGAATGACCCCCATTATGTGTGGCACTACTACTGTGGACATTATAGGGGTTATTCAGAGTTGTTAGCAAACCAAAAATGCACACTAATAGGCAAAACCATGTTGTACTGCAGGTGGGGCAGATATAACATGTGCATAGAGAGTTATATTTGGGTGGGGTGTGTTTAAACTGAAATCTAAATTGCAGTGTAAAAATAAAGCAGCCAGTATTTACCATGGACAGAAACAATATAACCCACCCAAATCTAAATCTCTCTGCACATGTTACATCTGCCCCACCTGCAGTGCAACATAGTTTTGCCCAATTGCTAACTATTTTGGTTTGCTAACAAACATGAATAACCCCCTATGTGTGGCACTATTACTGTGGGTGTTATGTGTGGCACTACTACTGTGGCCATTATATATAAGGGGCACTATTGTGATTATTGTGTATAAGAGGCACTACTGTGTAGTGTAACATGAATAATGGGCACTACTGTGTGTCATAATGAGAATAAGGTACACTACTATGTAGTGCAATATAAATCAGGGACACTACGTGTGGTGTAATGTGAATATCATTGTGCTACTGTGTGGCAGAATTTGAATTGGGGTATGATTGTGTGGACACGCCTCTCTCTTGTGAGACCACCCCTTTTTTCAGCACATGCTTTCTGTGCATGCTGTCCCTTTGCTATGTATGGGAGGGCGCAAATGTATAGTTTGCAGGGGGGCGCCGAACACCCTAGTACTGGCTCTGCCCATGCACACTACACCCATTATAGATATGCCAGTGAATGCAGCCATCTATGAATACAGTCTGACATCTAAATGTAACGTTTGTTGTTTGTTCTATTTACATTGCGTTCAGTGTCCATGTGTATATATACAGTGCTTCTACTGGGGCTGTATTTATGGATGAAAATGGAGTGACCAGGACAGACACTAGGGGATTCTTCATATTGTCAACCACTAATAACAGGGACTATCCCATAAATATTTTATGTTAAATAACCCCCGGAGTGCCTTGGTGGGTGGTGTATATTTGCAAATGTGTGTAACCTGAGGGGCTAATTCAAACCTGATCGCTAGCAGGTGATTTTTGCACTGCTGTGATCAGATAGTCGCCACTTACAGTGGGAGTGAATTTTAGCTGTGCAAGTGTGCGATCGCATGTGTAGCAGAGCTGCGCAAATTGATTTTGTACATTCTCTGCACAGCCCAGGACTTACTCAGCTGCTGCGATCACATCAGCCTGTACGGGCCCGGAATTGACGTCAAACACCCGCCCTGCAAACGCTTGGACAGGACACACCTGAGTTTCTCCAAACACTCCCAGTAAACGGTCAGCTGTCACCCACAAACACCCTCTTCCTGTCAATCTCCTTGCGCTCGCCTGTGCGAATGGATTCTTCGCACAAACCCATCGCTGAGCAGCGATCCGCTTTGTACCTGTGCGATGCGCCTGCGCACTGCGGTGCATATGCATGCGCAGTTTAGACCTGATCGCACACTGAGCGAAAACGCAGCTTAGCGATCAGGTCTGAATTACCCTCTGAGTTTCAGGCATATTATGTACAAATAGAATTAAAGCTTGTTGATGATGTAGAAGGCAGTGCTGGGGGATTTTTCTGTGTCATGTTTCTATTAGTGATGAGCGGGTTCGGTTCCTTGGAAACCCGGACTTCACCCATTTTACACGGGTCCGAGGCATACTCGGATTCTCCCGTATGGCTCGGTTAATCCGAGCGCGCCCGAACGTCATCATCCCGCTGTCGGATTCTCGTGAGATTCAGATTCTATATAAGGAGCCGCGCGTCGCCGCCATTTTTACTCGTGCATTGGAAATGTTAGGGAGAGGACGTGGCTGGGGTCCTCTCCGTTTGTGCTTATTGCTTAATTGTAGGGACTGGGGAGCAGCTGTATTATATAGGAGGAGTACAGTGCAGAGTTTTGCTGATCAGTGACCACCAGTTTTATCCGTTCTCTGCCTGAAAAACGCTCCATATCTGTGCTCAGTATGCTGCATATATCTGTGCTCACACTGCTTTATTGTGGGGACTGGGGACCAGCAGTATTATATAGGAGGAGTACAGTGCAGAGATATGCTGACCAGTGACCACCAGTATACGTTGTCTGCCTGAAAAACGCTCCATATCTGTGCTCAGTGTGCTGCATATATCTGTGCTCACACTGCTTTATTGTGGGTACTGGGGACCACCAGTATATTATATAGGAGGAGTACAGTGCAGAGTTTTGCTGACCAGTAACCACCAGTATATATAGCAGTACGGTACGGAAGGCCACTGCTCTACTTACCTCTGTGTCGTCAAGTATACTATCCATCTAGATTCTATACTTGTGGTGCATTTTAGTTTTGCAGTTTGCTGACAGTGACCACCAGTATATATAGCAGTACGGTACGGAAGGCCACTGCTCTACCTACCTCTGTGTCGTCAAGTATACTTTCCATCCATACCTGTGGTGCATTTCAGTTGTGCGCAGTATATATAGTAGTAGGTCATTGCTATTGATACTGGCATATAATTCCATACATTCAAAAATGGAGAACAAAAATGTGGAGGTTAAAATAGGGAAAGATCAAGATCCACTTCCACCTCGTGCTGAAGCTGCTGCCACTAGTCATGACCGAGACGATGAAATGCCATCAACATCGTCTGCCAAGGCCGATGCCCAATGTCATAGTAGAGAGCATGTAAAATCCAAAAAACAAAAGTTCAGTAAAATGACCCAAAAATCAAAATTAAAAGCGTCTGATGAGAAGCATAAATTTGCCAATATGCCATTTACGACACGGAGTGGCAAGGAACTGCTGAGGCCTTGGCCTATGTTCATGGCTAGTGGTTCAGATTCACATGAGGATGGAAGCACTCATCCTCTCGCTAGAAAACTGCAGTGCCACTCCTAGATGGGCCAGGTGTTTGTGTCGGCCACTTGTGTCGCTTAGCTTAGTCCCACAGCGACTTTGGTGCGTCTCTTTTTTTCTTTGCATCATGTGCTGTTTGGGGACTATTTTTTTGTATTGCCATCCTGTCTGACACTGCAGTGCCACTCCTAGATGGGCCAGGTGTTTGTGTCGGCCACTTGTGTCGCTTAGCTTAGTCACACAGCGACCTTGGTACGTCTCTTTTTTTCTTTGCATCATGTGCTGTTTGGGGAATATTTTTTTGAAGTGCCATCCTGTCTGATACTGTAGTGCCACTCCTAGATGGGCCAGGTGTTTGTGTCGGCCACTTGTGTCGCTTAGCTTAGCCATCCAGTGACCTCGTTGCAAATTTTAGGACTAAAAATAATATTGTGAGGTGTGAGGTGTTCAGAATAGACTGAAAATGAGTGTAAATTATGGTTATTGAGGTTAATAATACTATGGGATCAAAATGACCCCCAAATTCTATGATTTAAGCTGTTTTTGAGGGTTTTTTGTAAAAAAAATAACCCGAATCCAAAACACACCCGAATCCGACAAAAAATTTTCAGGGAGGTTTTGGCAAAACGCGTCCGAATCCAAAACACGGCCGCGGAACCGAATCCAAAACCAAAACACAAAACCCGAAAAATTTCCGGTGCACATCTCTAGTTTCTATATAAACCTCCCTGTCTAGCAACTGTTGTGAACATATACATTGATTGAGTCATTTACATTACTGTATTGCTGTTTGTGAGGCTTGTATAGGACCAGTAGCTGACAGGGAGTGCTGGCCCTTCTATTGCCGTTTTGGAGACTCTCGGGTGTAGCTGGTTATATATATATATATGGTTATATATATATATATGGTCAGTTATATCAATTTAGAATTACAGGAATATAACGTTAGGTTCCAGTGTTGATGTACGCGGCTTATTATATATTTTCAAATGTGTGTAACTGAGACACCACCATTTTATATACAAGTGGAATAGCAGGGTTTTTGCTGTCTTATAGCAGTGTGCTGTGGGATTTCTCACTGTGTGTTGCTTTTCTATATAACACCTGCCTTTCTAGATCCAACTGTGCAACTTCTGTTTGAGTAATACATGTAAAAGTCAGTATAAGGTGAACTCAACTGTTTTGGATTAAGAAGTCTATTTATTAACATTATTTTTACTAAAATAATGTAAAAAAAAAAAAAAAAAAAGTGTGTTTTCACACCCTTTTCACATTATTTTAGTATCACCTGAATGTATCCAAACCCTTTAATTCACTTTTTTTAGTAACCCACATCGCATTCCCCATACTTATAATGGTAAATGTGATATGGTCAAATAAACTAAAAAGAAAATATGAAAAAATACTGCAGTGTGCCCTGTGATAATCTTGCCAGCTCAGGCTGGCGATATCACAGGGCAGCACTGCGATAGGGAGGCATTTGCCCAGCTTTCTCTGCCCCTGGCACAGAAAGCTGTGCGGGACCCGGCTCCAGTGATCAGCTATGTGTGTCCGATGGACACACAAACTGATCAGAGAGGGAGCCGGTGTCTGCTGCTCCGCTGAGTGCTGCCGGGCGCCGGGTCCCCCATATGCCGTGCTGTGACCCTGGTGCAGAAAAGTGGCACTGCAAATCGGCAGCACACTTTACAGCACCGGGGGTCGCCGCAGCACACAGGATCCGGCACCCGGCAGCCCAGCATGAGCAGCGCAGAGTAGCTCCATGGACTGGTAAGTATATTGATCTGCTGGGGCAAGTCCGCGGCGCGCAGGGGTTGTTGCGACGGGGGGAGGGTGTCCACCGGGCAGTGGCGGTAGCGGCGATGTCATCAGGGACGGCGCATGCGCAGCAGGACATCGGGATATTTTTTACGAAAAATAACCTGATGATGCTGCGGAGTGTCATCGCAGGGACAGAGCTTGACCGCAAGCTCTGTTCCTGCATGCGATAATTGATACATCCCTGCGATGTAATTATCGCAGTGCGAGTTTGGGCGATTTTACCACCTGTCATCCGCATCCTGGATGCGGATGGTAATAAATAGGGGATCCGGTCTGAAGATCGACAGTGTCTAGGTCGACAATGTTTAGGTCGACCACTATATGTTGACAGTCACTAGGTCGACATGGATGGAAGGTCGACAGGGTTTCTAGGTTGACATGTGCTAGGTCGACAGGTCTAAAGGTCGACATGAGTTTTTCACATTTTTTTTCTTTTTTTGAATTTTTTCATACTTAACGATCCACGTGGACTACGATTGGAACTGTAAAGTGTGCCGAGCGAAGCGGTAGTGGAGCGAAGGCACCATGCCCGAAGCATGGCGAGCGAAACGAGCCATGCGAGGGGACGCGGTGCACTAATTTGGGATCCCGGTCACTCTACGAAGAAAACGACACAAAAAATAATAAAAAATCCTCATGTCGACCTTTAGACCTGTCGACCTAGCACATGTCGACCTAGAAACCCTGTCGACCTTCCATCCATGTCGACCTAGTGACTGTCGACTTATAGTGGTCGACCTAAACATTGTCGACCTAGACACCGTCGATTTGATGAACCACACCCAATAAATAGGCCCCTAAGTCCTTCTTTAAGTTTTTTCTGTTTATTCTGAAGCTATAGAAGTGGGTGTCTTTTTGTCAAACTCTTGGCCTTATTCAAAGTTGTTAGCAAACCAAAAAAGAACACTAATGGGCCAACCCATGTTGCACTGCAGGTGGGGCAGATGTAACATGCACAGAGAGATATACATTTTGGTGGGGTTCAAAATTAAATCTAAATAGCAGTGTAAAAATAAAGCAGACTGTATTTACCATGCACGGAAGCAATATAACCCAATCAAATCCAACTCTCTGTGCACGTTACATCTGCCCCACCTTCAGTGCAACATGGTTCTGTCCATTAGTGTTCTTTTTTGGTTTGCTAATACCTGAATAACCCCCTCTATCATTTTTGACTTTAGTCATCCTCTGCTACAAGCAGAACCGACAATGCGGGGGTGGGGGGTGTTGGTTGGGAGGGGACACTTGTACGGCCCTGAGATTCCAAGGGGCCCTAGACCATCAGGAATCTCAGGAGACCAGCATATGTCTCCTCCTTGCCTGTACAATGCTGTATTCAGGGCACAGCCAGACAATAATGTTTGTTTAGTACTGACGCAGTGCACATGATGTTGTGCCACTGGACCACTGAAGAGCTGAGCCACCTGCAAAGACAGAGCAGCAGAATCAGCATGCAGCAGGAGGTATGTGTTGGCTGGGTTGGGCTGGGGAGACACGGGTCAGGGGTGAGCTTGGTAGCACTGAGGTGAAGTGACATTGGGGGATGGGAAAGCACAGGGAATGTGCTGTAAAGACAGGTTATGATGAGCACAAAAGACTCTGAGGTGGGGTAGGTTGAGAGGCACAGGGGAAGGCTGAGGCACAGAGAGAGACTGAGAGGCACAGGGGGAGGCTGAGAGCCACAGAGGAGAGTAAGGCTGATAAACACAGGGGAAGGCTGAGTGCAGAGGAGAAAGCTAAGCCACAGGGGGAAGGCTGAGCCACAGTGGTAGGGAGAGGCAGAGAAAGGAGGTAGAGAAACACAGGGGAAGGCTGAGACACAAGAGGATGGTGAGGCTGAGAGACATGGGATGGTGAGGCTGAGAGACAGATGGTGAGGCTGAGCCATAGGGGTATGGGGAAAACTGAGAGAACGGGAGGGGAGATATTAGACAGGTTATGATGGAACCGAAAGACTACGGGGAGGGGAAGGTTAAGAGGCACAGGGGAAGGCTGAGAGGCATAAGGCTAGGCTGAGAGTCACAGGGGAGGGTGAGGCTGAGAAACACAGGGGAAGGCTGAGAGGCACAGAGGGAGGCTGAGTGACACAGGTGGAGGCTGAGATACAGAGGAGAAATCTGAACAACAGTGGTAGGGGGAAGCAGAAAAACACAGGAGAAGACAGAGAGATACAGGGGGATGGTGAAGCTGAGAGACATACAAGGGGATGATGATGAGCCACAGGGGGAGGGGGAGACTGAGAATCAGAGGGTAAGGGTGAAAGTCACAGCAGAAGGTTGAGAGACGCAGTAGGATGGGAAGGCTGAGAGAAACAGTGGGATGGGCAGACTAAAGGTGGGAACACACTAGTAGATATTTCTGCAGATAAATTGATCTGCAGATATATCTATGGACGGATCGGGCAGTGTGCTGTGCATACACACTGCCCGATCCATCGGGGACTGACGTCATGAACTGGCACGCCCGCCCAGTTCAGCTGTCAATCACCGCCGGCCGCCGCAGCATGTGTACGGGCGGTCAGCCGACCGCCCCATACACACACAGCGACGCGCCAATATATCGGTAGATATATTGGCCATCGGCTGTGCTGCACGGCCGACGCGATACATCTGTGAACGACGGAGTTCACAGACGTATCGGCCGTACACACTGGCCGACGGTCCCGCGATATATCGGCCGTTCAAGAGAATGGCCAATATATCGACCAGTGTGTACGGGCCTTAAGACACAGGGGGAGGTGGACTGAGAAACATAGGGGGATGGGGGGCTGAGAGATACGGGGGGATGGTGAAGCTGGGAGACATAGGGGAAGGTTGATAGACACAGGGAGGCTGATGTTAAGAAACACAAAGGCTAAGAGACACAGGGGAGGCTAAAACTAAGAGTCACAGCGGGCGGAGGAGGCTGAGAGATGAGGGTGAAGCTGAGAGACACAGGTGAGATGAGTGAATGGCTAGAGAAACACAGGCAAGGATGAGGCTTGAGCAAAACAAGTGAGGAGTGAGAATGGGGATCATCCTGTACCTACCGGGGAGGGATAGGGGCCCCAAAACAGTACAGATTAATGCTCCAAACTACATGTATTGGCTAATGGTGTAATTTGGTGTGGCCTGAACTATGTAAGGATGTGTTGCATTGTGACATACTGTACAGTATTAACTTTGTCCATTACATAGATACACTAAAGAGCTGTGGTTCAGTTGGAGAGGAATGGTGTAATTGGTGCAGTGTGGGAGAAACACTTAATTGCACTATTCATTTTAAACAAATATACTCCATCAGTACATTGTACATAGTACTCAACATATATTTCATGTTAAACGTCCTTTTGTATTTGACAAATATTACTACAATGACCTCTGAACTAAATTTAATACTCAACTCTACACATTAATAAACAAAATGTACACTTATACTAAGAAGTTATTTGTGTTACCCACTCCCCCATTTAAAAGAACACTTGGGGTCTGGCACCCTGAACTCACATGATGTGGGAGTCACAGGCAACAGATCACAGCTTGTTTGAAATACTGTACACTGCTAGGATGGCTGTCCTGCGGGGCAGAGGGGTTTAGTATTAAAGCTATGGTATATTTAGACATTTTTTGGGGGAAGTCAATTGTTTTATTGCACCCAATTTCCTATCTAAAGTGACGGGAGATTGTGGGGCGATATTCAATTGTCCCCACTTATTGCGCTGATCGCACCATCAGAGGCGGGTTTAGGCTAACTAAACACGTAAACCCGCTTAAACTAATGGGTGCAAACTTCAAATAATCCATTTGGGCGCCCAAACGGGTCTCTTTACACGCATTTCAGTTCACCTGCTCCCGGGGTAGTAAGCTGAAATTACCTTCTCGTGCTGTCGGCAGCAACATTTAACCACTTGCCTGGCATATCGCATCAGATGCGACAATGCCTGCAAGTGCTTTATCTGACCTGGTCGCACAGGATGCGATCAGTCAGATAAACTGTGTTAGCATCAGCAGTGAAGAGAAACTTCCCTCCACTGCTGCTGTCAGGGGGGCCGGAAGGTCCATCTGCCTTCCTCCACTCTCCCTTACTGATTGCCGTGCTGCCAATCAGTGCTGATTGGTCAGCACGCCAGGACCCCCACCTCCAGCGGCTGCAGACAATAGCAGTCTCTGGGGAAGTGTAAATGATCACCCCCAAGCCACCCCCAGACCCCCCTGTGTATTTGGCAGCTGCCCGGGCTCTAAAAGTCACGATGGTCGCGATGTTACTGATGTTCCGATGGTCGCAACGTTCCCGATCAATGTTTCGATGTTTAAAAAATATATATATATATATATATTTAAAAAAAAAACTTTTTTTTTAACTAAAATCATTTTGCATAGGGTTAAATTCATGTTCTTCACCTAATTCACTCATTGAAAAAAAACACAATCATTTCTGAGCGTTTTTTGTGGGGGAAAATCGTCAGTGAAGTGGTTAATAGCTGCCGGCGGGCATTTGAATCTGGCCCTATAACGCCTCAGTCAAAACAAAAGCTTTTGTTATACCACTTAAATTTATTTATTAACAGTTTCTTATATAGCGCAGCATATTCTGTTGCGCTTTACAATTAGAACAACAGTAATAGAACAAAACTGGGAAAAAACAGACAGACATAGAGGTAGGAAGGCCCTGCTCGCAAGCTTACAATCTATAGGGGAATAGGCATAAATACACAAGGATAGATGCTACCTATTGCATAATGGTCCACCAGATTGCTAGGTTCTTAATGGGTTGTATGATATGATCACCCAGCAATGTTGGCCAAGTGTCAGGAGGGTGTGAGAGTAAAGAAAGACAAAATATATGTGATGTTATGTATACTGTACAGAGGGAATGTAACTGGATAGGGAAGCACTGAAGGTTATGTGGGTTGGTCTGGAATTTGGTAGGCTTGTCTGAAGATATGAGTTTTCAGGGAATGTTTAAAGGTTTGGAGACTAGAACTGAGTCTTATTGTGCGTGGGAGGGCATTCCACAGAGTGGGTGAAGCCCGGATAAAGTCCTGTAATTTTGAGTGTGAACAAGTAATGCGTATGGATGAGAGACATAGATCTTGTGCAGAGCGGTAGGGAGATATTTTGAGATGAGTGAAGAGATGTATGTTGGTGCAGCTTGGTTAATAGCCTTGTATGTCAGTAAAAGTATTTTATATTTAATACAATAGAATACCGGTAACCAATGGAGGGACTAACAGAGTGGATCTGCAGACGATGGACGTCTAGCGAGGAAGATTAGCCTCGCAGCTGCATTCAAAATGGATTGTAGTGGTGAGAGCCTATGTTTGGTAAGACCGGTCAGGAGACTATTACAATAATCAGTGCGGGAGATAATGAGAGCATGGATTAGAGTTTTTGCTGTGTCTTGTGTAAGATATGGTCGTATTTTGGATATGTTTCTTAGATGTATGTAACATGATCTTGAGACAGATTGAATGTGAGGAACAAAGGACAGTTCAGAGTCAAGAATGACACCTAGGCTGCAAGCTTGTGGGGTAGTGATGATTGCAGAGTTCTCAACAGTGATAGAGATATCAGGTTAAATATCACTTAAATATGTTCATGGTCAAAAATGGAAAACAAATATGTATTTTTTTTCTTGTTACCATATACTAAACTTGTGTTTATTATATAGGATAAGTGCATAATGTTCTGTGTCAGAGTAGTGTTAAGCATGGTGCTGAATGAATGCACTTGACACAGCTGTACTGTATCATTTGAAACGACTTCATCATTTGTCATCCTGACATCTGTTTATTCTTTTGTCCCCTTTGTATATTTCTTGGGAGAACATCTACTGTATACAGTTTGCAGAATGTAGGTGAAGGTAATGAGTCCACTTGTTTCCAATTTAACTGTTTTTTTAACTGTTTTTCTTCATCAGTTTAATCCTCTTCATTGTTACCTGTGATGACTCTCTAGCTCTGACAGAACTGAGCAGAGACCGGTGAATGGTGCGTGATGACATTGTGCAGCGAATATTATTTGAGAGAGCAGTTGTCAGTGCTCTTGAAGTATTTTAAAACAAAAGCAGCTACAAGTCGAACATGTTATTACAGGAGGTATATAGAGTCTATAGACGTGTCTGTGCTTTATTTAAAAACATAGGCAAGTATTTGTTGGACAAGGAAGAAAATTGTTAGTTCAACTCCTGGTCATGGAAGCAGAGTGTACAGTATTTATGAAAAGTGTGTATACTAAAATGCTAAAGGAGAAAGTGTGCGAGAGTGGATGTCGTCTGAAGTATAAAAATAAATGTAAGAAAACAGTTGAAGTGTAAATCACATAAAGCCATGTAACATTAGGCCTGTCTGTAATTGTATTACATAGTTTATTGTGTTGGAAGAATATTCAGGGACAATTTTGTAATACCCCTTTTACACTGACAATTTTATCCCGGGATTTTGCACGTGAACGCGCATCATCCTGGGATTTTTGTCAGTGTAAAAGGGTACACTTTCAATTTCCCGGGACGAGCATCACGGGATTTCAACCCAGGTCTCGACCTGGGTTGAATCCGGGACCATCCCGGGAAGCTGTGCAGTGTAAACGGGTTTACCAGGTCAAGGCGACCCGGCACCCGTTCTCTGTATAGGGGGAGGCGGTGCTTGGAGAAGATTATCTCCAAGCACCGCCTCCAGTAGAGTCAGCGGTGACGTCACCGACCCGGCAATATGCCGGGTCGGGCCGCTAATGTAAAAGTATCATTCCCGGGAACGTGTCCTGGGAAATATCCCGGGACACATTACTGGGAATGACCAGAAAAACACTGGAAAGGAAAGGTTTGTCTCTTTGTTGGCGCACTTATAGAAAGAAGGTAAGTATAATTAAAATTTAACTTTTAAGGTCATAAATTAAAATGCCTGATGATGTGAAAAATTGCAAGACAAAAATTACAATCAATGAATAAAAATCAATATCAAATTAACTAATGTGTCTTTATTGTATTAATATCACTTTTGTGTGTGTGCAAAGATTCCTGGAACCAACCTCAAAATTGTCGACCACTGGAATTATACCCTTATTCACTAAGTTACCCTATAAATTGCCTGACATTATCTATTTCAGGTTGCAGGGTGGTATATAACAGTGTCTAACGGTTGGTGTAGGGGTATATATTTAAACCCTTATTCTATATTCATGGTTTTGCGTACATACATGGAATCTGCCATGCCAATTCTATACATGGGGAATGAGCTTTTGATTCTTCAATAATACTTGAGTCAATGCCATCCGACACCATTGGAATATATTCCCAAGTATATAAATAATATAATTTAATTTATGTTTGTGGGACAGGTATCTCAGTGTTAAATCCCTGTGGCAGGGCAATTTGCATCAATAGCTTTTGCTAATATTAAGTCTCTAGAGATTGATTGGAACTCTCTCTTGTGCCTTAATCCTGTACGTGAGTATCAGATGAGCGTATTGCTCTGAATTGCCTGAAATGGAATGTAACGTACTATTTGTGGTTTTCTAGTTACTTTATTCCCAATTACTATATTATTTAGTGTGATTGGGAATCGAGAGCTGTAAGGCTGCTGTAGTTATCAACAGTATTATATAGGATGTATTGGAATGCAGTAAGCCTAATCATGCCGCACATTTAACGGGGCTATTGTCGTTTGTAATAAAGGCATACTGTGACACACTGATGCTAATCATATAACTGTTACATTCATTATCTTTCATAGTGTGAATGCAACTGATCCCATAAATTATACAATATAACTTTACTGTCGTTGTATCATACAGCTTGATTAGAGTTGAATACTCTCAAAATGTTAAGCAGACATGAGCTATTCACTCTGCTCGCTCACTATATTAGGTATCTCTAATCAATGTTGGAATACTGCCACAAGTTACCAATTGTAATTCTTAATATCCCATTTCATATGGTGTGGCTTTTAGTAGCCCGTTAGCTCCTTTCCAATGTATCTATTTTGTTGCTGTCCCGAAGGTTGCAACAGTTGCGACTATAGTTACAAGTTTTTTACCATTAAACAGGCACAGGTTGTTCACTGTGTCTGTTTGTTACATAGAATATTGCAGGCAGATGGCAGGGTAAATCTGTATGTTATGCTAATACAATACTGCAGGATATACTTGCATCTACGTGTCAGAGACACGGCTCCGACATATAGGCTTTTTCTATTAAATAGGAGTAAGTCATTTACTGTATTTATTTGTTACTTAGAAACTATTCAACATGTGCCAATATGAACCTGCGCAGAACAAAAAAGATAAGGATTTCTTTTTAGATTTCCAAAAACAAAGCCTTTTAGAACTTTGCAGGAACAGCGTGTTGCAGCAACCGCTGTTCCTTTGAAGTTTACGGCTGAATAGCTGTGAGAATTTTTTTTTTACTGTGTCGATATTGCCTGATAATGATGGGACAATATTGAGATTTTTCCTGAATAGAACCCTTATCTCTATTGTTTAAAACAAACTTATTCAATCCCCATTTTCCAGCTTTTATGAGATAATTATGTTTATTAAACATCCCCCTTAGAGAGAGATTTATCAAAGCCTGGAGAGAGATACATTAGAGAGGGATAAAGTACCAGCAAACCAGCTCCTAACTGCCATGTTGGTACTTCGGGGGCTGATTGGTTGGTTCTTTGGGGGATATGTACTAACCCTTGGAGAGTGATAAAGTGGAGAGAGATAAAGTACCAACCAACCAGCTCCCAACTGTCAGGTTACGGCCTGTGTTTGAATCAGGCCCTTTGTGCGTAAATTATCCCAGTTGAAAGCGGCGTACATAATTCCTTGCCATTGGCAGTTGAATGGATGGCGATAAAGCGGAAAATTTATCAAAGCTTGGAGAGAGATAAAGTGGAGAGAAATAAAGTACCAACCAATCATCCTCAGGCTATGTTTGAAAAATGATAGGAGCTGATTGGTTGATACATTATCTCTCTCCATTTTATATCTCTCCAAGCTTTGATAAATCTCCCCTATAGATTTACAAACATACTAACTCTCGATGTTGTTGTTTGTACAGGGTAGTGCAGACTGCAGCCTTAAAGGACTCACATCCCACATACAGTCCCTCCAGACCTCCAGCCCCGGACCTATCTGCTAACTCCGTCCAGTTCTTACAACCGCTCCCTAAGAGATTTTCAGGTTTACTCCACCTCAACCTATCAGGTAACCCCCTGCACCGCTGGGAGATAAATAATGTATCAACCAATCAGCCAATCAGCTTCAGTCTTCTTTCTTCTTTTTGCTATAAGGCTTAACTATAGGTCCAGAGGTAATAGAGTGTGAGATTGGCAAGGTGCCAACCAGTTTTTGCATTGTAAAGAAAATGCAGATTTAAATCTTCTGCTAAATGGGTGAAATCTGGGCCCTTAGTCAGTCTCACACTCTGGTCCATATGGGCCGTAGTGTTTGTAAGGAAAGGGACTGCTATGAGGCAGAGACAAGATTACAGGGGCACTATAATGTGGTTCATCGCTCTGTGGCTGTGTCGGCCTGATTTGCCGACTGATCTATTGATTGGTAATGTGTATGCATATATGCTATGTTGGCCAGAAAACCAGTTTGTAAACATATGCCCACTTATGATGTCATATTCAATTGCTGCTGCGGCTGACCTATCAAGCTGTAAGCGGGTCGGCCATATGCCGCATACACACGGTGCGATATGCCGCATACACACGGTGCCATATGCCGCATACACACAGTGCCATATGCCGCATACACACGATGCCATATGCCGCATACACATGGTGCGATTTAAACTACCGATATGGACTATATAGTCCATATCAATAGTAATCATCTGTATAGAGCTTGTGATGCTGACGCGTGCTTCCTCGGAATCAACATCGCAAGTACAAATAGACTGTGCAGGCAGGTCAGTTTTGATTAAAAAGTGTACAATCTAGTAAACTGTATAGTGAAAATTGACCATAGCAAAAATTGCACAGAGCCAAAATCTCACCGTGCATATAGAGAGTATTGGTGTATTTTGGATCTATGGTGATCAAGGAAAATCACATAGTGTGAATCTGCCACTAGAATGGGTATGTCCCTATACACACAGCCCGATGTACTGATATACCTACATGATATACTGGCATCAGCTGTGGTGCAGTACGGACCTGATATGTCTGAATTACATCATTTATGATTTGGCCACGCAGTATATGCAGTAGGCAGCTGCATTTAACACTGGTTTGGTGTTATTCTATTAACATCCAGACCAAGCAACAGGGGGGACAAAGGGGACACCTGTACAGGGTCCCAAGGTTCAGGGGGGCCCCAGGAATAAGGGACACAAAAAATGGGGCCACAGAGCCAACTTGGCTGGTGTTTGAGCCTTAGTGACAAGCCGGGAGGACGTTTGTTTTCAACAGATTAGGCTGCATCTGGCCGTCCTCACGGCCTGTTTCGGATTTCTCTTTTGTCAAGGGTTAGCCACCAAGGGCAAGGTAAGGCATATAGGGACTGGGGAGACAGGGCTTAGGGACAGAGGTGAGTGGTAGCGTCACATGCCAGGGGCAGCGGCCGCCGCGCTTACCCCTGCGTGGCTGCTGGTCCATTTGGCGGTCCTCACCTGCGGCGGTCCTCGGGTCCCGGCATCTGGCTGGCGTGGCTCCCGGCGGTTCCCCGGAGCGTGGGCGCCGCCATGACAGCCGGCGTCACGTGGGCGGGGAGCAGGTGATGTCACGAACCTGCTTCACTAATCGAGTAGAGGCTGGAGATTCAAAACCAGACGCCGGGCAGAGCCTCGGCGCCTGAGTATCGTCTCTTTTCTGAAGTGGATGCCAGAGCTCCCGTACGCAGTGTGTTTCCCAGCAGCTATACTCCAGTGTGTCTAGCATTCAGGGTGCCTTCCTGCAGCACAGTCTCCAGTGATCCGAGCAACTAGTGTGTTCCTCTGCAATGCAGTTGCCAGTGCTCCCTGGATTCAGCATGGGCTGCGGGCCGAACCAACTTTAGTGTTTCCAGCGTTCTGTGTCCTTAAACATCGCTCACAAATTCTTCAGCGTCATTCACCATCGCTCACAAGTTCTTCATTCATCAGTGTCCTTAAACATCGCTCACAAATTCTTCAGTGTCATTCACCATCGCTCACAAGTTCTTCATTCATCAGTGTCCTTAAACATCGCTCGCAAATTCTTCAGTGTCATTCATCATCGCTCACAAGTTCTTCATTCATCAGTGTCTTTAAACACCACTCACAAATTCTTCAGTGTCTTTCATCATCGCTCACAAGTTCTTCATTCATCAGTGTCTTTAAAACATCGCTCACAAGTTCTTCAGTGTCTTTCATCATCGCTCACAAGTTCTTCATTCATCAGTTGAACATTGCTCACAAATTCTCCAGTAACCTTTTGACATTGCCCACAAGTTCACTTTCTTTCATGTGCCGCTGTATTGCTCCCTTCCCTTAATAAAGTTCCTCAGCATTTTTCACCAAATCCTAACTATCAGAGTCTTGTATGAGGAAATCCTATATCCGACCATCCCTGCTCCGACCCACCTGTGGTTCCTTTTCCCGACCATCGGAAGAACCCCCGAGTCCACAACATCCCCAACCCAGGTCAGTGACAGAATACTCAGGCCACATGGACCCGGGGGATCGGAACCCAGAGGCAAGCGCCATCCAGGATCTGGTTTCCCGAGTTCAAAGTCAGGAGGCGGCACAGAGCCAAGTGATGCAGTATCTCCAGGAGTTATCCGGTCGGCTGGATCAAATTCAGGCTTCTCTGGCTTCAGTAGTTCCGGCTCCAGCTCCAGTACCCGCTCCTGTGGTTGTCCCTAGTAATGTTCAATCCCTGTCTGGAACCAGGTCACGCCATCAGCTTCCCACTCCTTCTCGCTATAATGGGAATCCAAAGAATTGCCGTGGTTTTCTCAACCAATGTGAGGTACATTTTGAACTTCTCTCACACAACTTCCCCACAGATCGGTCCAAGGTGGCGTACATTATTTCCTTGCTTGAAGGTTCAGCGTTGGATTGGGTGTCTCCGTTATGGGAGCGGTCTGACCCGTTGGCTTCCAGTTACACCAATTTCATCACGTCATTCCAAAGGATCTTCGATGAGCCCGGCAGAACGACCGCTGCTACTTCGGACTTGCTCCAAGTCCGACAAGGCTCCCGTTCAGTGGGACAGTATGTGATTCATTTCCAAACCATAGCCTCGGAACTGCGCTGGAATAATGATGCTCTCTGGGCCGCTTTCTGGAATGGGCTCTCCGACCGTCTAAAAGACGAACTGATCACTAGGGATTTGCCAGATTCCTTAGAACAGTTGATCTCACTCTGTGTAAAGGTGGATCTTCGTATGCAGGAACAAGGTGGCGAACGTAGTCGGTCAGAACGATCCAGATTCCGGTCTCTCCCGTCTAAGCAAACAGTCACCCCAAGTCCAGACGAACCTATGCAAATTAATCGATCTCGGCTGTCCCCGGAAGAACGACAGCGCCGTCGTGAGGGTAGACTCTGCCTCTACTGTGGAGCCGCGGATCATTTTCTCAAGTTCTGCAAGTCCCGTCCGGAAAAAATGGGCAGTCCTAGCTTGTTCCGGTGGAGTCGAGTTAGGAATTACATCTAAACCTTCTCCGACAGTGGACTGTTTACTCTCTGTGTCTCTGTTTCCTGAGTCAATAGCCAAACCTGTTAAGGCCCTGCTGGACTCCGGGGCTGCAGGGAATTTTGTTTCTCTTTCTTATGTCCAAAAACTGGGTTTACAGTTACAGTCCGTCGAACGACCTATTACGTTGACTGCCATCAATGGAACCCAAATTTCTAATGGTCTTATTTCAAGTCGCACAGTGCCAATCAAACTGCAGGTTGCAGCTCTACATCAAGAACATCTGGAGTTCCTAGTGATTCAGGAGATGCCTCACGATCTGGTTCTTGGTCTTCCTTGGCTTAAAGTACACAACCATCACGTCGACTGGAAGTCGTCACAAATAATATCCTGGAGTTCATTTTGTCATTCTAATTGTCTCACTCCTGTCTACCCACTCCGTGTATCTTCCAAGTCGGATGAGGAGCTCATTCTGGAGGCCTATCGGGAGTTCGCAGATGTGTTTTCGGAACAGGCGGCCGATCATTTACCACCCCATAGACCCTGGGACTGTCCCATTGAGCTCATCCCAGGGAAAATGCCACCCCGGGGGAGCATTTATCCCTTATCATTGCCTGAGACCCAAGCCATGTCGGACTATATCAAGTCTAATCTGCAGAAAGGATTCATTCGCCCCTCTACCTCCCCGGCGGGGGCAGGCTTCTTTTTTGTGAAGAAGAAGGACGGAGGGTTGAGACCATGTATTGACTACCGCGGCTTAAATGAAATCACCATTAAGAACAAATATCCTTTGCCGCTCATCACGGAACTATTTGATAGGGTTCGCGGAGCCCATGTCTTCACTAAGCTCGACTTAAGGGGAGCTTATAATTTGATTCGTATTCGACAGGGGAACGAATGGAAGATGGCCTTCAATACCAGGGATGGACATTACGAATATCTGGTAATGCCGTTTGGCCTCAGCAATGCCCCTGCCATCTTCCAAGGATTTGTGAATGAAATCTTTCGAGATATGTTATACCTAAGTGTAGTAATATACTTGGATGACATTCTGATATTTTCTAAGAATCTCACAGAGCATAGAGTTCAGGTCAAGGAGGTACTTCTTCATCTACGAAGGAATCATCTCTACGGTAAGATCTCCAAATGTACCTTTGAGGTTCCTTCAATTCCATTTCTTGGTTACGTCATCTCCGGTACGGAGCTTCGCATGGATCCGGAAAAAATCACTGCTATTCGGGACTGGACTCAGCCTCTTTCCTTGAAAGCGGTACAAAGATTTCTGTGTTTTGCGAATTACTACCGGAAATTCATAAAGGAATTCTCTACCATTGTGGCACCTATTACTGCCCTAACCAAAAAGGGGTCTGACCCAAGTCACTGGTCTTCTGAAGCTGTAGCAGCGTTCGCCCAGTTGAAAGCAGCCTTTATGTCCGCTCCGGTACTCCAGCAACCGCATTTTTCAAAACCATTCTTCTTGGAGGTCGATGCTTCCTCGGTCGGCATCGGTGCCGTGCTTTCACAGTACTCCTCTGACGGGAAGTTACATCCATGTGGGTTCCATTCTCGCAAGTTCTCTCCTGCTGAACGAAACTACACCATCGGAGGCCAGGAACTCTTGGCAATAAAATCTGCTGTGGAAGAATGGAGATATCTATTGGAAGGTGCTAAACACCTAATTACGATTTACACCGATCACAAGAACTTGCTGTATCTCAAGACAGCCCAGTGCTTGAATCCCCGTCAAGCTAGATGGGCGCTCTTCTTCACTCGATTCTCGTTTGTCATTAAGTACCGGGCTGGGACGTTTAACACCAAGGCTGATGCTTTATCTCGTTCCTTGACGGCTTCAGATGAGGAGAATTCCATTGGAAAGGCTTTGATTCTCAGTCTAGTTTCTATTTCTGCAGCTCCCACCGCTTTGGGTCCTCCTCCTGGGAGAATATCTGTACCAGCTGAATTTCGACCAAAGTTGTTGCAGTGGGCTCATACCTCCAAGTTTTCCGGTCATCCTGGAGTTCAAAAAATGTGGGAGTTTCTACGAAGGTCATACTGGTGGGACACTATGAAGAAGGACATACAAGATTATGTCAACTCATGTCCTCAATGTGCTCAGCACAAAATTCTTCGCCTGCCTCCTGCAGGGTTGCTTTATCCACTGTCCATTCCTAAGAGGCCTTGGACCCATATTTCTATGGACTTTGTCACCGAACTGCCCCTCTCCAAGGGTCACAATACCGTCTGGATGATTATTGACCGCTTTTCTAAGATGGCACATTTTGTTCCTTTGACCGGGTTACCGTCAGCTCCCAAATTGGCTTTATTATTTATCCGTGAACACTTCCACCTGCATGGGTTACCTCAGGAAATAGTCTCTGATCTGGGGGTGCAGTTCACTGCAAGATTCTGGAGGGCTCTCTGTTCAGCCTTACAAATAAAACTTAAGTTTTCATCTGCCTACCATCCTCAGACCAATGGGCAAACTGAACGCGTCAATCAAGATTTAGAGACTTTTCTCCGCGTTTATCTCTCTCCTTCGCAAGATAATTGGGTGGAACTGTTGCCCTGGGCCAAGTTTGCCCATAATCATTTGTACCACTCTTCCACTGGTGAGTCCCCATTCTTCATTAATTACGGATTCCATCCTCAAGTTCCAAAATTACCCGTCTGTCCCCCAGAAGATGTTCCTGCTGCAGCCTCTACTCTTCGGCACTTCAGTCAAATCTGGAGTAGGGTTCAAGTTAACCTCAAGAAAATCTCCAGCCGCTACAAATTCTTTGCGGATAGGAAGCGACGGGCAGCTCCCCAATACAAAGTTGGTGATAGAGTATGGCTCTCTACCCACAATCTCCGTTTAAGAGTGCCCGCTATGAAGTTTGCCCCGAGGTTCATTGGCCCTTATCCCGTGTTGCAAGTTCTGAACCCGGTTGTCTGCAAATTGGGTTTGCCTTCCCACTTTCGGGTACCAAATTCCTTCCATTTTTCTCTCCTTCGTCCCCTTATTTTAAATCGGTTCCATTCAGAGTCCCCTAGGCCAACCTCTGTAGAGACTGAAGCCGGAATGAAATTTGAAATTAAAGCTATTCTTGACTCTCGTTATCTTCACAAGAATCTGTAGTACTTGGTGGAATGGAAAGGTTATGGCCCTGAGGAGAGGATCTGGGTCAAAGCTACTGAAGTTACGGCCCCCCGACTGGTGCGGATCTTCCATTCCAGACATCCAACAAAGCCCGGTAAGTGTCCAGGGGCCACTCCTGGAGGAGGGGGTACTGTCACACGCCAGGGGCAGCGGCCACCGCGCTTACCCCTGCGTGGCTGCTGGTCCATTTGGTGGTCCTCACCTCCGGCGGTCCTCGGGTCCCGGCGTCTGGCTGGCGCGGCTCCCGGCGGTTCCACGGAGCATGGGCGGCCATGACAGCCGGCGTCACGTGGGCGGGGAGCAGGTGATGTCACGAACCCGTTTAACCAATCGAGTAGAGGCGGGAGATTCAAAACCAGATGCCGGGCAGAGCCTCGGCGCCTGAGTATCGTCTCTTTTCTGAAGTGGATGCCAGAGCTCCCGTACGCAGTGTGTTTCCCAGCAGCTATACTCCTGTGCATCTAGCATTCAGGGTGCCTTCCTGCAGCACAGTCTCCAGTGATCCGAGCAACTAGTGTGTTCCTCTGCAGTGCAGTTGCCAGCGCTCCCTGGATTCAGCATGGCCTGCGGGCCGAACCAACTTTAGTGTTTCCAGCGTTCTGTGTCCTTAAACATCGCTCACAAATTCTTCAGCGTCATTCACCATCGCTCACAAGTTCTTCATTCATCAGTGTCCTTAAACATCGCTCACAAATTCTTCAGTGTCATTCACCATCGCTCACAAGTTCTTCATTCATCAGTGTCCTTAAACATTGCTCACAAATTCTTCAGTGTCATTCACCATCGCTCACAAGTTCTTCATTCATCAGTGTCATTCACCATCGCTCACAATTTCTTCATTCATCAGTGTCTTTAAACACAGCTCACAAATTCTACAGTGTCTTTCATCATCGCTCACAAGTTCTTCATTCATCAGTGTCTTTAAAACATCGCTCACAAGTTCTTCAGTGTCTTTCATCATCGCTCACAAGTTCTTCATTCATCAGTTGAACATTGCTCACAAATTCTCCAGTAACCTTTTGACATTGCCCACAAGTTCACCTTCTTTCATGTGCCGCTGTATTGCTCCCTTCCCTTAATAAAGTTCCTCAGCATTTTTCACCAAATCCTAACTATCAGAGTCTTGTATGAGGAAATCCTATATCCGACCATCCCTGCTCCAACTCACCTGTGGTTCCTTTTCCCGACCATCGGAAGAACCCCCGAGTCCACAACATCCCCAACCCAGGTCAGTAACAGGTAGGGGCAGATGAGGGGGATGGTAGGGACAGGGGTAGAGATGCATATATTTTTACAGTGTACTATAGTATTACATATAATTAATACTCCTTACCCACTGATAATATTGGGAGGCCAGGGGTTATAACTAGGAATGGCCATTGACTATCGATGATTCATAATCATCGATGGTTTATGGCTAATGCTGAATACTTTTGCCATTAATGGGAGAGAGCCAGATAGTTTCCCCCATTGATGGCTTAGCATAAACAAATGTTTCTTTTTTATTTTGCAAGGTGCCAAGATAAAAAGCATAGCTTCGCCCCATCTCCTGCAAAGCTCCACCCCCAGGCTGTGATTGTTCCGTGGGCCCATGACTGAAAGAACAGGGATGAGCATCAGTGGGTGAAACCATTAATTGTCTCCCATGGTATAGTTGGCTACCATCGATGGCAACTCGCAGTTTCTCCATTGATGGTGAGCGCACAGATGGCCAGCCCTACAGCCTCCCCTCTGCTGCTGCTGCTTAGCCCTGCACTGAGCCACGCTGCCTGTCACTGGGGGAAGTGACACTGCAGCAACATTACATGCAGCCTCCTGACCTGCTGCTGCTGCTGGGCTGTAATCTTTCTCCCTCCCAGTCTCTGCCCGGTGACAGCTGCCACAGAGACATCCCCGGACGGGGGCACGCACAGCAGTGACATGCGGTGAGGTGAGGCAGAGCCTTTCCTGTCATACGTATAAGCCAGAGTTTTGAATATAGAAAGTATAAACTGCTGTACCTGTGTATAATGCCCACATGTATATACTGCTGTACCTGTGTATAATGCCCACATGTATATACTGATGCACCTGTGTATAATGACTACATGTATATACTGATGCACCTGTGTATAATGCCCACATGTATATACTGCTGCACCTGTGTCTAATGCCCACATGTATATACTGCTATACCTGTGTATAATGCACACATGTATATACAGCTGCACCTGTGTATAACGCCCATATGTATATACTACTGCACCTGTGTCTAATGCCCACATGTATATACTGCTGCACCAGTGTATAATGGCAACATGTATATACTGCTGCACCCGTGTATAATGCCCACATGTATATACTGCTGCACCCGTGTATAATGCCCACATGTATATACTGCTGCACCCGTGTATAATGCCCACATGTATATACTGCTGCACCTGTGTATAATGCTCACTTTGATATACTTCTGCACCTGTGTCTAATGCCCACATGTATATACCGTTGCACCTGTGTATAATGCCCACATGTATATACTGCTGCACCTGTATCTAATGCCCACATGTATATACTGCTGCACCCGTGTATAATGTCGACATGTGTATATACTGCTGCACCTGTCTATAATGCCCACATGTATATACTGCTGCACCCGTGTATAATGCCCACATGTATATACTGCTGCACCCGTGTATAATGCCCACATGTATATACTGCTGCACCCATGTATAATGCCGACATGTATATACTGCTGCACCTGTGTATATTGACCACATGTTTATACTGCAGCACCTGTGTATAATGACCACATGTATATACTTCTGCACCTGTGTATAACGCCAACATTTATATACTGCTGCACCTGTGTATTATAATAATAATAATAATAATAATAATAATTAATAATAATTTTATTTATATTGCGCTCTTTCTCCAATAGGGCTCAAGGCGCTTAACAGATACATAGCATAATATAGTACAAAAAATAATGAAGTACAGAACAGCTTTTCATAAAATACAGAAGCATGTAGATACTAAAGGGACTTATCGGAATGTTTGAGTAAACAGGAAAGTCTTGAGTCTACTTTTGAAGGATTCTATAGTTGGGGCCTCTCGCACTGTGCGGGGAAGTGAGTTCCATAGAGTCAGAGCCGCATGACTAAAAGCTCGACCCCCAGATGAATTACGGGAGATTCTAGGTACTGCTAAAAGTCCTTCATCTACAGATCGCAGTAATCGAGTGGGGTAGTATGGGATCAGTAGTTGCTTCAGGTACCTTGGGCACTGATCATGTAGTGCATTGAAACTCAGTAAGCCAATCTTGAAGATGATTCGCCATCTTACAGGCAGCCAGTGAAGGGAGTAGAGTAGAGTAGAGTACAGGTGTTATGTGGCTAGAACGGGTCTGGTTGGTTAACAGCCTGGCAGCTGTGTTTTGCACCAGCTGTAAGCGGTGCAATTCTTTTGCTGGGAGACCAAGGTAGAGGGCATTACAGTAGTCTAATCGAGATGATACAAATGCATGGATGACTTTTGTCAGATCATCTGAGGGAATTAAGTGCTTGATTCTGGCTGTGTTCCTCAGGTGAAAGAATGATGATTTGATTGTGGCTGATATCTGATGTTTAAGTGTCAAGCCACCATCCAGGACAATGCCAAGATTCCACACATGATCAGTGGTTTGTAATTCTGAATCCCCGAGTGTAAGTCTAATTGGTTGGCTATGCTGCAGTCTTGTCCTTTGATGTTGCGGTCCTATCATAAAGACCTTTGTTTTATCCAGGTTCAGTCGCAGCCAACTATCACTCATCCACTCCTGGAGTTCAGCTAGACAGCCATTTAGGGTTGCTATTAGGTTATCAGTGCCCGGAGCAAAGGACAAGTACAGTTGAGTATCATCTGCATAGCAGTGGTATACTAGCCCATGGCGTCTGATTATTTCACCCAGCGGGAGCATGTATACTGCAAAAAGCATGGGGGATAGTATAGAACCTTGTGGGACACCACATGGCAATGGCACTGGTGGTGATGAGTATAATCCAGATGATACTCTCTGTGACCTGCCTGTGAGAAATGATTTGAACCAGTTTAGGACTGTGTCATCCAGTCCACAAAAATGTATCAGTCACTCAATCAGAAGCCCATGGTCCACGGTATCAAATGCTGCAGAGAGATCCAGAAGGATTAATATTGAACAGTCACCTCTGTCTCTTCCATCAGAGGATCATTTAACACACACACCAGGGCTGTTTCAGTGCTATGTCTTCTCCTGAATCCTGATTGGAATGGATCATAGATATCATGGGTTGTCAGGCGGGTTTCCAGTTGATTTGCAACCACATTCTCAATAACCTTTCCTAGAAAAGGAAAGTTTGATACCGGTCTATAGTTGGTCATGCAGTCGGGATCTAAATTAGGTTTTTGAAGTAGAGGTCTAACAATTGCTTCATTTAGGGGTCCAGGAAATATGCCTGTCTGCAAAGAGCATTGAACAATTTTTGCAAAGACAGGACCAGTTATATCCATACAATCTATTAGAAGCTTGGTTGAGGCAGGGTCCTGATCACAGGTGGTGGGACGCATAATCCGAGCAATTTCAGCAATGTTCTTTACATCCACTGGGTTAAAGCTGGTCCTTGTCGTGCAAAAGTCCGGGCTTGGTCTTTTACAAGAACAGAGCGGAGCTCAGGACTAGACAGCAGTTCCTGCCGAAGCTGGTCTCCACGTTTCATTTGAATCAACCTATTGTGATTCCGTCCAGTTCTGACACTTCTGCTCCTCCGGAGGCACTGGATGCAGTGCAAGCCTTGAAAGTCTATGTCAAGAGGATGGCTCGGATCAGAAAGACAGATTCCTTGTTCATGCTGTATGAGGCGCGGAAAAAGGGTTGCCCTGCTTCAAAGCAGTCCATTGCTCATTGGATTAGGTTTACTATCCAACAGGCATATGCTTCGGCAGCCTTACCTGTTCCACAGTCTCTGAAGGCCCACTCTCAGAGGCGGAACTACCGCCAGTGCAAGCAGTGCGTTGCACTGGGGCCCGCCTCTGTCCAGGGGCCCAAGCATGTAATGAGTCAAACTGACTCATTACATGCCGCTTTGCGCTGCGGGCAACCGCTGCCCGCAGCGCACAGCCGCCCACAGAGGAGAGGAGCGCAGCGGCACGGACGGGGGAAGGAGGAGGAGGGAGGTGGAGGAGGGAGCCGCAGCAGCGCTTTGTTACTGGTGGAGGCACTGCTGCCCCTCTGCTTCACTATAGGCTGTCTTCCGAGAACAGCCTATAGTGAAGCAGAGGGGCAGCAGCAGCAGCGCCTCCACCAATGACACAGCGCTGCTGCGGCTCCACCTCCCTCCTCCTCATTCTCTACTGCCCGGGAATCGTCTGACGCTGCACCGAGGAGCCTGAGCCAGCGGAGAGGGTAAGTATAATTCTTCTTTCTTTCTTTCTTTCTTTCTTTCTTTCTTTCTTTCTTTCTTTCTTTCTTTCTTTCTTTCTTTCTTTCTTTCTTTCTTTCCTACAAAAAAGGGGGACTGTGTACCGCAATGTGTAAAAACGGGGAATCTGCCTGCCGCAATGTGTAAAAATGGGGAATCTGCCTGCCGCAATGTGTGAAAATGGGGAATCTGCCTACCGCTATGTGTAAAAATGGGGAATCTGCTTGCCGCAATGTGTAAAAATGGGGAAACTGCCTGCCGCAATGTGTAAAAATGGGGAAACTGCCTGCCGCAATGTGTAAAAATGGGGAATCTGCCTGCCGCTATGTGTAAAAATGGGGAATCTGCCTGCCGTAATGTGTAAAAACGGGGAATCTGCCTGCCGCAATGTGTAAAAAGGGGAAATCTGCCTGCCGTAATGTGTAACAAGGGCACGCTGTCTGCCGTTATGTGAAAAAAGTGTACGCTGTCTGCCGCTATGTTTAACAAGGGCACGCTGTCTGCCGTTATGTGAAAAAAGTGTACGCTGTCTGCCGCTATGTGTAACAAGGACACGCTGTCTGCCGCAATGTGAAAAAAGTGTACGCTGTCTGCCGCTATGTTTAACAAGGGCACGCTGTCTGCCGTTATGTGAAAAAAGTGTACGCTGTCTGCCGCTATGTTTAACAAGGGCACGCTGTCTGCCGTTATGTGAAAAAAGTGTACGCTGTCTGCCGCTATGTGTAACAAGGACACGCTGTCTGCCGCAATGTGTAAAAAGGGGGAATCTGCTTGCCGTAATGTGTAACAAGGGCACGCTGTCTGCCGTTATGTGAAAAAAGTGTACGCTGTCTGCCGCTATGTTTAACAAGGGCACGCTGTCTGCCGTTATGTGAAAAAAGTGTACGCTGTCTGCCGCTATGTGTAACAAGGGCACGCTGTCTGCCGTTATGTGTAAAAAGGGCACGCTGTCTGCCGTTATGTGTAAAAAAGGGGGACGCTGACTGCCGTAATGTGTAAAAAGGGGACGCTGTCTGCTGTAATGTGTAAAAAGAGGAATCTGTCCGCCGTAAGGTGTAAAAGGGTCTCTACCTGGTGTAGTGGTGCTACTGTGTGGCATAATTTGAATAATGGAGACTACTGTGCACCGTTTTATGAATTGGTATTATTTTGTGGCCACACCCCTTCCCCACGAAGCCACGCCACTATGTATTTTTGCGCGCGCCTACCGCACGCACTGCCCCTGTTTTGCATGCAGGGGTGGGGATCCAATGCCGTTTCTTGCACACAGTGATAAAATGTCTAGTTACGGCACTGTTGCTAGGTATCCACTTCCCTGAGCAGGTCCCCCCTCACCAGATCCTCTCCAGGGGTGAGGGGGTGGACTTGGATGGGATGGGGGGGGGGGCCCAAGCCATTTTGTCGCACATGGGCCCACCGCTCGCTGGTTCCGCCACTGCCCACTCTACCGGATCGGTGGGCTCTACCTGGGTGAATGCCCATAGATTCTCGGCCCTACAGCTATGCCGAGCTGCTACCTGGTCGGGGAAGAACACCTTTGTGAAGTTCTACAAGTATGATACCCTGGCCAAAGAGGATACCGAGTTTGGGCAGGCGGTGCTGCAGATGTCTTTGCACATTCCCACACATTCTGGAAGCTTTGGGGCATCCCCATCGTACTAATCTGTTCCCAATATCCCTTATGGATGCTAGAGAAAATAGGATTTTAAATACGTACCGGTAAATCCTTTTGTCGTAGTCTATACGGGATATTGGGTGCCCACCTCTGTGCGGTGACTTTCTGCAGGTTCTCTGTTCTGTGTTTCCTGTTCAGCTGTTGCTGTTAATGTTGCTGTGTGTTTCTGGCTAGGTTATATGTTGGTGTGCTGGTGTGTAAATCTCACCACACTTCTTGTTGTGTTCCTTCTCTCATGTATGTCATTCTCTTTCGGGCACTGTTTTACCTATAACTGACCAGTAGGAGGAGGCATAGATAGGAGGAGCCAGCACACCCTGTTGAAGAAATTTAAAGAGCACTGGCTCCTTTGGACCCGTCTATACCCCGTCGTACTAATCTATCCCCAAAATCCCTTATAGACTACGAGAAAAGGATTCACCGGTAGGTATTTAAAATCCTTTTTTTTTTTTTTTTATAAATTAGCAAAAATCTAAAAAAAACAACCTTTTCACATTGTCATTATGGGGTATTGTGTGTAGAATTTTGAAGGAAAAAATGAATTTATTCCATTTTGGAATAAGGCTGTAACTTAACAAAATGTAGAAAAAGTGAAGCGCTGTTAATACTTTCCGGATGCACTGTATATACGTTATCTCATTGAGAATAGTAATGAAAGACACTACAATGCTTCTAATTTCACATTTCCAATGTTTGCACAAATTCTTCCCCTCTTACACACACCAGCTCTAAGCTGATGCCTAACCAGTCATTTACACTTTCATCCCAATAACCGGCTACAGCACATTAAGATAACATTATATACCTGAAGTCTGTATGTACTCTGTGAATGTGCGAAATACATTTCAACAAAAGACTTACAGTACTCATTAATTTAAAGAGCAGTTGTTTTTTTTATTTTTTTTAATGCTCTGGGTTGGAGGAGGGGGGGGGGGGGGGGTAGGTGGTAAATCCCCCCCCCCCCATGGGTGTGACCTGTATGTGCTGGTGTGGGTAGAACTGCTGCCTTAGATGTTATTATCCATGCGAGTCAGTGGGGGGTATAAGGTGAATTTGGTGTCTGAGGTCCATGGTGAGGTCAGCTGTGATCACGCGGTAATCCTCTGTTGGGTTACTAGGAGATTGAATAAGTGGGGCAGACTGGAGGAAGTGTAGGTACTTACCCTGGGTGTAGCTGTGGGGAGTTACCTGTTTTTCTAGGTTGCTCCCCACAGCTACACCTAGGGTAAGTACCTACACTTCCTCCAGTCTGCCGGCCTTTCCTAGAGGATTACCGCGTGATCACAGCTGACCTCACCATGGACCTCAGTATAACTGCAACCCCCCACTGACTAGGATTAGGCAGCAGTTGATGTTGTCACCCACACCAGCGCGGCCACACCCACACTAATCTCCCTGGCGATGGTGTTTCATCTTGTTCCTGTAAAGAGAAGAAAAACCTTGTAAGGGACAAAGGTACAGGGATTCATGTACACAACGCAAACAGTGTAGACAGCCACAGATATGAACATTATGAGGGAAAGAGAATGGGAAAACGCTGTGGTTACCATAGCTGAGAAAAGGCGGGAGGGAGTATGTATGAGGATGAGGTTGGAGATATAGGGAGCTGAGCAGTGCAGTTGGAGGGTGCCTTGTATGTGAGGGTGAGAGATGGAGGAGTATTCTGTAAGTGAAGGAGAGCCAGCGTTAGGCAGGGGAGGCAGATGTGGATCGGCGAGACAAGTCTTGCTGCAGCGTTAAGTATGGATTGAAGGGAAGCAAGATATGAGTGAGGGAGGCCTGTAAGGAGATGGTTGCAGTAGTTGAGATGGGAAAGGATGAGTGAGTGGACAATAGCTTTATTGGCAGCTTTGAAAGTCACTTACTTATTTGATTGTCTTTTCTGTTTTGGGGGGTTACAAGATCTCTGTGGTACAGGGAAGAAAATACAATACATTTTAGGAGGATTATAGAGAGTAATCACCAATACAAGCTAGTCACTACTACCCTTTTTCCACCTCTTAAGCACGGGTCGCAGCCGGGAGCCTGACACGGGTGCTACTCGGCTGCAACCCGTGCTCAGCCCCCTTTCCCACTGCGCTCGCCACCCGGCATATTGCCGGGTTGGTGCCGCTGCTGGCGACGTGGCAGGGTGCAGTGCTGGGAGATCACATGATCTCCCAGCGCTGCCCTTCCATAGACTATGAACGGGAGCCGTGTCGCATCGACACGGCTTCCGTTTACACTGCACAGCTTACCGAGTTGAACTCGTGTTTAACCCGGTAAGCTACCCGGGTAGGATTCCCAGATCACTTGATCCGGGTTGACCCTTTTCCACTAGCAAAAAACATGGGTAAATGCGCGCCCCCGTGCATTTACCTGTGTTTTTTGCGCTAGTGGAAAAGGGGTACAAATGTTACAGGTTTATTCAATATCGTTCAGAAGATAACAAGATGGCCATAAAGGTTGCAGATAGCCATAAGCAGACTAGGGTAAGCAGAGGTGGGGGTGTCAGTGGTGGCTGATGTAACGGGAATCCAAACACTATTGTCATTATATACACTAGTATATTAGACACAGTGGCCGCTAAAGATGGGTACACACCTACGCGACCCTCGGCTGATCAAGTAAAACGCTCCCAATCAGGCAAGCTCTGTGTGTACTCAGCTGTGACTAGAGATGAGCGGGTTCGGTTTCTTTGAATCCGAACCCGCACGAACTTCACTTTTTTTTTCACGGGTCCGAGCGACTCGGATCTTCCCGCCTTGCTCGGTTAACCCGAGCGCGCCCGAACGTCATCATGACGCTGTCGGATTCTCGCGAGACTCGGATTCTATATAAGGAGCCGCGCGTCGCCGCCATTTTCACACGTGCATTGAGATTGATAGGGAGAGGACGTGGCTGGCGTCCTCTCCATTTAGATTAGATTTAGAAGAGAGAGAGAGAGAGAGATTGCTGTGATACTGTAGATTAGAAGAGAGTGCAGAGTGCAGACAGAGTTTAGTGACTGACGACCACAGTGACCAGTGACCACCAGAGACAGTGCAGTTGTTTGTTTTATTTAATATATCCGTTCTCTGCCTGAAAAAAACGATACACAGTCACACAGTGACTCAGTCTGTGTGCACTGCTCAGCCCAGTGTGCTGCACATCAATGTATTGTATATAAAGCTTATAATTGTGGGGGAGACTGGGGAGCACTGCAGGTTGTTATAGCAGGAGCCAGGAGTACATGATAAATAATATTATATTAAAATTAAACAGTGCACACTTTTGCTGCAGGAGTGCCACTGCCAGTGTGACTAGTGGTGACCAGTGCCTGACCACCAGTATATTAGTAGTATTGTATACTATCTCTTTATCAACCAGTCTATATTAGCAGCAGACACAGTACAGTGCGGTAGTTCACGGCTGTGGCTACCTCTGTGTCGGCACTCGGCAGGCAGTCCGTCCATCCATAATTGTATTATATACCACCTAACCGTGGTTTTTTTTTCTTTCTTTATACCGTCGTCATAGTCATACTAGTTGTTACGAGTATACTACTATCTCTTTATCAACCAGTGTACAGTGCGGTAGTTCACGGCTGTGGCTACCTCTGTGTCGGAACTCGGCAGGCAGTCCGTCCATCCATAATTGTATTATAATATATACCACCTAACCGTGTTTTTTTTTTCGTTCTTTATACCGTCGTCATACTAGTTGTTACGAGTATACTACTATCTCTTTATCAACCAGTGTACAGTGCGGTAGTTCACGGCTGTGGCTACCTCTGTGTCGGAACTCGGCAGGCAGTCCGTCCATCCATAATTGTATTATAATATATACCACCTAACCGTGGTTTTTTTTTCGTTCTTTATACCGTCGTCATACTAGTTGTTACGAGTATACTACTATCTCTTTATCAACCAGTGTACAGTGCGGTAGTTCACGGCTGTGGCTACCTCTGTGTCGGCACTCGGCAGGCAGTCCGTCCAACCATAATTGTATTATATACCACCTAACCGTGGTTTTTTTTTCATTCTTTATACCGTCGTCATACTAGTTGTTACGAGTATACTACTATCTCTTTATCAACCAGTGTACAGTGCGGTAGTTCACGGCTGTGGCTACCTCTGTGTCGGCACTCGGCAGGCAGTCCGTCCAACCATAATTGTATTATATACCACCTAACCGTGGTTTTTTTTTCATTCTTTATACCGTCGTCATACTAGTTGTTACGAGTATACTACTATCTCTTTATCAACCAGTGTACAGTGCGGTAGTTCACGGCTGTGGCTACCTCTGTGTCGGCACTCGGCAGCCCGTCCATAATTGTATATACCAGTGACCTAACCGTGGTTTTTTTTTCTTTCTTTATACATACATACTAGTTACGAGTATACTATCTCTTTATCAACCAGTCTATATATTAGCAGCAGACACAGTACAGTGCGGTAGTTCACGGCTGTGGCTACCTCTGTGTCGGCACTCGGCAGCCCGTCCATAATTGTATATACCACCTAACCGTGGTTTTTTTTTCTTTCTTTATACATACATACTAGTTACGAGTATACTATCTCTTTATCAACCAGTCTATATATTAGCAGCAGACACAGTACAGTGCGGTAGTTCACGGCTGTGGCTACCTCTGTGTCGGCACTCCGCAGCCCGTCCATAATTGTATATACCAGTGACCTAACCGTGGTTTTTTTTTCTTTCTTTATACATACATACTAGTTACGAGTATACTATCTCTTTATCAACTAGTCTATATATTAGCAGCAGACACAGTACAGTGCGGTAGTTCACGGCTGTGGCTACCTCTGTGTCGGCACTCGGCAGCCCGTCCATAATTGTATATACCAGTGACCTAACCGTGGTTTTTTTTTCTTTCTTTATACATACATACTAGTTACGAGTATACTATCTCTTTATCAACCAGTCTATATATTAGCAGCAGACACAGTACAGTGCGGTAGTTCACGGCTGTGGCTACCTCTGTGTCGGCACTCGGCAGCCCGTCCATAATTGTATATACCAGTGACCTAACCGTGGTTTTTTTTTCTTTCTTTATACATACATACTAGTTACGAGTATACTATCTCTTTATCAACCAGTCTATATATTAGCAGCAGACACAGTACAGTGCGGTAGTTCACGGCTGTGGCTACCTCTGTGTCGGCACTCGGCAGCCCGTCCATAATTGTATACTAGTATCCAATCCATCCATCTGCATTGTTTACCTGAGGTGCCTTTTAGTTGTGCCTATTAAAATATGGAGAACAAAAATGTTGAGGTTCCAAAATTAGGGAAAGATCAAGATCCACTTCCACCTCGTGCTGAAGCTGCTGCCACTAGTCATGGCCGAGACGATGAAATGCCAGCAACGTCGTCTGCCAAGGCCGATGCCCAATGGCATAGTACAGAGCATGTCAAAACCAAAACACCAAATATCAGTAAAAAAAGGACTCCAAAACCTAAAATAAAATTGTCGGAGGAGAAGCGTAAACTTGCCAATATGCCATTTACCACACGGAGTGGCAAGGAACGGCTGAGGCCCTGGCCTATGTTCATGGCTAGTGGTTCAGCTTCACATGAGGATGGAAGCACTCAGCCTCTCGCTAGAAAACTGAAAAGACTCAAGCTGGCAAAAGCACTGCAAAGAACTGTGCGTTCTTTGAAATCCCAAATCCACAAGGAGAGTCCAATTGTGTCGGTTGCGATGCCTGACCTTCCCAACACTGGACGTGAAGAGCATGCGCCTTCCACCATTTGCACGCCCCCTGCAAGTGCTGGAAGGAGCACCCGCAGTCCAGTTCCTGATAGTCAGATTGAAGATGTCAGTGTTGAAGTACACCAGGATGAGGAGGATATGGGTGTTGCTGGCGCTGGGGAGGAAATTGACCAGGAGGATTCTGATGGTGAGGTGGTTTGTTTAAGTCAGGCACCCGGGGAGACACCTGTTGTCCGTGGGAGGAATATGGCCGTTGACATGCCAGGTGAAAATACCAAAAAAATCAGCTCTTCGATGTGGAGGTATTTCACCAGAAATGCGGACAACAGGTGTCAAGCCGTGTGTTCCCTTTGTCAAGCTGTAATAAGTAGGGGTAAGGACGTTAACCACCTCGGAACATCCTCCCTTATACGTCACCTGCAGCGCATTCATAATAAGTCAGTGACAAGTTCAAAAACTTTGGGTGACAGCGGAAGCAGTCCACTGACCAGTAAATCCCTTCCTCTTGTAACCAAGCTCACGCAAACCACCCCACCAACTCCCTCAGTGTCAATTTCCTCCTTCCCCAGGAATGCCAATAGTCCTGCAGGCCATGTCACTGGCAAGTCTGACGAGTCCTCTCCTGCCTGGGATTCCTCCGATGCATCCTTGCGTGTAACGCCTACTGCTGCTGGCGCTGCTGTTGTTGCCGCTGGGAGTCGATGGTCATCTCAGAGGGGAAGTCGTAAGCCCACTTGTACTACTTCCAGTAAGCAATTGACTGTTCAACAGTCCTTTGCGAGGAAGATGAAATATCACAGCAGTCATCCTACTGCAAAGCGGATAACTGAGTCCTTGACAACTATGTTGGTGTTAGACGTGCGTCCGGTATCCGCCGTTAGTTCACAGGGAACTAGACAATTTATTGAGGCAGTGTGCCCCCGTTACCAAATACCATCTAGGTTCCACTTCTCTAGGCAGGCGATACCGAGAATGTACACGGACGTCAGAAAAAGACTCACCAGTCTCCTAAAAAATGCAGTTGTACCCAATGTCCACTTAACCACGGACATGTGGACAAGTGGAGCAGGGCAGGGTCAGGACTATATGACTGTGACAGCCCACTGGGTAGATGTATGGACTCCCGCCGCAAGAACAGCAGCGGCGGCACCAGTAGCAGCATCTCGCAAACGCCAACTCTTTCCTAGGCAGGCTACGCTTTGTATCACCGCTTTCCAGAATACGCACACAGCTGAAAACCTCTTACGGCAACTGAGGAAGATCATCGCGGAATGGCTTACCCCAATTGGACTCTCCTGTGGATTTGTGGCATCGGACAACGCCAGCAATATTGTGTGTGCATTAAATATGGGCAAATTCCAGCACGTCCCATGTTTTGCACATACCTTGAATTTGGTGGTGCAGAATTTTTTAAAAAACGACAGGGGCGTGCAAGAGATGCTGTCGGTGGCCAGAAAAATTGCGGGACACTTTCGGCGTACAGGCACCACGTACAGAAGACTGGAGCACCACCAAAAACTACTGAACCTGCCCTGCCATCATCTGAAGCAAGAAGTGGTAACGAGGTGGAATTCAACCCTCTATATGCTTCAGAGGTTGGAGGAGCAGCAAAAGGCCATTCAAGCCTATACAATTGAGCACGATATAGGAGATGGAATGCACCTGTCTCAAGTGCAGTGGAGAATGATTTCAACGTTGTGCAAGGTTCTGATGCCCTTTGAACTTGCCACACGTGAAGTCAGTTCAGACACTGCCAGCCTGAGTCAGGTCATTCCCCTCATCAGGCTTTTGCAGAAGAAGCTGGAGGCATTGAAGAAGGAGCTAAAAGGGAGCGATTCCGCTAGGCATGTGGGACTTGTGGATGCAGCCCTTAATTCGCTTAACAAGGATTCACGGGTGGTCAATCTGTTGAAATCAGAGCACTACATTTTGGCCACCGTGCTCGATCCTAGATTTAAAGCCTACCTTGGATCTCTCTTTCCGGCAGACACAGGTCTGCTGGGGTTGAAAGACCTGCTGGTGACAAAATTGTCAAGTCAAGCGGAACGCGACCTGTCAACATCTCCTCCTTCACATTCTCCCGCAACTGGGGGTGCGAGGAAAAGGCTCAGAATTCCGAGCCCACCCGCTGGCGGTGATGCAGGGCAGTCTGGAGCGACTGCTGATGCTGACATCTGGTCCGGACTGAAGGACCTGACAACGATTACGGACATGTCGTCTACTGTCACTGCATATGATTCTCTCAACATTGATAGAATGGTGGAGGATTATATGAGTGACCGCATCCAAGTAGGCACGTCACACAGTCCGTACTTATACTGGCAGGAAAAAGAGGCAATTTGGAGGCCCTTGCACAAACTGGCTTTATTCTACCTAAGTTGCCCTCCCACAAGTGTGTACTCCGAAAGAGTGTTTAGTGCCGCCGCTCACCTTGTCAGCAATCGGCGTACGAGGTTACATCCAGAAAATGTGGAGAAGATGATGTTCATTAAAATGAATTATAATCAATTCCTCCGCGGAGACATTGACCAGCAGCAATTGCCTCCACAAAGTACACAGGGAGCTGAGATGGTGGATTCCAGTGGGGACGAATTGATAATCTGTGAGGAGGGGGATGTACACGGTGATATATCGGAGGGTGAAGATGAGGTGGACATCTTGCCTCTGTAGAGCCAGTTTGTGCAAGGAGAGATTAATTGCTTCTTTTTTTGGGGGGGTCCAAACCAACCCGTCATATCAGTCACAGTCGTGTGGCAGACCCTGTCACTGAAATGATGGGTTGGTTAAAGTGTGCATGTCCTGTTTTGTTTATACAACATAAGGGTGGGTGGGAGGGCCCAAGGATAATTCCATCTTGCACCTCTTTTTTCTTTTCTTTTTCTTTGCATCATGTGCTGATTGGGGAGGGTTTTTTGGAAGGGACATCCTGCGTGACACTGCAGTGCCACTCCTAAATGGGCCCGGTGTTTGTGTCGGCCACTAGGGTCGCTAATCTTACTCACACAGCTACCTCATTGCGCCTCTTTTTTTCTTTGCGTCATGTGCTGTTTGGGGAGGGTTTTTTGGAAGGGACATCCTGCGTGACACTGCAGTGCCACTCCTAGATGGGCCCGGTGTTTGTGTCGGCCACTAGGGTCGCTAATCTTACTCACACAGTCAGCTACCTCATTGCGCCTCTTTTTTTCTTTGCGTCATGTGCTGTTTGGGGAGGGTTTTTTGGAAGGGCCATCCTGCGTGACACTGCAGTGCCACTCCTAGATGGGCCCGGTGTTTGTGTCGGCCACTAGGGTCGCTAATCTTACTCACACAGTCAGCTACCTCATTGCGCCTCTTTTTTTCTTTGCGTCATGTGCTGTTTGGGGAGGGTTTTTTGGAAGGGCCATCCTGCGTGACACTGCAGTGCCACTCCTAGATGGGCCCGGTGTTTGTGTCGGCCACTAGGGTCGCTAATCTTACTCACACAGCTACCTCATTGCGCCTCTTTTTTTCTTTGCGTCATGTGCTGTTTGGGGAGGGTTTTTTGGAAGGGACATCCTGCGTGACACTGCAGTGCCACTCCTAGATGGGCCCGGTGTTTGTGTCGGCCACTAGGGTCGCTTATCTTACTCACACAGCGACCTCGGTGCAAATTTTAGGACTAAAAATAATATTGTGAGGTGTGAGGTATTCAGAATAGACTGAAAATGAGTGTAAATTATGGTTTTTGAGGTTAATAATACTTTGGGATCAAAATGACCCCCAAATTCTATGATTTAAGCTGTTTTTTAGTGTTTTTGGAAAAAAACACCCGAATCCAAAACACACCCGAATCCGACAAAAAAAATTCGGTGAGGTTTTGCCAAAACGCGTTCGAACCCAAAACACGGCCGCGGAACCGAACCCAAAACCAAAACACAAAACCCGAAAAATTTCAGGCGCTCATCTCTAGCTGTGACCCCTATGACCTCCTGTGAGGCGGCAGTTGGGGGGTAGTAGCTCCTCTTTGGGGTTTGGGAGGTCGCATGTGCAGCACATAAGATGTGACCTCCTGGTCCTAGCTGTTGCAGGAGCGCTATAAGCCATTTATTGTCTTTCACTCCTACATCCATACAGAGTACACACCTATACAATCAACGGCTGTTCACCTGATATCGGGAGAACAGGGCGACGATTGTATAGGTGTGTACTCAGCTTTATTCCCAGCTGCAGATTACCTCGGTCCCACATAGAGAATTTTGATAGACAATTAGAACTACTTGGCCCATCTAGCCTGCCCTAAATACATGTATATGCACACACTAGGGTAAATATTGATGGGAGCCAATTTACCAGATTTTGGGAGGAAACTGGAGTACCCGGAGGAAACTCACACAAGCACGGGAAGAATATACAAACTCAGGGCCATGGTGGGTACTGACCCACGACTTCAGTGCTGTGAGGCAGTAATGCTAACCACAGCGCCATACGTACTGCCCAACTGCTGTATGCCAGAGCCATATGGCTCAGTCTCCCTCACATTCCCTAGACTGACATATAGATGTTTTATTCACTCACCCTTATTGTCTCTAACACATCCACAAAGGACAAGATATTTCTTTCAATGGCTGTAAAGAAAATGTAAAACAACAGTCAGTGTCTTGGATTCTGCAGCTGCTCATTGATGGGCAATGTGACTTGTACAATGTTTCTAATAGCCGCTGAATTCAACTTAAAATGGGTGGGCACAATTTTTTTTGCTAACGAATTAGGGGGGTCATTCCGAGTTGTTCGCTCGTTATTTTTTTCTCGCAACGGAGCGATTAGTCGCTAATGCGCATGCGCACTGTCTGCAGTGCGACTGCGCCAAGTAAATTTGCTATGCAGTTAGGTATTTAACTCACGGCATTACAAGGTTTTTTCTTCGTTCTGGTGATCGTAATGTGATTGACAGGAAGTGGGTGTTTCTGGGCGGAAACTGGCCGTTTTATGGGTGTGTGCGAAAAAACGCTACCGTTTCTGGGAAAAATGCGGGATTGGCTGGAGAAACGGAGGAGTGTCTGGGCGAACGCTGGGTGTGTTTGTGACGTCAAACCAGGAACGAAACTGACTGAACTGATCACAGATGCCGAGTAAGTCTGGAGCTACTCAGAAACTGCTAAGAAGTGTCTATTCGCAATTCTGCTAATCTTTCGTTCGCAATTTTGATAAGCTAAGATTCACTCCCAGTAGGCGGCGGCTTAGCGTGTGCAATGCTGCTAAAAGCAGCTTGCGAGCGAACAACTCGGAATGACCCCCAGGATGCGCACATTTACCCACATTTACTCTTCATAGGATTTAAGGTGCCCTTCTCTTCATAGCCCCTGAGCAAGTTTGTAAAGTTTGGGAAATCCCTATTTTAAGATAAAAATATCAGGTCTTGGTTCAGGACCCCTGGGGCACTCCCAGTCATGAATGATTAGGCACTTAGAAGTTTTAATTAGCTTAATTTGGCCAATCATGTTGTCATTTTTGGGAAGATATTCTGCAGGAATAATGGGATAACTGATGCTGGACAGGTATATGGGTGTTGTATTGAAAGGACCAGTGTTTTTAGGCTAGCAGGTGGGAGTTACAGGGGTTTTCAACACATTTTAGAAATTGGCAAAAATTATACAAAAAAATCTATGTACCATGGAATTATGAGTTAAGTGTGAGCTCCACAGACGAGCTAAGTGACATTTCCCTGCAATATGTGCATTAATTCATTGCACGGTAAACAAAATATTACAGCCTGCTAATTGAATCTGCCCCTTAGTGGGAAACAGTATTTAGCATATAACAGCTATGTGGAGTTCTCTGTAACTGTAATATAAGTGCTGGCATCAGTATAAGACCCACAATGCCTGAGCGCAAGTGCCTTATACAAGGCTATGACTGACCCATCTCCCAATGCAGATACTCTCCCACTGCTACACTGATCATGGCTGCACAACTTATGGCCGATCTCCCAATGCAGATACTCTCCCACTGCTACACTGATCATGGCTGCACAACTTATGGCCGATCTCCCAATGCAGATACTCTCCCACTGCTACACTGATCATGGCTGCACAACTTATGGCCGGTGTGGGGCTCCATGGCTGAACACATTACTTATTAATCCCAAGTGCATGATTAGGAATTGACATGACTATGTGAAGTGATTAGTGTTACATGTACCTGCAGCTGCCGGGTGCATACAAGCGTAGTTTAATACACATCAGTCCCAAGACGGGGCATTTGATTAGGTGCAGAGCTTTTGGGAGCAACCACCATACACTATGACACAGGGGCAGGCGTCACTAGATATGTGTAGGCCCCATAGCAACTGTTTATAAGATCTCTTATATACCACCAAATGATGCATAATCTATACAGCACAGGAACTATAACAGGGAAGATAGGTCACCTCAGGTGTGAGCTGCACCCCCATAGCCTATGGTAGTTCTGCCCTTGTATTCAGTATCCTGACTGCATAATTCCCCAAAGGTGTATTAATTGTAATCAACAAGAGAATTCACATAATTTCCCAGCTTTATCTACTTTACTTACTGGTCAGTCCTTCATCCGCGCGCATCGCGCATCCCAAAACAAAATCGATGATCGATGACATTCTTAGAGCTGTTGAGTGCAAATATAAAAAAATGACTAATCTGTATACTATATATATATATATATATATATATATATATATATATATATACTAATAAATCTGATGGAGAAATGTAACACAGTAACAAGGACAGGCGATGTGCGATTATTATCTAGGTGGTAATTTGAGAACCTGTATGGAATTGTCTAATGTGCTTACTTTGTATTATGGGCCTGATTCTGAGGTGACAGACAAGCTAGGTACACACTATACAATTATTGGGCCGATTTACCAATAATCAGGTTCTCAGGCAAATATTTTTTACAGTGTGTACGAAAGAGCGTTTCAGCATTTTGCCGATAATTCTGGAAAACCTCTCCCACATACACATGAGCGATTGATTTTGCAATCTGTTGCCCCCAACCAAAAATCTTGGCCACAATCTCCTGATATCGAGCAGTATGTGTGTAATCTCAATAATCTGCCCATATTTCCTATGTTTTCCTGTCACTATGTCATCCTCCTTGCGGGCGGACATATGCAAATGCGGTGTGATATGGTAACTTTAAAAAGAAATCTGTTAGTGTGTAGCTCAGATATTAGTGCCTACAATGTCCCCAAAAATTGGTTGATTGATAGGCCAACATAAAAAAAAATCTGTCAGTGAGTACCCAGCTTTAAGCAAAGATCCAGTAACTGCACGTGGACAGACTATGCTGCCATGTAAGTGGGCAAGTACACTAGATTTTTTTTTGCCTGCAGGGTAAATACTGGCTTCTTTTGCATGTAGCCCACAAATGTTGGACAGCTTTATTACACTGTAATTTAGATTTGAGTTTGGACACGCCCCTCTCACATGTAACGCTTATTTTACTTCTCCCTTCCACCTGCAGTGCAGCATCGTATGTCAGTCTCAGGCCTGACATATACTTTGTTGCTGCTACAGTATTATTCTGATATTCATTATACTGTTATTCATTTCTGCATAGATGTACTAGTATAAATATAAAGCCAAGGAAATGTCACTGACAAGATAGGTCAGAGATAGCTCAGAGAGGCAGCCCGAGAGCAGTTGTAAACTGGATGAATTACGAGATCACAATGCAATGATGAACTATGACATCACAGTGGTCAGGCCATGACATGTAAAGGATGTAAGTGTGTTTCTGTGACATTGCTCTCTAATACGTTTTTCCATGATTTGTGCGTTAAATGATACTGGTTCAAAAAATAAACTATAATACAAGGGTAAAGCCGCCTTAATAGTGACCAATAGACCACTGAAGAGCCGCTATTACACCCGCATTACCGAAATGTTATACTTTGTGACAGTTTTTATTTTCATTTTACATATAAACCAAACCTTGGGGTATATTTACTAAATATCGATTTTGTTTGGTTTTGTTTGATTTTAGATCGATGTTAAAACGATTTTAATTGATGTTGGGCTTACAGGGTTAAAATACATTTACTAACATTTGAAAATTTATATAAAATATTATCTGCTAGCAAATGTGTGTTTTAACCCTGGAAGCCCAACATCGATTAAAATATATTTAACATTGATCTAAAATCGAACAAAACCAAACAAAATCGACTTTTATTAAATATACCCCCTTGTGACATTTCTGTAGAACATCGGGGGACACTTAAGATTTGGGGTGATGTTTAATAAACTCTTATCTGACATCTGCCCCACCTGCAGTGCAGCATCACATGTCAGATACTTTGTTGATGCTATTTATTATTGAATACAGGTTTATTCTGATAATTATTATACTGCTATTAGTTTTTGCATAGTTGTACTATAAATCTAAAGCCAAGGAAATCTCACTCACAAAGTAAGATGTTGTCGCTCGACAGATCGGGGAGGCAATGACCTGTTGTAGCATGGGAGCAGTAGTAAGTACTGTATGATGTATTATGACATCACAATTCACTAGTCACAGTGGCCAGGCCATGGCATGTAAAGGGTGTAACTGTGCTTCCATCACATCGCTCTCTAATACGTTTCTCCATGATTTGTGCATTAAATGATATTGGTTCAAAAAATAAACTACAATACGAGGGTAACACCTCCCTAATAGTGACCAAGAGCCCGCTGAAGAGCCGCTATTACACCCGCGTTACCGAAATGTTATAATTTGTGACGTTTTATTTTATTTTACATATAAACCAAACCTCCTGACATTTCTATAGGACAACGGAGGACACTTAAGATTTGGGGGGATGTCTAATAGACATAATTATCTCATAAATGCTGGAAAATTTGATATTTATATTTCCTAGAGATGGAGATAAGTTTGTTAAACACAAACAGATAAATATCTCTTCTCAGTGTTGGCTGCAGCACAGTCCAAAATTCACATAGGGGGGAAACACCAACTGCCAGTGAGCCCGGACAGCGATGTGTGGTAGCAGTTCAGGTGGCAGTTGGGGCTGATCTTCTATTTGAATTTTGGACGGTGCTGCAGCCGCCACTGAGAAGAGATATTTGCACTCTGTTCAAGAAGTTTATTTTCATGATAAAAGTGCGGAAACGAGTGTTTGCTATGCAGCAAAAGGGTTAACAGAGAACATAATGCAATTATCTCATCCATTCATTCACATCTCGCTGAATATCGCACAGTAGGAGTCTTTCTATTTATCTCTATTGTGGTTTAATGTTTTACCCTATTCAGCCCAAAATTTCATGTTATTTCATGTCATTTCAGAATGACGCTATGTAAAGAAACTCCATAAATCTGATCAAAAATGCAGGGATAGAGGGAATTTTCCCATCAGTCCCTGCAGCATCTTGTAAGACCAGCTCCAGCCTCCCAAAAGCTTCTAATACCCCTTTTACACTGACAATTTTATCCCGAGATTTTGCACGTGAACGCGCATCATCCCGGGATTTTTGTCAGTGTAAAAGGGTACACTTTCAATTTCCCGGGACGAGCATCCCGGGATTTCAACCCAGGTCTCGACCTGGGTTGAATCCGGGACCATCCCGGGAAGCTGTGCAGTGTAAACGGGTTTACCAGGTCAAGGCGACCCGGCACCCGTTCTCTGTATAGGAGGAGGCGGTGCTTGGAGAAGATTATCTCCAAGCACCGCCTCCAGTAGAGTCAGCGGTGACGTCACCGACCCGGCAATATGCCAGGTCGGGCCGCTAATGTAAAAGTATAATTCCCGGTAATGTGTCCTGGGAAATATCCCGGGACACATTACTGGGAATGACCAGAGCCTGCGAGTGTAAAAGGGGTATAAATTAGCTCAAAGAAGCTCGGTTAGGGTTCTAGGAATGAAGTGTTGTCTGGAACAGCTACCATGTGTCCCTATTTGTCCCTACTGTATATCCCTCTTCTCACCAAAAAGCTCCATGACATGTCTGGATATATACTGTACAGTATGATTAGACCAAGAACCATGCCAAATCTAGTAATATGAAACCAAAGTGGAAACTGTACGATTAGCCCACCATCTCCCGCCCTTCCACAACCTGTACACAGCCCACTGAGTGCCCAGCAATGTAACGCAAAGACCACTATGTAACCTGAATCTCCCCATCATATTGGAGCCATGTGCTGCCAGCTCTTCCACCCCGCTTCGCCAATGAACTCTCCAGCTAAAGTAGCACACATAATTGTACATACAGTACAGGCACAAACAGATACAGATATTAAGCAATCTGTTACAATTCTATAAGCGCAGTGACCTAATGCTGCCGAAAGTGCCTCTTTCTGTCACACACATATGAATCCGGAGCTCATTTACTATCCCAACAACTGGGTGCAACTTTGAAATACAACACTGAACCACTGCAAGTTATTAACAATGTTATGTGAAGAAATGCAAGTCTGACAGCAATCATGTGATTGGTTGCTATGGCTTAGGGTTCATCCTGTACTAAATTATATGACATAAATGTATTGTTAGCAAAGATGATGTAATAAAAGTAAATGTCTCTTTGCTTGCAATGGCTTTTCAGCATTGTTAGTAAATAAATGTTCTTTTACTGAGTGGAAAATTCATAAACAGTTCCAGGAATAAATACCATCACAATTTTATTGGTAAATACACAATACCCTGTGCGTGAAACTTGGCTGTTTATCAAAACCTGCGGAACAGTGTCCCACCTCTGGGTTATTCTCTGTCCATATGCAAATTTCCAGTCTTTGTGTATGCCAAACCTCATTTACATATTCTCTGCACGCTGTATGCATTTGTTATGACTCAGGTCCATTTAGATACAGATGTACAGTACAGGTAGTTGACTTGAAACTTTCTGCTTATACATGAGTGTCCTCATACACTGATGCTCTAAGAGATGAATAGTGTGCCATGTTTTTAAATACATGTTGCATCTTAGTTGCATCACAGATGCAGTGAAAAGCCACTCACAAGGCCTGATTCTGAGTAGCATACAATCCGGACATAGAAGCTGATTCTGAGATATCTGCCGCTGCTCGTCCGCACACAGCAGTCGCATCCAGCTGGTCTGTGCACGTGCACTGGCTGCAGTGTGTGACCTTACACATTGTGGCTGCATCCTAAAAGGATGCAGCCACAGTGTGATTGACAATGGCGGCCATTCACGGGGCGGTAATGTGTCATAGGGGCCGGCCAAATGGGGGATATGCCGTGACTGTTTTCAGGGGGGCAGCATGATGTCACATGTAGCTGCTCCGATTTAAAAAATGGAGGCTGACCGCCTGACAGTGCAGCCAGGCTGTGCTGCCAGGGGTCAACCTTAATTTGATGCGCCTGCAATCTAACTGCACATGCATTGGGAGGTGGCCCGTCACACATGCTGGGCGGCATTACCCCGTGCTGGGCAGCCCCCAGCATGTGAGGAGATGGACGCAGATGGCAGAGATTTGCGTCCATCTCTGAATCAGGTTCTAAATACCGCCATTCAACATAGTTAAGTGATTTCTTGCAACTGCACATGTGCAAACATGTTTGAATACCGACACGGTGCATGCTTAATATACAGAGCTTGTGTACAAAGGTGCTGTTCTGATTCAGACAGTATCAGATAGATGGTGCAAAAGTGATGGCAGTTCCTGGGCGGTTACTGGGAGGTGGCTAGTAGTGCATGCAGAAGTAATCTGTTCTGTGGGCGTATTATGGCAGTGTTGTGGATGTGTCAATGCTACATTCACAGATGCACAGCTGTGGGCACTGGGCATAGGAAACTATGGTCAGACAGAGAAACTGCACCTGCCATATAGCTGGCGCAAACTCTGATGGGGTAATATAAGGACGCACCGATTGGTATTACAGTGTGCACGAACACTGAGAGTGGGCATCTCAGCCTTTTCACAGTTGACTGCACAGATATATGCCAGGGTAGAAGTTTGTGGAGGGGTTAGGGGGCTACATTAAAAAACAGCCAGTATTTACCAAGTATGCATTTGCCCCCCTTCCATTCCACCATGGTTTTTCCAGTTACAGTTACTTGCTCTTTTTTTCTTTATTTCCAAATAAGATTCAGTCCGTGTACGCTAGCAAAGCAACTTTGACACTTACAAGTTTCTTAATGCAAAAAGACAGTCGGTGCAGCCGAGTTGTGTGGGATATGGTGCACCAAGGGGGTCTATTTGGTCACAGTAAGAAATCACACAGCTTTATATACATTTATAGCTTTCATGTTATGTAACTTAATGACTGTCATATACCAGTGCTTAACTCCTCTTCTTTAAAGCTGCTTCAATGAATCATAGATTCCAGTTTAAAGCATATAAATGAGGCACTATGCAACAAATGTGTAGAAAATATATCCTGATAAGTATAACAACCTAAATTGTATCAAAATGCAGAGAAATGTATCAGTATGATCCAACTGTAACTTATTGCTCTCTCTCTCTCTCTCTCTCTCTCTCTCTCTCTCTCTCTCTCTCTCTCTCTATTACTTTTAATAATGTCTAAATATTGTAGATTTATAAACAGAAAATATAACAATTAAGAATTGTGTTAGGGACATTCCTGTTTATACCACTTTGCTTACAGTCCTTTCCATACCTTCCCTGTAATACAATATGTTCTTCCTGCCTTTCCAATAGGTATACTACAGTTGCTTTCATGGTTCAGAGACATACTGTACTGGTTGATTTGACTTCTGTCTAAATTTGCACTGATGTGTGTCTATGGTACTGTAGGTTAATTAGATATTAATGCAGGGACTGATGTAATAGAGTAAAGTTCAGAGCTTGTACAGATCTGCCTTTATAAATAAAGAATAATAATCACAACACCATTAGCTGCACATTAAAGATTTTCTTTTAGCTGTATATGATAATTTAGGAAATGTGGTGTATTGAGTATTACTATGCAGAAATAGTAAATCCTAGAGACACAGCATTATTGGTGATGCAGAGGACATCATTCTTCATGATTAATAGTAGTGGTGTAGCATGGATATTTAATAATTAATCCAATTTTCCAGGAAAACTAGCAATGCATGAAAATGCTGTGAACCTACTGTGCTATGTGAGATGGTAGATGCATTATTCACTGTCAACACTAGTGTTTTGATATCACATCTAAACTAGCCTCATGCAAGTGTCATATTTTCATCCACACAAATCTCAGGAATGCTAACAGACGTTAGTGTTGTGTTTTCTTTCACGCACAAATCAGAAATTAATCAGAAATAATGAAAACATTGCATTATGGAAAACATGAAAATTACATTTATTTTCCTGACTATTACATTATACATGTTAAGTCTCCGATATCCTAAATTCCAAAATACAGAATAATCCAAAATACGGAATTTCATTAAGGCCAACTGTGACATCTTTGCTTTCTGATGGTTCAATGTACACAAAATTAAAGAAAAATATTGTATAAAACAACCTTCAGGCTATGTGTATAAGGTACATATGAAACATATATTAAATACATTTCATGTTTAGACTTGGGTTCCATCCCCAAGATATCTCATTATGGTATACAAATATTCCAGTATATGGGAAAATCTGATATCCAAAATGACTCTGGTCCCAAGCATTTTGGATATGGGAGACTCAACCTTTAAAGTAAATAGAACAAACAACCTTTTTCCTTAATGCAGGAAAGGGTAAAGGAACTCTCGGGTCAAGTATCTCTCTTGGATGGGGTCAGTCATCAGCTGAAAGGAGAGGGCAGGAGGGTGTGTGGAGGGAAAGGAGGTTGGAGATATAGGAGTGAGAGATTTGTGAAAGACGATTAAAAGCTTTGTTGGTAAAGATAAAGAGTATATATACTGGATCCTGTAAGGAAATGGAAACTAGGGAAGAGATTGGCAGAGAGGTGAGGCAGAAATAAAAATCAGTCTAGCAGCAGCATTGAGGACAGATTGAAGAAGAGAGAGGAGGCTGAGAGGAAGCCTAAAGTTATGAAGGTAGAAATAGACTAAATGAGAGATAAGGGAATATACAAGTGTTTTGGTAGTGTCTAAATGTGGGTAGTGAACGAGAAAGCAGAATCAAGGGTTATAGGTAGATAGATCAGATAGGTAGGAGTGGAGGCATGAAAGGATGGAAGACAGTGAGCTCAGTCTTGGACATACTAAGCTTGAGAATGAGTTGAGAAATCCAAGAGAAAGTGTTTAGACAGTTATATATGTGAGAGAGCTCATGGAAGGGCAGGTACAGTGGCATGCGGTGAGGTCAGTGTCTGGTGAGGCACTGCAGCCATAATGTTCGCTGAGTCCTGCCAATGATTCAAACCACCACCAAGCTAATGTCCGCTACCGCCCCCAAGCCGATGCCAGTTATCTCTGCCATCCCTGATGCGGCAGCTTGTGCAGGTTAGGGATCTTTTCAGATTCCTCCCTGCTGTCTCCCCACCATTTTACAGCTCTGTGACTGTCCATTGCTGCAGTAATTCCCCTGCCGTAGAGCCCTTCGCACCCGCTGGGCAGATCCAGCAGCATAAGTTTGCAGCTGGCTTACAAGGTCCCTGTCATCCGGACAGACTCAGCCGGGGTCACCGTGGCTGCAGACATGCCCCCCTCACAGAGAGCATTTCTTACACTGCCGGCCAGACCAAGCAGCAAAGAGTTGCAGTTGCAGCGATCCCTCCTTGCAAGAGAGCCCTCTCACCCCCTGGGGCTCCCAGTGCCTGTAGTGATCCCCACTGCCAGTTAGTCCGCTCATGGATCCATGATCCTCCCCTCCATGGCACTCCCTGCTCACCTGGACACCCGCTGGTGATGTAGTGTACAGAGTGGATTCGGGTAGGATGCAGAGACACTGGGAGCCCATAGACAAGTAGCATACAACTCTAACCCACTGCTGACAGTGCCGGCAGTTACCATATGACTTGACCAAGCCGGCTGTGGAGACAGCGGGAGACACTCGGGGAAAGGTGGACGGGGGAACACAGGGGTCTCTGAGCCAGTCAGAGACCATTTCCGAGGCAGGTGGGAGACAGAATAACTTGCTGCGGCAAGGTATGTCCCTTCTTACCACAGCTTGTGTAAATAATATAAAAACACATATATTCTCATGCAAAAAATTAATAATGATATATAAACAAAATAAACATTTAATTGCTTTGCATTCATTTAATAGTTGGGGATGAATGGATGGTTCACAACTGGTCCTAATTTAGTTCATTGATACATTTTGCAGCATAGCAGCATATTCGTGAAGATGACTCCTTTGTGATCTAGAGGAATATTAATAAATGGCTATTGGTGGGTGTTTGGGAAAGAACCACGTCACTTTACCAGTCGGCAAGTAGCAGGATGTATTCATGCTAATGAGACAAGTATCCCCTCCTCCATTATAGCTGTCTGTGCTACTGCCATTTGAGCAGTTTTAATGTAATTGTTGTCCACGCTACTTCTTAGCCACTGATTATTTATGACTCCCACTCACCTGGACCTCCGACTAGCGAAAGAAAGAAAGAAAGAAAGAAAGAAAGAAAGAAAGAAAGAAAGAAAGAAAGAAAGCATCATTATTATTTTTGTATATTATTTTTTTTCTAGACATACAGTATACATTGTTTTATTGATAAGGTTAAAAAAAAAGCATTTTTTACCACTATTGATAGGGTGCAGCAGCTAAGGGAACCTGAAGGTGATGGAGGCCCATAGCTGCTGCACAGCTTGCAACGGCGGTAGTTCTGCCACTGCCTATGATTTAGTAAAATGATAGATCAAGTGCAATGAAGCTAAAACAAGGCAATATGGTGCATGATACTTTGGGTATCAAAGTAACTCAAATGTTAATGTTAAATATAAGATTTTTTTTATTATTATTCTGAGATACTATAGGGTAGGCATGTTCAAACTGCGGCCCTCCAGCTGTTGTGAAACTACATATCCCAGAATGCCCTGACACAGTTTTGCTGTCAGAGAATGCTAAAGCTGTGTCAGGGCATGCTGGGATGTGTAGTTTCTCAACAGCTGGAGGGCCGCAGTTTGGACATGCCTGCTATAGGGTAACCTGGTTTTTGGTATATAGTGATATTGGTATTTAATGCATATTATACAATAAATATAAGTTATATGTACAAGTGGATGTTTGTATAATGCTACGTTTGATGTTATTATACCTTGTTTCTATGTGCTCCACATTAACATTATATTTTGTATATTGGAGTATTGGATTAGATTTATTCCCTTTTTGCTTAATATTTTAATACACTAAGTTGATATTTAAACCAGCATAATAAGAATTACATATAAATAACTGGCAAGGCATAAAGTACTGTTGTTTGCTCTCACTACATAAGTAAAGTAATGAACACATGGTATTCATCATAACACATTGTGATCAGTGACAAGGTTTTGTAAAAAGAGCCCTACAGTATTTTGCAGATTTAACATCAGGAACGTGATCCTGTAACATTATGTATTGCTCCTATACATTCTGAGTTTGAATAAAGGATGCACATTTATGCAGCTGGAATCCTGAGCGTTCTGCTATTTTCTGTGTGTATGCCTTGTGGTACTTCCTATTCCATGGTAATTGTCTTCTAAGGAATTGAGCACACAAAAACTCTTTGTTATCAAGGAATTAAAGTCTCACTTGCCACTAAAGGGGGAAAACATTGTTCCAGACATAGGGGGTGATTCAGAGCTGATCGTAGAAGTGCTAAACTTATCCCATCTATGATCAGTTTCTCTGACATGCGGGGGGGACGCCCAGCACAGGGCTAGTCCGCCCCACATGTCAGGCCCTGCCCCCCCCCCCCGAACGGGTGCGAAAGCATTGCATGCCGGCGATACTTTTGCACCTGCCAAATAGCTTATACACCCAGTGGTGGCTCTCCCACTCACAGAAACCATGATATGCTCCACTGCACACCCCACTGTTAAATCTGAGGCGATCCTCTGTCCTCCTGTCAGCTGCTCTAACCCCCTCCTCTTAGCCCGCAGCAGCCCCAATTTATAACCATCCGTACTCAGTTCTCGGATGTCTCCTGCTGTCAGTGCATGGATCTTCACTACAGCTTCATCAAGCGGGGGAGATAGGGATATGTGTGTTGGGGGAGGTAGACTGGCTTGCGCTAGCCGTGCGGAGATGAGGGGAGGGGGGACAATACTGTTCTGCCTATCGGCTGCATGACCCTTCAATCCATCTCTGACTGCGGCAAAAGATGCAACGATTGCGGCGACTGTGTCTGACTCAGAATCAGGCCCATAGTTGTTTTTCTGTAACATTTTGTATATTGCATATTGAAGTATACTGTATATTTATTTCGGGTTTTTTTACTTATTTTTAACTTTGTTGAGGCCTCTTCTCTTTTTAAAGGGCTAATAATGCTAAAGCAATCAATTCTTGTAGACTATCTCCCAATTAGACAATAGCGGCACATTTCTGTGTATTTTGTTCGACGGATCTTCCAATTTTTATTCAACCGGTAACCACCACAATGAAAAGATGCAAGTTTTTGATCATCAACTTGGGAAATCCAATCCAGTGCTGAGTTGTGGCTCTCCCCTTGAAAAGGTAGCCTGCAAGATGTTATTCTGTTCTTGGGGTCTTCTTCCACCACTACTATGTGGTACGTATCAGGGCTGTAACTAGGTGTGTGCGCAGTGTGCTCCGCACAAAGCGCTGCAGGGTAGGGGGCACTGTTGGTAGCACTTGTCAGTTATGAATTATTTATTAACTTTCACTTGCAGCTTCCTCCTTTTTTGAAGCCCAGCATCTCCTGACCGCCCCTGTCTCCTACCCCCACCCCTTTTGTCGCTAATACCTATACAGCATTCATGGACTTGACTTGATAACTTTTTACTGGTCACTCTCACTGTCCTTTATTACATTTCGGGATGCTGATGTGTCCGGGATTCAAACCCACTGCCTATGACATTGCAGTCGGATACTCTATTCATTGAGCTATCTGCCCTAGCAAAGAACCCTAGAGCATTCTTAGCTGGAGAGTTTTAACTATTTGAAGCTTACCTTGTACTTTGTGAAGGGTTGATCAGCTTTGCGGCTGGGCAGATTTATCTAGTGTGTGGCTGCAAGGGATTGGACGTGTTGGGACACACTGCATGAATCTGCTCGATTATGGTGCTGGTTATTTTTTTATATGGTACAGGTAGCTTCATTTAGTTATAAATCTCATTGTTTTATGTGGGATCAAGTGGTTCGGTGGGTGGGGTGTTTGGCTAGGATGCAGCAGGACTGAGTGCATGAATATGGTATAAAGAGGATTTGTGTCCAAATCCATTTTCTTGTAATGTTCCATAAATGTGTGTATAATAAATATGTACCTATATGTGTGTGTTTGTGTGGGAACGGGAATCATAGCATGGGCTTTCTCTGGGATTAAGTTTATCATACTCCTTCCTCACGAAGCATGGGCCCTATGTCCCTAATGGAAAAATGGGGGGGGGGGGGGGGGGGGAAGGAGGGTTTGCCAATTTTATTTCTGGCACAGGGCACCAAAAAGTTTAGTTACGGCTCTGGTACTGTACGTATCGCAGAGACAGCTGCTTTTTGAAGATGCTACCTCTGCACTGGAGCAAGATCTAATTGCTCTGGTATTTAAGTATCCACCACAAAAACTCGTGGGGTGCTGGATACTTAATTATCGGGGGCTCCAAATAATAAATAGGCCCCATAGTATAATACCATTCGCCAACTGTTGTGTGAATGCACGTTTTGTGGAAAGTGCATGGATTTACCATGCATATGGGGGAATGGAGGCAGAAATGTGAAGTTTGCTTTGGAATGCAGAGTAGGGTTACTTTGCTCCTTATATTTCACCCACATTCAAAAACAAGCTTCAGTTTTGCAGGACAAGGATTTAAATAAGATGGAAGGGATAATAGAGAGGAATGACAGGCATACATGTCTATTGGGCGCCTTTCACACATTTCAGGGAAACTTTATATGGGAGAAACTGTATTTTTAGGGGGTGATTCAATTGTTTGTGTCCTCCGGCTATTTCTGTTGGTCGCCTGACAGAGCAATTTAATTGTTGCTCCATTCAGACGTATATAGCTGCAGGAGCAAACATTTTTTCTTGCTGCCTCCCAAGGTGATGAGTAGAAAGTTGAGATAAGTTGGCAAGTTGAATGCCCAAATGGGAGTTTGGATGCCAGGGGCAGTTTAAGAGACGAGGAAGCCAGTGTGCAGACTCCTAGGTCTTGGTCCCCTCCTCTCTGCTGGCAGCGCTGTAGAGTCTGAACTCTAGAGGGCTGAGACTCTAATGCTCAGGCACAGATCTCTGGGAAAATGGCACAGCAGGTTTAGCTGCTCTGCTTTGCTAAACCTGGTACTTACATGCACTACTTGTGCCCTATGGGTGTACAAGTGAATTGCTCCAATGGGTGCCGAGTACGTTTGGGCACTCACAAAACAATAGATTTCCCCCATTAGAGTTTTTCTACCAATGTAGTAAGAAAATGTAATTACATAATAGTGACATTGCTAATAGAGATATCTCCATGGTATCCTTCCTGTAATTATTAGAAGGAAAAAGGAGAAGTTGAAATTAATTAAGTGATTGTTTTGCTATTTCTGTGGTGATCATTTTCAACAGCACCTGCAATACTGCAAAAGTAGGGACAACATGATTTTCAGAGATAGTATCAGATAAAGGAATATGGATGGGGGTTATTCAGAGTTGTTAGCAAACCAACAAAAAGTTAGCAATTGGGCAAAACTATGGGGGTCATTCCGACCCGTTCGCATGCAGCGGTTTTTCGCTGCGGTGCGAATGGGTGCGGAATGCGCGGATGCGACGTTGCCCCGCGACAGGGATCGCCGTGTTATGTCACAGCAACCGCTAAGAAGATTGACAGCAAGTAGGCGTGGATGGGCGGATCCGGACCGTTGGAGAGCGTTTTCGGGGAGTGGTGAGTAAAACGCAGGCGTGTCCAGGACAACGGAGGGTGGAGGAGTGACGTCAAAGTCGGGCCCATCATCGCTGGATCCATCGCACAGGGTAAGTATGTTCAGGGCTGCTTTACTTCTGCTTGATATTTTTTTAGCTTAGCAGGGCTGCACAAGCTAAAATACACTCCCCCATAGGCGTGGACTGTTGATCTCAGCAGCAGCTAAAAGTTGCTGGCTGCGATCAACTCGGAATGACCACCCATGTGCACTGCAGGTGTGGCAGATATAACATGTGCAGAGAGAGTTAGATTTGGGTGGGTTATATTGTTTCTGTGCAGGGGAAATATTGGCTGCTTTATTTTTACACTGCAATTTATATTTTAGTTTGAACACAAATCTAAAGGTGTGTACACACGGTAAGATAAATCTGTAAGATTTTGACTATATAGTCAAAATCTTAAGTAAAGTTAGTGCACATCTCAAGGTGTTAGGCAGCTTGCGATACCGATTCGATCCCGATGCGCACTCCCGTGGGGTCGGTATTGTAAGGCTAGACAGACTGTGCGGGCAAGTCAATCTTGACTATCTAGTGTACTATCTAGTACAAAGTATAGTCAAAATTGTACATAGACAAAATCGAAAGTACAGATAGTCAAAATCTGTACAATCTGTGCTATCTGGGCTCTGGGGGAGTTCAAGGGAAATCACATTGTCAAAATTGGGCATAGCAAGGATCTCAACGTGTGTACACACCTTTACTCTCTCTGCACGTTACATCTTCCCCACCTGCAGTGCAACATGGATTTGGCCATGAGTGTGCTTTTTTGGTTTGCTAAGAACTCTAAATAACCCCCTATGTCCCTACAACTGTGTATACACAAACATTACACAAAATACAATGCATTTTTTTCATGTTTTTAAATGTGGCCAAAAAATCAAAACAACATATGCAAACTCTAATTATTCTAGTGATAGATCAGTTATATAAATCCCCACGGCCCATTTATCTTTGTGACTGTTGCATAAATCTACATCCCTGCTTGCAAGAAGAAAGTATTTCTGAATGTCTTATTTATTACTCAAAGACCTTGTTATGAGACTCTTCTAATTACTGATATTAAACAAACTCATGTACCAGCACAGTCTGTCCTAAAATGCTTAGTGAATTATCAATGTCTTTCCCTTTATTGATTTAGCCGGTGCCTATTCCAGTGGAAACATCATTTGTATGCAGTCTAGGTCCTGGAGTTTGTGCTGGTTTGATGAGAGAATCATTCGTTAAGACAACAAGGAATGCAAGTATTGAATAGTGCAGAAAATGCACAGCAGGGCAGGTATACAACTACTAATAAATACAGCAATACAGCATTTATATGTTGCTTATAATAGTAATATATACAGTATACAGATGATCGCACAAGATAAATGCAGATTCTAATTTTTCTCTTGGGAAATGTAACCCTGTGTGTTTGGATGAATAAGCATCACTTGATAGCTTATAGTGTCTTTTCATATTACAATTTATTTATTTTCATAAAAGCATGCAAACATACTATTAAACAAATTAGTAATAATGTGTATAATATTAACTTGTGTATAACAACAGATTTCTACCAAAAATGGCAAACTAATAACACATACCTGTATACAGTAAGACTATAGCACTTATTATGCACACATCATCAGACTAATAAATAGGAAATAGAATTTATGGAAACAATACCAGGTAGACAAAGGTAGACAGACATACAGTAGGTACTGTGCAGCAAAGGTCTGCAGATTGCTTACATCTGCATGAGCAATACTGACCCTGAGGGCAAATGCAGGCTTTCTGGAGAAGGATTTCCAATGTTTGACGTTACAGCGATTGTCACCAGCCCATGAAGGATGCATGATTAGCATGTAACAAGCTGTAGTCTGCCCCAACATAGTGCAGTGTATGTAATACAGTACGTCAGACATATGGAGGCCCAATGATTATGGTAAGCTACTTACAATATTTTCTCTCAGGTGCGATGATTGAGTTCTCAGATCCACAGGCACACAGAGGACTTGGGGGTTATTCGGAGTTGTTAACAAACCAAAAAAGCATACTAATGGGCAAAACCATGTTGCACTGCAGGTGGGGCAGATGTAACAGGTGCAGGTGTGGTGAATAGCCCCATTGGTAGGAAAATCTGCTGCCACTGGGCTCCGTCTGTAACTAGCCGCGCCCGCTGTGAGAGTCTCCATTTGGACGGTCGCGCGCGCCCGGACAGAGACGCGCCCCATTCACTTTAATGGAGAGCGTCTCCGTCCGGGCAGGATTCCCTTACAATGGGAAATGGCTCTGCGCACTCCCGGCGTGACTAAGCAGATGGATCGCCTAGTCATGGTGGGAGTGCATGCCTGCGACTAGTGGGGGGGGGGGGGGTAAGATAAGGGAGGCTCCATCTGTAGCAAAACTGCTACTACTAGCGTTCGTATGCTGGGGGCTGCCCAGCACAGGGCAAGACCGCCCAGCATGCTAATGGCCACCAGCGATGTGATCGCAATTCAATTGCGATCGCATCACTGGCCCTGCAAAATAAGTGAAGCCCCCTGCCTGCGCAGGCTGGCTGCAAAGGAGTTTGTAGCGTGGCCATCTTACCTGTTGCAGTGGCTGCCCCGAAAAACCACCTGCGTTCCCATTGTTGCCCTCCCGCAATGCCAAGTTGCCGCCCCTGACCGCCCCACAAACGCCTCTTCCTGTCAATCCAGCAAAGGCGTTTGCAACAATGCGATGCGACTGCATTTCACAACCCATGCACGCACAGACACCGCCCACGCATGTGCGCACTTGTCAGAAAATTGGCATAATGCAATCACATTGTGGGTGCGTGTGAGCTGACTATGACCCTTCATACTGCATGTAGTGGCTGCTGGCCAGGCTTTCGGAAATAGGGCAACTGGAAAGCCCCCTGTGCTTGCCTATGTATCCCACCAATACAATGTATAGCATTGTTAATCCAGATGTTTGTAAAAAAAAATGGTACATTAAGTTCATTCATTTATAGTTGTAGCAAATACAAAACAAGCATCTCTCGGTATTTGATAGTCTTATTTTAACATGCTATAGTGATCCTGATATACAGTACAAGATCCACCGTAATGAAGTGTTTAATAGGAAATATAATCTGTTTATAGAATGGGAATTATTTCATAGAGATCAACAAAACCAGAGACTGGTGTGAGATTGCTACTGGTAAATTTGTAAGAGCTTCTTTCCCTGCTCTTTCCATAGAACATCTTTATGCAAAACTTTACCATCGAGACATGTTTGCAGGACTCTCAAATAAACTGCTAATGCAATGTTATATACAGTATTTATTTGTAATTATCATATCACATTTTACCTATATTGTGTTATATTGCCTAGTACTTTTGGGGCATTAGAATAGACCTACTTAGTGCTTAGTGCTCGCCCAAAAATAACAATCCATGATAAATACTAGTTACACACAGAAGTCCTGCAGCATCTCGGTAATGGTAAATAGAAATAGCTGTAAGGGAAAGACAGCTTGTATAGTCAAATAACTTGGTTCTGGTTCTAAGGATTTATCCCATGAATATGGTGTTATTTAGAAGTCTAGTGGCAAACCCAACTTCCAGAAAACAATAGAATAATGAAATTCCAGAAAACAATAGAATCACTTCTCAGGCCACCAGCAGCAAGACAGCCATGCACGCAGACTTTGATTGTGTGCAATGAATAATTCTTGGAATTGCCCAAGACACAGAATAATTGCAAAACCCAGGCATCCTATTATTCGCATTCCAAAAAAATATATCATATATACAAAACAATCCTACCTGCCAATACAGATCCGACTCTGCAGTGGGACTGGAAAGTACGCTGTATTTGAGGATTGGTCATCTTGTTGAACGTGTACCGTGTGCCGTGTCTGAGCTCTCTCAAAATTACCTTTTTAGTGGACTATGAAGCACCTAACTAGAATGGAACCCTTACCTCTTTTACCATGTTCTGCCTGCGTAGGCACAGGCACATCTCCATTCCATTTTTCAGCAGGTTTGGAACTGTTGTTCCTAATTACTTCATTGTTAAAGAGAACCTCTGGTGCATTCTGTCTAAAAATATTATTGACTGATTGATTCACTGACTCCACCTTCTCCCCCTTCTTGGAGGCACAGCGATCTCAACTCCACTTCTATAGACAAGCACAGAAGCATTTACTGTTTCCAAACTATAAAGTTTGTGACAGTACATAGCAAATAAACATATTAACCATCATGTTAGGCAGATATAAAAAAAATAGCAAAGCAGGGAGGCGCCGGGCTGAAGGTGCTCTGCTAATGCTGGCTGCCGGCTGCCGCTGCGTCTGTCACACTGACAGACGCAGGCAGCGAGAAGTGCGGCTCCGGCTTGGTCCCTCCCTCCTGTCTCCACCCCCTCCTCTGCACTGCCCTTTAGGCAGTGGCGCCGGCAACACTCCCCGCGGATCTGTGTGCGGTAAGCACCACACACCTCAAGCTCCCTCCCCTCTGACTGAAGTGTAAGTGGCATTAACTGTTGCACTGTTACTGTGAGCGTCCTGTGTGGCACTAGTACTGTGGGCATTATGTGTAGCACCAGTGTCGGACTGGCCCACAGGGGAAACTCTCGGTGGTCCCCACTGCCTGTGGGCCCACCTCCACCTAGGGAGGGTGCCGAACAACATAGGGGGTCATTCCGAGTTGTTCGCTCTGTATTTTTCTTCGCATCGCAGCGATTTTCCGCTAACTGCGCATGCGCAATGTTCGCACTGCGACTGCGCCAAGTAAATTTGCTATGCAGTTAGGAATTTTACTTACGGCATTACAAGGTTTTTTCTTCGTTCTGGTGATCGTAGTGTGATTGTCAGGAAGTGGGTGTTTCTGGGCGGAAACTGGCCGTTTTATGGGAGTGTGTGAAAAAACGCTACCGTTTCTGGGAAAAACGCGGGAGTGTCTGAAGAAACGGGGGAGTGTCTGGGCGAACGCTGGGTGTGTTTATGACGTCAAACCAGGAACGACAAGCACTGAACTGATCGCAGATGCCGAGTAAGTTTGAAGCTACTCAGAAACTGCTAAGAAGTGTCTTTTCGCAATTCTGCTAATCTTTCGTTCGCAATTTTGATAAGATAAGATTCACTCCCAGTAGGCGGTGGCTTAGCGTGTGCAATGCTGCTAAAAGCAGCTTGCGAGCGAACAACTCGGAATGACCACCCTAGTACTGGCCCTGCATGCATTAGTCAAAGTTCTTTATTGTTTATTTTTTCCTCTACCTACCAACAGAGAGGTATATAAGAAACCACTTACCCTCATCGCAGCTAAAACAATATATAGGTAAAAATCCTATTCAAAGATAAATTGTTATATATTAATTATTTGGTTTAACTTTGGTGGTGTCCACTTCAGAATGTAGTAATAGCATGAAGGTAGCCTAGCAGTGACTTACCTAGTCCAGCAAGTTCGGCAGCTCCATCGATGACTTCTGGTTCTGGCAATGACGTTATGATGACTTCAGATGGATCCTGCTGCGCTTACAGCAGAAATGATCCCTAACAATAACCCTAAACCCTAATCCTCTCCCTAGTGCCTAACCGTAACCTCCCTTCCCGCAAACCAACCCTAACCCTCCCCTGCTAGTGCCTATCCCTGATCATCCCCTCTCTGCAGTCCCAAGTCCACCCCTCACCTCAGGTGCCAGCTCTTAATCTACTCTAGACACCTCCACAACTGCAGTGAAAAGATTCCTGACCTACCGCTGCCTGCCCACCAGCCCTCTGGCACTGGCTGCTCCTCTGAGTGCCTGTCTCTTTGAGTCTGACAGCCTGCCGCGATGACTGTTCAGATGAAAGGCACAGCTGCACTTACTGTCTGTTCCACTTTTTGCACTGTGACTGTACCTGAATGTAAGTGTGAGTAGTGAGAGCTGGGGCTTGAGAAGGCTAGGGGGTAGCTGGGAGGGGGCAATACTATAGCTCTTTCTATTATACTGTGTCTTATAGACCTGGAGAGCGAGACCCAACATGCCCTGCAGCTGGGATTCATAGTTCCACCATGGCTGGTGCTAGTCAGATCAGTCCACTGTGGGGAGCTTGGGTAATTAATGTGTTTTTTATTTTTGAGGCCAATGTGTTTGTTTTCTTTTATGTAAAGCTTATGTGTTTTAACAATTATCATTTATGCTGGACCTATACACATACATACACCTCCCTCCTAACTGTCCTGCTTTTCTGACACTGTTTTGCCATCCCACATGTTGTGTGTGTGTGTGTGTGTGTGTGTGTGTGTGTGTGTGTGTGTGTGTGAATGAGTGTGTGTGTGTGTGTGTGTGTGTGTGTGTGTGTGTGTGTGTGTGTGTGAATGAGAGTGTGTGTGTGTGTGTGAATGAGAGTGTGTGTGTGTGTGTGTGTGTGTGTGTGTGTGCGAGCGAGGAGGTTGTGAAGCTACCTCTTACTCGCTGCTCTGCTTAGTGGGGCAAGAGGTGAATAGATGCCATGAACATGTACAATATCTTTTCGCTGGAGAGAGGGACTGGGGGCATTCCCGACAGCTCCTGGAGCCTTTAGAATTATGAAAATGCAGGGGCGGAGCTTGGCGCAGCATGGAGTAGGTGCATAGACTGCAAGCTCCCGCACAAAATCCTGCATTTATCCGTTCCTGCCTGATGCTGCCAGTTTAAAAAACACTCCCACATCTGCCCCGTGTGCTGGTGAATCTTCTGGTACGCTACCTGTCATCCACGGACCTGTGCTGCCGCCGTGGGATGGTGAAACTCTGCCTGCGGTGCCCCAGCGCTGGTCCCGGCGGCCATCTTGCCGGCGTGGTGCGGGACGTCTGCACTCTGCCTTGTGCTCCCTGACCGCTCGCCTCTGCCCTCCGAACGCGGCGCCTGTGATACCGCCGACTGCACCCTCCGCTTCCCCTGCTGCCGGAGCTCCGTGCGACACTGGGACCGGCGCTGTTATCCGGCCGCCCGCCACGTGGTGCCTCTGGGGGAAAGTCCTATCCGCTGCTGGGGGACACTGTGCAGCCTGCAGTCTGCATCCTTCACTCTGCTTCCTCTCTGCCTGTACCTCGCTTCTCACTGTGGGAAGTGTGCCTGGAGCTGCCAGCCGAGTGGTCCCGGATCTGCTTCAGTGGGACTGCACTGCATCTGCCTGCTGTGGCCCTGTGCAGTAAGGTTATCTGTTATTTTACCCTGCTTTACACCCCTGCTGTTTGGGTCTGAACACTTACCTGGGATCACAGTAAAAGGCTACAAAGGGCATACTGGCTTATGCATGTGATATATTGTCTTATCCGGCCTTCCTGCTTGATATACATAGAGGCTGTGTTCATCTACTAAAATCTGCACCGGGGCTACGTCTATACATCTTCACTGACGTGTGCTATTGCTATTCCTCCGTACTTGTTATCTTACCTGGAACTACTCGCATCTTACACTAGTCGTGGGCTTTGTATTGGATACTACAATGGGGAGAACAAGTGCGGCAGCAAAACTGCAGAGATATGTGAGGGAATCCTCTTCCTCCCAATCTACCCCCTCCACAAACCGCAACCCTCCTTCACCGCACTCCGAGAGTGATGATTTAGCCCTGACCGATTCGATGCACTCTACGCAGAAAATAATACAGGCTATTGCTGCCTCTGAGCAACGTGTCTCCGATAAAATTGAGCGTGTTCAGATAGATGTCTCTTTCCTTCGCCAGGATCTCCAAAAGATTCGTGAAAGAGTGAGCGAGACGGAACATCGCATCTCAGACCTGGAGGACACTACCTCTCCGCTCAAAAATAGGGTGGATGATCTGTCCACGCAGTTGTCATCAGCGCATGCTAAATTATCCGATATAGAAGGCAGGCTTCGGCGGAATAATGTTCGCCTGGTCGGGCTACCTGAGAGGGTGGAGGGAGCGCCACCGGAGAAATTTTTTGAAGACTGGCTGATTAAGATGTTTACACGTGAAGTCTTTAGCCCGCAATTCGCAGTAGAAAGGGCACATCGTCTTCCATCACGTCCTCCTCCACCGGGCGCTCCTGCTCGGACGTTTATTGCCCGTCTTCTTCATTTTAAGGACAGAGACACTATACTCCGTCTGGCTAGACTCCAAGGCCCGTTAATGTTTGACAACCACACGATCTCAGTCTTCCCGGACTTTGCCCTCGAAGTTCAGAAGTCCCGTGCCCAGTTTTCTCTTGTCAAGCGTAAACTTCGGGATCGGAATATCCAATACTCAATGTTGTTTCCGGCTCGTCTGAGGGTTATATTCAACGATACCACGCACTTCTTCTCTAGCCCGAAGGATGTGGAGGCCTGGCTGGAGCGGAGACCTCCGGCTCCTGAATGAACTTATATTGGTCATATGATATTGGCGTGTGGTAACTATTTCATCATGAACCCTACGGTTCCTAATGTCTTTACCTTTATGGGCTGATGTGTGACGTTTTTTCCTTTTTTTTTTTTTTTTTTATGTCTTTCCTATATAGCATCAGGTTGCTACTTTTGTCATGTTCTATGTGCGGGAGTTCCTTGCTGTAGATAGCTTAGGGGTTTAGTCCCACAGTTTTCCTAATTGGTTCAGTTCGAACCAATTTAGTTTAAAAATGTTTTTTGTTTTGTTTGTTTGTTTGTTAGGGATCAGGTATGCCACTAGGTTGTTTGCTGGCCATACAGGGTGGGTGTGGGTTGGGAAGTTTATGTGTTTTTGCTGTTTTTTTTTTCTGTATGACTGGTCATTTTGTTACACTGCTGTGGAACTGCTTGGTTTTTCAGGTGTCACATTTGGAGGGTGCTCGGCCTCGGCCGCCCAGTGTTATTCGGGCTTTCTATGCCAGAGGGTGTAGCTCTGTTATACTCTGGCTTGCTGTGCTTCAATTTTCACATACTCCGTCTTTTTTATTTTCTATGATTTCTCTCCTTGTGTCCATGTATAGTGGTCTACGATATGGGTTCCAGCACTGATTCTATGGGGAGAGATACGATTAAACTGTTGGGTTGGAATGTCCGTGGCTTAAATGACAAAATTAAACTCTCTCTTGTTCTGAAGCAACTTCAAAAATATCAAGCTGACATAGTCTGCCTATCTGAAACTCACCTGTGTGGCAGTAAGGTCATGGCCATTAAGAGACCCTGGGTGGGATGGGCTTATCATTCCACTTTCTCTTCCGGCGCCAGAGGGGTGTCGGTTCTGGTTAAGAAGTCGGTACATTTCCATTTGGAAGATAGTAGGGTGGACCCTCATGGCCGCTATGTTTTCATACGGGCCGTTATACATCACACACTGTATCATATCTTGGCTATTTACATCCCCCCTCCCTACAACAGTGAAGTTTTGCGTAAAGCAGCTGACTTTATTGCTCAATCCCCTGACACACCGGTTATTAGTGTGGGTGACTTCAATAACGTCATGGACTTGTCTATTGACCGCTGGCGGGAGTCCCGCGACTCCACTTCTACCCCCTCTGCTCCGACCCCCTTTGCAAGACTTATCGCTGAACTTGGCTGGATAGATGTCTGGAGACTGCGTAACCCTACAGTGGCGCACTATTCCTGTCAATCCGTTGCTCACAACACACTGTCCCGAATAGACTTATGCCTTATTTCCCCGAGTCTATCGCCTAGAATATCTGATCTAGTATATTTGTCCAGGGGTATATCAGACCACTCTCCAGTTTTATTAAAGTTATCCATTACGCATGATAGGGGCGCTAGTTTGTGGAAATTGCACCCATTTTGGTTAAACTTAATGGGAGAGGGGTCTGACCTTATTTCGGAATGGAATGACTTCCTTACTCACAATCCCCCTGATTCCTGTCCTACTGTCAGGCATGACGCATTTAAGGCATATATCAGAGGCACTTTTATTAAGAGAATTGCTGGCATTAAATCGTTTAACAGGAGGGAGGAAGCAAGACTTGAACAGGCTTGCCGTTATTTGGAATCTGTATATATAGAGTCACACTCCCAGTCGGATCGTGGGGCTTGGCTGGATATGCAGAGGGAATGGGCCGACTATCTCTTTGATAAATCCAAACGCAGACTGTTGTTTTCCAGTCACAGGCTATACTTTCAGGCGGAGCTGGGGGGCAGTTACCTGGCCTTTTTGGCCAGGGATGAGTCCCACTCCTGTACTGTTCAATACATCTCCGATGGGGATGACAGTCTCTGTTACTTGGGAAAAGATATAGCTGGGGTTTTTCAAAAGTTTTATTCCACGTTATACTCATCTGGGGTCTCCCGCTCCGATGAGCAGTTACAGTCCTACCTCTCGCGGGTGAACTTACCTAGTTTATCATGTGAGTCGCTTGAAATACTTGAAGCTCCATTCACCCTGGAGGAGGTTGAGCGTGCAGTGTCGTCGCTCCCCTCGTCCAGGGCACCCGGTGGGGATGGTCTTCCAGTGGAGATATATAAAAAATTTAACTCCCATTTCTGTCCCTATTTATTGGTTTTGTTTAACACTCTGTTTGATACTGGTGAACTCCCCCCGTCCATGTCTGAGGCCACTATTATAGTACTGCCCAAGTCTGGGAGGGATCCCAAGGTTCCCGAGTCCTACCGCCCTATCTCAATGCTGTCCTCTGACGCTAAAATCCTTGCTAAGATACTTGCCATTCGTCTAAATACAGTCATCGGTTCTGTTATACTCCTAGATCAAACGGGCTTCATGCCAGGGAGATCCACTATGCAGAACCTGCGTAAATTGTTCTATCATCTGCAGAGGGGTGATCTGCTGGGTTCGGAGGCAGTGGTGGTGTCTCTCGACGCCGCCAAGGCCTTCGACCCGATTGAATGGTCCTACCTGTGGCGGGTGCTGCGCGGGTTTGGCTTTGGCCCTACATTCATCAGATGGGTTCAGCTGCTGTACTCCTCCCCAGTGGCCCATGTCTCTGTTAATGGGTATACTTCGGCCTCATTCTCTCTGGCCAGGGGCACGCGTCAGGGCTGCCCACAGTCCCCAGCCCTGTTTGCACTGGCTATAGAGCCATTAGCTTGTATGATAAGGGATAATCATGATATTCATGGACTTGTGGCCGGCTCCGTAGTAGATAAGGTGGCTCTATATGCCGACGGCATGTTACTGTTCCTGAGAGATTCAGATATCTCGCTCCAGTCTATGCTCCACACGGTTAATGAATTTGGGGAATACTCTGGTCTGCGTATAAACTGGGACAAATCCTCTATTTTCCCCATTTCTGGACATATTCCGGAGAGGACATGTGCGTCACATTCATTACAATGGACTCTGAAATTTAAATACTTGGGTGTTTGGGTCACGGGGCCAGCATCAGAATACGTCAGATGGAACATTGACCCTATCACAGCTTTTTTTAAACGTAAAATCCATACATGGAAAGCACTACCGTTGACGGTTTTGGGACGCATTAACCTCTTTAAGATGTCTATCCAGCCTAAATACCTATATGTTTTGCAACACTCCCCCATTTATATACCTAATAAAGTATTTGCCAGTATTGATAGTCTAATCTCTTCCTTTATCTGGGGTCATAGAATGGCGAGGATAGCCATAAAAACGCTTTGTAAATCCAAACTCGCTGGAGGGGTGGGCCTACCTAATCTTAGATTGTACTATCTAGCAGCCCAGCTAGTACATCTCTCCGGATGGGTCACGGGAGTGGGTGGCCCGACCCTACAGGGATACTTGACTGAACGGGTGGATCCCTTCTTCACTCCCCTCCTTTTCTTGCTTTCTGGCTTGTCTGCTTCGGGTCTTCCTCCTAGTCTACGACAGGCTCTTTTAGTCTGGAGGCAGGTGCACAACCTTTATGATTGGTCGGACTTGGAAACAGAATTACCCTTATGGTTCAACAGTTCATATATGGAACTTCAAAAGCTATCTACAGACAATATTTGGGTAAAGAATGGGGTGGTCTCCCTGGGACAATTATATGTGGATGGTTACCTTAAATCGTTCACACAACTACAGACTGATTTTGGGCTCCTGAGAACCGCTTTATTCAGATATTTCCAATTGAGGCATGCACTACAGTCCCAATTTAGAACTGCCCCCTCCATCTCCCCCTCACCGATTAAACTTATGCTACAACGTTTGCCCTCTGCGGGCAAAGTCTCTTTGCTATACGCATCATTAAACAATAGAGTCCTACCTGCATCCTTAGATCCACTTAAATTAAGCTGGGAGAGTGATGTGGGCCCTTTGTCAGATGAGCAATGGTTGCAGATTTTAAGCTCCACCAGGTCTACCACCCCTTGTGTCAGATATCAACAGGTGCACTTTTTTGTCCTGCATAGGGTTTACCGTACCCCTCAATTCCTCCAACGAGGTGGTTTGAGACCTGATGCTTTATGCCCCAAATGCTGGATGGCAGACACCGGGTTCTGGCATCTGCTGTGGGACTGTCCGAAAGTTTACAGCTTTTGGACTCAAATTTGGTCTGACGTACTAACTACTGACTCATCTCTTCCTCAACTTAACCCCAGGACCTGTCTTTTCGGTGTGGACCTAGAAGAAACCCACTCATTGCTCACATATCAATATGTCCTATGCCTGTCCACGCTTGCCAAAGTTGTCATTGCACGCTCCTGGTTTGCGGAGGCCTCTCCCAAAATATTGGAGTGGAGGGCCCTGGTGGCTTTAGTCATAAAACATGAAAAACATATGTTCTTATCCCGTAACTCTATGTCCAAGTTTCATTGTAAATGGGACAGGTGGATTCTGGTACGCCCGGGTGCAGATATGGTGGAGCCCGTTGACATACAAGGTGTGTAGTTTCCCTTATTATTATAATTATTTTTTGTTGTTGTTGGCCGAGGCCGAGGCCGACACCCTCTGACACCTTCCTACTCCTTATGGTGATGTTACCTCTTTCTTATATACGCACTCCTACATTCGCATATGTGACTTCTCTCTCGTTTATGTATAATATTGACTTACTGGTGTTATTGTTGTAATGATCATACCCAGCACTCTGAGAGCTTTTCCCTTCTTTCAATAGACTTGTATATTGTAATGTGAACTACTGTAACAACTAGTGACCGGTACACTGTACTGTTATTTATGTTAAATGTTTTTTGTTTTTTTTGTTTTTTCTTTTATTGTTCTCTTTACTTATGTACTTAAATGCAAACTCAATAAAAAATACATGATTCAAAAAAAAAAAGAATTATGAAAATGCAGAGAGGGTATGGCTAGTGTGTACCGCATTTCCTGTGAGACCACTCCCCTTTCCTTTTTGGTCCACCAAATTCTGTATTAGCTAACCAAATGCTTGAGGAGGCACAGTAAGTTAGTCTGTAAGTTTAATGCCAGCAGGGGAGTGCTGTGGACATTGAAGGGGTTGGGGAAGTAGGGAGGGTGCTATAACGTGGACACTGCAGGTGCCATGGGGAGTGCTGTCATGTGGGCCCCTTAATCCCACTGTTTCAGTGTAGGTGTCCCAGTCATCAATTAAACTAACATAAGCTGCTATTGTACCAATGTAGAGTGACCATATTATCCCTTTTACCTGGGACGCTCATGGATTACACAGGTTCTGTGGCTGATTAAGGGGTGTATTCAATACCTGTCAGGTTCTTTCTGACGGAAAAGGACCCGACAGGTGAGTAATCAGTGGGGCGGCCAAATCCGACAGTCGGATTTGGCCGTTCCCGACAAATGTCAGTGAGCTGTTGAGCGCCGGTCCGTGCTGCTGCGGCTGGTGCTGCCACTGGCAATATTCACCCGTCCCCGCTTCCCGGCTACTCCGGCTTCCTAACACGCTGCTCCTCCGGCCACCTGTGCCTCTGCTCCTCCAGCCACTTGTCCCGCTGCTCCTCCGGCCGGCTGCCTCGCTGCTCCTCTGGCCACCTCTGCTCCTCTGGCCGCCTCTGCCACTGCTCCTCCGGCCGCCTGTCCTGCAGCTCCTCCGACCGCCTCTGCTCCTCTGGCCGCCTCACAGATCTCATCTCCCCAGTTCCGACAATGTCAATCCGACTTTAAAAAGGTCGGTTTGACATTGTCGGAACAAGGGCCAAAACCTGTCCAATTTGTACACGGAACACATGGATCCGTGGCTAATCTGACAATCCACGTGTTTTCCGACAAGACGGGAATTGCAGACTTGTCGGAAAAAAACAGCTAGTATTGAATAGGTCGGAACCCCTTTCGACCTAAACCTGTCGAGACGGCAGCTTTTGACACTTATTGCATACACCCCTAAAACCAGCTGAAATGTAGGCTTGAAGTCAGCCAGCCACAGAACCTGTGTAATCCATCAGCGTCCCAGGTAAAAGGGATAACATGGTCACTCTAATCCAATGTATCCTGATCGCTTTTTAGCTGCACTGTCCCTGCTTTATTTTAACAACTGACTGTATAAATCATGTGCTTTAGCCAAGGTTTTACAGACTACGGAGTGAAGCCAGCCATCCGCCATTGTTTAGAAACTATACCAGGAGGAGATTGTCACTGGCTGGGAGACAAGACTCAAGGCAAGACAGGCTGGTAAGGGTCTTGGCCTTGTTTATTGTATCTACCACATGCCCCCAGCATAATGAAAGCAAAAGGTGGGGTTTATTGGGACACGATATTGTTCTGGATCTGCCCCTGCCAGAAATCCAAGTGTCAGCAAGAGAGTCAGCAAAAAAAATCAGTTAACCAAAGAAGTTAATCCGTGAAACTGCATAACTGTTTTAAGTACACAGCATGTACACAGGAGCTGCATCAAAGATGGGTGTTATTAAGCTGAAAGGCTCAGAAAATTACACCACAATGAAAATTGCAATGGAAATGCCACTTAAGCATGAGACGCTGTAGAGAGTTACAGGTAACCAGGTCCAAACCCAGATGATGTAGATAAATCCATGGTAACAATAGGCTATATACTTTCAACAGAAAGTTAATTCTATTCTACATGGTTTAATGTCAGCTAAAGACGTGTGCATGTGAGGATAAGGGTCTGATGAGAAGAATAACTCTGAGGAGAATATTGTATAATGCCAAGTTGAGTGAATGCACAAGTACAGTATGAGTGACTACATCGATAATATGATGTCCATATCCCAGTAGTAAATGCCTGTAAGAGTCCAAGTGGATGACAAGGAGATCACCATGTCATTGCTACAGAACTTTACACCGGAATTTGATTTCCTGGTATTAGCGTTAGCTGGGCAGTAGAGAGCCTAGCGGGGCCCAGGTACTTTTCAGGGAGCAGGGCCAGGGGCGGAATGGGATGGAAAACTAGCCCGGGAAATTTATGGAAGCAGCCCTAATGGGGGCGGGGTCTGTTCAGGGGGTGTGGTCTGTCAGGGGGGGAGGCGGGATCACTCCTAATAGGTCCTGATTCTAATTTGGATGCAGTTGCGGCCTTTCGTGCATCTCTTGCTGCTGTCACTTCCCTGTTGTACATGTGCAAGGAGTGAGACACCCACTGTGTACAGAAACTGCAATCATGCTTTGTGTATCTTTAGACGCCACGATCGGTAAAACCATTGAAACTTTTACCAGCCCTATGCTAGGTATCGATAATCCATCTGAGTAGGGAATCCAACGTCATCAGTTCAGTGCCTCTGTATGCAACCATTTTCAGCAACACACCAGCACTGTGATACATCTGCGTATAGCTAGCCAACCCTCTGTATCTGCCTAGGAATTCCCACACATTTCTAGTACAACTCTGTCTGTACAAACACCATTAGGACGCAGGCAAGGTGAAACTGAGAGGCATGTGCAGATGAAAAACATACAAAATAAATAAAAAATAAAGCACATTGGCCACCATAGGAGGAAAAAAAATAAAACAAATTGCCCCATCACATTATTACACAGAGCAATGCCTCTATGTCTAATAGTTATACTAGGCATGTCTCTCTGTACACTAGTGTCTATTACAGCAGTCTATGGCCCATCACATTATTACACACAGCAATGCCTCTATGTCTAATAGTTATACTAGGCATGTCTCTCTGTACACTAGTGTCTATTACAGCAGTCTATGCCCCATCACATTATTATTACACTATGTCTAATAGTTATACTAGGCATGTCTCTCTGTGCACTATTGTCTATTACAGCAGTCTATGGCCCATCACATTATTACACACAGCAATGCCTCTATGTCTAATAGTTATACTAGGCATGTCTCTCTGTACACTAGTGTCTATTACAGCAGTCTATGGCCCATCACATTATTACACTATGTCTAATAGTTATACTAGGCATGCCTCTCTGTACACTATTGTCTATTACAGCAGTCTATGGCCCATCACATTATTACACACAGCAATGCCTCTATGTCTAATAGTTATACTAGGCATGCCTCTCTGTACGCTATTGTCTATTACAGCAGTCTATGGCCCATCACATTATTACACACAGCAATGCCTCTATGTCTAATAGTTATTAGAGATGAGCGCCTGAAATTTTTCGGGTTTTGTGTTTTGGTTTTGGGTTCGGTTCCGCGGCCGTGTTTTGGGTTCGAACGCGTTTTGGCAAAACCTCACCGAATTTTTTTTGTCGGATTCGGGTGTGTTTTGGATTCGGGTGTTTTTTTCCAAAAACACTAAAAAAGAGCTTAAATCATAGAATTTGGGGGTCATTTTGATCCCAAAGTATTATTAACCTCAAAAACCATAATTTACACTCATTTTCAGTCTATTCTGAATACCTCACACCTCACAATATTATTTTTAGTCCTAAAATTTGCACCGAGGTCGCTGTGTGAGTAAGATAAGCGACCCTAGTGGCCGACACAAACACCGGGCCCATCTAGGAGTGGCACTGCAGTGTCACGCAGGATGTCCCTTCCAAAAAACCCTCCCCAAACAGCACATGACGCAAAGAAAAAAAGAGGCGCAATGAGGTAGCTGTGTGAGTAAGATTAGCGACCCTAGTGGCCGACACAAACACCGGGCCCATCTAGGAGTGGCACTGCAGTGTCACGCAGGATGGCCCTTCCAAAAAACCCTCCCCAAACAGCACATGACGCAAAGAAAAAAAGAGGCGCAATGAGGTAGCTGTGTGAGTAAGATTAGCGACCCTAGTGGCCGACACAAACACCGGGCCCATCTAGGAGTGGCACTGCAGTGTCACGCAGGATGGCCCTTCCAAAAGACCCTCCCCAAACAGCACATGACGCAAAGAAAAAAAGAGGCGCAATGAGGTAGCTGACTGTGTGAGTAAGATTAGCGACCCTAGTGGCCGACACAAACACCGGGCCCATCTAGGAGTGGCACTGCAGTGTCACGCAGGATGTCCCTTCCAAAAAACCCTCCCCAAACAGCACATGACGCAAAGAAAAAAAGAGGCGCAATGAGGTAGCTGTGTGAGTAAGATTAGCGACCCTAGTGGCCGACACAAACACCGGGCCCATCTAGGAGTGGCACTGCAGTGTCACGCAGGATGTCCCTTCCAAAAAACCCTCCCCAAACAGCACATGACGCAAAGAAAAAAAGAGGCGCAATGAGGTAGCTGTGTGAGTAAGATTAGCGACCCTAGTGGCCGACACAAACACCGGGCACATCTAGGAGTGGCACTGCAGTGTCACGCAGGATGTCCCTTCCAAAAAACCCTCCCCAAACAGCACATGACGCAAAGAAAAAAAGAGGCGCAATGAGGTAGCTGTGTGAGTAAGATTAGCGACCCTAGTGGCCGACACAAACACCGGGCCCATCTAGGAGTGGCACTGCAGTGTCACGCAGGATGTCCCTTCCAAAAAACCCTCCCCAAACAGCACATGACGCAAAGAAAAAAAGAGGCGCAATGAGGTAGCTGACTGTGTGAGTAAGATTAGCGACCCTAGTGGCCGACACAAACACCGGGCCCATCTAGGAGTGGCACTGCAGTGTCACGCAGGATGTCCCTTCCAAAAAACCCTCCCCAATCAGCACATGATGCAAAGAAAAAGAAAAGAAAAAAGAGGTGCAAGATGGAATTGTCCTTGGGCCCTCCCACCCACCCTTATGTTGTATAAACAAAACAGGACATGCACACTTTAACCAACCCATCATTTCAGTGACAGGGTCTGCCACACGACTGTGACTGATATGACGGGTTGGTTTGGACCCCCCCCAAAAAAGAAGCAATTAATCTCTCCTTGCACAAACTGGCTCTACAGAGGCAAGATATCCACCTCATCTTCACCCTCCGATATATCACCGTGTACATCCCCCTCCTCACAGATTATCAATTCGTCCCCACTGGAATCCACCATCTCAGCTCCCTGTGTACTTTGTGGAGGCAATTGCTGCTGGTCAATGTCTCCGCGGAGGAATTGATTATAATTCATTTTAATGAACATCATCTTCTCCACATTTTCTGGATGTAACCTCGTACGCCGATTGCTGACAAGGTGAGCGGCGGCACTAAACACTCTTTCGGAGTACACACTTGTGGGAGGGCAACTTAGGTAGAATAAAGCCAGTTTGTGCAAGGGCCTCCAAATTGCCTCTTTTTCCTGCCAGTATAAGTACGGACTGTGTGACGTGCCTACTTGGATGCGGTCACTCATATAATCCTCCACCATTCTATCAATGTTGAGAGAATCATATGCAGTGACAGTAGACGACATGTCCGTAATCGTTGTCAGGTCCTTCAGTCCGGACCAGATGTCAGCATCAGCAGTCGCTCCAGACTGCCCTGCATCACCGCCAGCGGGTGGGCTCGGAATTCTGAGCCTTTTCCTCGCACCCCCAGTTGCGGGAGAATGTGAAGGAGGAGATGTTGACAGGTCGCGTTCCGCTTGACTTGACAATTTTGTCACCAGCAGGTCTTTCAACCCCAGCAGACCTGTGTCTGCCGGAAAGAGAGATCCAAGGTAGGCTTTAAATCTAGGATCGAGCACGGTGGCCAAAATGTAGTGCTCTGATTTCAACAGATTGACCACCCGTGAATCCTTGTTAAGCGAATTAAGGGCTGCATCCACAAGTCCCACATGCCTAGCGGAATCGCTCCCTTTTAGCTCCTTCTTCAATGCCTCCAGCTTCTTCTGCAAAAGCCTGATGAGGGGAATGACCTGACTCAGGCTGGCAGTGTCTGAACTGACTTCACGTGTGGCAAGTTCAAAGGGCATCAGAACCTTGCACAACGTTGAAATCATTCTCCACTGCACTTGAGACAGGTGCATTCCATCTCCTATATCGTGCTCAATTGTATAGGCTTGAATGGCCTTTTGCTGCTCCTCCAACCTCTGAAGCATATAGAGGGTTGAATTCCACCTCGTTACCACTTCTTGCTTCAGATGATGGCAGGGCAGGTTCAGTAGTTTTTGGTGGTGCTCCAGTCTTCTGTACGTGGTGCCTGTACGCCGAAAGTGTCCCGCAATTTTTCTGGCCACCGACAGCATCTCTTGCACGCCCCTGTCGTTTTTTAAAAAATTCTGCACCACCAAATTCAAGGTATGTGCAAAACATGGGACGTGCTGGAATTTGCCCATATTTAATGCACACACAATATTGCTGGCGTTGTCCGATGCCACAAATCCACAGGAGAGTCCAATTGGGGTAAGCCATTCCGCGATGATCTTCCTCAGTTGCCGTAAGAGGTTTTCAGCTGTGTGCGTATTCTGGAAAGCGGTGATACAAAGCGTAGCCTGCCTAGGAAAGAGTTGGCGTTTGCGAGATGCTGCTACTGGTGCCGCCGCTGCTGTTCTTGCGGCGGGAGTCCATACATCTACCCAGTGGGCTGTCACAGTCATATAGTCCTGACCCTGCCCTGCTCCACTTGTCCACATGTCCGTGGTTAAGTGGACATTGGGTACAACTGCATTTTTTAGGAGACTGGTGAGTCTTTTTCTGACGTCCGTGTACATTCTCGGTATCGCCTGCCTAGAGAAGTGGAACCTAGATGGTATTTGGTAACGGGGGCACACTGCCTCAATAAATTGTCTAGTTCCCTGTGAACTAACGGCGGATACCGGACGCACGTCTAACACCAACATAGTTGTCAAGGACTCAGTTATCCGCTTTGCAGTAGGATGACTGCTGTGATATTTCATCTTCCTCGCAAAGGACTGTTGAACAGTCAATTGCTTACTGGAAGTAGTACAAGTGGGCTTACGACTTCCCCTCTGGGATGACCATCGACTCCCAGCGGCAACAACAGCAGCGCCAGCAGCAGTAGGCGTTACACGCAAGGATGCATCGGAGGAATCCCAGGCAGGAGAGGACTCGTCAGACTTGCCAGTGACATGGCCTGCAGGACTATTGGCATTCCTGGGGAAGGAGGAAATTGACACTGAGGGAGTTGGTGGGGTGGTTTGCGTGAGCTTGGTTACAAGAGGAAGGGATTTACTGGTCAGTGGACTGCTTCCGCTGTCACCCAAAGTTTTTGAACTTGTCACTGACTTATTATGAATGCGCTGCAGGTGACGTATAAGGGAGGATGTTCCGAGGTGGTTAACGTCCTTACCCCTACTTATTACAGCTTGACAAAGGGAACACACGGCTTGACACCTGTTGTCCGCATTTCTGGTGAAATACCTCCACACCGAAGAGCTGATTTTTTTGGTATTTTCACCTGGCATGTCAACGGCCATATTCCTCCCACGGACAACAGGTGTCTCCCCGGGTGCCTGACTTAAACAAACCACCTCACCATCAGAATCCTCCTGGTCAATTTCCTCCCCAGCGCCAGCAACACCCATATCCTCCTCATCCTGGTGTACTTCAACACTGACATCTTCAATCTGACTATCAGGAACTGGACTGCGGGTGCTCCTTCCAGCACTTGCAGGGGGCGTGCAAATGGTGGAAGGCGCATGCTCTTCACGTCCAGTGTTGGGAAGGTCAGGCATCGCAACCGACACAATTGGACTCTCCTTGTGGATTTGGGATTTCAAAGAACGCACAGTTCTTTGCGGTGCTTTTGCCAGCTTGAGTCTTTTCAGTTTTCTAGCGAGAGGCTGAGTGCTTCCATCCTCATGTGAAGCTGAACCACTAGCCATGAACATAGGCCAGGGCCTCAGCCGTTCCTTGCCACTCTGTGTGGTAAATGGCATATTGGCAAGTTTACGCTTCTCCTCCGACAATTTTATTTTAGGTTTTGGAGTCCTTTTTTTACTGATATTTGGTGTTTTGGTTTTGACATGCTCTGTACTATGCCATTGGGCATCGGCCTTGGCAGACGACGTTGCTGGCATTTCATCGTCTCGGCCATGACTAGTGGCAGCAGCTTCAGCACGAGGTGGAAGTGGATCTTGATCTTTCCCTAATTTTGGAACCTCAACATTTTTGTTCTCCATATTTTAATAGGCACAACTAAAAGGCACCTCAGGTAAACAATGGAGATGGATGGATTGGATACTAGTATACAATTATGGACGGGCTGCCGAGTGCCGACACAGAGGTAGCCACAGCCGTTAACTACCGCACTGTACTGTGTCTGCTGCTAATATATAGACTGGTTGATAAAGAGATAGTATACTCGTAACTAGTATGTATGTATAAAGAAAGAAAAAAAAACCACGGTTAGGTGGTATATACAATTATGGACGGGCTGCCGAGTGCCGACACAGAGGTAGCCACAGCCGTGAACTACCGCACTGTACTGTGTCTGCTGCTAATATATAGACTGGTTGATAAAGAGATAGTATACTCGTAACTAGTATGTATGTATAAAGAAAGAAAAAAAAACCACGGTTAGGTGGTATATACAATTATGGACGGGCTGCCGAGTGCCGACACAGAGGTAGCCACAGCCGTGAACTACCGCACTGTACTGTGTCTGCTGCTAATATATAGACTGGTTGATAAAGAGATAGTATACTCGTAACTAGTATGTATGTATAAAGAAAGAAAAAAAAACCACGGTTAGGTGGTATATACAATTATGGACGGGCTGCCGAGTGCCGACACAGAGGTAGCCACAGCCGTGAACTACCGCACTGTACTGTGTCTGCTGCTAATATATAGACTGGTTGATAAAGAGATAGTATACTCGTAACTAGTATGTATGTATAAAGAAAGAAAAAAAAACCACGGTTAGGTGGTATATACAATTATGGACGGGCTGCCGAGTGCCGACACAGAGGTAGCCACAGCCGTGAACTACCGCACTGTACTGTGTCTGCTGCTAATATATAGACTGGTTGATAAAGAGATAGTATACTCGTAACTAGTATGTATGTATAAAGAAAGAAAAAAAAACCACGGTTAGGTTGTATATACAATTATGGACGGGCTGCCGAGTGCCGACACAGAGGTAGCCACAGCCGTGAACTACCGCACTGTACTGTGTCTGCTGCTAATATATAGACTGGTTGATAAAGAGATAGTATACTCGTAACTAGTATGTATGTATAAAGAAAGAAAAAAAAACCACGGTTAGGTGGTATATACAATTATGGACGGGCTGCCGAGTGCCGACACAGAGGTAGCCACAGCCGTGAACTACCGCACTGTACTGTGTCTGCTGCTAATATATAGACTGGTTGATAAAGAGATAGTATACTCGTAACTAGTATGTATGTATAAAGAAAGAAAAAAAAACCACGGTTAGGTGGTATATACAATTATGGACGGGCTGCCGAGTGCCGACACAGAGGTAGCCACAGCCGTGAACTACCGCACTGTACTGTGTCTGCTGCTAATATAGACTGGTTGATAAAGAGATAGTATACTACTAATATTATATACTGGTGGTCAGGTCACTGGTCACTAGTCACACTGGCAGTGGCACTCCTGCAGCAAAAGTGTGCACTGTTTAATTTTAATATAATATTATGTACTCCTGGCTCCTGCTATAACCTATAACTGGCACTGCAGTAGTGCTCCCCAGTCTCCCCCACAATTATAAGCTGTGTGAGCTGAGCAGTCAGACAGATATATAATATATATAGATGATGCAGCACACTGGCCTGAGCCTGAGCAGTGCACACAGATATGGTATGTATGTGACTGAGTCACTGTGTGCTGTGTATCGCTTTTTTCAGGCAGAGAACGGATTATAAATAAAAGTGGTGGTCACTGGTCACTATCAGCAAAACTCTGCACTGTACACTACTGAGTACTCCTAATGCTCCCCAAAATTAGTAAATCAAGTGTCTAAACGGAGAGGACGCCAGCCACGTCCTCTCCCTATCAATCTCAATGCACGTGTGAAAATGGCGGCGACGCGCGGCTCCTTATATAGAATCCGAGTCTCGCGATAGAATCCGAGCCTCGCGAGAATCCGACAGCGTCATGATGACGTTCGGGCGCGCTCGGGTTAACCGAGCAAGGCGGGAAGATCCGAGTCGCTCGGACCCGTGAAAAAAACCATGAAGTTCTGGCGGGTTCGGATTCAGAGAAACCGAACCCGCTCATCTCTAATAGTTATACTAGGCATGTCTCTCTGTACACTAGTGTCTATTACAGCAGTCTATGGCCCATCCAGGGCCGAAACTAGGATTTTTGTCACCCGGGGCAAGGTAGTCATTTGACACACACCCCCCCCGCAAAAAATAAATAAATATATTTTACAATAAATAAATAAAAATAATAAAAAAAAATAAAAATAAAAAAAATAAATGAATAAAAATATTATATATATATATATATATATATATATCTTTCAGAACTTTTTTACCTGAACAACTGCTTTTTCTAACATAAATTTCATATCCAGGAAAAAGTGTCCCCATTTTACACAGTACAACAGGCAAGTGTCCCCATTCCCCATTTTACACATTGCGGCAGGAAAAAGTGTCCCCATTTTACACATTGCGGCAGGCACAGGTCCCCATTTTACACAGTACGCTGGCAAGTGTCCCCATTTTACACATTGCGGCAGGCACAGGTACCCATTTTACACATTGCGGCAGGCACAGGTCCCCATTTTACACAGTACGCTGGCAAGTGTCCCCATTTTACACATTGCGGCAGGCACAGGTCCCCATTTTACACAGTACTCTGGCAAGTGTCCCCATTTTACACATTGCGGCAGGCACAGGTCCCCATTTTACACATTGCGGCAGGCACAGGTCCCCATTTTACACAGTACGCTGGCAAGTGTCCCCATTTTACACATAGCGGCAGGCACAGGTCCCCATTTTACACATTGCGGCAGGCACAGGTCCCCATTTTACACAGTACGCTGGCAAGTGTCCCCATTTTACACATTGCGGCAGGCACAGGTCCCCATTTTACACAGTACGCTGGCAAGTGTCCCCATTTTACACATTGCGGCAGGCACAGGTCCCCATTTTACACAGTACGCTGGCAAGTGTCCCCATTTTACACATAGCGGCAGGCACAGGTCCCCATTTTACACAGTACGCTGGCAAGTGTCCCCATTTTACACATTGCGGCAGGCACAGGTCCCCATTTTACACATTGCGGCAGGCACAGGTCCCCATTTTACACAGTACGCTGGCAAGTGTCCCCATTTTACACATAGCGGCAGGCACAGGTCCCCATTTTACACATAGCAGCAGGCACAGGTCCCCATTTTACACATAGCGGCAGGCACAGGTCCCCATTTTACACATTGCGGCAGGTGGTGGAGGGAGAGAGAAAGAGAGGAAGGGAGAGGGGCTGACTTACATTTGAAGCGGTTCTCGCCGCTCTTCAGCCGCCTCTCCCTCCTCGTCTGTGCGGCTCCGGGCTCCCCCTTCTCCCTCCTCCGGCGGGGTTTCGTGGAATGACGCGTTTGCGCCGTGACGTCACGACGCAATCGCGTCATTCCGCGAAACCCCGCCCCCCGAGCTGGGCACTCGGGAGAAGGGGGTTTAAAAGTAAGTGCCGCGGCGGGTGTTAGGGGGTCTCGGCGCCCCCTCCAATCTGGCGCCCAGGTCGCCTGCCCTCCTAGCCCCCCCCTAGTTTCGGCCCTGGCCCATCACATTATTACACACAGCAATGCCTCTATGTCTAATAGTTATACTAAACATGTCTCTCTGTACACTAGTGTCTATTACAGCAGTCTATGCCCCATCACATTATTATTACACTATGTCTAATAGTTATACTAGGCATGCCTCTCTGTACGCTATTGTCTATTACAGCAGTCTATGGCCCATCACATTATTACACACAGCAATGCCTCTATGTCTAATAGTTATACTAGGCATGCCTCTCTGTACGCTATTGTCTATTACAGCAGTCTATGGCCCATCACATTATTACACTATGTCTAATAGTTATACTAGGCATGCCTCCCTGTACGCTATTGTCTATTACAGCAGTCTATGGCCCATCACATTATTACACACAGCAATGCCTCTATGTCTAATAGTTATACTAGGCATGTCTCTCTGTACACTAGTGTCTATTACAGCAGTCTATGGCCCATCACATTATTACACACAGCAATGCCTCTATGTCTAATAGTTATACTAGGCATGTCTCTCTGTACACTAGTGTCTATTACAGCAGTCTATGCCCCATCACATTATTACACTATGTCTAATAGTTATACTAGGCATGCCTCTCTGTACGCTATTGTCTATTACAGCAGTCTATGGCCCATCACATTATTACACACAGCAATGCCTCTATGTCTAATAGTTATACTAGGCATGCCACTCTGTACACTATTGTCTATTACAGCAGTCTATGGCCCAGCACATTATTACACACAGCAATGCCTCTATGTCTAATAGTTATACTAGGCATGCCTCTCTGTACGCTATTGTCTATTACAGCAGTCTATGGCCCATCACATTATTACACACAGCAATGCCTCTATGTCTAATAGTTATACTAGGCATGTCTCTCTGTACACTAGTGTCTATTACAGCAGCCTATGCCCCATCACATTATTACACTATGTCTAATAGTTATACTAGGCATGCCTCTCTGTACGCTATTGTCTATTACAGCAGTCTATGGCCCATCACATTATTACACACAGCAATGCCTCTATGTCTAATAGTTATACTAGGCATGTCTCTCTGTACACTAGTGTCTATTACAGCAGTCTATGGCCCATCACATTATTACACACAGCAATGCCTCTATGTCTAATAGTTATACTAAACATGTCTCTCTGTACACTAGTGTCTATTACAGCAGTCTATGCCCCATCACATTATTATTACACTATGTCTAATAGTTATACTAGGCATGCCTCTCTGTACGCTATTGTCTATTACAGCAGTCTATGGCCCATCACATTATTACACACAGCAATGCCTCTATGTCTAATAGTTATACTAGGCATGCCTCTCTGTACACTATTGTCTATTACAGCAGTCTATGGCCCATCACATTATTACACACAGCAATGCCTCTATGTCTAATAGTTATACTAGGCATGCCTCTCTGTACGCTATTGTCTATTACAGCAGTCTATGGCCCATCACATTATTACACACAGCAATGCCTCTATGTCTAATAGTTATACTAGGCATGTCTCTCTGTACACTAGTGTCTATTACAGCAGTCTATGGCCCATCACATTATTACACACAGCAATGCCTCTATGTCTAATAGTTATACTAAACATGTCTCTCTGTACACTAGTGTCTATTACAGCAGTCTATGCCCCATCACATTATTATTACACTATGTCTAATAGTTATACTAGGCATGCCTCTCTGTACCCTATTGTCTATTACAGCAGTCTATGGCCCATCACATTATTACACACAGCAATGCCTCTATGTCTAATAGTTATACTAGGCATGCCTCTCTGTACGCTATTGTCTATTACAGCAGTCTATGGCCCATCACATTATTACACACAGCAATGCCTCTATGTCTAATAGTTATACTAGGCATGCCTCTCTGTACGCTATTGTCTATTACAGCAGTCTATGGCCCATCACATTATTACACACAGCAATGCCTCTATGTCTAATAGTTATACTAGGCATGCCTCTCTGTACGCTATTGTCTATTACAGCAGTCTATGGCCCATCACATTATTACACTATGTCTAATAGTTATACTAGGCATGCCTCTCTGTACACTATTGTCTATTACAGCAGTCTATGGCCCATCACATTATTACACACAGCAATGCCTCTATGTCTAATAGTTATACTAAACATGTCTCTCTGTACACTAGTGTCTATTACAGCAGTCTATGCCCCATCACATTATTATTACACTATGTCTAATAGTTATACTAGGCATGCCTCTCTGTACGCTATTGTCTATTACAGCAGTCTATGGCCCATCACATTATTACACACAGCAATACCTCTATGTCTAATAGTTATACTAGGCATGCCTCTCTGTACGCTATTGTCTATTACAGCAGTCTATGGCCCATCACATTATTACACACAGCAATGCCTCTATGTCTAATAGTTATACTAGGCATGCCTCTCTGTACGCTATTGTCTATTACAGCAGTCTATGGCCCATCACATTATTACACACAGCAATGCCTCTATGTCTAATAGTTATACTAGGCATGCCTCTCTGTACGCTATTGTCTATTACAGCAGTCTATGGCCCATCACATTATTACACTATGTCTAATAGTTATACTAGGCATGCCTCTCTGTACACTATTGTCTATTACAGCAGTCTATGGCCCATCACATTATTACACACAGCAATGCCTCTATGTCTAATAGTTATACTAGGCATGCCTCTCTGTACGCTATTGTCTATTACAGCAGTCTATGGCCCATCACATTATTACACACAGCAATGCCTCTATGTCTAATAGTTATACTAGGCATGCCTCTCTGTACGCTATTGTCTATTACAGCAGTCTATGGCCCATCACATTATTACACACAGCAATGCCTCTATGTCTAATAGTTATACTAGGCATGCCTCTCTGTACGCTATTGTCTATTACAGCAGTCTATGGCCCATCACATTATTACACACAGCAATGCCTCTATGTCTAATAGTTATACTAGGCATGCCTCTCTGTACGCTATTGTCTATTACAGCAGTCTATGGCCCATCACATTATTACACTATGTCTAATAGTTATACTAGGCATGCCTCTCTGTACACTATTGTCTATTACAGCAGTCTATGGCCCATCACATTATTACACACAGCAATGCCTCTATGTCTAATAGTTATACTAGGCATGCCTCTCTGTACGCTATTGTCTATTACAGCAGTCTATGGCCCATCACATTATTACACACAGCAATGCCTCTATGTCTAATAGTTATACTAGGCATGTCTCTCTGTACACTAGTGTCTATTACAGCAGTCTATGCCCCATCACATTATTACACTATGTCTAATAGTTATACTAGGCATGCCTCTCTGTACGCTATTGTCTATTACAGCAGTCTATGGCCCATCACATTTTCTCTGACGTCCTAAGTGGATGCTGGGGACTCCGTCAGGACCATGGGGATTAGCGGCTCCGCAGGAGACAGGGCACAAAACTAAAGCTTTAGGATCAGGTGGTGTGCACTGGCTCCTCCCCCCATGACCCTCCTCCAAGCCTCAGTTAGGTTTTTGTGCCCGTCCGAGCAGGGTGCAATCTAGGTGGCTCTCTTAAGGAGCTGCTTAGAAAAAGTTTTTAGGTTTCTTATTTTCAGTGAGTCCTGCTGGCAACAGGCTCACTGCATCGAGGGACTTAGGGGAGAGAAGTTCAACTCACCTGCGTGCAGGATGGATTGGCTTCTTAGGCTACTGGACACCATTAGCTCCAGAGGGAGTCGGAACACAGGTCTCACCCTGGGGTTCGTCCCGGAGCCACGCCGCCGACCCCCCTTGCAGATGCTGAAGATTGAAGGTCCAGAAACCGGCGGCAGAAGGCTTTTCAGTCTTCATGAAGGTAGCGCACAGCACTGCAGATGTGCGCCATTGTTGTCACACACTTCACACCAACGGTCACGGAGGGTGCAGGGCGTTGCTGGGGGCGCCCTGGGCAGCAATGTATAATACCTTATTCTGGCTAAAAATACATCACATATAGCCCCTGGAGGCTATATGGATGTATTTAACCCCTGCCAGGTCTCAGAAAAACGGGAGAAGAAGCCAGCCGAAAAGGGGGCGGGGCCTATTCTCCTCAGCACACAGCGCCATTTTCCCTCACAGAAATGCTGGTGGGAAGGCTCCCAGGCTCTCCCCTGCACTGCACTACAGAAACAGGGTTAAAACAGAGAGGGGGGGCACTTAATTGGCGATATGTATATATATATTAAAATGCTATAAGGGAAAAACACTTATATAAAGGTTGTCCCTGTATAATATAGCGTTTTTGGTGTGTGCTGGCAAACTCTCCCTCTGTCTCCCCAAAGGGCTAGTGGGGTCCTGTCCTCTATCAGAGCATTCCCTGTGTGTGTGCTGTGTGTCGGTACTTGTGTGTCGACATGTATGAGGACGATGTTGGTGAGGAGGCGGAGTAATTGCCGGTAATGGTGATGTCACTCTCTAGGGAGTCGACACCGGAATGGATGGCTTCTTTAAGGAATTACGTGATAATGTCAACACGCTGCAAGGTCGGTTGACGACATGAGACGGCCGGCAAACCAATTAGTACCTGTCCAGGCGTCTAAAACACCGTCAGGGGCGTTAAAACGTCCTTTTACCTCAGTCGGTCGACACAGACACGGACACTGACTCCAGTGTCGACGGTGAAGAAACAAACGTATTTTCCTTTAGGGCCACACGTTACTTGTTAAGGGCAATGAAGGAGATGTTACATATTTCTGATACTACAAGTACCACAAAAAAGGGTATTATGTGGAGTGTGAAAAAACTACATGTGGTTTTTCCTGAATCAGATAAATTAAATGAAGTGTGTGATGATGCGTGGGTTTCCCCCGATAGAAAATTATTGGCGGTATACCCTTTCCCGCCAGAAGTTATGGCGCGTTGGGAAACACACCTTAGGGTGGATAAGGCGCTCACACGCTTATAAAAACAAGTGGCGTTACCGTCTCCAGATACGGACGCCCTCAAGGAGCCAACTGATAGGAGGTTGGAAAATATCCTAAAAAGTATATACACACATACTGGTGTTATACTGCGACCAGCGATCGCCTCAGCCTGGATGGGCAGCGCTGGGGTGGCTTGGTCGGATTCCCTGACTGGAAATATTGATACCCTTGACAGGGACAGTATTTTATTGACTATAGAGCATTTAAAAGATGCATTTCTATATATGTGAAACTCTGGCATCAAGAGTAAGTGCGATGTCCATATCTGCCAGACGATGTTTATGGACACGACAGTGGTCAGGTGATGCAGATTCCAAACGGCACATGGAAGTATTGCCGTATAAAGGGGAGGAGTTATTTGGGGTCGGTCCATCGGACCTGGTGGCCACGGCAACAGCTAGAAAATCCACCTTTTTTACCCCAAGTCACATCTCAGCAGAAAAAGACATAGTCTTTTCAGCCTCAGTCCTTTCGTCCCCATAATATCTGCCCAGGGATAGAGGTAAGGGAAGAAGACTGCAGCAGGCAGCCCATTCCCAGGAACAGAAGCCTTCCACCGCTTCTGCCAAGTCCTCAGCATGACGCTGGGGCCGTACAAACAGGTGCGGTGGGGGGTCGTCTCAAGAGTTTCAGCACGCAGTGGGCTCACTCGCAAGTGGACCCCTGGATCCTACAAGTAGTATCCCAGGGGTACAGATTGGAAATTCGAGACGTCTCCCCCTCGCAGGTTCCTGAAGTTTGCTTTACCAACGTCTACCTCCGACAGGGAGGCAGTATTGGAAACAATTCACAAGCTGTATTCCCAGCAGGTGATAATCAAAGTACCCCTCCTGCAACAAGTAAAGGGGTATTATTCCACACTATATTGTGGTACTGAAGCCAGACGGCTAGGTGAGACCTATTCTAAATGGAGTCACTCAGAGCAGTGATAGCGAACCAGGAAGAAGGGGACTATATGGTGTCCCTGGACATCAAGGATGCTTACCTCCATGTCCAAATTTGCCCTTCTCACAAAGGGTACCTCAGGTTCGTGGTACAAAACTGTCACTATCAGTTTCAGACGCTGCCGTTTGGATTGTCCACGGCACCCCGGGTCTTTACCAAGGTAATGGCCGAAATGATGATTCTTCTTCAAAGAAAAGGCGTCTTAATTATCCCTTACTTGGACGATCTCCTGATAAGGGCAAGGTCCAGAGAACAGTTGGAGGTCTGAGTAGCACTATCTCAAGTAGTTCTACGACAGCACGGGTGGATTCTAAATATTCCAAAATCGCAGCTGTCTCCGACGACACGTCTGCTGTCCCTAGGGATGATTCTGGACACAGTCCAGAAAAAGGTGTTTCTCCCGGAGGAGAAAGCCAGGGAGTTATCCGAGCTAGTCAGGAACCTCCAAAAACCAGGAAAAGTGTCAGTGCATCATTGCACAAGGGTCCTGGGAAAAATGGTGGCTTCTTACGAAGCGATTCCATTCGGCAGATTTCACGCAAGAACTTTTCAGTGGGATCTGCTGGACAAATGGTCCGGATCGCATCTTCAGATGCATCAGCGGATAACCCTGTCTCCAAGGACAAGGGTGTCTCTTCTGTGGTGGCTGCAGAGTGCTCATCTACTAAAGGGCCACAGTTATGCATTCAGGACTGGGTCCTGGTGACCACGGATTCCAGCTTGAAAGGCTGGGGAGCTGTCACACAGGGAAAAAATTTCCAGGGAGTGTGATCAAGTCTGGGGACTTCTCTCCGCATAAATATACTGGAGCTAAGAGCAATTTACAATGCTCTAAGCTTAGCAAGACCTCTGCTTCAAGGTCAGCCGGTATTGATCCAGTGGGACAACATCACGGCAGTCGCCCACGTAAACAGACAGGGCGGCACAAGAAGCAGGAGGACAATGGCAGAAACTGCAAGGATTCTTCGCTGGGCGGAAAATCATGTGATAGCACTGTCAGCAGTTTTTCATTCCGGGAGTGGACAACTGGGAAGCAGACTTCCTCAGCACGACCTCCACCCGGGAGAGTGGGGACTTCATCGAGAAGTTTTTTCCACATGATTGTGCACCGTTGGGAAAGACCAAAGGTGGACATGATGGCGTCCCGCCTGAACAAAAAACTGGACAGGTATTGCGCCAGGTCAAGAGACCCTCAGGCAATAGCTGTGGACGTTCTGGTAACACCATGGGTGTACCAGTCGGTGTATGTGTTCCCTCCTCTGCTTCTCATACCAGAGGTACTGAGAATTATAAGACGTAGAGGAGTAAGAACTATACTCGTGGCTCCGGATGGGCCAAGAAGGACTTGGTACCCGGAACTTCAAGAGATGCTCACAGAGGACTCAGGGCCTCTGCCGATAAGAAGGGACTTGCTTCAGCAAGTACCATGTCTGTTCCAAGACTTACCGCGGCTGCGTTTGACGGCATGGCGGTTGAACGCCGGATCCTAAGGGAAAAAGGCATTCCGGAAGAGGTCATTCCTACCCTGGTCAAAGCCAGGAAGGAGGTGACCGCACAACATTATCACCACATGTGGCGAAAATATGTTGCGTGGTGTGAGGCCAGGAAGGCCCCACGAAGAAATTTCAACTCGGTGGATTCCTGCATTTCCTGCAAACAGGAGTGTCTATGGGCCTCAAATTGGGGTCCATTAAGGTTCAAATTTCGGCCCTGTCGATTTTCTTCCAGAAAGAATTGGCTTCAGTTCCTGAAGTCTAGAAATTTGACAAGGGAGTACTGCATATACAACCCCCTTTTGTGCCTCCAGTGGCACTGTGGGATCTCAAAGTAGTCCTGGGATTTCTTAAAATCACGTTGGTTTAAACCGCTCAAATCTGTGGATTTGAAATATCTCACATGGAAAGTGACCATGATGTTGGCCCTGGCCTCGGCCAGGCGAGTGTCAGAATTGGCGGCTTTGTCTCACAAAAGCCCATATCTGATTGTCCATTCGGACAGGGCGAGCTGCGGACTCGTCCCCAGTTTCTCCCTAAGGTGGTGTCAGCGTTTCATCTGAACCAGCTTATTGTGGTACCTGCGGCTACTAGAGACTTGGAGGACTCCAAGTTGCTAGATGTTGTCAGGGCCCTGAAAATATAGATTTCCAGGACGGCTGGAGTCAGGAAAACTGATTTGCTGTTATCCTGTATGCACCCAAAAAACTGGGTGCTCTTGCTTCTAAGCAGACGATTGCTAGTTGAATGTGTAGTACAATTCAGCTTGCACATTCTGTGGCAGGACTGCCACAGCCAAAATATATAAATGCCCATTCCACAAGGAAGGTGGGCTCATCTTGGGCGACTGCCCGAGGGGTCTCGGCTTTACAACTTTGCCGAGCTGCTACTTGGTCAGGGGCACACCCTGGCTGAGGAGGACCTGGAGTTCTCTCACTCGGTGCTGCAGAGTCATCCGCACTCTCCCGCCCGTTTGGGAGCTTTGGTATAATCCCCATGGTCCTGACGGAGTCCCCAGCATCCACTTAGGACGTCAGAGAAAATAAGATTTTACTTACCTATAAATCTATTTCTCGTAGTCCGTAGTGGATGCTGGGCGCCCATCCCAAGTGCGGATTGTCTGCAATACTTGTACATAGTTATTGTTACAAAAAAATCGGGTTGTTATTGTTGTGAGCCGTCTGTTCAGAGGCTCCTACGTTTGTCATACTGTTAACTGGGTTTAGATCACAAGTTATACGGTGTGATTGGTGTGGCTGGTATGAGTCTTACCCGGGATTCAATATCCTTCCTTATTGTGTACGCTCGTCCGGGCACAGTATCCTAACTGAGGCTTGGAGGAGGGTCATGGGGGGAGGAGCCAGTACACACCACCTGATCCTAAAGCTTTAGTTTTGTGCCCTGTCTCCTGCGGAGCCGCTAATCCCCATGGTCCTGACGAAGTCCCCAGCATCCACTACGGACTACGAGAAATAGATTTATCGGTAAGTAAAATCTTATTATTACACACAGCAATGCCTCTATGTCTAATAGTTATACTAGGCATGTCTCTCTGTACACTAGTGTCTATTACAGCAGTCTATGGCCCATCACATTATTACACACAGCAATGCCTCTATGTCTAATAGTTATACTAAACATGTCTCTCTGTACACTAGTGTCTATTACAGCAGTCTATGCCCCATCACATTATTATTACACTATGTCTAATAGTTATACTAGGCATGCCTCTCTGTACGCTATTGTCTATTACAGCAGTCTATGGCCCATCACATTATTACACACAGCAATGCCTCTATGTCTAATAGTTATACTAGGCATGCCTCTCTGTACACTATTGTCTATTACAGCAGTTTATGGCCCATCACATTATTACACACAGCAATGCCTCTATGTCTAATAGTTATACTAGGCATGCCTCTCTGTACGCTATTGTCTATTACAGCAGTCTATGGCCCATCACATTATTACACACAGCAATGCCTCTATGTCTAATAGTTATACTAGGCATGTCTCTCTGTACACTAGTGTCTATTACAGCAGTCTATGGCCCATCACATTATTACACACAGCAATGCCTCTATGTCTAATAGTTATACTAAACATGTCTCTCTGTACACTAGTGTCTATTACAGCAGTCTATGCCCCATCACATTATTATTACACTATGTCTAATAGTTATACTAGGCATGCCTCTCTGTACACTATTGTCTATTACAGCAGTCTATGGCCCATCACATTATTACACACAGCAATGCCTCTATGTCTAATAGTTATACTAGGCATGCCTCTCTGTACGCTATTGTCTATTACAGCAGTCTATGGCCCATCACATTATTACACTATGTCTAATAGTTATACTAGGCATGCCTCTCTGTACACTATTGTCTATTACAGCAGTCTATGGCCCATCACATTATTACACACAGCAATGCCTCTATGTCTAATAGTTATACTAGGCATGCCTCTCTGTACGCTATTGTCTATTACAGCAGTCTATGGCCCATCACATTATTACACTATGTCTAATAGTTATACTAGGCATGCCTCTCTGTACACTAGTGTCTATTACAGCAGTCTATGCCCCATCACATTATTACACTATGTCTAATAGTTATACTAGGCATGCCTCTCTGTACGCTATTGTCTATTACAGCAGTCTATGGCCCATCACATTATTACACACAGCAATGCCTCTATGTCTAATAGTTATACTAGGCATGTCTCTCTGTACACTAGTGTCTATTACAGCAGTCTATGGCCCATCACATTATTACACACAGCAATGCCTCTATGTCTAATAGTTATACTAAACATGTCTCTCTGTACACTAGTGTCTATTACAGCAGTCTATGCCCCATCACATTATTATTACACTATGTCTAATAGTTATACTAGGCATGCCTCTCTGTACGCTATTGTCTATTACAGCAGTCTATGGCCCATCACATTATTACACACAGCAATGCCTCTATGTCTAATAGTTATACTAGGCATGCCTCTCTGTACGCTATTGTCTATTACAGCAGTCTATGGCCCATCACATTATTACACTATGTCTAATAGTTATATACTAGGCATGCCTCTCTGTACACTATTGTCTATTACAGCAGTCTATGGCCCATCACATTATTACACACAGCAATGCCTCTATGTCTAATAGTTATACTAGGCATGCCTCTCTGTACACTAGTGTCTATTACAGCAGTCTATGCCCCATCACATTATTACACTATGTCTAATAGTTATACTAGGCATGCCTCTCTGTACGCTATTGTCTATTACAGCAGTCTATGGCCCATCACATTATTACACACAGCAATGCCTCTATGTCTAATAGTTATACTAGGCATGTCTCTCTGTACACTAGTGTCTATTACAGCAGTCTATGGCCCATCACATTATTACACACAGCAATGCCTCTATGTCTAAAAGTTATACTAGCCATGTCTCTCTGTACACTAGTGTCTATTACAGCAGTCTATGGCCCATCACATTATTACACACGACAATGTCTCTATGTCTAAAAGTTATACTAGGCATGTCTCTCTGTACACTAGTGTCTATTACAGCAGTCTATGCCCCATCACATTATTACACTATGTCTAATAGTTATACTAGGCATGCCCCTCTGTACACTAGTGTCTATTACAGCAGTCTATGGCCCATCACATTATTACACACAGCAATGCCTCTATGTCTAATAGTTATACTAGGCATGTCTCTCTGTACACTAGTGTCTATTACAGCAGTCTATGCCCCATCACATTATTATTACACTATGTCTAATAGTTATACTAGGCATGCCTCTCTGTACGCTATTGTCTATTACAGCAGTCTATGGCCCATCACATTATTACACACAGCAATGCCTCTATGTCTAATAGTTATACTAGGCATGCCTCTCTGTACACTACTGTCTATTACAGCAGTCTATGGCCCATCACATTATTACACACAGCAATGCCTCTATGTCTAATAGTTATACTAGGCATGCCTCTCTGTACGCTATTGTCTATTACAGCAGTCTATGGCCCATCACATTATTACACACAGCAATGCCTCTATGTCTAATAGTTATACTAGGCATGTCTCTCTGTACACAAGTGTCTATTACAGCAGTCTATGGCCCATCACATTATTACACACAGCAATGCCTCTATGTCTAATAGTTATACTAAACATGTCTCTCTGTACACTAGTGTCTATTACAGCAGTCTATGCCCCATCACATTATTATTACACTATGTCTAATAGTTATACTAGGCATGCCTCTCTGTACGCTATTGTCTATTACAGCAGTCTATGGCCCATCACATTATTACACACAGCAATGCCTCTATGTCTAATAGTTATACTAGGCATGCCTCTCTGTACGATATTGTCTATTACAGCAGTCTATGGCCCATCACATTATTACACTATGTCTAATAGTTATACTAGGCATGCCTCTCTGTACACTATTGTCTATTACAGCAGTCTATGGCCCATCACATTATTACACACAGCAATGCCTCTATGTCTAATAGTTATACTAGGCATGCCTCTCTGTACATTAGTGTCTATTACAGCAGTCTATGCCCCATCACATTATTACACTATGTCTAATAGTTATACTAGGCATGCCTCTCTGTACGCTATTGTCTATTACAGCAGTCTATGGCCCATCACATTATTACACACAGCAATGCCTCTATGTCTAATAGTTATACTAGGCATGTCTCTCTGTACACTAGTGTCTATTACAGCAGTCTATGGCCCATCACATTATTACACACAGCAATGCCTCTATGTCTAAAAGTTATACTAGCCATGTCTCTCTGTACACTAGTGTCTATTACAGCAGTCTATGGCCCATCACATTATTACACACGGCAATGTCTCTATGTCTAAAAGTTATACTAGGCATGTCTCTCTGTACACTAGTGTCTATTACAGCAGTCTATGCCCCATCACATTATTACACTATGTCTAATAGTTATACTAGGTATGCCCCTCTGTACACTAGTGTCTATTACAGCAGTCTATGGCCCATCACATTATTACACACAGCAATGCCTCTATGTCTAATAGTTATACTAGGCATGCCTCTCTGTACGCTAGTGTCTATTACAGCAGTCTATGCCCCATCACATTATTACACACAGCAATGCCTCTATGTCTAATAGTTATACTAGGCATGTCTCTCTGTACACTATTGTCTATTACAGCAGTCTATGCCCCATCACATTATTATTACACTATGTCTAAAAGTTATACTAGGCATGCCTCTCTGTACGCTATTGTCTATTACAGCAGTCTATGGCCCATCACATTATTACACACAGCAATGCCTCTATGTCTAATAGTTATACTAGGCATGCCTCTCTGTACGCTATTGTCTATTACAGCAGTCTATGCCCCATCACATTATTACACTATGTCTAATAGTTATACTAGGCATGCCTCTCTGTACACTATTGTCTATTACAGCAGTCTATGGCCCATCACATTATTACACACAGCAATGCCTCTATGTCTAATAGTTATACTAGGCATGCCTCTCTATACACTAGTGTCTATTACAGCAGTCTATGGCCCATCACATTATTACACACAGCAATGCCTCTATGTCTAATAGTTATACTAGGCATGCCTCTCTGTACACTAGTGTCTATTACAGCAGTCTATGGCCCATCACATTATTACACACAGCAATGCCTCTATGTCTAATAGTTATACAAAACATGTCTCTCTGTACACTAGTGTCTATTACAGCAGTCTATGCCCCATCACATTATTATTACACTATGTCTAATAGTTATACTAGGCATGCCTCTCTGTACGCTATTGTCTATTACAGCAGTCTATGGCCCATCACATTATTACACACAGCAATGCCTCTATGTCTAATAGTTATACTAGGCATGTCTCTCTGTACACTAGTGTCTATTACAGCAGTCTATGGCCCATCACATTATTACACACAGCAATGCCTCTATGTCTAAAAGTTATACTAGCCATGTCTCTCTGTACACTAGTGTCTATTACAGCAGTCTATGGCCCATCACATTATTACACACGACAATGTCTCTATGTCTAAAAGTTATACTAGGCATGTCTCTCTGTACACTAGTGTCTATTACAGCAGTCTATGCCCCATCACATTATTACACTATGTCTAATAGTTATACTAGGCATGCCCCTCTGTACACTAGTGTCTATTACAGCAGTCTATGGCCCATCACATTATTACACACAGCAATGCCTCTATGTCTAATAGTTATACTAGGCATGTCTCTCTGTACACTAGTGTCTATTACAGCAGTCTATGCCCCATCACATTATTATTACACTATGTCTAATAGTTATACTAGGCATGCCTCTCTGTACGCTATTGTCTATTACAGCAGTCTATGGCCCATCACATTATTACACACAGCAATGCCTCTATGTCTAATAGTTATACTAGGCATGCCTCTCTGTACACTATTGTCTATTACAGCAGTCTATGGCCCATCACATTATTACACACAGCAATGCCTCTATGTCTAATAGTTATACTAGGCATGCCTCTCTGTACGCTATTGTCTATTACAGCAGTCTATGGCCCATCACATTATTACACACAGCAATGCCTCTATGTCTAATAGTTATACTAGGCATGTCTCTCTGTACACTAGTGTCTATTACAGCAGTCTATGGCCCATCACATTATTACACACAGCAATGCCTCTATGTCTAATAGTTATACTAAACATGTCTCTCTGTACACTAGTGTCTATTACAGCAGTCTATGCCCCATCACATTATTATTACACTATGTCTAATAGTTATACTAGGCATGCCTCTCTGTACGCTATTGTCTATTACAGCAGTCTATGGCCCATCACATTATTACACACAGCAATGCCTCTATGTCTAATAGTTATACTAGGCATGCCTCTCTGTACGATATTGTCTATTACAGCAGTCTATGGCCCATCACATTATTACACTATGTCTAATAGTTATACTAGGCATGCCTCTCTGTACACTATTGTCTATTACAGCAGTCTATGGCCCATCACATTATTACACACAGCAATGCCTCTATGTCTAATAGTTATACTAGGCATGCCTCTCTGTACATTAGTGTCTATTACAGCAGTCTATGCCCCATCACATTATTACACTATGTCTAATAGTTATACTAGGCATGCCTCTCTGTACGCTATTGTCTATTACAGCAGTCTATGGCCCATCACATTATTACACACAGCAATGCCTCTATGTCTAATAGTTATACTAGGCATGTCTCTCTGTACACTAGTGTCTATTACAGCAGTCTATGGCCCATCACATTATTACACACAGCAATGCCTCTATGTCTAAAAGTTATACTAGCCATGTCTCTCTGTACACTAGTGTCTATTACAGCAGTCTATGGCCCATCACATTATTACACACGGCAATGTCTCTATGTCTAAAAGTTATACTAGGCATGTCTCTCTGTACACTAGTGTCTATTACAGCAGTCTATGCCCCATCACATTATTACACTATGTCTAATAGTTATACTAGGCATGCCCCTCTGTACACTAGTGTCTATTACAGCAGTCTATGGCCCATCACATTATTACACACAGCAATGCCTCTATGTCTAATAGTTATACTAGGCATGCCTCTCTGTACGCTAGTGTCTATTACAGCAGTCTATGCCCCATCACATTATTACACACAGCAATGCCTCTATGTCTAATAGTTATACTAGGCATGTCTCTCTGTACACTATTGTCTATTACAGCAGTCTATGCCCCATCACATTATTATTACACTATGTCTAAAAGTTATACTAGGCATGCCTCTCTGTACGCTATTGTCTATTACAGCAGTCTATGGCCCATCACATTATTACACACAGCAATGCCTCTATGTCTAATAGTTATACTAGGCATGCCTCTCTGTACGCTATTGTCTATTACAGCAGTCTATGCCCCATCACATTATTACACTATGTCTAATAGTTATACTAGGCATGCCTCTCTGTACACTATTGTCTATTACAGCAGTCTATGGCCCATCACATTATTACACACAGCAATGCCTCTATGTCTAATAGTTATACTAGGCATGCCTCTCTATACACTAGTGTCTATTACAGCAGTCTATGGCCCATCACATTATTACACACAGCAATGCCTCTATGTCTAATAGTTATACTAGGCATGCCTCTCTGTACACTAGTGTCTATTACAGCAGTCTATGGCCCATCACATTATTACACACAGCAATGCCTCTATGTCTAATAGTTATACTAAACATGTCTCTCTGTACACTAGTGTCTATTACAGCAGTCTATGCCCCATCACATTATTATTACACTATGTCTAATAGTTATACTAGGCATGCCTCTCTGTACGCTATTGTCTATTACAGCAGTCTATGGCCCATCACATTATTACACACAGCAATGCCTCTATGTCTAATAGTTATACTAGGCATGCCTCTCTGTACGCTATTGTCTATTACAGCAGTCTATGGCCCATCACATTATTACACTATGTCTAATAGTTATACTAGGCATGCCTCCCTGTACGCTATTGTCTATTACAGCAGTCTATGGCCCATCACATTATTACACACAGCAATGCCTCTATGTCTAATAGTTATACTAGGCATGTCTCTCTGTACACTAGTGTCTATTACAGCAGTCTATGGCCCATCACATTATTACACACAGCAATGCCTCTATGTCTAATAGTTATACTAGGCATGTCTCTCTGTACACTAGTGTCTATTACAGCAGTCTATGCCCCATCACATTATTACACTATGTCTAATAGTTATACTAGGCATGCCTCTCTGTACGCTATTGTCTATTACAGCAGTCTATGGCCCATCACATTATTACACACAGCAATGCCTCTATGTCTAATAGTTATACTAGGCATGCCACTCTGTACACTATTGTCTATTACAGCAGTCTATGGCCCAGCACATTATTACACACAGCAATGCCTCTATGTCTAATAGTTATACTAGGCATGCCTCTCTGTACGCTATTGTCTATTACAGCAGTCTATGGCCCATCACATTATTACACACAGCAATGCCTCTATGTCTAATAGTTATACTAGGCATGTCTCTCTGTACACTAGTGTCTATTACAGCAGCCTATGCCCCATCACATTATTACACTATGTCTAATAGTTATACTAGGCATGCCTCTCTGTACGCTATTGTCTATTACAGCAGTCTATGGCCCATCACATTATTACACACAGCAATGCCTCTATGTCTAATAGTTATACTAGGCATGTCTCTCTGTACACTAGTGTCTATTACAGCAGTCTATGGCCCATCACATTATTACACACAGCAATGCCTCTATGTCTAATAGTTATACTAAACATGTCTCTCTGTACACTAGTGTCTATTACAGCAGTCTATGCCCCATCACATTATTATTACACTATGTCTAATAGTTATACTAGGCATGCCTCTCTGTACGCTATTGTCTATTACAGCAGTCTAGGGCCCATCACATTATTACACATAGCAATGCCTCTATGTCTAATAGTTATACTAGGCATGCCTCTCTGTACACTATTGTCTATTACAGCAGTCTATGGCCCATCACATTATTACACACAGCAATGCCTCTATGTCTAATAGTTATACTAGGCATGCCTCTCTGTACGCTATTGTCTATTACAGCAGTCTATGGCCCATCACATTATTACACACAGCAATGCCTCTATGTCTAATAGTTATACTAGGCATGTCTCTCTGTACACTAGTGTCTATTACAGCAGTCTATGGCCCATCACATTATTACACACAGCAATGCCTCTATGTCTAATAGTTATACTAAACATGTCTCTCTGTACACTAGTGTCTATTACAGCAGTCTATGCCCCATCACATTATTATTACACTATGTCTAATAGTTATACTAGGCATGCCTCTCTGTACGCTATTGTCTATTACAGCAGTCTATGGCCCATCACATTATTACACACAGCAATGCCTCTATGTCTAATAGTTATACTAGGCATGCCTCTCTGTACGCTATTGTCTATTACAGCAGTCTATGGCCCATCACATTATTACACTATGTCTAATAGTTATACTAGGCATGCCTCTCTGTACACTATTGTCTATTACAGCAGTCTATGGCCCATCACATTATTACACACAGCAATGCCTCTATGTCTAATAGTTATACTAGGCATGCCTCTCTGTACGCTATTGTCTATTACAGCAGTCTATGGCCCATCACATTATTACACACAGCAATGCCTCTATGTCTAATAGTTATACTAGGCATGTCTCTCTGTACACTAGTGTCTATTACAGCAGTCTATGCCCCATCACATTATTACACTATGTTTAATAGTTATACTAGGCATGCCTCTCTGTACGCTATTGTCTATTACAGCAGTCTATGGCCCATCACATTATTACACACAGCAATGCCTCTATGTCTAATAGTTATACTAGGCATGTCTCTCTGTACACTAGTGTCTATTACAGCAGTCTATGGCCCATCACATTATTACACACAGCAATGCCTCTATGTCTAAAAGTTATACTAGGCATGTCTCTCTGTACGCTAGTGTCTATTACAGCAGTCTATGCCCCATCACATTATTACACTATGTCTAATAGTTATACTAGGCATGCCCCTCTGTACACTAGTGTCTATTACAGCAGTCTATGGCCCATCACATTATTACACACAGCAATGCCTCTATGTCTAATAGTTATACTAGGCATGCCTCTCTGTACGCTAGTGTCTATTACAGCAGTCTATGCCCCATCACATTATTACACACAGCAATGCCTCTATGTCTAATAGTTATACTAGGCATGTCTCTCTGTACACTATTGTCTATTACAGCAGTCTATGCCCCATCACATTATTATTACACTATGTCTAATAGTTATACTAGGCATGCCTCTCTGTACGCTATTGTCTATTACAGCAGTCTATGGCCCATCACATTATTACACACAGCAATGCCTCTATGTCTAATAGTTATACTAGGCATGCCTCTCTGTACACTAGTGTCTATTACAGCAGTCTATGGCCCATCACATTATTACACACAGCAATGCCTCTATGTCTAATAGTTATACTAGGCATGCCTCTCTGTACACTAGTGTCTATTACAGCAGTCTATGGCCCATCACATTATTTCACACAGCAATGCCTCTATGTCTAATAGTTATACTAGGCATGTCTCTCTGTACACTAGTGTCTATTACAGCAGTCTATGGCCCATCACATTATTACACACAGCAATGCCTCTATGTCTAATAGTTATACTAGGCATGCCTCTCTGTACACTATTGTCTATTACAGCAGTCTATGGCCCATCACATTATTACACACAGCAATGCCTCTATGTCTAATAGTTATACTAGGCATGCCTCTCTGTACACTAGTGTCTATTACAGCAGTCTATGCCCCATCACATTATTACACTATGTCTATTAGTTATACTAGGCATGCCTCTCTGTACACTATTGTCTATTACAGCAGTCTATGGCCCATAACATTATTACGCATACCAGTGCAGCCCCTGTGCTCTGGGACAGCCCTTGACATACCTGGCCCCCTATACACAGCCTGCCTCTGCTGCCAGCTAACAGCACCCTACAGGGCACAGTACACAAAGCCATGACAACTTCTGGTTTATGTTACACTGTGTGGAGCACAAATCCCGAAAGTGTGGCAATTGGCCGGATAGACTCATGGAAAATATAACCAATGCCGTGTATATTGCTTAGCTTGTAGATGGTGATAGTGTCTATGTAAATACTGTAGTTATTGTCATATGTTGCACATATGGTGTGACAATGCAATGAATGGTAAGCAGTGGCGGATCCAGGGGGGGGGGGGGGGGGGGGCACCCAGGCACGTGCCCCCCCTGTCATTTAGAAGATTTTTTCTTATCTTTAATTGTAGCCTGCAGCCAGGACCACGGCACGCTCTATCACAGCGCGCCCCTCCTGCCTGCAGTACTGCCGCTCTGCCACTCAGTTTGGTCTCCGGCAGTGACGGCGGAGTGTATAACTCAAATCAGGTGCCGGTTCGTTAGCCAATCAGAGCTCGCGAACCGGCACCTGATTTGAGATATACACGCTGCCGTCGCCGCCGGAGACCAGACTGAGGGGCAGAGCGGCAGGCAGGAGAAGCGCGCGCTGCGCTCTCCACACACAAAACGGTAAGCAGCACTGTGGGGGCATATGTCTATGTGGCACTGTGGGGTCATATGTGGCGCTGTGGGGGCATATCTGTCAGACTGGCACTGTGTGGGCATATCTGGCACTGTGGGCACATGGCACTGTAGGGGCATATATGTATCTGGCACTATGGGGTCATATGTGGCACTGTGGGGTCATATGTGGCACTATGGGGGCATATCTGGCACTATGGGGGCATATCTGACACTATGGGCACATGGCACTGGGAGGGCATATCTGTATCTGGCACTGTGGGGGCATATCTGGCACTGTGGGCACATGGCACTGTGGGGGCATATCTGTATCTGGCACTGTGGGGGCATATCTGGCACTGTGGGCACATGGCACTGTGGGGGCATATCTGTATCTTGCACAGTGAGGTCATATGTGGCACTGTGGGGTCATATCTAGCACTGTGGGCACATGGCACCCACTATCTCCCTGTGACCCCAGCCTCCTCAGTCACCCTCTACAAACAACCACATATGCAGCAGGGTGCATAGAAGAGTCCGTAACTATGTGGCCCAAAATAGAATGGGAAGGGGGCATAGTGTATTAATGTTTTAACATTCTGTGGCTGTGTTTGTGTGTATATGTGTGTGGGTGCATATGTGGTTGTTTGTATATATGTGCTGTGTGTGTATATTTGGCTGGTTGTGCTTATGTGACTGTATACTGTATATGGCTGTGTGTGTGTGTGTGTGTGTGTGTGTGTGTGTGTGTGTGTGTGTGTGTGTGTGTGTACTGTATGTGGCTGTCTGTGTGTGTATATGTTACTTTGTGTATACTGTATCTGGCTGGCTGTATACAGTATGTGACTGTGCATATGCAGCTGTCTGTGTACACGTAAACTGTATGTGACTGTGTGTGTATACTGTATGTGGCTGTCTGTGTATAAGTGACTGTGCATATGTGGCTGTGTGTATATGCGACTATATGTGACTGTGTTTACTGTATCTGGTTGTCCGTGCATATGTGACTGTGTGTGTATACTGTATGTGACAGTCCGTGCATACGTGACTGTGTTTTGTATGTGTTTCTGTATCTGCACATATGTGGCTGCGTATATGAGTACTCCATGGGCGTGACTCATGGGTATGGCATTCTCTGTGAGGCCAACCCCTTGCTACAAAGCCACACCCCTTTCACAGGAGCACATGTGCCGAACCCCCCCCCCCTTCCTTCCCCTATTGTGGTGCCCCGCCTGTCATTTTGTTCTGGATCCGCCCCTGATGGTAAGCAATATTATGGCACTCAGCTAGTGTACATTCTGTACAGGCTGCAGGAGAGGGAGGTTAGTTTTAGGCTGTAGGGGGAGGGGTAGGGTTTGGTTGCGGGTGAAAGAATAAAACAGTTGTAAATATGGAGGCAGAATTGCACACTGTGGAGACTCTCAGTGCAGTCCCATCAGTCTCAACACAGTGTTAACACTCACCAAATGGCTTTTCATGCAGTAAGGGTACGAGTGTAAATGTCTGCTTTAGGAGTGTATTCAATTATTGTCGGAAACTGCCGTCTTGTCGGAAAGACGGCAGTTTCCGACAGGTTTAGGTCGGAAGGGGTTCCGACCTCTTCAATGGTGACTGTTTTTTTCCGACAAGTCGGGAGTTCCCGACTTGCCGGAAACCACGTGTATAGTCGGAATCCACATTTGCTGTCAGGAGCGCGGCCAAACCCAACAGGTTTTAGCCCCGTTTCTGACAATGTCAATCCGACTTTAAAAAAACGTTGGTTTGCCACTGTCGGGAACGGGCCAAACTGGGTTTGGCCCGGCATTGAATACTGACCTGCCGGATCCTTTCTGTCGGAAAGGATCCAACAGGTATTGAATACACCCCATAGTGTTGGATTACATTCAAAATGCTGTGTACAGTGCACACCCGGTGGAGGGTCGACTGAGATCCGTGTCCGGTCGGGCGGTGCATCAACGGCAGTTTAAACACGTTCCTAAGCTCACCAGGGCCCGTGTGATTGTTGGAGAATGTGATCCTTTCAGATTGACAGCAGTCCAGCAGCCTCTCACTCCCAGCAGGTCTCAGCAGCAGCAGCAACAGGGCAGTCGGTCAGATTGGAGCAGGCTGTACTTTTTACTGTCATGTTGTGCTTAAATAATTGAGCCAGAATTTTGTGGACCTCATAGCAACAGTCCCCTGTCTCAATGATTCTAGTGCCACAGTTTATATTTTGAACCATAGTAGTGCCTTAGGTAATAGTATATCACATTGTAGGGCTGCCATTATGCAACACAGTATCCCCAATTCACATTATGACGCACAGTGTACCCAGTTCATATTGTGCCACATTACAATGTCCAAGTTCATATTACATACAGTAACATTATAATGCCCTCCAGACAGGGTCGGACTGGCCCACAGGGGTACAGGGGAAACCACCGGTGGACCCCACTGCCTGGGGGCCCTCCTCCTCCTCCTCTAGTGATCAGGTTCCAGACTGTGTTCTTGAATTATACATTATACATATGTTACCTTATACTGCACAGGACTATGATGTATTCTCTTCAGTGCATTGCCAATATTTATCTGGTACATTATCATACACGCACTAGCAGTATTTATATATTTGTCAAGGACCCAGCCTATGCACTCACTAATGGTTAGGCAATCTAATGTAGCAGCTGGCCACACCCCCTCTGGAGCCTGACCACACCCCTAAACATGGGCCCCTACCACTGCATTCCCCGGTGGGTCCTTCATGCCCCAGTCCGACACTGCCTCCAGATCATGTTATACCAAATTACAATAAACAGGTCCAGGGGTGTAACTAGCCCAATGGTTAAAAATATATAACATGTAAATTTTTCTGTAATTTCCCCTTATTTTTGTTTTTTAACTAAACGTTTTAGAAGGCAATCACTGACTTGTGGAATGCACTCCTGCTGTACCTGACATCTATATGAATGCCTATGCTGTGAAACGCAAGTGCTGTTAGTCTGATACCCAGATAAAGCAATGCATTACTGACTCCTTGGCAACAAAAGTTAATTGCACCCGACAGCCAGATCCAAACTAACAGCTGCAATAATAACACTTGTCTTGCATGTAAAGTGAATCTTTCTTAATCGGAAATGTATCTTCCTCGATGTGCTTTCTGCTGTACTTAGCATAAATCATTAAGGGAAAGTGCCAACTATTACAGCATGCAGTGCAAGCACTGTATGACTGCCCTACTGGCACGCTATCACAGCTATTTTCTTCATCCTTTCAAAATGTGACCACTCTTTTATAGAGATTAACTTTTGTTTTTTTCCAATAGAAATACACGACTTTAGATCTCAGGGGAACTGCCGAAAGTTACAATTTGGAGTGAAAATATTCTGCAAGACAGGATGATGCAAATGATTGTGCTTATAGTTGCTTTCCTCTCTTCCCTTGTGTATAGTTAGCATTTCCATTCACAAATATAATTGTTTTTATTACACTTTTATATGCTGAATTTTGTTGATCATTTAAGTAATTTACAAATCTACTGCCGCAGGGTTAATTGTAGACACCTGTGTTCTGCATGCTGGCACCCCAGAGATCTGTCCCATTGTATTTCATTTCCCTGAGTGTGGTGTTGCAGTCTAGTCATCCGAATCCATACTTGGCAATATGTGAAAATCATTTTCAGGGACACTTTGCTGATGGGCAGGTGAATTCGTGTTGTATGCAGAACACTCTGTACTGGCATTGAACACTCTGAGAAGTATTTATAAACTGTCTCAATCTTGAGACATTAGGAGCGAATATTTGTAATAATTAACACTACAATGTTATTTGGTCATTTTGCCCTTTGTGCTAGTTTTCAGATTTTGATAGTAAAAGGGGCATGGATTATCAAGCACACTTCCTGGGCTGTGTGGTCTTCAGTTTGCCGGCTGTTGGGATCCCAGCGCACAGTATACAAGCGCCGGAATCCCGACAGCCAGCATACCGACATCCTTTCTCCCTCTTGGGGGTCCAAGAACCCCCTGGAGGGAGAATAGATAGCATAGCGCGCCACCATGCCCACAGCGCAGTGGGGCTCATTTGCGCTCGCCCAGCTGTCGGTATGCAGGCAGTCGGATTCCGGTGCCAGTATGCTGCCCGCCGGGAGCCCGGCCGCCGGCATACCCTACTACTACCCCCGGGGCTAACTCACAGATGTACACTGATGCCACCACAACTGCGAATGTGTACACAGATACTGTGCAAAAATATGCAAAAACCACTTAGACCTGTTTTAAGATGACCACTGGCAGCTTCACAAGCCCCAGCAAAGACATTGCGTCAGTCGCAGATCAGTCGATTACCTAACGTCTGATTAGCCCTATGGGTGCACAGCATGGCTGCAGGAAGTAAGAAGCAAGAGACACTGTTAATGTGTACCGGGAATGCAGACATAGACATGCCCCGAAAGCGCCTGCTTTTGTTACCTTCCCCAAATGGTCCCTGCCTGTCAATCAATTTGCATATCCTCTCTGCAATGCCATCGCAAGACCATTATGGTACATGTACATTGTGACTTAGACACATGCGTAGTTGGCCAAAAATCACTATGCAAAAACATTGCCCCCTATGAGAGACCATTAAATGTAATATTGACTTTGATAGATCATTTAAATGCACCATTGATAAAATATCTGCTGTATTCATGGGCCCGATCATAACTATATCGAGCCCTGGCATGTCACTTTTCCTGCTTTGGAGTTTTGTGGGGTCATAGGTACAGATGTGAGGTGGACACTTTTCATGATTTGTGTTTTGGTTTTGGTTCTAATTCCACTTTCGTGTTTTGGTTTTGGATCTGGATGATTTAAAAAAAAACATAAAACAGCTAAAATCACAGAATTTGGGGGTAATGTTGCTCCTACGGTATTATTAACCTCAATACCATTCATTTCCACTCATTTCCAGTCTATTCTGAACACCTCACACCTCACAATATTGTTTTTAGGCCTTAAAGTTGCACCGAGGTGACTGTATGACTAAGCTAAGCGAAACAAGTGTGCGGCACAAACACCTGGCCCATCTAGGAGTGGCACTGCAGTGGCAGACAGGATGGCAGATTTAAAAAATAGGACCCAAACAGCACATGATGCAAAGAAGAAAAAGAGGTGCAATGAGGTAGCTGGATGGCCAAGCTAAGCGACACAAGTGTGCGGCACAAACACCTGGCCTCTCTAGGAGTGGCACTGCAGTTACAGACAGGATGGCACTTAAAAAAACTAGTCCCCAAACAGCACATGATGCAAAGAAGAAAAAGAGGTGCAAGATGGAATTGTCCTTGGGCCCTCCCACCCACCCTTATGTTGTATAAACAGGACATGCACACTTTAACAACCCAATCATTTCAGCGACAGGGTCTGCCACACAACTGTGGCTGAAATGACTGGTTTGTTTGGGCCCCCACCAAAAAAGAAGCAATCCATCTCTCCTTGCACAAACTGGCTCTACAGAGGCAAGATGTCGACCTCATCCTCATCCTCCGATTCCTCACCCATTTCACTGTGTACATCCTCCTCCTCACAGAGTATTAATTTGTCCCCACTGGAATCCACCGTCACAGGCCCCTGTGTACTTTCTGGAGGCAATTGCTGGTAAAGGTCTTCCCGGAGGAATTTATAATTCATTTTGATGAACATCATCTTCTCCACATTTAGTGGAAGTAACCTCCTACGCCGGTCGCTGACAAGGTTATCGGCTGCACTAAACACTCTTTCGGAGTACACACTGGAGGGGGGGGGGGGGCAACTTATGTAAAATAAAGACAGTTTGTGCAAGGGCATCCAAATTGCCTCTTTTTCCTGCCAGTATACATACGGACTGTCTGACATGCCTACTTGGATGCTGTCACTCATATAATCCTCCACCATTCTTTCAATGGTGACAGAATCATATGCAGTGACAGTACACATCTCAGTAACCATTGGCAGGTCCTTCAGTCCGGACCAGATGTCAGCTTTCGCTCCTGACTGCCCTGCATCACCACCAGTGGGTGGGCTAGGAAATATTATCTTTTCCCTTGCAGCCCCAGTTGCGAGAGAAATTGAAGGATGAGCTGTTGACGGGTCACGTTCCGTTTGAGTTGACAATTTACTAACCAGCAGGTCTTTGCACCTCTGCACACATGTGTCTGCTGGAAAGAGAGATACAATGTAGGCTTTAAACCTAGGATCAAGCACGGAGGCCAAAATGTAGTGCTCTGATTTCAACAGATTGACCACACTTGAATCCTGGCAAAGCGAATGAAGGGCTCCATCCACAAGTCCCACATACTTTGCGGAATCGCTCCGTCTTAGCTCCTTCTTCAATTTCTCCAGCTGCTTCTACAAAAGCCTGATGAGGGGAATGATCTGACTCAAGCTGGCAGTGTCTGAACTTACTTCACGTGTGGCAAGTTCGAAGGGTTGGAGAACCTTGCACAAGACGGAAATCATTCTCCACTGCACTTGAGTCAGGTGCCTATATCGTAGGTGGATGTATAGACTTGAATGGCCTTTTGCTGCTCCTCCATCCTCTGAAGCATATAGAGTTTTGAATTCCACCTCGTTACCACCTCTTGCTTCAGTTGAAGGCAGAGCAGGTTCAGGAGTGTTTGCTGGCACTCCAGTCTTCGGCATGCAGTGGTAGAATGCCGAAAGTGGCCCGCAATTTTTTGGGCCACTGAAAGCATCTCCTGCACACCAATCTCATTTTTCAAAAAATTCTGCACCACCAAATTAATTGTATGTGCAAAACATGGGACATGCTGGAATTTGCCCAGATGTAATGCACGCACAATATTGGTGGCGTTGTCCGATATTACAAATCCCCAGGAGAGTCCAATTGGGGTAAGCCATTCTGCAATGATGTTCCTCAGTTTCCGTAAGAGGTTGTCAGCTGTGTGCCTCTTATGGAAAGTGGTGATACATAACGTAGCCTGCCTAGGAACGAGTTGGCGTTTGCAAGATGCTGCTACTGGTGCCGCTGCTGCTGTTGTTGCTGCGGGAGGCAATACATCTACCCAGTGGGCTGTCACAGTCATATAGTCCTTAGTCTGCCCTGTTCCTCTTATCCACATGTCTGTGGTTAAGTAGACACTGGATACAACCGCATTTTTTAGGACACTTATGACTTTTTTTCTGACGTCTGTGTACATTCTCGGTATCGCCTGCCTAGATAAGTGGATCCTAGATGGGATTTGATACTGGGGACACAGTACCTCAAACAATTCTCTAAGTCCCACTAAACTAATGGTGGATACCTGATGCACGTCTAACACCAACATAGCTGTCAAGGCCTCAGTTATCCGCTTTGCAAAAGGATGACTGCTGTCATATTTCATCTTCCTTACAAAGGACTGTTGGACAGTCAATTGCTTACTGGAAGTGATACAAGTGGTCTTCCAACTTCCCCTCTGGGATGACGATCGACTTCCAGCAGCAACAACAGCAGCAGCGGCAGCAGCAACAGCAGGCGTACCACTCAAGGATCCTCCGGAGGAATCCCGGTTAGGAGAGGACTTTTCAGTCTTGACAGTGACATAGCCTGCAGGACTACTGATGTTCCTGACTGAGGAGGAAGTTGACGTTGAGGGAGTTGGTGGTGTGGCTTGCAGGAGCTTGGGTACAGGAGGAAGAAGGGATTTAGGTGTCAGTGGACTGCTTACGCTCTTACCCAAAGTTTCACAACTTGACACTGACTTATGATGAATACACTGCAGGTGACGTATAAGGGAGGATGTTCCTAGATGGTTAACCTCCTTACCCCTACTTATTACAGATTGACAGAGGCAACAGATGGCTTGACACCCCTTGTCCGGATTTGTGGAGAAATTATTCCACACCGAAGAGGTGGCTTTTTTGGCAGTTTGCCCAGGCATCACAATGGGCTTCTTCATCCCATGGACAACAGGTGTCTCCCCGGTGCCTGAATTAAACAAACCACATCACCATCAGAATCCTCATCGCCAACTTCCTCCTCAGCGCCAGCAACACCCATATCCTCATCCTGGTGTACTTCAACAGTGACATTGATTTCAATATCAGGAACTGGACTGTGGGTGCTCCTTCCAGCACTTGCAGGGGGCGTGCAAATGGTGGAAGGAGCCAACTCTTCCCGTCCAGTGTTGGGAAGGTCAGGCATCGCAACCGCCAACACACTTGGACTCTCCTTGGGGATTTGTGATACCATCTCAGAATGCACAGTTCTTTTCTGTGCTCTTTCCAGCTTAACTCTTTTAATTTTTCTAGCTGGAGGATGAAGGCTTTCATCGTCATGTGAAGCTGAACCACTAGCCATGAACATAGGCCAGGGCCTCAGCCATTCCTTGCCACTCCGTGTCGTAAATGGCATATTGGCAAATTTACGTTTCTCCTCAGACAATTTCTATTTTTGGTTCTTTTTACTGTAACTTTGGCTTTTTGGATTTAACATGCCCTCTACTATCACATTGGGCATCAGCCTTGGCAGACGACGATGGCATTTCATTGTCTATGTCATGGCTAGTGGCAGCAGCTTCAGCACTAGGAGGAAGTGGTTCTTGATCTTTCCCTGTTTTATCCTCCAAATTTTTGTTCTCCATTATGATTCTGGAGTTATATAACAAAATATGCGGCACAGGAATGACTGATGGCTGATTGCCAGGACACTACCACTGATCTGATGCAGCACAACACAGCAACACTGTAAGGGAATTGTTGTTGTTGTTGTTATTATTATAATACTGTAGCAGTGGACATATAGCAGCAGCGTATACCACTGTGACTGCCTCGTCACTGGAATGACTGATTGACAGGACACTACCACTGGTCTGATGCAGAACAACACAACAACACTGTAAGGGACTTGTGGTTGTTGTTATTATTATTATAATTCTGTAGCAGTGGACATATAGCAGCAGCGTATACCACTGTGACTGCCTCGTCACTGGAATGACTGATGGCCAGGACACTACCACTGGTGTGATGCAGCACAACACAACAACACTGTAAGGGACTTCTTATACAGCTACACTGGATATATGGCAGCAGAGGACACCACCACTGTGACTGGTCACTGGACTGATGCACAAGAGACTTCCCCTGGTCTGATGCAGGACAACACAGCACCACTGAAAGGGACTTATACAGCTACACTGGATATATGGCAGCAGAGTACACCACCACTGTGACTAGTCACTGGACTGATGCACAAGAGACTTCCCTGGTCTAATGCAGGACAACACAGCAAAAATGCAAGCCAGCAGCACTGGGGACATATAGCAGCAGAGGACACCAACACTGTGACTGGCTGGACTGATGCAGCACAATACACTGACTACACTGGACTGGACAGCACAACACAACACAGCACAAGACTCGCCACCCCACTTTCCCGCCCCCACACAGACACTGAACACTGAGGACACGTCCTCTCAATACACTCTCCGAGACTGGAGTGAAAATGGCCGTGACGCGCGACCACTTATATGGAATCCAAATCCAGCGAGAATCCGACAGCGGGATGATGACGTTTTGCCTCGTTTGGGTTTCCGAGTCAGGCTTAGAAAACCTGAGCCTGACTCAGATTCGGGCTCAGAAGGCAAAGTCCGGTAAGGTTTGGTTCTCTGAGAACCGAACCCGCTCATCTCTAGTCATAGGTGGTATCACAATCAAGTGAGTAGCTACTGGTCGTGCAGGGAGTGCAGCTGCTATGGGGCACAAAGCTGAGTGGGGCCCACCTTCCCTGTCACAGTTACATGTGTTATATACAAGGGTGTAGCTACCATAGGTGCAGGGAGTGCAGCTACTATGGGGCCCACAGGTGAGTTGGGCCCACCTTTCCTACCAGAGTTACATGTGTTATATACATCTTTTACCACTGGGTGGTACATAGTGGCTCTAACGCCCCAGGACTGCTCATTGTAATGTGGTATAAAATTAACTGGCAGGCATTATAATGTTATATAATATGAACTGGGGCACTGTAATGTGGCACATTATAAAGCAAAGACACTATAGTGTGGCATAATATGAACTGGGCACTCCAATGTGGCGCAATATGAAGCAAAGACACTATAGTGTGTCACATATATGAACTGGGGGCATAATGTGTACTGGCAGCCCTACAATGTGACATAATGTGAACTAGGGCACTACTATGGTTCATAAAATAAACTAGGGCTCTACTATGGGGCATAAAATCTGTAACTGGTGCTGGTTTCTCTCTAGAAGCATTGGGACAGGGGCCTGTTCAAAATATTGATATAGGGTCCACAAAGTTCTGGCTACGTCCCTGATAACACTGTTGCGGGTGGGTGTCGGAAGAGCTTCACATTTGAAATGTGTGGCTTAATGATTACTTTGGCTCGCGGTGTAGGCAGATTGCACTCTTACTATTACAGAGGGGATTAATATTTTAAACATGAATCCAGCTTGGTCAGGGAAGATGGCATATCAAAATTCTGCAACAGAATAAGCAATACGGGGCATATACGGTATTGTTTAAATGTAGCATTCCATTTATATATAATAATTACTTAATGAAGCTTAAATCATGATTATCTAGGACAGTGCACAGTAATATATAGTTAGCGACTAAAATGTTCACTTTTCTGTTGATTTTTCTGTGTTATTTATGTGAAAGCAGAACACTTGGACAATTGCCAATTCTGCCAGCTCGTATGTGAGATACAGGCATCAACCACTGGTGTCATATGACTCATTTTCTTATGCATTTCATAACGCAACACATAACTGACAGTGAAAGCAGAATACTGGTGTCACATAAGCATTTCTGGATGACTGCTATTTCAAATAAGATGTATGAAGGTTAAATGGAGCAGTACTGCATAACTTAATGCAGCTGGTTTCATTGTATTTGAATGACAGAAAGTAGATCATAAAAACTAAACTAAATTATTGCCTATCAAACTCCAACAATTGTTAGATTCTGTCGACAACTAGGTGGCGAACAGCACTCCACAAAATACAGGTTTAATAAAGACCCCATTACTCATAAATGCTACATGCTAGATCAAGCTAACAATAACTGTAAAGAGCCCACAGCTTTAAGCAGGGGAATCACACCTACCTTGTGGCAATTCTGAAGACCAGTGCCAGAGCATGACTCACTGCCGCCTTTTGCCCCCCGAAACATGACATCATGCAATGGAGTGAGCCACCTCAGAAATGCTTCTTTGAGGTAGAGACACGTGTGTGAATGGTCCTACAAAAAATAAATCATTTAGTCCTCAAGCACGCAATGATAATGAACTTACCACCTTCTTTTAGAGATGAATGTAGGTGTACTTCAAACAAAGTATTTCAAACTGGAGCTTAAAGAGTCACAGTACATAGGTGAAGGGTCTAACTTTATCTGCAAAGCACAAATACCACATGATATATGCATCAAAAGACCATTAACAACAACATACATGTAAGTATTGTGAGCAGACCCAGACTAAGAGGCTCATGCTTATGGCCCATACAATGTTCAATCAAGACCCTATTGTAAGAAGTAGTGGAGGTAAGGACAGTGCCATGTAGGTATGGGGAAAACATACAGTATCAGGCAAAAATATTTTTATACACCAAACTAAAAAAAGAAAACAATAAATATAGCCACAAAATATTGAAACTCATAAAAACACGAAACTAACATTAAACCAATTACACAAATCTCCAGTTAGTTACTGGCAAAGATTAAAAAAAAAAAACCCAAAACAATACACACAATACATTACCATCACAAAATATTGACAACACACATATCCTCCAAAAGCATGCAGGATTAGTATTCAGCACTACATTACATTACATAAAAGTACAAAGCATATGAAAATATGTTTCATTTTTAAAACAGCATAAAAATTATAAAAGTTAAAAAAAAAAAACCCCACCAGCCTTCCTTGGCCAATCAGTCCTGGACATAAGTTGCCTTTACCACTTATGTTGGGATAAGGATCTGCTGGGGCTCCTCATTCTTAATATGTCACCAAAAATGGGCGCCCACCTGATATGCCGACCTGTACATTTTGGCCATTTTGCGCTTCACAAACACCTCACAGTTTACAGCAGCCACCACTTTTTGTCAGATGGCTTGTTTTGTTGCGGGGCGACATCTTTGCAGCCTCTTGTCCAAATAGCTGTTAATGGTACTTCATAATTGCCTGCAGCAGGATCATGTTTCCTACAAATGTGAATTTAACGTTGCAACCCACCTTGATCATGGTGCATGGCTGCAAAGCTTCACCACTTCCACTTGAGGATTGTGGCATTTCCTCCACCTCACTAACCTCCCGCACCTCACTCACCTCGTCCATTTCACTAACCTCACTAACCTCAGACTGTGGCAGTGGCGTTACTAGAAATTTTTCTCCCCCAAGCCAAAAAATTCTTCGGCGCCCCCCCCCCTCATGCTCCATAATTGGGAGCAAGAAAGTGATAAATATGCGCGTGCCGAAGGCGCGCGCGGCAAAAAAGGGGTGTGGTTTCGTTGGAATGGGCGTGGTTTCGCATAAAGGGGCGTGGCATTGCAGGAAAAGACAACCTTATACCCCAGTTTTGCAACCTGCACGCCCATACGTTGGCCACCACAGGAAAGAAAAATAATCCTGATTCATGCCCCTTACATTATTTGTCATTTTTCCTCCTTATAGTAATGCCCAGTATACATTATGCCACATACTGCAATGGCCCTTAGACATTATGCCGCACACAATAATGCACATGACACAATATGCACACACTGTAATGCCCCCGACACATTATGCCACACACCGTAATGCCTGTGACACATTATGCCACACACTGTAATGCCTGTGACACATTATGACAGGAATCGCAATGCCCGTTATACATTATGCTACACACTGCAATGCCCCTGATACATTATAGCACATACAATGTCTGTGACACATTATGACACACACCGCAATGTCCGTGATACATTATGCCACACACTGCAATGCCCGATACATTATAGCACATACAATGCCTGTGACACATTATGCCACACACTGCAATGACCTTGAGACATTATACCACAATGCCCGTGATATAGTATACCATACACCGTAATGCCTGTGACACCAACCGCAATGCCCTGCCCGTTATACCCTATGCCACACACTGCAATGCCAGTTATGTATTATGCCACACTGCAATGACCCTGAGACATTATACCACATACCACAATGCCCGTGATATAGTATACCACACACCGTAATGCCTGACACATTATGACACACACCGCAATGTCCGTGATACATTATGCCACACACTGCAATGACCCTGAGACATTATACCACATATCACAATGCCCGCGATATAGTATACCATACACCGTAATGCCTGTGACACATTATGACACACACCGCAATGTCCGTGATACATTATGCCACACACCGTAATGCCCATTACACATTAAGTCCTACAGTAAGGCTTCTAATTACTTTTCAATTACCTGCTCGTTGTCAGGGGTTTCATGCACTGGGTGTCATGCTCGTTGCCAGGGGTTTCATGCTCTTGGTTCCATGCACGGTGCCAGGGGTTTTCATGCTCAGGGTGTCATGCTCGTTGCCAGGGGTTTCATGCACTGGGTGTCATGCTCGTTGCCAGGTGTTTCATGCACTGGGTGTCATGCTCGTTGCCAGGTGTTTCATGCACTGGGTGTCATGCTCGTTGCTAGAAGGTAGTCCTTGTTGCTAGGGCTGTGCTCCCAGTGCCACATATGTCCCCAGTGCCAGATATTCCCCCACGGTGCCAGGTACTCACATGCCCCAGTGCCAAATATAGCCCCCCCCATGTGCCAGGTACACATATACCCCCCCCAGTGCCACATATGCCCCCAGTGCCATATATTCCCCCCAGTGCCAGATATTCCCCCAGTGCCAGATATTCCCCCCCAGTGCCATATATGCCCCCAGTGCCAGATATTCCCCCCCCCCAGTGCCATATATGCCCCCAGTGCCAGATATTCCCCCCCCAGTGCCATATATTCCCCCCCAGTGCCATATATACCCCCAGTGCCAGATATTTCCCCCCAGTGCCATATATGCCCCAGTGCCAGATATTCCCCCCAGTACCAGATATTCCCCCAGTGCCAGATATTCCCCCCCAGTGCCATATATGCCCCCAGTGCCAGATATTCCCCCCCCCCCAGTGCCACATATGCCCCCAGTGCCATATATTCCCCCCCAGTGTCATATATGCCCCCAGTGCCAGATATTCCCCCCCCAGTGCCATATATGCCCCAGTGCCAGATATTCCCCCCCAGTGCCATATATGCCCCCAGTGCCAGATATTCCCCCAGTGCCAGATATTCCCACCCAGTGCCATATATGCCCCCAGTGCCAGATATTCCCCTCCCAGTGCCATATATGCCCCCAGTGCCAGATATTCCCCCCCAGTGCCAGATATTCCCCCCCGCGCCGCTGCTGCTGCTTTTTGGAGGGACACGGAGGGCACAGCTCGCCTCTCCTGTGTCCCTCCTGCTGCATCATCTCCGGCGGCCGCGGGTCTAATAGGGGGAAGTGCCGGTTCGTGAGCCAATTAGAGCTCACGGACGGCACTTCCCCCTATTAGACCCGCGGCCGCCGGAGATGATGCAGGAGGGCCACAGGGAGGCGCGCTGTGCCCTCCGTGTCCCTCCAACAAGCGGCGGAGGGAAGGAGACCGCAGACTGACATGTGGACGCTCGTCCGCATGTCAGTCTGCTGTAAATCAGTGGCGCCCCCGCAGTCCCTCGCCCCCAAGCCACCGCGAGGGCTGCGGGGGCAGTAGTTACGCCACTGGACTGTGGCATACTTACCACAGACAACACAGAACAATTAAAAATACAGACAAAACACACTCCTCCACTACCTTTACACAGCGCGCACACACACACACACACACACACACACACACACACACACACACACACACACACACACAGTCACTGACAAGAAACCTTAAATGACAATGGCAGAAAACAAGACAAACTACTACATACCAACACTACAAGAATGACAAGACCACTTACAAGCACACTACATCAATCAGAAATCGAATAATAAACTCAGAACTGACCAGCACAACCTCTCACCTCTCCTCTAACTAAACCCATGAGATTCAGATAGTTTGGGGTGTATTTATATGGCTGTGCCTTGACGCCCTTTGTGAATTTACCTCCTTGTGATCAGTCTGTGTGTGAGACTGTAATGTGATAATGGTGGAGACACAAGCCTCTATGCTTAGCTTCAGAGAGACCTGCATATGAAGCTCAATATTAACAGTCAGAGTCGGGCGTGCTTACGTGCCCTGTGCATTTCAAGGTGCATGTGTTTGGAACTACCCCCGTAAGAGGGTGACATGCCTACTTTTCTATACATGCTCCTGCTGTCAGAGATTATGCACGTCTGCTATATATCCGAATGTCGGAGGAAACCCCTGACTACAGTGAGACTCTAAAGGTGTGTACACACGGTGAGATCCCTGCTATGTCCGATTTTGACTATGCGATTTCCCTTGAACTTCCCCAGAGCCCAGATAGCACAGATTTTGACTATCTGTGCATGAGATTTTGTCTATGTACGATTTTGACTAAGTGCCAATTTTGACTATACTTTGTACTAGATACTACACTAGATAGTCAAGATTGACTTGCCTGCACAGTCTATCTAGCCTTACGATACCGACCCCATGGGAGTGCGCATCGGGATCGAATCTGTATCGCAAGCTGCCTAACACCTTGAGATATGCACTAACTTTTCATAAGATTTTGACTATATAGTCAGAATCTTACAGATTTTTTCACTGTGTGTACACACCTTAAGGTAATAAACAGTACTTCTGTACATATAGTCTATCTCTGCTGCCCTGATTCAAATCTTTAGAAACTCAGCATTCCATTGCAAGCCTTCATTCAGTGTCTTGGATGCTGAATTTCAGCCAAGAGTCATGGCTCTGCTTGAGTGTGCTTGCCAAATGTAGAGTGGAAAAATGCCAGTCAATGTATTTCTTCTTTGTCAGTTCCAAGAAAATAAAGTCAGTGTTAATTTGGGTTGGAAATTCTAATCTAGAAGAGGAATCACTTCTGACAATGATCCAGATAAGCTTATTACACTTGCTGCAATCAGTTACCTGGTGAAAGTCAGTTCTAGCTTCATACTGTACGTATGTTAGTGCTGTCACCCACACACTGTAAATGACAATTCCACTTTACATCCATATATTTGTCCTCTTAAAGCCACATTTTTTTTCATCCCTCCCCTTGCCAGATACTGTAAGGCAGGGGGAGGAGGCCTAGGTACCTCATGATAGTAATAAAATGAACCCTTTCAGGAAATACAAAGTACATGGAATATTATGGGAAAAAGTAAGCTTTCAAGACAATAGAGTATCTTTGTGAAAGTATCTGAGTGAAAGTAAATAAGGATGTGAAACATGAATATTACATCAAAGAAAGGAATTACACATTATTCCCATATAGGGTAGTTTATAAATGAACACATTGATAACAGTAGTGTTTTTGTCTAACCTTGCGAGTTTCATTAAGGATTAACTGGGGTCATTTTCAGATGACAAAAATGAAACTTTTGCTGTAACTGATATTCTCTAAAAAATTTTTTATCTTTTTCTATGAAATCCTTACAGGCCTTGTCATTATTCTGAGAAAAATTCAGACTGTTATTCCACAGTAGATATAACAGATAAAAATAAACTTGTGTCTGGAAAATATCTCATGGGATGGGGCAAATTAAAGACATTTGTGGGGTCATTTTCAGACAGCTGTTTCAAGGGCAATTTAAAGGTCAGATAAAAGCCACAACTGATATTGTACCTTGGTGTGACAAGAAATTGGGGTATTTTATTAGACACAAAACAAAAAGTTTGACACTAATTGTTTTGCTATATGTAGGAAACCAATGCTGCAGTACATAATGCATACAGAAGTAGGGAAATAACTGATCCAACAAGAAATAAAGGTAATTTGACAACATTTAAACTCCTGTGGGAATAGGGTGGCTGTCTGTTAATTACCTGCAACAGAAATCTTAGGGCCTGGTACAACTATGTCTCTGGGGCCCCCCTAATGTCAACCCCGCCTCCTCGCCCCCCCCCCCCCCCCCCCCGCACTGAAGTTGAACTCAAGAGGGATGTGGCATATATGTACACACACACATACACCAACACACATATATATTGTGATCACATTTTCTCATGCACCCTGTTTTAACTTAATAATAGCATGTGTCAGCTGTTTTCCTAGGTGCTTTACACAGATCCGTAACTAGGGGTGGGGGCTAGTGGGTCATGTTCCCCGGGCGCTGGAATGAGGAGGGGCGCTATTAGGGAGGCAGGATACATTGCTGCATTTGTGAGGGCACTGCGCGCTCTGCCCACAGACTCCGACAAGGCAGCAGCTGTCTAATAGCTGACTGCCTGTCGGGTGCCGGCTACAAGGGATTACGCTTCCGTGTTCGGAAGCCTTCCGCTTCCTGTGTGTGTGACATCACTCACACTGGCAAGGGAGAGAGAAGGCGCGGGTGTCAGGCGCAGAACTGATAGGAGCACTGCGTGTTGCTAGATGGGGGTCCCGGCTCAGCGCCTGAGGCATCAATAATCACCATCAACAGTGAGTCTGCTATTGTGCACGCAGTATATATATTTTTAATCATTATAACCAGGGCCTCAGTGTGCTATAATATAGTGTGTGTATATATATATATATATATATATATATATATATATCACATCAAACGGCGGCACCCCAGTCAAATAACAACACTTACAGAATTTGCCACAGTGCATCGTTTCAGCACTTTTAATGTGCTTTTTTAAAAAAAGAAAAAAGGTCTGAAATGTTGCACTCTGTCAAACTGTACACAGTGCTGTTATTGGACAGGAGTGCCACCGTTTGGTGTCATGCATAGAGAGGCTGCTTAGAAAGGCCTTTCTCGGAGGGCAAATGGCACAGTATTATATGGTCTCTTTGAGTGCTGCATTGCATATACACACACACACACACACACACACACACACACACAAAAAAAAAAAGTATATGTGTGTATATATATATTCCATAGACAAAAAACCTTACGTTTTCTCATGTCCCATTAAGGCTTCTTACACATGATCTGGCATTTCAGAAACCTGTTGTAACTTTTCCACTCAAACTCCAAAAAGCAATGAAATTCTGATCATTAATGGACGTGTTCCTTGCGCAATACAGATATGGTATGCTATCACAGCCTGTTGGTAAGTGCAGATTCAGCACTCTCACAGAGTGAGATTGCTGTCACTCACACAATGGTGGAGCTGCTAATTCACAGATTTGTGTGCTCATTGGAATACACACATGCAGTCTATGCAACTGAAGGTCTGAGCGGAAGACAAAGCTGCTTGGATGCGGTAAGAGTGTTGTTGATTGGAGGGAGGAGACAGAGCAGTGTGGATGGGTGAACAGAAGTGTGTGGATAGAGGGAAGACTAAGCAACACAGATGGGGGGACAAAGAAACACGGGGTAATTCAGACTGCAGCGGCAGTGATCGCAGTCTGAATTAGTTTGTGGGGTGCGCACGCGCAATGGCTGCACTGCGCGTGCGTACCTCGGTAGCCCAGAGAGATGCTATCAGCATCTCACTGGCTGCGATCACCCTGCCTGATTGACAGGCAGAGGCGGTTGCGGGGAAGGAGGGGGGCGTGCTAACGGCATTAGAATGCCATTGGCGGGGCATGGTCCGCACAATGGAGGCGTTTCTGGACCATTGGGGGGGGCGGGCTGCGGCGGTTATCCCCCTGCCAAGAATGCAGGAGCTGAGCTGCCAGGGAGCTACTTGTCAGGTACAAAAGCATCGCCGCCATGCAATGCTTTTATACCTGTGTGTCTGTGTGGGGGGGGGGGGGGGGGGGTAGGCAGAGCCGGCCATAGGCATAGGCAAACTAGGCAATTGCCTAGGGCATTTGATATGCCTAGGGGCATCAGCAGCTTCTGCTGATTAAAATGATATGCGGCATGCCTATATTCTGTGTGCAGCATTTCATATGCAGATACAGCCACAGTCTCACACAGTATATAGGCATGATGCATATCAGTTTAATCAGCAGAAGCTGTTTGTGCATCCGAGCCACATAACAATGCAAATAAGATGCATTTTCATTAAAAAAAAGGTGCCCAAAGTTAGCATTGATGCAAGATTTATGAGGACACATCTGTATCCAAGCAGAGGCAGAGGTCACAGTGTTAGTAGCAGTGTGAGCACTGTGTGCATGTGAGTGGGTTGGTTCAGCAGTAGTGTTCAGAATATGTGTAAGGGGCATTATGTGTGTCATGTAAAAATGCATTAATAATGTGCAACATATGTGTAAGGAGCACTATGTGTGTCAATATGTGTATAAGGGCATTAATAATGTGCGGCATATTTGTAACAGGGCACTACTGTATGTGTGTCATTATGTGTAAAGGGGCACTAATAATGTGCAGCAAATGTGTAGGTGGCACTATGTGTGTCATTATGTGTATAAGGGCATTAATGATGTGCAGCATATGTGTAAGGGACATTATGTGTAAAAGGGCATTAATAAAGATAGTCATAATGTGTAAAGCGCATTAATAAGGTGTCTCATATGTGTAAGGGGCATTACTGTGTGGAATTATGTATATAAATGCATTACTAATGTGTGGCATTATGTGTATAAGGTTCTATACTATGTGGCATTGCGTATAGAAAGGGCACTACTGTGTCGTCTAATGTGAATAAAGAGCAATAGGGTGTGGTGTAATGTGAATAAGGAGCAATTCAGTGTGATGTAATGTGAATAAGGGGCTCTACTGTGATGAGTAACGTTTATAAGGTAAAGTGATACTACTGTGGGATGTAATATGAATTATCAACACTATCGCATGATCAAATGTGAATAAAGTTGCAGTAACGTGTGGTATAATTGGAATTGGGGTTACTATTTTGTGGCCATGCCCCTTGCCAGCAAAAACACACCCATTTTTGGGCTGTGCGCCAAATGTGCGAGCTGTTCCTATTTAAAGTATAGGGGGTACAAACACCAAAATAAGGACTGCTATGGATGAGGGGTGATAGTGCTGGGAAAGAGGTGTAAGGTCAGAGGCGGAACCAGCGGTGGTGCTAGGGGGCACCAGCCTAAATCTTGCCTAGGGCATCATATTGGTTAGGGCCGGCTCTGGGGGTAGGGCCTGACATGCGGGGTGGACTAGCCCTGTGCGTCCCCCCCACATGTCAGAGTAAATGATCGTAGATGTGCTAAATTTAGCACATCTACGATCAACTCTGAATTGGGGAGGTAAGACAGAGTGCAACAGATGGGGGAAAGACAGTGGCACAGATGGTGGGGAGACAGAGCTGTGTGGATGGGTGGACAGTGCCGTGTGGATGAGTGGGAAAGAGCAGCATAGATGTGGGAGGGGTAAGAGCAGTACAGATGGAAAGAAACGGCATGGATGAGGAAGGCAGAGCAGCATGGATGAGGGGAATACAGTCCCAACATCGGAGGGGATAAGTATTTTTACCTTCCCTTGGGGGGTGGCAGCTAGGCCTAATCCTTGCGTGGGTTGGATAGGGCAAACCCCGTCCCAATAGTGACCCACGAAACTTACTTTCAGGATGTCAGCTACATGAATAGGGTAAGAGTGGTGTGGATAGGGGGTAGATTAAGCAGCAAGTATGGGAAGGGAGACAGAGTGGTGCGGATGGGGGCAACAATGCAGATGGGTTGAAAACACTGGCATGGATGGGTAGAAAACTGGTGCAGATGGGAGAGAAGACAGTGTGCCATGTATTGGAGGAGGCAGAGTGACGTTGAGGGAAACACTGAGCAGCACAAAGAGAAGGAAACGGTGGTATAGACAAGGCACAGGTGCGGAAAGACAGATGGTACAGATAAGTTATACAGACTAGCACAGATGGGAGAACACAGCAGTAGGGATTGGGGAAGACAGAGCAGCATGGGGGTGTATAGGGGAAGTAAGTGTAGATGCATAGACCGTAGATGGGGTATTATAGTTTTAGCAATTAACCAAGATGTTTGAGGGAGCTAAATGTGTATACTAAGTGAGATGGATGTATGGAGTGAGAAGGCTGTTGTAACAAGGTGGGATTGTTGTGGTGACCGAATGGGATGGTTGTGGGCACTGTGTGGGATGGGAGCACCACATAACTGCTCAGACCTTCAGTTGCATAGGGGGTCATTCCGAGTTGTTCGCTCGTTATATTTTTCTCGCAACGGAGCGATTAGTCGCTAATGCGCATGCGCAATGTCCGCAGTGCGACTGCGCCAAGTAAATTTGCTATGCAGTTAGGTATTTTACTCACGGCATTACGAGGTTTTTTCTTCGTTCTGGTGATCGTAATGTGATTGACAGGAAGTGGGTGTTTCTGGGCGGAAACTGGCCGTTTTATGGGTGTGTGCGAAAAAACACTACAGTTTCTGGGAAAAACGCGGGAGTGGCTGGAGAAACGGAGGAGTGTCTGGGCGAACGCTGGGTGTGTTTGTGACGTCAAACCAGGAACGACAAGCACTGAACTGATCGCAGATGCCGAGTAAGTGTGGAGCTACTCAGAAACTGCTAAGAAGTGTCTATTCGCAATTCTGCTAATCTTTCGTTCGCAATTTTGATAAGCTAAGATTCACTCCCAGTAGGCGGTGGCTTAGCGTGTGCAAAGCTGCTAAAAGCAGCTTGCGAGCGAACAACTCGGAATGACCCCCAAAGACTGCATGTGTGTATTCCAATGAGCACACAAATCTGTGAATTAGCAGCTCCACCATTGTGTGAGTGACAGCAATCTCACTCTGTGAGAGTGCTGAATCTGCACTTACCAACAGGCTGTGATAGCATACCATATCTGTATTGCGCAAGGAACACGTCCATTAAGGCGTCAGCCTTAATGATCGGAATTTCATTGCTATTTGGAGTTTGAGTGGAAGAGTTACAACAGGTTTCTGAAATGCCAGATCATGTGTAAGAAGCCTTAATGGGACATGAGAAACCGTAAGGTTTTTTGTCTATGGAATTTCATAGCTTTTTTTAAATTTATTTTTTTAATTCAGAAATGTAAAATTTCACTGTAAGAATAAACATTTGATTTTTTTAAATGTTTAATAAAAATGTTCGTATAACATCACTGTTCTGTGCAGAATTATTTTATTTACCAAACAGAATTGTTTAGACTTTGGTCAAAATACTTTGCTACCTTTGCAGCTGATGCAGGGAGGGGGGTAGGCGGCAGCAGCCTGTGACTGAGGCTGGAGGTAGGCGTGAAATGCATTGCTTGTACGTGTGAGTGTGTGGTGTCAGGTACCGCGCGTGTATATGTGTGTGTGTCAGGTGCTGCCTGTGTATGTGTGTGTCAGGTCCTGTGTGTGTCAGGTGCTGCGTGTATATATGTGTTTCAGGTGCTGCATGTTTATATGAGTGCGTCTGATGCTGCGTGTGTATGCGTCAGCTGCCGCACGTGTGTGTGTGAGGTGTTGCGGGTGTATATGTGTGTGAGTATCAGGTGCTCCGCGTGTTTATAAGTGTGTGTCTAGTGTTGTGCATGAATACGTATGTGTGTGTCAGGTGCTGCATGTGTACATGAGTGTGCGTCAGGTGCTACGCGTGTACATGAGTGTGCATCAGGTGCTGCGCGTGTACATGAGTGTGCATCAGGTGCTGCGTGTGTATTGTACATGTGTGTGCGTCAGGTGCTGTGTGTGTACATGTGTGTGCGTCAGGTGCTGCGCGTGTACATGTGTGTGAGTGTCAGGTGCTGCAAGTGTATATGTGTGTGTTAGGTGCTCTGTGTGTATATGTGTGTGTGAGTCAGGTGCTGCATGTGTATAATTATATTAGTTTGTCTGATGCTGTGTGTGTATATGTATGTGTCAAGTGCTGCGTGTGTATGTGTGTGTCCGGTGCTGCATGTTTATATTATTGTGTCTGATGCTATGTGTGTGTGTCAGGTGCCGCACGTGTATATGTGTGTGTGTCAGGTGTTGCGCGTGTATGTGTGTGTCAGGTGCCGTTCCCCTTCTTCCCATCCCAGCTCTCTCTGTAAAATACAGCTCTGCACCCAGAGAGAGGGAAAGACCAGGGGGCTGATCACTGCACTGCTCACTTTTTGGTCACGAGTTTGGCCTCCTGTTTCTTCCAGTGCTGTGTTCCTGCAGCCCAGCCCTCCCTGTTGTGCCAGAGAATCAGCCCTTCCTTCCCCTGCCGGAGAGCGAGCCCGAGGCAGAGACATACTCTTCCCGTAGCTGGGCTACCCCCAGTACCTCAGCGCTGGCTATGCGGCAGTCAACAAAGGAGACCAGCAGGGGGTTCTGGCAGCATCAGCCGTGGCCGCAGCTGGATCGGGGAGGCCTGCAGTGTCTGAGGTGGGCAGCACTTCCTCCGCCGCTGTCACCTTCCCCTGCCGGAGAGAAAGCCAGAGGCAGAGACATACCCTTCCCGCAGCTGGGCTACCCCCAGTACCTCAGTGCTGGCCAGGTAGAAGTCTATGGAGGGGACCGGCAGGGGGTTCGGGCCGCAGCAGCAGCGGCCGCAGCCAGATCAGGGAGGCCTGCAGGGTCAGAGCTGGGCAGCACTTCCACCAACACTGTCACCTCTGTGCTGGGCATGTACACCAGTCCGTACAGCACTCTCAACTACAGCGCCTTCCTGCCCTACACCACCGATCTCACACTCTTCTCTCAGGGATCTATTCATGAAGCAGTGATAAAAGTGGTGAAGTGAGCCAATGGAGAAGTTGCCCATAGCAACCAATCAGCATTAAAGTAACATTTATTATTTGCATACTATTCAATTGTACGGAGCAGTTGATTGGTTGTCATGGGCAACTTCCCCACAGGCTCACTTCTCCACTCATCACTGCTTCGTGAATAAACCCCTCAGATGGTAAATGCCAGCACCTGCCTCACTCACACTCTCGCTTCCACTCACGCTCTTTTCTCAGTTTCAGGTGATTGCTTCCTTCCTTTTTCCTCTACCCACTGATGGGTGAGATACAGTAGCTGTACATATAATGGGCAGGTCACCTGGGCTTGTTGTAGAATTGATTTTTCCTCGGGGGTTGCCGGGCAGAAACCGGCATATTATACTGCTTCAAAGTCGGCCATATTTGTACACCCATTTTAAGCTACTCTGAGTACACCCCCTGCAGGTGGCTACTGAGCATGAGCAACAAATTGAAATGCCCTATCTTTAAAATGGGGCATATTTTACTAAATTTAAAAAACCTGTAACTTTCTGAAAAACCTTAACCCCAAAATGCACTACACTGGGACAAGCTCTATCTAACATAACAAACCCAAAGTCTTAATTCGTCCTCTATCCTGAGTTATGCCTTCCCAAAAATACCCACATAGGCTACATTAGAAAACTGTCACATTAGCCAAACAGGAAGTAGCAGAAAAAACTGACAGTTTAAACTTTAGATTACTCCCAATTACTTATTTTTAATTATTTTGCCCTGAAATTTGGCATGCAGCACCAGGTGAATATTCTACGCGTCTCTGCCAAATTTCAGCTTAGTACGTCCAAACACTTTTGAGGTGTAGCCCCTCAAACACCATGCCCCCATCTCAGGAGTTCCCTATGGGAGAATTCCATTTGTTCATTTCAGCCTTTATATAAGGGCACGACCGAGAGAGAAAGACAGACCAGGGGCAACGAGAGAGAGACACAGATAGACCAGGTGCAGTAAGAGAGAGAGAGAGACAGACCAGGGGCAGAGAGAGAGAGAGAGAGAATGACAGACCAGCAGCAGTGAGAGAGAAAGACAGACCAGGGGCAGCAAGTGTGAGAACCACACCAGGGACAGCGAGAGAATGACAGACCAGGGGCAGCGAGAGAATGACAGACAGAGAGACCATGGGCAGCGAGAAAATGACAGAGAGACTAGGGGCAGTGAGAGAGATAGACAGAGAGACCAGGGGCAGCGAAAGAGACAGACAGACAAGGGCAGTGACGGAACTAGAGAATGGTGGGCCGAGGAGCAACAATATGCATTGGGCCCCTCTCCCTTATTGAAAATGACAGCACGCGCCATAAAAAAAACTGTTAGTGGGTGACTGAAGTAGGTGTGACAGGGAGATAGTGAGTGACTGAGAGAGGGGTGACAGGGAGATAGTGGGTAACTGAGGCAGGGGTGACAGGGACATAGTGGGTGACTGAGGCAGGGGTGACAGGTAGAGAGTGGATGACTGTGGCAGGGGTGACAGGTAGAGTTGGTGACTGAGGCAGGTGTGGCAGGTTGAGAGTGGGTGACTGAAGCAGGGGTGACAGGAAGATAGTGGGTGACTGAAGCAGGAGTGACAGGTTGAGAGTGGGTGACTGAGGCAGAGATTACAGAGCGATAGTGGGTGACTGAGGCAGGGGTGACAGGGACATAGTGGGTGACAGGAAGATAGTGGGTGACTGAGGCAGGGATGACAGGTTGAGAGTGGGTGACTGAGGCAGGGGTGACAGGAAGATAGTGGGTGACTGGAGAGGCAGGGGTGACAGGGACATAGAGGGTGACTGAGGCAGGGATGACAGAGAGATAGTGGGTGACTGAGGCAGGGATGACAGAGAGATAGTGGGTGACAGGCAGGGGTGACAGGTAGAGAGTGAATGACTGAGGCAGAGGTGACAGAGAGAAAGTGTGCTTGAAGAAATGTGGCGGCCGCAGTGTGCAACCCTGTCCCAGTGGTTTCCCTCCCTGGCTCCCCACTCACCTCACCCTGTGGTCCGGGCTCTCTCTGGGGAAAGTGCAGCAGGGGTGCGAGCACACCTCAGGAGGTGACAGCCGGGATGAGAAGGCAGTGGCAGCACCCCCCACATATGGTACTCTCTGCGATACAACGGTCGGGCTGGCCCTGTATATACACTCACATAGTAAAATACACACACATAGCAAAACACACATACACACGTATGACAAAACACACAAACAGCTAAGCACACACAGCAAAACAATTGTACACACACACACACACACACACATATAGCAAAATACGCATACAGCTAAACACACACACTCTGGTACTTACATACTTTACCCCTCCTGGCTGGCTCTCTGGCTCTGGGAATGCTCTTCACGGCAGCTGCTCAGTCCCCTGACTCCATCCTCCTTCTCCCAGCATGCAGTGTGGGCCATCAGCAGGAACTGACAGCAACAGCAGTGCGGTGCCGGGTTGAAGGGTGATGTGATCACCCTTCTACCTCGCTGCCGCTGGGGACCGCATCTAGGCTTCCTCCATCGAGGGCATGCGGCACAGCAGTGGGCAGCGTGTAATGAGTCTGTCTGACTCATTATACTGCTGCCTGTTGTGGACACCTCCGTCATACTGGGCCTCGGTGCAATGCACCACTTGCATTGGCGCTAGTTCAGCCGCTGGACAAGGGCAGCGAGAGATAGAGAGATAGACCAGAGGCAGCGAGAGACAGTCCAGAGGGCAGTGAGAGAGCGAGCGAGAGAAAGAGACAGACCAGGGGCAGCGAGAGATAGAGACAGACCAGGGGCAGTGAGAGAGCGAGAGAGACAGGCAGACCAGGGGCAACAAGAGAGACAGACCGACCAGGGGCAGCGAGAGCAGTGCCAGATTAAGGTCCACATGGGCCTGGAGCTGAGATTTATGACAGGCCTATTGTGTGCCTCGGCAGGAGTTGTGACAAGTGCTGCAAGGGGGGGGGGGGGGGTCCTAAATAAGGGACACAGACACCATTTACTGAAACAAACACATTTACTGACGGATACCCATTACTAACAGATAGCACTTAATAACACAGACATCTCTTACTGACATAGATTACAGTTACTGACGCACACACACACAACTTACTGATGCTGCATTCAGATCGCAAATGCCGGATCTTACCCGGTAAGAGAAACGTGTCCTTACCGGGTGGGATCCGGCATTTGCTCCCCTCTGCTGGCTTTCCAACCCGGCAATATACTGGGTCGGTTGCCATAGCAGCGGGGGGCGCAGCAGCAGCAGGGGCGGGGATGGAGGCGGCGCTGGGAGATAAGCTCATCTCCTGCGCCGCCACTCCCTATGCTGTGAATGGGAACCGTGTCGCATCGAAACGGCTCCCATTCACACTGCACCTGACCCGGTATTCAACCCGGTAATAACCCTTCTTTTTTACCGAGTTGAATTACCGGGTCAAGCGACCCGCTAATTCTGCAAAGGACCTTTCACATCGCACACTGACCCGTTTCGACACGGCAATATGCCGTGTCGATACCGGGTTTTTAGTAGAGATGAGCGGATTCGGTTTTACTCGGTTTTACTCGGTTCTCAAAACGGCATCTTATTGGCTCACGGATGTCACGTGTTTTGGATAGCCAATAAGATGCCGTTTTGAGAACCGAGTAAAACCGAGTAAAACCGAATCCGCTCATCTCTAGTTTTTAGTGCGATGTGAAAGGGGTATAACAGACACTCATACCTCCCAACATGACCCTCTCCAGGAGGGACACAATGCTCTGATCCTGGACTTTTCGCATCTTTATGATTACCAGCACCTGTGTTGAACAGGTTAATGGATAAGGTGTTTCAGCACAGGTGATGGCAATCATACATTAAGAGGGAAGTTCAGGAGCAGAGCATTCTGTCCCTCCTGGAGAGGGTCATGTTGGGAGGTCCGGAGACGCCTTACTGACACAGATACAAGTTACTGACACTCATAGAGAACCTTACTGATACAGACACAGCTTACTAACTGACACTACTTACTGACACACACAACACAGACACAACTTACTGACACAGATACAACTTACTGACACTCATAGAGAACCTTACTGACATAGACACAGCTTACTAACCGACACTACTTACTGACACACACAACACAGACACAACTTACTGACACAGACACCACTTACTGACAGATACCACTTACTGACAGACAATACTTGCTCACACACACACACACACACACACACACACACACACACACACACACACACGCATACAACACATAAACTTACTGACATAGAAACCACTTAACTGGGATGAGAGGAGACCTTATACCCTACACTACATCACAGACCGTCTATACCCCATGCTAAATCACGGATCCCTCTATACATTTCATTACATCACTGACCCCTCTATACCCCACACTACAATACAGACTCTTCTATAACCTACGCTACATCACTGACCCCTCTATACCCCACGTTATATCACTGACCCCTCTATACCCCTCGTTATATCACTGGCCCCTTTATACCCCACGCTACATCACTGACCCCTCTATACCCCTCGTTATATCACTGGCCCCTCTATACCCCACGCTACATCACTGACCCCTCTATACCCCACACTACAATACAGACTCTTCTATAACCTACGCTACATCACTGACCCCTCTATACCCCCACGTTATATCACTGACCCCTCTATACCCCTCGTTATATCACTGGCCCCTCTATACCCCACGCTACATCACTGACCCCTTCTATACCCCATGCCAGTGCCGTAACCAGGCATTTTAGCACTGTCTGCAAGAAATGGCATTGGTGCCCTCCCCCCATGCAAGGTAGAGGCAGTGCACGACGTAGGCGCGCGCAAAAAAAAAGGGGGCATGGCTTCACGGGGAAGGGGCGTGGCCAAAAGACAATACCAATTCATACTATAGTGCACAGTAGTCTCCATTATTCAAATTACGCTGCACAGTAGCGCCACTACACCAAGTAGAGCCCCTTTTACACATTACAGCAGACAGCCCCCTTTCTACACATTACGGCAGACAGCGTCCACTTTTTACACATTACGGCAGACAGCGTCCCCCTTTTTACACATTATGGCAGACAGCGTCCCCCTTATTACACATTACAGCAGACAGCGTCCCCCTTTTTCAGAATAGATAGAGAAATAGAGAGAGGGAGAGAGAGAGAGAGAGAGAGAGATACTTACCATCGCTCCTCCTGGTGGCAGATCCCTCGGTGCAGGCAGGCAAGAAGGAGGAGGAGGGAGGGGGACTGGAGCCGCAGCAGTGCTATGTAATTGGTAGAGGCGCCGCTGCAGCAGTTCCCTCTCCTTTCGTATTGGCTGCCCGCCGCCGCTGTGAATGCTGGGATGAAGGACCCGCATCCCAGCATTCACAGCAGCGCCGGGCAGCCAATACGGAAGGAGAGGCGACTGCTGCAGTGGCACCTCTACCAATTACATAGCGCTGCTGCGGCTCCAGTCCCCCTCCCTCCTCCCCCTTCTCTGCTGCCTCCGGTTCTGCAGCTCTCCTCACCAGCGTGGCGCACACAGCAGAGGCGGCATGTAATGAGTCATTTTGACTCATTACATGCCGCTGGCCGTTGCGCCCTCAGGGCAACTGCGCTGTGTGCCAGGCACACCTGGCACACACGTAGTTACGGCCCTGTCCCATGCTACATCACTGACCTCTCTATACCCCACGCTACATCATGGACCCCTCTATTCCCTACGCTACATCACCGACCCCTCTATACCCCTATGCTACATCACAGACTTTTCTATCCTCTACGCTACATCACGGGCTCCTCTATCCCCTAAGCTACATCACGGACTCCTCTATCCCCTATGCTACATCACAAACTCCTCTATCCCCTATGCTACATCACGGACTCCTCTATCCCCTACGCTACATCACGGACTCCTCTATCCCCTATGCTACATCACAAACTCCTCTATCCCCTATGCTACATCACGGGCTCTTCTATCCCTTATGCTACATCATGGACCCCTCTATCCCCAACGCTACATCACGGACCCCTCTATCCCCTACGCTACATCACGGACCCCTCTATCCCCTACGCTACATCACGGACCCCTCTATCCCCTACACTACATCACGGACCCCTCTATCCCCTACGCTACATCACGGACCCCTCTCTCCCCTATGCTACATCACGGACCCCTCTCTCCCCTATGCTACATCACGGACCCCTCTATCCCCTACGCTACATCACGGACCCCTCTATTCCCTATGCTACATCACGGACTCCTCTCTCCCCTATGCTACATCACGGACCCCTCTATCCCCTACGCTACATCACGGACCCCTCTATCCCCTATGCTACATCATTGACCCCCCCCTATACATCACAGACCCCTCTATCCCCTATGCTACATCATTGACCCCCCTATACATCACGGACCCCTCTATTCCCTACGCTACTTCACGGATCACGGACCCCTCTATCCCCTACGCTACATCACGGACCCCTCTCTCCCCTACGCTACATCACGGACCCCTCTATCCCCTACGCTACATCACGGACCCCTCTATCCCCTATGCTACATCATTGACCCCCCTATACATCACGGACCCCTCTATCCCCTACGCTACATCACGGACTCCTCTATCCCCTAAGCTACATCACGGACCCCTCTATCCCCTATGCTACATCACAAACTCCTCTATCCCCTATGCTACATCACGGGCTCTTCTATCCCCTATGCTACATCATGGACCCCTCTATCCCCAACGCTACATCACAGACCCCTCTATCCCCTACGCTACATCACGGACCCCTCTATCCCCTACGCTACATCACGGACCCCTCTATCCCCTACGCTACATCATGGACCCCTCTATCCCCTACGCTACATCACGGACCCCTCTATTCCCTATGCTACATCACGGACTCCTCTCTCCCCTATGCTACATCACGGACCCCTCTATCCCCTACGCTACATCACGGACCCCTCTATCCCCTATGCTACATCATTGACCCCCCCTATACATCACAGATCCCTCTATCCCCTATGCTACATCATTGACCCCCCTATACATCACGGACCCCTCTATCCCCTACGCTACATCACGGATCACGGACCCCTCTATCCCCTACGCTACATCACGGACCCCTCTATCCCCTACGCTACATCACGGACCCCTCTATCCCCTACGCTACATCACAGACCCCTCTATCCCCTACGCTACATCACGGACTCCTCTCTCCCCTATGCTACATCAAGGACCCCTCTATCCCCTGCGCTACATCACGGACCCCTCTATCCCCTATGCTACATCATTGACCCCCCTATACATCACGGACCCCTCTATCCCCTACGCTACATCACGGAACCCTCTATCCCCTAAGCTACATCACGGACTCCTCTATCCCCTACGCTACATCACGGACCCCTCTATCCCCTACGCTACATCACGGACCCCTCTATCCCCTACGCTACATCACGGACCCCTCTATCCCCTACGCTACATCACGGGCTCTTCTATCCCCTACGCTACATCACGGACCCCTCTATCCCCTACGCTACATCACGGACCCCTCTATCCCCTACGCTACATCACGGACCCCTCTATCCCCTATGCTACATCACGGACCCCTCTATCCCCTACGCTACATCACGGACCCCTCTATCCCCTACGCTACATCACGGACCCCTCTATCCCCTACGCTACATCACGGGCTCTTCTATCCCCTACGCTACATCACGGACCCCTCTATCCCCTACGCTACATCACGGACCCCTCTATCCCCTACGCTACATCACGGACCCCTCTATCCCCTATGCTACATCACGGACCCCTCTATCCCCTACGCTACATCACGGACCCCTCTATCCCCTACGCTACATCACGGACCCCTCTATCCCCTACGCTACATCACGGGCTTTTCTATCCCCTACGCTACATCACAGACCCCTCTATCCCCAACGCTACATCACGGACCCCTCTTTCCCCTATGCTACATCATTGACCCCCTATACATCACGGACCCCTCTATCCCCTACACTACATCACGGACCCCTCTATCCCCTATGCTACATCACGGACTCCTCTCTCCCCTATGCTACATCACGGACCCCTCTATCCCCTACGCTACATCACGGACCCCTCTATCCCCTATGCTACATCATTGACCCCCCTATACATCACGGACCCCTCTATCCCCTACGCTACATCACGGACCCCTCTATCCCCTAAGCTACATCACGGACTCCTCTATCCCCTACGCTACATCACGGACCCCTCTATCCCCTACGCTACATCACGGACCCCTCTATCCCCTACACTACATCACGGACCCCTCTATCCCCTACACTACATCACGGACCCCTCTATCCCCTACGCTACATCACGGACCCCTCTATCCCCTACGCTACATCACGGACCCCTCTATCCCCTACGCTACATCACGGACTCCTCTCTCCCCTATGCTACATCACGGACCCCTCTATCTCCTACGCTACATCACGGACCCCTCTATCCCCTAGGCTACATCATTGACCCCCCTATACATCACGGACCCCTCTATCCCCTACGCTACATCACGGACCCCTCTATCCCCTACGCTACATCACGGGCCCCTCTATCCCCTACGCTACATCACGGGCTCTTCTATCCCCTACGCTACATCACAGACCCCTCTATCCCCTACGCTACATCACGGGCTCTTCTATCCCATATGCTACATCACAGACCCCTCTATCCCCTATGCTACATCACTGACCCCCCTATACATCACGGACCCCTCTATACCCCACACTACACTGTTAAATAGCAGTACATTAGAGAGCGGGGTGGGGGGGGGGACTCAACCACATTCAAAGTGAAGAAATACATTTCACTTTCTCATTTAAGGGTTATATATCATAGTGAGAAGAGCATATAAGATCTGTTATTTCAGAAGTGTGAAAAAGAAAAAACAAAATGTAACTTAATTATAATACAAATAAGTTTCATGTATGTGTGTGAGATAAAGAGAGAGAGAGAGAGTGATGTACCTATGTCTGAGTGCAGTCCACTGTCCTCCTTCTGTAGCTGCTTCTTCACTTGCCAGGAGCCGGCTGCTGGAGCTCCGCCCACATTTAGTAGCACTGTGGAGCTGCGGAGGCTGCCTGGGGTGGAAGGGGGAAGGAAGGGCTCAAGCTCAGTTCTCTTGTGCAGGGCACAACAAAGACCTTGGTACGGGCTGGGCGCATACATCTGGCTGGATGTCACTGTGTGTGCAATACCTCACAGTCTGACTACACTAGCCAGTAGCCAGCCTTAGGCCACAAATTATTTGACTGGCCAGAGGGCATATGTGCACGCTTGCTGCTCGTCTCATGCTCACTTTCCCACTCCATAGCTCCTCCCCCTTGTGCCGTGGCTCCTCCCCCTGACGGAAAAGGTCCATTTGCCCCCTTGATTCTCGCATCTACCCTCCACTGACAGGAGGGGAGGCGGAGCAGATCAGGGGTGGGATAAAGCAGAGAGGCTGCAAACATAGAGTGGAGACGGAACGCTGCATACACTGAGCCGCCCCTATATTTTGCATACTGAACGTCAAGCTCCGCTCCCGCCTTCTCCGGACACCCACATGGATTACAGACAGCGCTGGTAGAATCCGTGAGTTTTAATAAACTTTGCAGGAAAACAGAAGAGTGGTACAGAAAACGCTTAGCAAGTGTGCTATGGGCAACTTCACTGCAGCGGTCTGTGGGCCAATTTTCAATGGGGGGCCTGGAGCTGCAGCTCCATCCGCCCCATTGTTAATCCGGCCCTGAGCGAGACAGACAGAGAGAGTGAGACATGGGAAACAGACAGACACCAGGGAGACCAGGGGCAGCGAGAGAGGGACACATGGGGGCGACAGGCTGTTTTCGAAGGGCACAGCTAAAGGGTTAGGAGGCATTATGTCCTAAAACAGCCTAGTGTGAAGACGAAGAGCATAGGTGCCGCAAAGATGGCGCTGGAGCGCCTTAAGGGGGAGGGTCGCCAGGCGGCCCGCGGGCCGGCAGCATGGCGAAAGGGGGGGGGGGGTGAGGTATTCCCATCCCTCCCTTCACACACCGACCAGCAGACCAGCCAGTAAAGGCAGCGGGGGCGGAGCAGCTGGGGGGGAGCATAAAGGGAAAGAGCAGGGGGGTAGGCAGCCTTTGTCCTGGAGAGTGCAGTGCTGAAAATAACCATGCGCAAGGCATGGTGAAGCGGGGAGCCAGCTGAGGTATGCAGATTCACCCTCGGTGAATGGACGCACGCCCGGCTCCAGCCGTGGACGGTTGGGCCCGTGGGCTGCACGCCAGGCGAGCGTGATATGCACCGCAGGGGCTGGTTCCCAAGGGGGGCGTTGCCGTGGTGCCTACTGGGTAGGCAGGGCACGCCCCAGGAAAAATGGAATGAGTGGGTAACACATTCCACCTTGCCCACCACTTTTCTGTCCATGCCCTGCAACCTTGTAAGGTGGTATATTAATAAACTGTGGCCAGTGATTTTACCCAAAGCTTTGCCTACGTGTCTAAGTTATTTTAGATTAGAGTGCCGGTGCTTAGGGATGCCGGTAGGTCGACCTCTCCCCCTTATATACACACGAACACTAGAACACATACAAACACTGCACACATACGCTGTACATACACACGCTTACCTCACAATCAGCTGGGGATCTGCAGCAGCTTCATCTCTGTCTTCCTCTCCCTCTCTGACAGCACAGCAGCCCCTCTGGGTCCCGTGTAGCTCTGCCCCCTGCTCACAGTTCACTTGGCCTCTCCAGCTTAAAAAGAAAATAAGAGCCTGACCTGCTGCTCAGATGCGAGGAGGGGATGGGCGATAGGTCCTCTGTGAGGGCACTACACAGTCAAAATTAACTCGGACTCCTCACAACAGTGTGGACTGCGGGCGACGTCAGACGCCAATTTGGGCGTGCTTGCCACACTACCTGCCCATCAAGCCCAACGTGGTGCCAGCCCCGCCTACTATACGGATTCCACTTTGTATTAGGAATCCTATAACAGCATTCCGACATCCCTCCCTATGATGCTGCCATCCATACATCCGTACACTGCCGCTCTCATACAACTGTATACTGCCGCTCTCATACAACTGTACACTGCCGCTCTCATACATCCGTACACTGCCGCTTTCATACATCCGTACACTGCCGCTCTCATACATCCGCACACTGCCGCTCTCATACATCCGCACACTGCCGCTCTCATACATCCGCACACTGCCACTCTCATACATCCGTACACTGCCGCTCTCATACATCCACACACTGCCACTCTCATACATCTGCACACTGTCACTCTCATACATCCGCACACTGCCACTCTCATACATCCGTACGCTGCCGCTCTCATACATCTGCACACTGCCACTCTCATACATCCACACACTGCCACTCTCATACATCGGTACACTGCCGCTCTCATACAACTGTACACTGCCGCTCTAATACATCCGTACACTCTGTATGAGAGCGGCAGTGTACACTGCCGCTCTCATACATCCGTTCACTGCCGCTCTCATACATCCGTACACTGCCGCTCTCATACATCCACACACGGCCGCTCTCATACATCCACACGCTGCCGCTCTCATACAGCCGCACACCACCGCACTCATACATCCGCACACCGCCGCTCTCATACATCCGTACACTGCCGCTCTCATACATCCACACACTGCCACTCTCATACATCCACACACTGCCACTCTCATACATCTGCACACTGCCACTCTCATACATCCGCACACTGCCACTCTCATACATCCGCACACTGCCACTCTCATACATCCGTACACTGCCGCTCTCATACATCCGCACACTGCCTCTCTCATACATCCACACACTGCCACTCTCATACATCGGTACACTGCCGCTCTCATACAACTGTACATTGCCGCTCTCATACATCCGTACACTCTGTATGAGAGCGGCAGTGTACACTGCCGCTCTCATACATCCGTTCACTGCCGCTCTCATACATCCGTACACTGCCGCTCTCATACATCCGAACACTGCCGCTCTCATACATCCACACACGGCCGCTCTCATACATCCACACGCTGCCACACTCATACAGCCGCATACCACCGCACTCATACAGCCGCACACCACCGCACTCATACAGCCGCACACCGACGCATACATACAGCCGTACACTGCCGCTCTCATACATCCACACACTGCCGCTCTCATACATCCGTACACTGCCGCTCTCATACATCCGTACGCTGCCGCACTCATACATCCGCACGCTGCCGCACTCATACATCTGCATCCAGTGGTGTGGTGGCCGCGGCACACTAGGACTGAGAGACCGCAGTGGGAGGAAAGCACAGGTGGGCTGGAGGAGAGCGTGGGCGGACATCAACACGTCACATCGCAAGGTGACACCAGTCCCCCCAGTGAGGCCGCCGACCAGTGCCAGTGCATTTAGCATAGTATTAGCAGCAGGCAGCGGGGGGGGGGGGGGCGGGCGCAGCGGTGGTGGGAGGCACGGAAATGAGCTGCAGGCTAGGCTCCACCGATCACACACTCAGCGATCACTGTGCTACAGCAAGCGTGGCGTGCAGTGGTGCCGGACATTAGGGAGTGCCTGTGCACACCAGGCACCCCCCGTGCGCACGCCTATGTGCTACCACCCCCCATATGCTGCACTTCATAATTACACTAACCCCCCATACAACATACTATATCACTACACTACTCACAATAAAATTAAAACATCCCAGTTCCTCATTCTAAATGAGCTCACGTGAGTTCTCTCCCCAACGGAGATCCAGGCCAAGTAACAATGAAGACACCAACAGAGTGTAGGGGGCAGGCTTGATCCACTTGTCAGTAGAGAGCAGTCAGTGGAGAGTAAGAAGGGGGCGGGGCCTAGTCCTACAGACGGGAGAGAGCACAGACAAGAGAGAGCAAGGTACAGGGGTAGAAGGAGACGGGCTGATGTGAAGAAGGGGGCGGGGCCTATTCTCACAGACAGGAGAGAGCAAGGTCCAGGGGAAGAAGGGGACGGGCTGATGTGAAGAAGGGGGCGGGGCCTATTCTCACAGACAGGAGAGAGCAAGGTACAGGGGAAGAAGGGGATGGGCTGATGTGAAGAAGGGGGTGGGGCCTATTCTCACAGACAGGAGAGAGCAAGGTCCAGGGGAAGAAAGGGACGGGCTGATGTGAAGAAGGGGACAGGGCCTATTCTCACAGACAGGAGAGGCAAGGTCCAGGGGAAGAAGGGGGGCAGGCTAATGTGATGAAGGGGGCGGGGCCTATTCTCACAGACAGGAGAGAGCAAGGTACAGGGGAAGAAGGGGGCGGGCTGATGTGAAGGAAGAAGGGGGCGGGGCCTAATCTCAGACAGGAGAGAGCAAGGTACAGGGGAAGAAGGGGGCGGGCTGATGTGACAAAGGGGGCGGGACCTATTCTCAGACAGGAGAGCGCAAGGTACAGGGGAAGAAGGGAGCGGGCTGATGTGAAGCAGGGGGCGGGGCCTATTCTCAGACAGGAGAGAGCAAGGTACAGGGGAAGAAGGGGGCAGGCTGATGTGAATAAGGGGGTGGGGCCTGTTCTCACAGTCAGGAGAGAGCAAGGTACAGGGGAAGAAGGGGGCGGGCTGATGTGAAGAAGGGGGCGGGCCTATTCCTACAGAAGGGAGAGAGTACACTTGGGAGACAGCAAGGTACAGGGGAAGAAGGGGGCGGGCTAAGTTAAGGGGGCGGGGTCTATTCCTACAGATGGGAAAGATCACGAATGGCAGAAACCAAGGTACAGGGGAGGAAGGGGGCGGGCTGAATAAAGAAGGGGGTGGAGCCTATTCATGCAGATGGGAGAGACGGAGAGCACACTTGAGAGAGAGCAAGGTACAGGAGAAGAAGGGGGCGGGGCATGTTTATTGGTACTGAAATGTGTGTCCCAGGCACCCCCACCCTTCCCCCTACTCTGTGGTTACGGGACCGCAGCGCGACTGCTCAGTGTACTATAATGAGTCACATAGACTCATTATTAGTACAGCCAATATCGCCAGCTGTGGGCCCTCTCGCTGCCACGGGCCTTGGTGCAATGCACCGCTGATTTTTCCGCACTGGCTTGGAGCATAGAGAGGAGAGGCAGAGAATTGGGAGAGCAGAGAGGTGGGTTGGAGGGGGGATCGGAGTGCTCTTGCTGCTTGTGAACATGTAGAGGAGGAGGATGGGGACCCAGAGTCTGGCTGCAGTGCGAGTCAGCCAGACTCTATGATGACAGCCGTATATGTAAACCAGTGGGGTAAATACTGCACAGTGCTAAGCACTTTTGATCTTCCCACACCTGGCTAACTGTGCAGTGATCAGGTGGTGTAGGAGCCGGCCCTGCCACGGCTCAAACCGAACAATAAAACTTATGTGAGCCGTGCCAGGGCTAATTATTGTCACAATGTGCCCCCAGTAACCCCAAAACACCCCCTGCCCCACTGTATCACCCAAGTGAAGGCCGTTCCTCTCCAGTTTACCAACAAAAACAAGAGGCGAGGAAAAAGTCGTCCATGTTAGTGCACCCAAGTGAAGCTGCCACTGTACACCCCCTGCTGGCGGCCACTGCGCAGGCGCAACAAATTTAAATGCCCTATCTTTATAATGGGGCATAGTTTACTAAATTTAAAAAAATCTGTAACTTTCTGAAAAACCTTAACCCCAAAAGGCACTACACTGGGACAAGATCTATCTAATAAAACAAACCCCGAGTCTTAATTTGTCCTCTATCCTGAGTTATGCCTTCCCAAAAAATCTTCTCATTCATTACATGGGAAAACCATCCTGAAAAGCCATACAGGAAGTAGCAGAAAAAAACTGACAGTTGAAACTTTAGGTTACTCCCAATCCCTCATTTTTTATTATTTTGCTCTGAAATTTGGCATGCAGCACCGGGTGACGATTCTACGCGCCCATGCCAAATTTCAGCTCAGTACGTCAATCACTTTTGAGGTGTAGACCCTCAAACATTATGCCCCCATCTCAGAAGTTCCCTATGGGAGAATTCCATTTGTTCGATTCAGCCTTAATATATATATATATACTGCTCAAAAAAATAAAGGGAGCACTTAAACACCACAATGTAACTCCAAGTCAATCACACTTCTGTGAAATCAAACTGTCCACTTAGGAAGCAACACTGATTGACAATCAATTTCACGTGCTGTCGTACAAATGGAATAGACAACAGGTGGAAATTATAGGCAATTAGCAAGACACCCCCAATAAAGGAGATGTTCTGCAGGTGGTGACCACAGACCACTTCTCAGCTCCTATGCTTTCTGGCTGATGTTTTGGTCACTTTTGAAAGCTGGCGGTGCTTTCACTCTAGTGGTAGCATGAGACGGAGTCTACAACCCACACAAGTGGCTCAGGTAGTGCAGCTCATCCAGGATGGCACATCAATGCGAGCTGTGGCAAGAAGGTTTGCTGTGTCTGTCAGCGTAGTGTCCAGAGCATGGAGGCGCTACCAGGAGACAGGCCAGTACATCAGGAGACGTGGAGGAGGCCGTAGGAGGGCAACAACCCAGCAGCAGGACCGCTACCTCCGCCTTTGTGCAAGGAGGAACAGGAGGAGCACTGCCAGAGCCCAGCAAAATGACCTCCAGCAAGCCACAAATGTGCATGTGTCTACTCAAACGATCAGAAACAGACTCCATGAGGGTGGTATGATTGCCCGACGTCCACAGATGGGGGTTGTGCTTACAGCCCAACACCGTGCAGGACGTTTGGCATTTGCCAGAGAACACCAAGATTGGTAAATTCGCCACTGGCGCCCTGTGCTCTTCACAGATGAAAGCAGGTTCTCACTGAGCACATGTGACAGACGTGACAGAGTCTGGAGACGCCAAGGAGAACGTTCTGCTGCCTGCAACATCCTCCAGCATGACCGGTTTGGCAGTGGGTCAGTAATGGTGTGGGGTGGCATTTCTTTGGGGGACCGCACAGCCCTCCATGTCCTCGCCAGAGGTAGCCTGACTGCCATTAGGTACCGAGATGAGATCCTCAGACCCCTTGTGAGACCATATGCTGGTGCGGTTGGCCCTGGGTTCCTCCTAATGCAAGACAATGCTAGACCTCATGTGGCTGGAGTATGTCAGCAGTTCTTGCAAGACAAAGGCATTGATGCTATGGACTGGCCCGCCCGTTCCCCAGACCTGAATCCAATTGAGCACATCTGGGACATAATGTCTCGCTCCATCCACCAACGCCACGTTGCACCACAGACTGTCCAGGAGTTGGCGGATGCTTTAGTCCAGGTCTGGGAGGAGATCCCTCAGGAGGCCATCTGCCACCTCATCAGGAGCATGCCCAGGCATTGTAGGGAGGCCATACAGGCACGTGGAGGCCACACACACTACTGAGCCACATTTTGACTTGTTTTAAGGACATTACATCAAAGTTGGATCAGCCTGTAGTGTGTTTTTCCACTTTAATTTTGAGTGTGACTCCAAATCCAGACCTCCATGGGTTAATAAATTTGATTTCCATTGATAATTTTTGTGTGATTTTGTTGTCAGCACATTCAACTATGTAAAGAACAAAGTATTTAATAAGAATATTTCATTCATTCATTCAGATCTAGGATGTGTTGTTTAAGTGTTCCCTTTATTTTTTTGAGCAGTGTATATATATATATTATAATAAAAACAAAATATATAAAACAAAATTAAGAGGATCACCATGACTATAGACTCTGCCCTTTCATAATTTCTTTAAACATCAAGGATTGCTTTTTTGTGACATAAATACACACGTGTGTGTGTGTGTGTGTGTGTGTGTGTGTGTGTATTTATGTCACAGAAAACAATCTTTAATGTTTGAAGAAATTATGAAAGGGCAGAGTCTATAGTCATGGTGGTCCTCTTTTTATTTTTATTTATTTATTTATTTTGTTTTTATATATATATATATATATATATATATATATATATATACAGTGGGGATTGAAAGTTTGGGCACCCCAGGCAAAAAATCATTTTAATGTGCAAAAAGAAGCCAAGGAAAGATGGAAAAATCTCCAAAAGGCATCAAATTACAGATTAGACATTCTTATAACATGTCAAAAAAAGTTTGATTTTATTTCCATCATTTACACTTTCAAAAGAACAGAAAACAAAAAATGGCGTCTGCAAAAGTTTGGGCACCATGCAGAGTTAATACCTTGTACTGCCCCCTTTGGCAAGTATCACAGCTTGTAACCGCTTTTTGTAGCCAGCCAAGAGTCTTTCAATTCTTGTTTGAGGTATCTTCGCCCATTCTTCCTTACAAAAGTCTTCCAGTTCTTTGAGATTCCTGGGCTGTCTGTGACGCACTGCTCTTTTAAGGTCTATCCATAGATTTTCAATTATGTTGAGGTCAGGAGATTGTGAAGGCCATGGCAAAACCTTCAGTTTACGCCTCTTGATGTAATCCACCGTGGATTTTGAGGTGTGTTTAGGATCATTATCCATTTGTAGAAGCCAGCCTCTCTTTAACTTCAGCTTTTTCACAGATGGCATGAAGTTAGCGTCCAAAATTTGCTGGAATCTTATTGAATCCATTTTTCCTTCTACTCGTGAAATGTTCCCTGTGCTACTGGCTGCATGTAGCCCCTTCATCAGGATAACCCCACACTGCAAATCAACAAACATTTATAGGTGCACTCACCCCTCAAAGCTGTCCTCCACTGGCTGCCGCCGCCGCCGTGTCCCAGGCCCGGCGTCCGTCCCCACGAGCAGAGCACTTCCGCCGGAAGTGACGTCGCGGGTCCCGGTCACGTTGCCGCGGCAACCTAACAAACAAAACAAACAACACATGCGTATGAGAAATCCGACCTGTCAGCGCCCACACATGCTACACTGGAACTGTGCTTTACTCCATGGGGTAAATTTACTAAGATTCGTATTTTCCCGTTTCAGGTCAAAGTTCAATCACGAATGACATCGAAAGTGTAAAACTGCAACTTTTTGAATTGATTACGACTAATTTACTAAGCTGTCGTATTCGGGTTTTTCTTTTGTTCCGATGTCGATGTCATTCGTGGGTTTTTTTCTATTTTTACGGCAGTGATTAGCAAAACACTGCCGACTTTTTTTACAATCAATCTCGGCCGGATCTGTGTGATCCGTGCTGGGGTTTATTTTTTTTATTTTTTTTTATTAAACACTGTAAAATAATAAAAAAAAATGCGTGGGGTCCCCCCTCCTAAGCATAACCAGCCTCGGGCTCTTTGAGCCGATCCTGGTTGCAAAAATATGGGGAAAAAAATGACAGGGGTTCCCCCATATTTAAGCAACCAGCATCGGGCTCTGCGCCTGGTCCTGGTCCCAAAAATACGGGGGACAAAAAGAGTAGGGGTCCCCCGTATTTTTAAAACCAGCACCGGGCTCCACTAGCTGGACAGATAATGCCACAGCCGGGGGTCACTTTGATATAGTGCCCTGCGGCCGTGGCATCAAAAATCCAACTAGTCACCCCTGGCCGGGGTACCCTGGGGGAGTGGGGACCCCTTCAATCAAGGGGTCCCCCCCCCCCAGCCACCCAAGGGCCAGGGGTGAAGCCCGAGGCTGTCCCCCCCCATCCAATGGGCTGCGGATGGGGGGGCTGATAGCCTTTGTTGTAAAAGAAAAGATATTGTTTTTAGTAGCAGTACTACAAGTCCCAGCAAGCCTCCCCCGCATGCTGGTACTTGGAGAACCACAAGTACCAGCATGCGGCGGAAAAACTGGCCCGCTGGTACCTGTAGTACTACTACTAAAAAAATACCCCAAAAAAGACAAGACACACACACCGTGAAAGTATAATTTTATTACATACATACACACATACATACATACTTACCTTAAGTTCCCACGCAGGTCGGTCCTCTTCTCCAGTAGAATCCAAGGGGTACCTGTTGAAGAAATTATACTCACGAGATCCAGGGGTCCAGGCTCCTCGGGAAATCCAGGGGTAATCCACGTACTTGGAAAAAAAAAAAAAAAACGGTGTCCCGACCACGAACTGAAAGGGGACCCATGTTTGCACATGGGTCACCTTTCCACGAATGCCAGAAACCCACTCTGACTTCTGTCTAAGTGGGTTTCTTCAGCCAATCAGGGAGCGCCACGTTGTAGCACTCTCCTGATCAGCTGTGTGGTCCTGTCCTCACTGACAGGCAGCACACGGCAGTGTTACAATGTAGCGCCTATGCGCTACATTGTAACCAATGATGGGAACTTTCTGCTCAGCGGTGACGTCACTTTAGGTCAACCGCAGGGCAGAAAGTTCCCATCATTGGTTACAATGTAGCGCATAGGCACTACATTGTAACACTGCCGTGTGCTGCCTGTCAGTGAGGACAGGAGCACACAGCTGATCAGGAGAGTGCTACAAAGTGGCGCTCCGAGATTGGCTGAAGAAACCCACTTAGACAGAAGTCAAAGTGGGTTTCTGGCATTCGTGGAAAGGTGACCCATGTGCAAACATGGGTCCCCTTTCAGTTCGTGGTCGGGACACCGTTTTTTTTTTTTTTTTCAAGTACGTGGATTACCCCTGGATTTCCCGAGGAGCCTGGACCCCTGGATCTCGTGAGTATAATTTCTTCAACAGGTACCCCTTGGATTCTACTGGAGAAGAGGACCGACCTGCGTGGGAACTTAAGGTAAGTATGTATGTATGTGTGTATGTATGTAATAAAATTATACTTTCACGGTGTGTGTGTCTTGTCTTTTTTTGGGTATTTTTTTAGTAGTAGTACTACAGGTACCAGCGGGCCCGTTTTTCCGTCGCATGCTGGTACTTGTGGTTCTCCAAGTACCAGCATGCGGGGGAGGCTTGCTGGGCCTTGTAGTACTGCTACTAAAAACAATATATTTTCTTTTACAACAAAGGCTATCAGCCTCCCCATCCGCAGCCCATTGGATGGGGGGGGGACAGCCTCGGGCTTCACCCCTGGCCCTTGGGTGGCTGGGGGGGGGGGACCCCTTGATTGAAGGGGTCCCCACTCCCCCAGGGTACCCCGGCCAGGAGTGACTAGTTGGATTTTTGATGCCACGGCCGCGGGGCACTATATAAAAGTGACCCCCGGCTGTGGCATTATCTGTCCAGCTAGTGGAGCCCGGTGCTGGTTTTAAAAATACGGGGGACCCCTACTCTTTTTGTCCCCCGTATTTTTGGGACCAGGACCAGGCGCAGAGCCCGATGCTGGTTGCTTAAATATGGGGGAACCCCTGTCATTTTTTTCCCCATATTTCTGCAACCAGGATCGGCTCAAAGAGCCCGAGGCTGGTTATGCTTAGGAGGGGGGACCCCACGCAATTTTTTTTTTAAAAATAAGCACTTTCCCACCCCTTCCCACTGATATACATGCACGGATCTCATGGATCCGTGCATGCCTATCCAATCACGAATAAAAAAAAAAGGTCTGTTTTTTTTTAGCACTTTTTTACGAGTTGTAATTTTTCACGGCAGTGTTTGTTTGTCTTTTGCTTTGCACTTCTTAGTAAAATGACCGAGATTCATACTTAAACAGCCGCGTTTTGACCGATGGTGTATTCATTCGTAATTTTTTACTTGGACTTGCAAAAAATTACGAATGCCCTCATCTCTGCCGTGATTAGTGTTTAGTAAATTACCGAGATGACACTTTGATGAAAAAACGGCATCTCGGTCAAAATCGGGAGCTTAGTAAATTTCCCCCCATGTCTCCTATCTCCAATGTATCCATAAAGTGCAACGTGCAAACAATGCTAATTACAGAACAGTTAACACTGCGGGCAGTGAAACCACACCGCCAGCAGTGCCCAATCTATATATGTGGCCATGTTATATCCTCATCAATACTATATCATCAAAACATCTATAATAAAAAAATATATAAAAAAATATATATATGGTAAAAAAACATATATATAGTAAAAAAACATGACCTAAGGTGATGCAACCAGACTATGATGTGAAAAATATGACTTAAAGTGCATAAGCCTGCTAAAAAATCCAATGTGAAAAATATGTATGATAAAATGCCACATAGTGTTAAGGAAAAACACCCAGCTCAGTTTCAGTGCACCCATGCGTGGGTCTTAGTACAGATCGTACCCTCTATTAATTATATAGCCAGCAGTCACATTGGCATATCAACACCATTTAAAATGCATGATTATATGTGAATATATAAAAACATATATCATAGATTGTAAAACGAAACACATGTAAACTCCACACAGTTGTAAGCAACATCTTCCAAATGGCCTCACCACCATCATTAATCCCTGATCATATTTAATTACTGGCACTGCCCATATGTCGCTAAACCCAAATGTCAACCGGTCAGCAGACCAGGCCCATTAGTACAACCCTCAGACCGTACACAGAAAGGCCCCTTCATTTTGAATATAAATATTATAAGAAATTACTCAAGCCCAGAGATTCATTCAGACCTCTAGGTCTAATGGTGTCAAGTCTGAAGATCCACCGGGACTCCAGCTGGAGCAATTTTAATGCTCTGTTGCCCCCTCTGATGGATTCTGGCACCTGGTCAATAATGCGGTATTTCAAAGTCACCATACCGTGTTTCAATTTTGCGAAATGACGTGCCACCGGCTGGTCACTATTACCTGAGCCCAACGCCGCCCTAATGGCCTGTCTGTGTTGGGCCATCCTTGTTTTAAATAAACATTCTGTTTTGCTCACATAATACAGGCCACAAGGGCACATAATTACATATATTACAAATTTGGAATTACAAGACAACGGCCAATTGATAGTATATTTTTTAGCAGAATGTGGAGTTACGATGCTAGCCCCTGCAGACATGTAGCTGCAGGTGGTACAACCAATACACCTATAACAGCCATTTGGTCTACTCAAGAAATGTGAGGGAGCTGGTTTCTTGAATTTATTAAGGTCAGTTTTCACTAGAAGATCTTTAATATTCCGACCCTTCCTATAGCTGGACATGATTTGTGTGTTTTTTAATGTCTTGAGTTCGGGGTCTGTGGTAATAATAGGCCACAGAGCCTTGGCCCTTTTGTTGGTATAACGGCTGTTAGTGTCATATGTGTTAACCCAGGGTAATTTATTCTGTTTCTTGCGCGTCACGGTTTTGGTCAGAAGGTCCACTCTATTCAGAGCACATGCTTTCGCTCTCGCTTGTTTTAATAAAGGTACAGGATATCCCCTCTCCACAAACTTAGCCTCCATGTTGTCTAGTTGTTTTTCAAGATTTGCGGCAGTATTTGTAATCCTGCACACCCGTAAAAATTGGGAGTAGGGCAAACCATGTATGGTAGGGGCAGGATGAAAACTATTATACCTCAATAGCATGTTTCTATCAGTGGGTTTGGAATATAAATCTGTATCAATCTTCCCTTCATTGATTCGGATAGAAATATCAAAAAAATCAATGTGGGTATGACTGCATTGCATGGTGAGCTTAATAGTACTATCCGAGCTGTTATGTTTAGCTATGATGTCCACTAGGGACTGCTCATTTCCTATCCAGAAGATGAGCAAGTCGTCTATGTAACGATAATACAGATAAATTTGCTCAGCAACCCCCGGATTTTCATAAAACAGCCCCTTCTCGGTCTCCCACATGAAGGTGTTTGCAAAGGCCGGAGCCACTGCTGACCCCAGCAAGCATGGTCTCTCCTCTTGCTCCTCCATGGCTGTAGCAGCAGGCAGGGAGTAGGACAGAAGAGTAAGACATAAGAGCCAGCATAGGCAAATTGTTACATGTAATGATGCTATGATAGTACAGTCATTCACTACCATGGTGCATGCGCCGCAGGTACAAATTGCTGAGAGTCAATGAGGAGGAGGTCACTGTGGGGGTATTACCTTGGCTGGCTGGCTTCATTGTTTATTTTGTTGGGGCTAGCTGTGTAGTACTGGATGGCCAGGATGTAGGTCAAATTTAGGCGCCGCTGCCCCGTTTTGAACCTCAGGGACCCGGGTTGGCTGTCACCTTTGACCTCCCTGTCGCTGGGCTGTGTTTATGCACTGGTTGTTGCTATATGTTGTAGGAGGGATGTAGTTATGATTCCGGCGGTCAGGATCCCAGCGGTCAGCATACAGACGTTGGGATCCCGGCCACCAGAATGCCGGCAGGGGGAACAGGATTATTCTCACTCGTGGGTGTCCTCGACAACCATAGAGTGGGAATAGATCCTGTGGCAAGTGCAGCGAGCCACCGAGCCCACAAGAGGCTTCGTTGCGCATACCCACCTGTCTGCATTCTGGCAGCCGGGATCCCAGCGACAGTATGCTGACCCCTGGGATCCTAACTGCCTGTCACCCGTCACCAACCCGCTGTAGGATTTTGCTATCTGATTTTACTTTTAGACTATTTTATAGTGAAATACAACAACAAAGTCCCAGCGCTTCCAAGCCACTAAGCTTTACCAATTGTTATATAATTATCATTGTAATGCCGCTCCCAGTTAGCAGTACTGTCCAGCCAATAGTATACAAGCCCTATGCTGCTTTAAAGTAAAGCGTTGTCTATGTTTTTAAAATGTAAAGTTGTGTTCATTGATTTAAAGACTGAATGATCCTACAATATAGATGTATTCACTATAAAATAAGAAAAAAATATAATAAATAAGATCAATAGATCAATTTATCAAGACAGTGCATTAGCAAGTTATTATAGCAATAAATATTCATACAGTAGATGGACACAGATCACACAGCCGCTGCGTTTTTGTATGTAACGGCTGTGCGATAATATGCTAATGACACAGGAGGTATCTGTGTAATCTGACACCTTTTGTCGGCTTCTCTGATCTGCTGCTGCGTCTGAGGATGCAGTACTGAATCATCTGCGTTAACATTGCATATCTGAGGTTACAACCCTCAGGTTACTCAGGATTGCCTGGAAAATGCATGCTGCTGAAGCCAAAATGCCCTTTTTGCTGTAATGCTGCCAGTCGCCACCCTCAAATTCCATATAAATCAAGCAGTAGTGTTCTACGCAGGTCTAAAACATCGGAGATGTAAATAAACATACTGTTTACGAACACCTCTGTAGTAGGCCCTTTGCTTTTAATATCAGTCTCCATAGAACATCATTGTATTGTACACTGCTGCAGGCAATTCTGAAATATTTGTCATGATATTTGTGAGAACTGTTTCTTTCCTTATGTTATTTTCATCATAAATAAGAAAGAAGAGCAACATATTTACCAAGGTGGCTAACCTTGACATTTGTGTTATCTAACCATTACTATTGTTTCTAATATAATATTATCTAATATTGTGTCATTGTTCTTTAGCAGAGCTGAATTAGCAACAGGGTGGCCGGGGCTACATCACATTCATGGGGGGAACTGGATTTTTGTGTGGTATAATGTGAACTGGAGGCACTACAGTATGTTTAACACATTTGTGATGCTGGGAGTATTTACACATTACACTTTTTAATAACAAATATCATCAGCATATTTTATTTACCATTTATTTGTAAGGGGCCCCACAAGTTAGTTGTCCTGGGGACCCCACACGCCTTAAACCAGCCTTTTATAGTGCATCTGACACTTACACAGTCTGGAGGCAGCCATTTTGTACAATGATTATGTAATATTCATAAGTGTGCAGCATTTTACTTTAATATGAACTTGTCACTCAGGTAAGTATGAAATGAAACAAAGTGCCTCACATAGGAAAATGAAGGGGAGTTCTGGTTGCCTGGAAACCCCCCTCCTCTGGGCAAGTGGCTCCAAGTAAGACAACAATAGCACTGGTATATAATACTATTACTAGAGCTGCCACCACATCATGCAGTTTAAGGGACATAGAGGAGCTGCTGCACATGCCCAGTGGTAGCAGCTTCTTCTACCAAGTTTTCTGTGTGTGTGGATCTGAGTCCTCAAGCAGTGCACTGGACCAGAGTAGCTACCACGAAGAAGAGACAGGAGCATTACCATGAGGTGGGAGAACATGTGCTTAGAAAGTGTAGTACTGGTTCTATTATGTTTGTGAATTTATTTATTATGGTATGTTTAACCTTTTCCTGACCACTTATTTATATAATTGGAATGTTTGATAAAGCCTATACTATAGACCATCTACAGAGTTAAATATTAATACTGTATTCCATACAGTATCCAGTGCATAAAAAGACCAATGGTGGTCATTCCGAGTTGTTCGCTCGGTAATTTTCTTCGCATCGCAGCGATTTTCCGCTAATTGCGCATGCGCAATGTTCGCACTGCGACTGCGCCAAGTAAATTTGTTATGCAGTTAGGTATTTTACTCACGGCATTACGAGGTTTTTTCTTCGTTCTGGTGATCGTAATGTGATTAATAGGAAGTGGGTGTTTCTGGGCAGAAACTGGCCGTTTTATGGGTGTGTGTGAAAAAAGGCTGCCATTTCTGGGAAAGACGCGGGAGTGTCTGAAGAAACGGGCGAGTGTCTGGGCGAACGCTGGGAGTGTTTGTGACGTCAAACCAGGAACGAAACTGACTGAACTGATCGCAGTTGCCGAGTAAGTGTGGAGCTACTCAGAAACTGCTAAGAAGTGTCTATTCGCAATTCTGCTAATCTTTCGTTCGCAATTTTACTATGCTAAGATTCACTCCCAGTAGGCGGCGGCTTAGCGTGTGCAAAGCTGCTAAAAGCAGCTTGCGAGCGAACAACTCGGAATGAGGGCCAATGTTTACATTAAGGCCCAGGGTCATTACTAGGTTCTTCTACCGCTCCCCCAGACTCCCGCACTTGCTCCAATGCTCCACTGAGTGGGAGAGTCTGGATTGCATTTGAAACTTCCCCCTCTAGAAATCCTGCATTTACCTCTGCCTCAGTGGTGTGACAGTGGCTGCATTACCATCTAAAACTGACTTGGCTGGTCTCACAGCCCCAATGATACTGCGGAGAGGAGGTGCTACCAGGACTAATCAGAAACAGCAATTGCAAAGATGGATTACTTGTCCGTCGCCCCCTTTCCCTGCAGCATTTTTAAAGTAGGAAAATTTAATGTTCTTTCACGTAAGGGAAATTGCAACTTAAAGTTGACAGCAACATATTTAGTTGTAATCTCTTGCTTTTATCTGGAATAACAAATTTCTAAAACCTATAACATACAATTGCATTCATATAACAGAGAGAATAATATTCCCAAGTCTTTATATGAAGATTTACAGTGGATCTGTTGTCAGCTTGTATGCTATGTTTTTATCTTCAGAACACGAAGCATTATTGTAATGTTACACTGATGCACAAAGAAGCCACAGTGCAATGTAAAACAAAACACTTTCTGGAAAAGAATATCCTTAAAGGAAAACACCATTCAGAAGATGAACATGCAAATTAGGGTGGAGCTAAAATTCCTACTAGTGTCGGCAATGTTAGAGGATCTTTACTCCTGCTCGGACCATTACAGGCAGATTTTTAATTTTCACATTCTGGATACAGTAGCCTTAATTGTTGCTTACCTTAACGCAGCAGACTATGGGGGTAATTCCAAGTTGATCGCAGCAGGAATTTTGTTAGCAGTTGGGCAAAACCATGTGCACTGCAGGGGGGGAGGGGCAGATTTAACATGTGCAGAGAGAGTTAGATTTGGGTGGGGTGTGTTCAATCTGCAATCTAAATTGCAGTGTAAAAATAAAGCAGCCAGTATTTACCCTGCACAGAAATAAAATAACCCACCCAAATCTAACTCTTTCTGCACATGTTATATCTGCCTCCCCTGCAGTACACATGGTTTTGCCCAACTGCTAACAAAATTCCTGCTGCGATCAACTTGGAATTACCCCCAATGGGTGTTATTCAGAGATGGACACAGATCTTGCTGGACCTCCTGCTATTTAATGACAGGAGGTCCAGTGTCATCTTTTTCTTAGAGCGGCTGCGTAACGTCACATGTGACGTTACGCAGCCACCCCAAAAATTTTCCTAAAATGCCCCTGTGTTCCCCGCAATGCCAAAACGCCACCCCCTGAACACCCCCCGCTATCGATTACCTTGTGGCCTCATCCTTCCAGTGTGCGCAGAACCTCTGGATGCTGTGCACAGATGCATGGCTGCGTCTGGGTCTGAATAGACTTCTCTGTGCATTGGTCACTATGGGTACGTATGGCATCGGCCATAAGTGGCTAACCATCGATGATTTGCCACTGATGAGCAGTGGTTTTGTCACTGATGGCTCAGATCCAATGGTTCTCTGTCATTGAGGGCAGATAAGGCAACAATGCTTAGTCTTGCCTCCTCACTTCATTGGGTTGCCATTTAACATTTTGCATTGTGCCACTCAGCCACCACCCCCTCATCCATTATAGGCCCGCTACCTGCAATGTGACAGCCATTTATGGTGAACATTATCAATGTTTCCCACAAATGGTTTCTAACCATCGATGTAAATGCAACATTCAGTGGTCACCCAAATTATAGGACCTTTCTGTCAATGGCAATGTCTTGTCCCATTGCAATGACTGTGATTCATTGGAGTTTATTTATTATGGTGATTTTAATTGTGGAAAAAGCTGGAGTGTTGGATTGATAATATATTTATTCTATATTTTAAAATGTCACCTGAATAAATAAACTCCTTTGGGGGAAGTCAGTTAGCTGTGGGACTTACTGCAGGTTTTTAGCTCCCGGGTTAAATGTTTGGTGCTATTCAATTATATCCTGTGGTAATCCCAATGGCTAATGCGTGGTAAGGCATAGATTCTGGGTTAAGTACCTGGTAGCTAGGAAATGACCACGTACAGTAAGCCTGCGATAAGCTCTGGGGGTTCAGTTAACACAGATTTCCGTTTGCACCGTTTATTTTTCATTTCTGTTCATTTCTACCCATATTCTTAAAATAAAGATATATTTATATCCATTTGTTATCAAAGGAATAGTCTATTAGCTTTAATGATAAAAACATTAATACATAAAATAAAAGGAAAGAAGACTTTTTAATTGAAAAGCTGGTGATGAATTACATTAATGTAAAGACTCTGGTGTTTTTGGTTAGCTTGTGTATTAGACTGTTCCTTTACAAATAAAAATTCCAAATTGCTGATATATTTGCCTACTGTAGTAATGGCAGTCTTGCTTATACTAAGGCAAGACATGGGAAATGTATCTTGTCATATATTTAATGAGATGAGTGATCTGTTGACAAAATATGTTAATCCCATGGACAGGATAATACGTAGCAGGAGATTGAATAACAAATCAAGACTCAGAATAACAGCTCAGTGGTGACACTTTACTGTAGAAAAGAATGATTGAGAATGAATACAGATAACTTCCTTTTGTGTATTACACCTGATTTCATACTCCCCGTTATAAGCAAAGGCTTGGGTACCCCTGGTCATGTTGTATGTTGTTTTTCTTTTTAAATTATGACTGCAGTGGGCTTTCCACAGTTACGCGGCCCCAAATTCCTGTTGCATTGTTATGCAGAAAAATCTGACACACAGAAATGATCTGCATAGGAGAGTTACCAGAAGGGAAACTTTTTCTGCATCATTACCACAAATATCAACTGTTAAAGACAATAAAACACTAATTAGATAAGACAGAAACTTCTGGGACAAAGTATTTTGGACTTATGAAATTAAAATGTATACATGTTTTCCCCCAGCCACAAAAGAACAAAATAAACATTTGATGCAGTGGTGCATCTATAAAAGGTGCAGTGTGTACTGTGTGTGCATGCTCCTGGTCCAAGGGGAACATAAAGGCACACCTGCACCCACTTACCTCCAGTGGTGCAAGTAGAAAAAAGTTCTTAGCGGTACTTAGCGGCAAAAAAATTGGTGTGACCACGTGACACATGGGCGTGGCCAATGAAAATGGCGGCATGATACACGTATGGGGGGCCAGATATACATATGACCCCATTATTTCCAGATACACATATGCCCCACAGTGCCAGATACACATATGCCCTACAGTGCCAGATGTGCCCCACAGTGCAAGTTATACATATGCCCCACAGTGTCAGTTATACATATGTCCCACAGTGCCAGATATCACAGTCAATATACCCCCCCACCTCCCTCCCCCTGCTGCTGCTGTGTCAGGAAAGGAGAGGAGAACGCAGGGAGGTCCCTTAGTGCTCAGTCAGACTTTGGCCTCTACTCTCCAATAAGGTGCTGGTTCATTAGCCAGTCAGAGCTCATGGACCGGCAGCCAATCAGGAGCGCGGCTGCCAGTCCGCGAGCTCTGATTGGCTAACAAACAGGTGCCTCAGTTGAGAAGATACACGCCGCCGCCGGAGACCAAAGTCTGATTGAGCATGCCACTGAGGGAACATGTGCTCTCCTCTCCTTCCCTGACAGAGCAGAGGGCTACAAGCATGGCGGTTGGCCCGGTGGTACTGTAAAGATGTGCCCTGTGTCCCAGGGCACATCAGCACTGCATGGTGCAGGGGATCTGTGTCCCCTGCAGAGCGCACGGGTAGACAGCGCTGGGGCAGCTTGTCTGTCCCCAGCGCTGGTTGTGCAGCAGCGGCCGGTGTCCGCTGCAGGGACTGTGTATCGGTTCCCTGCACCGGACGAGAAGCGGCGACGGGCAGCGGCGCGGCGGCGCTTCAAGCTTGGCGCCAATTTGGCCGCCAATGGAAAGCGCCACCCACGGCTTTTCAAATCCGGCGCCGTCCGCGAGCCAATCGCGGCTCGTGGGGCGCCGGCCAATCAGAGGCGAGGCGCGGCGAGCCAATCGGCGCTCGCCACATCAGAGGACGCCGGGCAGGAGCCGAAGAAGGAGGTCGCGCTGAAGAGCGGCGAAGAGCCGGACCAGGAGAAGCAGCGCGTCGGAAGAAGAGGACGGCAGACGCGGGGAGAAGAGCTCCGGTGGCCGCTGAAGACGTCGACCACCCAGAGAAGGATGTCCAGCGGCAGCTGGACTCGGAAGGACGGCGGAGGCGACGTCGCTGGCCAGGAAGGGCCAGCGGCAGAAGAGGGCGCTGGAGACCCCCGGACCAGGTGAGGCCTCATTGAGGCTGCTCCACCCCCGCTTTCCTCCCTAGACCACCAGGGACGGGCATTAGGCCTGGGGGCACAGTTCAGGCACTAGGCCTGTGGCACAGGTAGGAGGGTCATCCCCTGATTTGGTGGTTTGGGCATTAGGCCCAAACCACAGTAACTGACATTTTAGGCGGGAATTAGGCCCGAGGGCATATAGTGGGCATTAGGCCCAGTTAATAGGTGCGGGGCCCCCCAGATGAATAAGGGTGGTGCTGGGGGGCGCTAGGCCCAGGCCACCCCAACGTGCGCAGAGCAGGCAGGCTTGTAAGCCTGAACCCCACTCCATAAGGCAGTGACGTGCGGTGAGGTCAGGGCCTGGGGAGGCACTGCAGCTAAACAACCCCCCCCCCCCCCGAAAAAAAAAAAAAAGTGCAGTCCCCCCACACCACTAAAACCAGCACCAGGCAGAACCAGCCAGGGGGGATAATGCCATAGCAGGGGAGACACTCAGTGTGGGGTCCCCCTGCCATGCCATTAAACACCCCCCAAACCAGTCAGCCCAGGGCTGGAATTCCTCGGAAAGTGGGGCCCCCAAAAAATCAAAATGGGGTCCCCCTTCCCGAGCAACAACCAGCACTGGGCTGATAGCCCAGTGCTATGCCCCGCACCCCTGGTGGCGGTGGGTGCGGGGTTCATTGTATGTTCTGTTCTTTACAGGTGGCCTACAGATCCCAGCAAGCCTGCCCCAGCATGCTGGCACTTGGAGAACCATAAGTGCCAGCATGCCCGGACATAAAGGGCCCGCTGGCACCTGTTGTCCACCTGCAAAGAATAGTAATATTGTTCTTTACAGGTGGCCTACAGGTCCCAGCAAGCCTGCCCCAGCATGCTGGCACTTGGAGAACCACAAGTGCCAGCATGCCCGGACATAAAGGGCCCGCTGGCACCTGTAGTCCACCTGTAAAGAAAATATTAAAAAAAAAACACAACACATTCTTTAAAAAATCCTTTATTAAACTGGGTCTTCACCTGGGGGCGGCCTTTAAGCTCTTTTGCATGGCCGCCGCCTTCCCAGGGCTTCCGGCGTCTTCACCTGGGAGGGCGCCACCTCCCCAGGGCTGCTGGGGTCTTCCTCCGGCGTCTTCACCTGGTGGGCGGCGGCGGCTAAGCTCTTTTGCATAGCCGCCGCCCATCCAGGACTTCCACGACGTCTTCACCTGGGAGGCGGCGGCCTTTAAGCTCTTTTGCATGGCCGCCGCCTTCCCAGGACTTCCAGCATCTTCACCTGGTGGGCGGCGGCTGCTAAGCTCTTTTGCATAGCCGCCGCCCATCCAGGACTTCCATGGCGTCTTCAGGAGCTCTTCTCCGCTCCTCCTCCGCCGTCGGACTGACAGCCGCTGCCTCGCGCTGACTTATATAAGTCAGCGGGAGGGGGCGGGGCGATGACGCGGCGAGCCATGATTGGCTCGCGGCGGCCATCTTGAATTTCAAAAATGACGCGGAGGCGCCATTTTTGAAATGGGTACCGCTTCCGCTGCCAAACTCTGCACATGGAGCCTGAAAGCGCGTCTCGCCGCCGCTACCGCCGCCCGCCTCTCCGCCGCCAGCACCTCCGCCGCCCGGCCCGCCGCATCCCGCCGCATCCCGCACCTCCGCCGCCCGCACCTCCGCAGGTACCGATGCCGCCCCATACAGTGATTGACAGCGGATCCAGTGACGGATCCGCTGGCCAATCACTGTGGCCTCACTCACAGGGACGTGCTTTCATAGGTTGAAAGCACGTCCCTGTAGGAAAGCGGCACCACTAATGGTGCCGCTTTCCCATGTTATTTCAATGGGCTTTTCCAGCCCATTGCTAGGGCCCGCCTGTGCCCGCCCCCCGCTCCCCATACTTTTCCTAATCACTACGGGAGGCACCACGATCGGTGCCTCCCAAAGTGATTTTAACACACATTAATGATAGGTAAAATAATAAAGAAGATACTTATGTGTCATAAGTATCTTCTTTGTATTATTTTACTCATTAATGACAGGGGAGGCACTGCCTCCCCTGCCTCCCCTGACTGCACGTCCCTGCCATAAGGTGACCCTGGGCATTAGGTCCAGGTCACCCAACGGGCACCACGAAAGGCGGGCGCTAGGCCCGAGAGTAAAGTCAGGCCTCTGGCCTGTGTACAGATAGGGGGGCAGTAGGCCCAAGTAGGTGTACGGGAGGTGGGTGAGCTGTACGTCGCCCACTCCCAGGTGTTCTGAAGCGGGTAATTAAAGGGACAACACCGTGGTTGTTACTCGCCCTGCTATTGTGATGTGTATTGTCTCCGTGCAGGGCCAAGTTTGTTAAGTTTGTGTATAGTTTTGTTGCACCACACCCACAGAGTTAGTTGAGGGCTCTGCTGTTATAGTTGGTATAGGGGTGTTACACTAGGTTATAGTTAGGCCCTGCACGGTCGTTGTTTGTTTGCCTCCTTACAGGGACCTGTAAGTGAAGAAGAAGTCCGCAGTGCAGAACTATCGGTGAGTGACATCTGTGTCCGTCCGTCCCCTTGTCTGTCCCCGAGCGCCGGAATAGGGGCTTTGCTCACGGACGTGAGAACCCCTTCATCACAATACGCGCGAGAGTGCGAGTGTGTGAAATTTGGGTGGCTGAGGCTTTGTGCCGGTGATGACCTTATACCCAACTGGTGAAGGTCGCCGTCACCCCTGGGGTATCCCCTTTTCCGGTGGAAGAAGGGTTGATACCCCCCCTTAAGGTAGTCTATATTCTCCTCAGCTCGTTCGTCCATTAGCTCCGAGAGGGAATCGCCGTGTCCGGATCCGACTGAAGATTCCCAGGTCCGTTGAAGATTCCGGTACCTGAAGGTGAGAGAGTGCGGCGCCTGGTGAGTAGCGAAACTACACCTGCACGGCAGCAGGCACTACACGCACCGCCACCCCCCTCTTACATTTTGGCGTAGTCGGCAGGATCAAGGATACAGGATCACGGACACGATGTGGAACGTCCCCAAGAAGACCTCCCTGCGGACGGCTCCGGAACAGACACCCCCCGACGTGTGCGGACCAGAGCGACTGGGTGACGGTGTCTGGGGCAAACCTCCTGAAGAGGGTGCAGCGGTCGGTACAGCGTGGAAAGGAAGGCCGCTGTGATGCCCTGCAAGAAAGGTCGGCAAACGGGGCACTTTGCCGACGAATGTACTTGGCGAGAGACATCCCCAAAGAAGGTTGTCCAGGAAGCGGACCGAAGACGTCAGAAGGGCAAAGTGAAGAAAGAGTCCTGGTGTTTGCTCTGCGGAAACTACGGGCATGAACATAACAGTTGTCCCTGGGATGAAGTGTGGAGCCAAGACTAGGGTGATTTCTGGTGTGAAAGCTGTGGAGATTCCCGACATCGGCTCCTGGAGTGTCCATGGATGGAGGGCAGGGCAGACTACGAAGCCACGGTGAAGCAGCTGACGGAGTCTCGTCAGCAACTTTGGGACCGGGTCGCTGCAGAGCCCGTGTGCACGCTCTGCGAGGCTAGGGGACATGCGCTTCCCGATTGTCTGTGGAATGAAGACCGGATGATTGCGGATGGTCGTGCCCAGAGATGGGAGGAGGAAACCAGAGAAATAGAGCAGAAGACCCTGCTTGTAGTTAGTTCGCAGGTGCCCATTTCCTCTGAGCCAGAACCAACGGGTGAAGATCCCTCAGTGAAGGAGGTGGCCAAGGAACCTGTCTTGGAGAAGGTGGCAGTGACCCTCCCTTGTTGGAAGTGTCTGCGATCAGGACATTCAGCCAATGAGTGTCCCTGGGAAGATGCCGTGGACCTACTCTGCCCCAAGAAAGCGACCCCAGTAACGAAGGATCCTTTCCCCGCATAAGGCGGAGGTGGATGACTGGGAGGAGAAGAAACCACGCTGTGAAGAAAGGCGTGAAGACCCAGTGACGAGGACGTCCGGAATCTCCCCGTGTTGGAACCGTCCACGACTAGGACGTGTGGAACAGGTGTGTACTGGGTACCAAGAGATACCAGCGGAAGCGAAGGAGTACGCTGAGGAAGTAGAGATGCCAGCAGAAGCAAAGGAGTAAGCTGAGGAATTAGAGATGCCAGCGGAAGAGAAGAAGTACGCTGAGGAAGTAGAGATGCCAGCCGAAGGGACTAAGGACTAAGTACGCTGAGGAGGAAAGTAATCCCCTAGTCCAGGTATCGGTGGAGGAGGACTCTGACTACGGTGAGATGTCCGCCGACGAATCCCTCCAAGAGCAGATGGAGGACGACTCTGGCATCGGGAGTGCCGACGAGTGTGACTGGCAGGATCGGGTGGAGTCGTGCTTCCAGTTGATTGCCCTCCGTGAAGAGGAGGAGATAGTCCTGGAGCAAGAATACCTGCCGGAAGTGCCGAGTTGGACGGACGTACGGGGAGAGGATCATGATGCCGTGGGAGGACCCGTTCCAGAGGAAGACATAAGACCTGTGGAGATGCCCCACGAAGAAACGCGACAGATGGTGGTTGTTGCCTGGGAGGAAATGGATGCCCCGGAGGATTCCGCTGTTGGGTGGTGGTCGATACCACACCCTGAAGACAGGGACGATGCCCCAGACGACATGGGAGGCCAAGAGTGGGTGACTGTTGTCCCCGTGGAGGAAGATTCCCCTTGGTGGCCCACGTCGAGCGACCGTGAGGAGATGCCACTCCCCCAGAGGATCCACCGATGGAGGTCGGGAGGAACGAAGAGGAGGAATCCGGAACCGGTAGAGGAAGGATGTGGGGTCACAGTCTGTCCGGGCTGGGCCCTCAAACACAACCTCGCTGGAGGGACCTCGGAATTCCCTGACCCGAGGACAATGGATATCGTGAGTACCTTTGTAGGGACTACAAAGGTAAAAGGGGGGGGGGGGGAATGTAGAGATGTGCCCTGTGTCCCAGGGCACATCAGCATTGCAGGGTGCAGGGGATCTGTGTCCCCTGCAGAGCGCACGGGTGGACAGCGCTGGGGCAGCTTGTCTGTCCCGAGCGCTGGTTGTGCAGCAGCGGTCGGTGTCCGGTGCAGGGACTGTGTATCGGTACCCTGCACCGGACGAGAAGCGGTGATGGGCAGCGGCGCGGCGGCGCTTCAAGCTTGGCGCCAATTTGGCCGCCAATGGAAAGCTCCGCCTGCGGCTTTTCAAATCCGGCGCCGTCCGCGAGCCAATCGCGGCTCGCAGGGCGCCGGCCAATCAGAGGCGGACGCGGCGAGCCAATCGCCGCTCGCCGCATCATAGGCCCCGACCCCGGCGTCTGACGACAGACTCCGGGCGGGAACCGAAGACCCAGGGCACGCGGAAGAGCACAAAGGACGCCGGGCAGGAGCCGAAGAAGGAGGCCGCGCTGAAGAGCGGTGAAGAGCCGGACCAGGAGAAGCAGTGCGTCAGAAGAAGAGGACGGCAGATGCGGGGAGAAGAGCTCCGGTGGCCGCTGAAGAGGCCGGAAGACGTCGGCCACCCAGAGAAGAATGTCCAGCGGCGGCTGAACTCGGAAGGAAGGCGGAGGCGACGTCGCTGGCCAGGACGGGTCAGCGGCAGAAGAGGGCGCTGGAGACCCCCGGACCAGGTGAGGCCTCAGTGAGGCTGCTCTCCCCCCCCCCCCCCCTTTCCTCCCTAGACCACCAGGGACGGGCATTAGGCCCGGGGGCACAGTTCAGGCACTAGGCCTGTGGCACGGCTAGGAGGGTCATCCCCTGATTTGGTGGTTAGGGCATTAGGCCCAAGCCACGGTAACTGACATTTTAGGCGGGCATTAGGCCCGAGGGCATATAGTGGGCATTAGGCCCAGTTAATAGGTGCGGGGCCCCCCAGATGAATAAGGGTGGTACTGGGCGCTAGGCCCAGGCCACCCCAACGTGCGCAGAGCAGGCAGGCTTGTAAGCCTGAGCCCCACTCCATAAGGTGACCCTGGGCATTAGGTCCAGGTCACCCAACGGGCACCACGATAGGCGGGCGCTAGGCCCGAGAGTAAAGTCAGGCCTCTAGCCTGTGTGCAGATAGGGGGCAGTAGGCCCAAGTAGGTATACGGGAGGTGGGTGAGCTGTACGGCGCCCACTCTTAGGTATTCTGAAGCGGGTAATTAAAGGGACAACACCGTTGTTGTTACTCGCACTGCTATTGTGATGTGTATTGTCTCCGTGCAGGGCCAAGTTTGTTAAGTTTGTGTATAGTTTTGTTGCACCACACCCACAGAGTTAGTTGAGGGCTCTGCTGTTATAGTTGGTATAGGGGTGTTACACTAGGTTAGAGTTAGGCCCTGCACGGCCGTTGTTTGTTTGCCTCCTTACAGGGACCTGTAAGTGAAGAAGAAGTCCGCAGTGCGGAACTAACGGTGAGTGACATCTGTGTCCGTCTGTCCCCTTGTCTGTCCCCGAGCGCCGGAATAGGGGCTTTGCTCACGGACGTGAGAACCCCTTCATCACACTACGCGCGAGAGTGCGAGTGTGTGAAATTTGGGTGGCTGAGGCTTTGTGCCCGTGATGACCTTTCACCCAACCGGTGAAGGTCGCCGTCACCCCTGGGGTATCCCCTTTTCCAGTGGAAGAAGGGTTGATACCCCCCCTTAAGGTAGTCTATTTTCTCCTCAGCTCGTTCGTCCGACAGCTCCGAGAGGGAATCGCCGTGTCCGGATCCGACTGAAGATTTCCAGGTCCGTTGAAGGTTCCGTTACCTGAAGGTGAGAGAGTGCGGCGCCTGGTGAGTAGCGAAACTACACCTGCACGGCAGCAGGCACTACACGCACCGCCACCCCCTCTTACAGTACTGCGTACTGGATGGCAATTTCTTACAGGTACGCAGTACCGTCCCGTACCGCCATACTTGCAGCACTGCTTACCCATACTCATAGAGGTCTGTGTTCTTATACCCATACTCATAGAGGTCTGTGTGCTTATCACCACAGGACTCTGGAGATTTGCAAAAGTGTGTTTTTACCACCTGCAAGTCATAATGAACAACGGCTGCAGTAGCACTTCCTGTATAACAATACTTCCTGTGTAACAAACACCTCCTGCATGACAATAAGATATCAATGATGTGTCACTAGGCCCTGCTCCCAAAGTGCAGTGATACATGTCTCCACAAGAGGGGTGGGGCTAGATTACAGGAATTCACATCATTTAGACCTGCCCCTTCCATTTGGTGCCATGATCCCTGTGTAATCTCTGCATCCTGCCAGCTTCACTAAAGCACAGGTGGGATTTGGGAGATGTAATCACTCTTCTGTGGGTGCGGGAGACTACCCGAAAAATCGAGAGTCTTCCGCAACTTACAGGAGAGTTGACTAGTATGCATACAGCTACAGGCACCATCAGAGCATATCACCCTTAAAGTTAATCAAGTCATGTGATGAAGAATGACAAGGTCAGAGGAGATAATTAGGTTATGAATAGATATATTGAGAAGAGGGGTGTTCCTAAGTTTTCTGCTCACTAAACCATATGTCATGTGACAATATGCTACTCCTACTGTAAATCACAGGCTTTCAAACTCAGTCCTCAGGACCCCACACAGTTCATATTTTCCAAGTCCCCTGTGGATTTTTAAAATGTGAATGAGTTAGAAAACTACTGAATCATTAATACATACTCGGTGAGGTTGAAAAAAAAGACTAGTAGTCCATCAAGTTCAACCTGAATTACAGATGGGTCCTCCATTATCTTGGCTGACTGAGGCGATAGTCATGATCGGGCATGCGCAGCATGCCTGGGCGCAAGGAGGTGCGCCTAATCGCAGGGAGGCGCACAGAGCGTTTGGTGTTACCTTTGAGTGTAATACCTAAGATCATCCACCAGATGATCGCTTTTTAAAATCACCAATGCGCATGCGTGTGGTCTCCATTAAAATACGATACTGAACTACAGTGTAAGAACTACTTTACTGGTGTGTCTCATTACGCCTCATTATGCTACAGTATATAACAGTATATACAGTACAGACGCAATTAGTACAGCATATACAGATGCAAACGAATGTGTTCCAGGTACAGTATGGTCTATTGATATTAGGGATATGTGAGCGTCCAAATCCCGTAGTATTAAGTATAATGGGGAGAGATAAAAGCTCCTCCCTAAGTTCCTGGTTGCCAAATCACTGTGTGTATAGTTTATACAGATTCAAATGAACGTGTTAAAACACCTGTGTATGCAGACGCAACTAATGTGTGAAAGGAATAATGTAGCTCATTGACTTTAAAGTATGTACAGTGCACTAAATGAGCGTCCGAGTCCTCTAACAGCATAAATGAACACCAATGGGAAGGAATCACTGCTTGCATTACTTTTACACATGCACTTGTGTATCTTCCATGCAGCAAGGTGGGCTAGCAGTGAAGGTTCCTGCCTCCCATGCTGAGGGTCCTGGGTTTGATTCCCAAAGTGCCAATCAATATTCCCCCCCCCCCCCCTGACATTCACTTTATTTAATTTTTAAAAGCTCCTCCCTAAGTTCCTGGATGCAAAATCACTGTCCTTAGTATCTCTGTACAGTATGTTCTATTAGGGTACTAATTAGCACGAACAGCGTTCCTGGATGCCAAATCACCGTCCCTAGTATCGCTATACAGTATGTTCTATTAGGGTACTAATTAGCATGAACAGCTTGTAACGTACAGTGACAAGTGTAATCTTTCTGTGTATAATGGAGAGAGATAAAAGCTCCTCCCTAAGCTCCTGGATGCCAAATCACCGTCCTCAGTATCTCTGTACAGTATGTTCTATTAGGGTACTAATTAGCATGAACAGCTTATAACGTGCAGTGGCAAGTGTAATCTTTCTATGTATAATGGAGAAAGATAAAAGCTCCTCCCTAACTTCCTGGATGCCAAATCACCATCCTTAGTATCTCTGTACAGTATGTTCTCTTAGGGTACTAATTAGCATGAACAGCATTCCTGGATGCCAAATCACAGTCCTTAGTATATCTTTACTGTATGCTCTATTAGGGTACTGATTAGCATGAACAGCCTGTAACGTACAGTGGCAAGTGTAATAGAACATACTCTACAGTGATACTAAGGATGTTGTTTTGGCATCCAGGAACTTAGGGAGGAGCTTTTATCTCTCTCCATTATACATAGAAAGATTACACTTGCCACTGTACGTTACAAGCTGTTCGTGCTAATTAGTACCCTAATAGAACATACTGTACAGAGATACTAAGGACAGTGATTTGGCATCCAGGTACTTAGGGAGGAGCTTTTAAAAATTAAATAAAGTAAATGTTATGGGCACTTTGGGAATCAAACCGAGGACCCTCAGCGTTGGAGGCGGGAGCCTTCACCGCTAGCCCACCTTGCTGCATGGAAGATCCACAAGTTCATGTGTAAAAGTAGTGCAAGCAGCGGTTCCTTCCCATTGGTGTTCATTTATGCCGTTAGAGAACTCGGATGCTCATTTAGTGCACTGTACATACTTTAAAGTCAATGAGCTACATTATTCCATTCACACATTAGTTGCGTCTGCATACATAAGTGTTTTAACACATTCATTTGCGTCTGCATACACAAGTGTTTTAACACGTTCATTTGCGTCTGAATAAACTATTTTTATTTTTTTACTCTCTCCGTCTGACCATTGGGCACCATCTGTGCGTACACTATGCAGTACAGGACTGTATATTAACATTACAGTCATCACTGACCATTTGCCAGAGCTTGTACTGTAGATCAATCCGCCACTTTTCAAACTAAAGTACTGGATCAGTGGAGCATTAGCCACCCAGTGGTGGAGATGTGTATTGCATGCTCGTGCCTCAACACGCCTGTCCGTGATTAAACTAAGCTATCGCCTAGGTGTGACTAAACCTCCGTCTAGCCGCAGAAACAGTCAAGATAACGGTGGACCCATCTGTATATTGCATTCCATATTCTATTTAGGTTAAAGGCTATATCCTCATATATCTTTTTCCATTAGAAATTTGTCTAACCCATTTTTAAATGCATTGACTGAGTCCACCATTACAACCTTCTCTGGCAGTATGTTCCATATTCGTATTGCCCTTACAGTGAAGAATCCCTTCCTGCACTGAGTACAAAATTGCCTCTCCTCAAGCCATAGCGGGTGTCCGCGCTGTTTATGTAGAGGTCTCTTAGTAAATAACTCACATGATAGCTCCGCATATTGCCCCGTTATATTTATATATATGTAAATATGAATCATATCTCCTCTTAGTCATCTCATTTCTAGTGTAAACATATCTAACCTAGAAAGCCTCTCCTCATAGTCCAGAGTCTCCAACCCCTTAATCAATTTGGTAGCTCGCCTCTGAACCTTTTCAAGTTCTAATATGTCTCTTCTATAGTGTGGTGCCCAGAACTGTACACAATACTCAAGATGTGGCCATACCAATGATTTGTACAGAGGCAGGATTACGCTCTCATCCCTTATCTCAATTCCCCTTTTAAAGCATGTTATCACCTTATTTGCCTTTGTTGCTGCACTTTGACATTATGTGTTGCTGCTAAATCTACTATCAATGAACACCCTCAATTCCTTTTCTAATACCGATTTCCCTATTTTTTTCCCCATTCAATTGGTAGGTTGCATGGCAGCTTGAAGAAAAATGCTATGAAATAATTAACTGCCTGCTTTGACAGCCCCATCTTCTTCCAGCTGTAAGCAATGACACAGTGTATCCACAATTCTGGTGGGTCCTGGGGTAGAGAGGGTGGACCTCTTTGATTATCTGAAATCTGACACTTTTATGTTGCTTTGTTTCAGAATAGTTTGGTATCCTGTCAAGTTTTGTGAGCTGGGTTTATTCTGGTATACTGCTTGACAGTTAATTACATTACATTTCCCCAGGAGATCTTGATAGCTAGATGCTCTCTCTCTCTCTCTCTCTCTCTCTCTCTCTCTCTCTCTCTCTCGACCCCCCCCCCCTTCAGAAATTTCTTTCCTTTTCCTTTTCTTTTTCAGTGCCCCTTCTCATCTTCTGATTTCATTCTCTTAAATTCCATGTTATGATGTAATTGCTCTGATTTCCAACTTTAAGTAAACAATTACAAATGGGTCCACAAATAATATTGTTCTAAATCATTTTCTTTTCATTTTACTTGTTTTTACATTATCAATCAATACACCAGCATGCAGTATCTTGTACACAAGACATGCCTGATGACCTAATCTCTCAAAAGAGTAGCTGTTTTAAGTGTAAATACATGTCTGCAAAGTTCCATACTGGAGATAGATGAGAACTTAAAGACAGAAGTAACATATTTAATGTAGATTGCCTATTCAATCTAATTTCTTGACTCAGAGGAAAAGTAATCAAACCATCTAATTACCTTTTGCCTAGGGCAGAATGGTGAACACAGCTGAGGCAGCATTCTAGATTAAGAGCTCAAAATAGTTTTCTGCGGAATATCAGGGGAGAATAGGGATATTTTTAGGTTAAGTAATTTTAATCTTTATCCTTATGAAGTGACCTTCTGTTAGCTACACATTAATTAGTAATGTAACATTTTCCAGGTATACAGTATGTGTTACTTATCAAGGGGCTTTAGAATTTGCTGCGATGGACACAGGCGTAAAAAACAGTGGCATGTTGTGTTTATTGATTAGGTTATTTTGGAGATCTTCTTACAAAAAGACAAGGTCGAAGATTGAGATGGTTAGGTGTCTAATGATATCTGTATCTCTTATTTGACTTTATGTAGTGTTGTTCTATGGTTATTGCCCTCCATGGTCAAAGCCATGGAAACAGGATGGACTCCATGAGATTTACTCAAGTATTTTCAAATAGAAGAAGAAAATATCCATGATAAAATAGTCAAGGGCTAATTCCAATGAAAGGACAGAAAGGCATAACCCTACACCTTGATAACACCATCATACTTCCCAACATGACCCTCTCCATGAGGGACAGAATGCTCTTCTCCTGGACTTCCCTCTTAATGTATGATTTCCATGGCCGGATTAAGACACGGGCGGTCGTCCCGGGGCCCCCACAAATTTGGGACCCCCACACTGTCCATTGTCAAGTGGAGGAGTCTCCCTCCAGCGGCTCAGCTGTTCAATAACAGCAGCCACCGAGGAGCTTCTCCAATCACCGTCAGTCTCGTGGGATAACGAAGGGGATTCCCGCGAGACAGTGACTGTTCGATCTGGCGCGCTGTCACTGTTGCTGCTCCAGTGAAGTCCCTGCTACAGCAGAGGAGCAGGAGCTTCGTAAGTGACGCTGACTGGCCTACCCGGATGTCCATGTTTGCGTCAATGTGCGTGGATGTCCCTTACCGGCAGCCGAAGGGTGGTGTTGGATGGTGTTTCTTGTGGGTGGACGGCCTGCCGCGGGTGTCTCTGGGGGGTGTTGGGGTTAGTGTCTCTTGCAGATGGGTGGGCAGCCACAGGGGGGGGGAGGGGTTTAGTGGGCGGGTGACCCTTGCAGGTGTGCAGCCAAGGGAGGGGGCTGGGCTTTGCCAGCAATGTAATTAATGGGGGCCCCCACAACCTCCATTGCCCTGGGCCCACACCAGCCTTAATCCAGCCCTGATGATTGTCATCACTTGCTGAAACAACTTTCTTATGCATTAACCTGTTCAACACAGGTGTTGGCAATCATAAATTAAGAAAAAGTCCAGAAGCAGAACATTGGCCCTCATTCCGAGTTGTTCGCTCGCAAGCTGCTTTTAGCAGCTTTGCACACGCTAAGCCGCCGCCTACTGGGAGTGAATCTTAGCATAGTAGATTTGTGACCGAAAGATTAGCAGATTTGCGAATAGACAGTTCTTAGCAGTTTCTGAGTAGCTCGAGACTTACTCTGCCACTGCGATCAGTTCAGTCAGTTTCGTTCCTGGTTTGACGTCACAAACACACCTAGCGTTCACCCAGACACTCCCCCGTTTCTCCAGCCACTCCCGCGTTTTTCCCAGAAACGGCAACGTTTTTTCGCACACACCCATAAAACGGCCAATTTCCGCCCAGAAACACCCACTTCCTGTCAATCACACTACGATCACCAGAACGAAGAAAAAACCTCGTAATGCCGTGAGTAAAATACCTAACTTAATAGCAAATTTACTTGGCGCAGTCGCACTGCGGACATTGCGCATGCGCATTAGCGACTAATCGCTCCATTGCGAAAAAAAAATAACGAGCGATCAACTCGGAATGACCACCATTGTGTCCCTCCTGGACAGGGTTATGTTGGGAGGTATGCACCATGTTACACTGTAGATGGGCCAGATTTAAATGTGCAGCGCGACTTACATTTGAGAAGGGAATATCATAGCTCACATGTAAATTGCAGTGTTAAAATAAACATAGAAACATAGAAACATAGAATTTGTCGGCAGATAAGAACCACTTGGCCCATCTAGTCTGCCCCTTTTTTTTTTTAATATTATTTTTATCTCTAACCTTATTTGATCCTTATTTCTTTGTAAGGATATCCTTATGTCTATCCCATGCATGTTTAAATTGCTCTACTGTCTTAGCCTCTACCACCTCTGATGGGAGGCTATTCCACTTGTCCACTACCCTTTTTGTGAAATAATTTTTCCGCAAATTTCCCCTGAACCTCCCCCCCTCCAGTCTCAGTGCATGTCCTCGTGTCCTATTGCTTCTCTTCATATGGAGAATGTTTCCCTCCTGGACTTTGTTAAAACCCTTGATATATTTGAAAGTTTCTATCATGTCCCCCCTTTCCCTTCTCTGCTCCAAACTATACATATTAAGATTTCTCAGTTTTTCTGGGTATGTTTTGTGATGTAGGCCATGCACCATTTTAGTTGCCCTCCTTTGTACAGTTTCTAATGTATTAATATCCTTTTGAAGATATGGCCTCCAGAACTGAATACAGTATTCTAGATGAGGCCGTACCAATGACCTATACAGTGGCATTATTACTTCTTTCTTTCTGCTGCTGATTCCTCTCCCAATGCAGCCAAGCATCTGACTAGCCTTCCTCATTGCCTTGTTACATTGCTTACCTGCCTTTAAGTCATCTGAAATAGTGACTCCTAGATCCCTTTCCTCCTCAGTAGTTTCCAGTATAGTGCCATTAATACTGTATTTAGCTTTAGGATTTTTGAGACCCAAGTGCATGATTTTGCATTTTTTGGCATTAAACTGTAATTGCCAGACTAAAGCTGTGCAGCATTTGTGGGCTCATGCAAAAGCAGCCAATATTTACTCTGCATGCAAAATAAATAAATGTATTTGCTTCCCATGCATTGCTACATGGGTGGCACACAGTGGTGCCAAGAGGGGCGGGTACTTTTTACCTGAGCCTGTTGGATGTGCCCAGCAGATGCCCGGATTCCACTGCCCCCTCTCCCCCTTCCCCATTACATATAATCAAACTTCGGCAGGGAGAGAGGACTGACCGATGCTGCAGCAGCCTCTCTCCCCAGCCCAGCACACAGCAGCCAGTCCTCTCTCTCCTTGCATGGGGGAGCAATCGTACCCGCACACATATGCCCCCTACGCCCCCGCCACTCTCCCCGGATCTGCACCAGTGCCTCCCATGTGCATTGGCCGCATGTAAATTATACTTTTTATTATTGGTTCGCTCCCTGTACTGGGGACCGGTAGAGCTGTCAGCACCCCTGTTTGTACAGATGTAATGGTTTGCTTTTGCTCTGCTTAGCCAAAGTTGCTAAAGTGACTATCATCAGGGCAGCACATCTATTATATAATCGTGTATGGTGTGTGTACAGAACGGGTGCGCTGGACACCATATCTATGGTGGCCCCCTAGTGGAGACAATTAAAAGTCAGGGCACACCCACTAAGACGCTACAATCTCAATAGCCAATGGATCTCTGACCAACAAGTTATATCGTTGTGTGGCCGCACCAAATCACCAACTCACTATCTGGAGAGGAACTTATTACCATCACCCTGAAAAACCTGAGAGTCTTTACTACCAGGGCCGTGCCCAAGCGACATGGGCACAAGCAGAATGTGCTGCATCATATATAGTTAAAGGTAGAAACACGACCCCACACACACACACACACACACACTGCAATGCACGGGCCATAATATGCAAAACAAAGTAAATTGCTCCATGGAACTACAGGGCAAAAGAAGGTGATCATGTTCCATGCTGAGAGAATGATAGAGGGACAGCATGATCTGGCTTTCCCCAGAGTGCTGCATTGGCTGTTTCAGCTTAGGGATGGACATCGCATTGTGATGGTTCATAACCATTGTTGCGATGGCAATGGCTTTATCATTCTATGGCGGCGTTCTGATGTTTGCTGCTGTCAAATGGTAAACATTTGATGGTGTTCTGATGGTCATGCCCCCAGCCCCGGCTGGCCATGCTTTAGAGGCTATGCGCATGCGCAAACAAGGCTGTTGTTGCATATGCGCAAATCATGTTTTTTTTATATCAAATTCTTTTGATGCAATGGTCAGTTACTATTGCATCAAAAGATTTGATGGAGGAGCCCAGCCATCATTTAGTGGTGGGCATCCTATGGCCATCCCTACTTCAGCAATGCAGTGAAGATTTGTCTGGGTGGGTGGGGGAGGGGGGGACGACTTGTATTGAAGACGGGAAAGAGGAGGCAAAAATAGAGCACAAGAAAGAGAGAGATGGGAGAAAGAGGAGAAGAGAGACACAAGATGGGGGGGGGGTCACAGATAGAGATGGGGAATATAGTGGAGGAGAGAGGAGATAGAGACAGGATAAGAAGGAGGCAGAGAATGAGAGATGATTTGGGAAGAGAGAGGAATAATATACCTGCAACACTGGAGACAATAGCATGTCACTGCTAGTGACCTGGTAAATGGCAGGTCCACAATACTAGTAGACTATAATTTATCATCAAATCTCACACTCCCAAAGACACCCTATGGAAAGTCACAGATGCTTGACATCAATGTTAAGCCACTGAGATGCTTGACCTGTGGTTAAGCATACCATATACACTACTAGAATCCACCTACTGTAACATGCATTACAGATGTCCTCAGCAGAAGCTGTGTTACAGGCAGCCATATGTAAATGTATGCTGTGAGGTTAGTTGAAGTTGTATCATGCCAACCTCTCTTCTTCCCTGGAAGTGGCCATGTCGGTTGTGTGTTCACAGGTAAAGACATGCTTCTGTAGTGCTCTGCAAATTTACTTTCTGTGGTGTTTTGAAGTCTTTTCAAGTTACACACACAACCACCCACACACAGCCAAATATACAATATCTAATGTATATTTAGCTGTGTGTGTAGGTATGTGGCCTCATCTTTGCAGGTAGGAAGCCAAGGGTTAAGATGCACCTACTTTAGAAACATCATATTTCTGCGTATGCCAGTATACCAGACCTTAATAAATTTCATAGATCAGTGCATCTGGGGTCGAGCTTTAGCCATGTGCCTCCGACTCTATGGAACTCGCTGCCCCACACAGTGTGAGAGGCTCCCACTCTAGAATCTTTCAATAACACAATCAAGACTTTTCTATATACTTAAGCATTCCCTTAATGTCCCATTAGTACAGTATATCTATGCTCTCTGTATTTTATGAAACACTTTTCTTTTTTTAACTTCAAGAATTTTTATTGAGAAAAAATATAAATTTTTATGGGGTACAGAAAAGAAAAAAGGGGATAAGTAGTACATCATACAACAAAGCATATAGGTATACAATAAAACAGAAATAAAACGGAGGGGTACAGGAGGGGGGGGGGAGGGAGCATCCAGTAAATCCAGAGTGTTTGTACTCTCAATGGCTAGAGGGGAATCAAGAGAGCCTTCTCGAGAACTAGAGGGACAGAGTTCACCCAACAGTTATAGATATAATACTAGAGATCCTAAAACTATGTTACGAGGGGGAAGAGAGTGCCAGTAGTGTCCCAAAGGGAAACCTAAATTCCAGCACAGTGAATAGAGGCTGTTGAAGAGAGAGAAAGAGGAGGAAGGTATATAGGAATGTGCAGAGGGTCCATCGATACACTAGTAGGGGAAATAATAATTGAGGAGGAATCTCAGTAAGCAGGCATAGCAACTCTTTACTCGCTGTCCGGTTGTTCATTAAAATTAGTCTGAGGAGGGTCGCTCGGAGAGGAGTTGTGAAAGTAATGGGAGCCCTCGCCAATCTCAACAAATTGCTGCCACAGAGACCAATTTTTCCTTGGAGAGGTTGAGCTGTCGGAGGGGGAAGGGGGGGTGGGGATATATTTAGTTTCCATAAGAAAGTGGTGGTTCGTTTTGTGGATTACTTTTAGTAAAGTAGGGGGCGCAGGATGTTTCCAAAGTTGGGCCAAGTTAAAGTGAGCAGCAATTAGTATGTGACCTAATACATATCTGCTAGAGAGGGGGACAGAGGAGGGAACAATATGTAATAACGCGAGGGCAGGGTCCGGGGTTAAGTAGGTATCGAGAACTCTATTAATCAGGTCAAAAACTTCAGACCAGTATTTAAGAAGGTGTGGGCAGGACCAAAATATGTGGAAGATGTGTCCCACAGAGCCGCAAAGCCTCCAACATTTATTACTGCAGGAGGGCCAAAATCTGTGTAGTCGGTCGGGGGTGAAATATATTCTGTGGATTAGTTTTATGTGCATCTTGGTATGGTTCAGGCATCGGGACATGGAGTGAGAAGCGAAGAAGACTTTTCGCCAGTCAATCGGAGATAGCGTTCTGCCTAAATCTGATTCCCATTTCAATTGTGCGTTTGATTTGGAGGGGGAAATAGGAGTAATCAGTAGTTTATACCAGAACATGATATCACCCCTAGATTTATTTAAGGAGAGACGAGAGAAAATCCGTTGTGAGGTCGTGTCCGATGACAGCGAGGTAATGGGAATCGATCTCCACCAGTGTGCAATTTGCAAGTAGTGAAACAGTTCTGAAGCGGGTAGGGAGAACTTAAGTTGAAGAGCAGGAAAGGACAATAGAGAAAGTCAGTCGAGAAGAGCACTTAGATGCGATATACCTGCGTGTTTCCATTTAGAAAGATTCAGATGGGGTATCATCTTTGTGAGTGTGGTGACGGAGATCTGGGTGAGACAACAGGTAGGGGTCTGCAGAGTGGTAGATGAAACACTTTTCTGTACTTCATTGGGGTATATTTACTAAGATTCGTAATTTCCGAAAATAGGTCAAAGTTCAATCACGAATGACATCGACAGTGTAAAACTGCAACTTTTTGAATTGATTACGATGGATTTACTAAGCTGTCGTATTCGTATTTTTCTTTGCTTCCGATGTCGATGTAATTCGTTTTTTTTTACCTATTTTTACGGCAGTGATTAGCAAAACACTGCCGTTTTTTTTTACAATCAATCTCGGCCGGATCTGTGTGATCCGTGCTGGGGTTCTTATTTTTTTTAAATTTAATTAAACAATGTAAAATCACAAAAAAAAATGCGTGGGGTCCCCCCTCCTAAGCATAACCAGCCTCGGGCTCTTTGAGCCGATCCTGGTTGCAGAAATATGGGGAAAAAAATGACAGGGGTTCCCCCATATTTAAGCAACCAGCATCGGGCTCTGCGCCTGGTCCTGGTCCCAAAAATACGGGGGACAAAAAGAGTAGGGGTCCCCCGTATTTTTAAAACCAGCACCGGGCTCCACTAGCTGGACAGATAATGCCACAGCCGGGGGTCACTTTTATACAGCGCCCTGCGGCCGTGGCATCAAAAATCCAACTAGTCAACCCTGGCCGGGGTACCCTGGGGGAGTGGGGACCCCTTCAATCAAGGGGTCCCCCCCCCCCAGCCACCCAAGGGCCAGGGGTGAAGCCCGAGGCTGTCCCCCCCCATCCAATGGGCTGCGGATGGGAGGGCTGATAGCCTTTGTTGTAAAATAAAAGATATTGTTTTTAGTAGCAGTACTACAAGTCCCAGCAAGCCTCCCCCGCATGCTGGTACTTGGAGAACCACAAGTACCAGCATGCGGCAGAAAAACGGGCCCGCTGGTACCTGTAGTACTACCACTAAAAAAATACCCAAAAAAAGACAAGACACACACAACGTGAAAGTATAATTTTATTACATACATACACACATACATACATACTTACCTATGGCCCCACGCAGGTCGGTCCTCTTGTCCAGTAGAATCCAAGGGGTACCTGTTGAATAAATTATACTCACGAGATCCAGGGGTCCAGGCTCCTCGGCAAATCCAGGGTTAATCCACGTACTTGTTAAAAATAAAAAAACGGTGTCCCGACCACGAACTGAAAGGGGCCCCATGTTTGCACATGGGTCACCTTCCCACGAATGCCAGAAACCCACTTTGACTTCTGTCTAAGTGGGTTTCTTCAGCCAATCAGGGAGCACCACGTTGTAGCACTCTCCTGATCAGCTGTGTGCTCCTGTCTTCACTGACAGGCAGCACACGGCAGTGTTACAATGTAGCGCCTATGCGCTACATTGTAACCAATGATGGGAACTTTCTGCTCAGCGGTGACGTCACTTTAGGTCAACCGCAGGGCAGAAAGTTCCCATCATTGGTTACAATGTAGCGCATAGGCGCTACATTGTAACACTGCCGTGTGCTGCCTGTCAGTGAGGACAGGAGCACACAGCTGATCAGGAGAGTGCTACAACGTGGCACTCCCTGATTGGCTGAAGAAACCCACTTAGACAGAAGTCAAAGTGGGTTTCTGGCATTCGTGGGAAGGTGACCCATGTGCAAACATGGGTCCCCTTTCAGTTCGTGGTCGGGACACCGTTTTTTTTTATTTATTCAAGTACGTGGATTAACCCTGGATTTGCCGAGGAGCCTGGACCCATGGATCTGGTGAGTAGAATTTCTTCAACAGGTACCCTTGGATTCTACTGGAGAAGAGGACCGACCTGCGTGAGAACATAAGGTAAGTATGTATGTATGTGTGTATGTATGTAATAAAATTATACTTTCACGGTGTGTGTGTCTTGTGTTTTTTTGGGTATTTTTTTAGTGGTAGTACTACAGGTACCAGCGGGCCCGTTTTTCCGCCGCATGCTGGTACTTGTGGTTCTCCAAGTACCAGCATGCGGGGGAGGCTTGCTGGGACTTGTAGTACTGCTACTAAAAACAATATCTTTTCATTATCACAAATGGCTATCAGCCTCCCCATCCGCAGCCCATTGGATGGGGGGGGACAGCCTCGGGCTTCACCCCTGGCCCTTGGGTGGCTGGGGGGGGGGGACCCCTTGATTGAAGGGGTTCCCACTCCCCCAGGGTACCCCGGCCAGGGGTGACTAGTTGGATTTTTGATGCCACGGCCGCAGGGCGCTGTATAAAAGTGACCCCCGGCTGTGGCATTATCTGTCCAGCTAGTGGAGCCCGGTGCTGGTTTTAAAAATACGGGGGACCCCTACTCTTTTTGTCCCCTGTATTTTTGGGACCAGGACCAGGCGCAGAGCCCGATGCTGGTTGCTTAAATATGGGGGAACCCCTGTCATTTTTCCCCCCATATTTCTGCAACCAGGATCGGCTCAAAGAGCCCGAGGCTGGTTATGCTTAGGAGGGGGGACCCCCACGCAATTTTTTTGGCAAAAATAAGCACTTTCCCACCCCTTCCCACTGATATACATGCACGGATCTCATGGATCCCTGCATGCATCTCAAATCACGGAAAAAAAAAGCAGGTCTGTTTTTTTTTAGGACTTTTTTACGAGTTGTAATTTTTCACGGCAGTGTTTTGTGTTTTTTTGCTTTGCACTTCTTAGTAAATGACCGAGATTCATATCTAAACAGGCGTAATTTGACCGATGGTGTATTCATTCGTAATTTTTTACCTGAACTAGCAAAAAATTACGAATGCCCTCATCACTGCCGTGATTAGTGTTTAGTAAATGACCGAGATTAACCGAGATGACACTTTGAAGAAAAAACGGCATCTCGGTCAAAATCGGGAGCTTAGTAAATATACCCCATTGTGTCTGTATTGTATTATTGTCATTCTATCTGTTTAGCGCATTGAGTCCTATTGAAGAAGGAGTGCTATTTAAATAAAATTATTATTATCTTGCTTCATGTATACATTACAATGGTATGCCCCTCCAGACTGTAAGGTATGGACAGCAATAGAAGCTAGCACTTTATAGGTATAGTCACAATCAGGGCTTAAAGTGGACCTGGAGAGGTGGTGGAACTCATTTACCCCACCACCTACACCCCACCCCCCTCCTTCCCTCACATTAAGCAGAGCCAGGGCCAGTGCTAGTGTTTTCTGCACCCCCATGCAAACTATAAATTAGTGCCCTACTTCCCATACTTTATAAAGGGACATTGATTTCACAAAGATGCAGCGTGGTCACATAATAGTACCCCCAATTTAAATTACACCACACAGTAGAACAATCCTTTTCACATTACACCGCATGTAGTGCCCCTGATTAATATTACACCATATAGTAATGCCCCTTATTCCGGTTACGGCACTCAGTAGTGCCCTTTATTCACATTGCACTACAAAATAGTACTCTCTGTACATGTTATGCCACATAGTAGTGCCCCTTATATACAATGCCCACAGTAGTGCCCCTTATACACAATTCCCACAGAAATAGTGCCTCTTACACATAATGCCCACGGTTGTAGTGCCCCTTACACATAATGACCACAGTAGTGCCACTTATACACAAAATGCCTACAGTAGTAGTGCCACTTATACACAGAATGCCTACGGTAGTAGTGCCCCTTACTTATAATGCCCACAATAGTAGTGCCTCTTACACATAATGACCACAATAGTGCCTCTTATACACATAATGCCCACAGTAGTGCCCCTTATACATAGCTCTGCCTCTGTCACTTCAGCAGCTCACTGCCTGTGTCCCTCCAGCTGCTCCATGGCCTGTATCCCTCCAGCAGCTTCCCAACCTCAATTTTCCTCCAGCCCCTTCTCATCTTGTCTTAAAGATGCACATAGCCTGCTCCTCTTCATGGCTTTTCTTCACTTCAGCAGCGGTGACAGCATGACATCACATATACATCATGGTGGAAAAGGAAGTCACTGGTACCTGAGGAGGGAATGAATACTGTGCAACAGACACAGCATGTGTGAGTACCAGGAGGGGTAAGTTGTAAATGGAGAAGGACCATGGAGCCACCAGGACCTGAGGAAGGGGGAGGTGGCTGCAGCTTATCAGTAGCACTAGCGCCGCCTGCATCATTTATTGATGTAGATGATGTGTCAGGTTTTTTCTGTTGGAATTACTGTGCAGGGCAATGGAGGTGGTGGAACTAGTTCCTTCTATCTTTATAGGTGGTGGAACTCAGTTCCACCTCGTTCCCCCCCACTTTAACTCCTGGTCACAATCTAGTCTCCTCTGGTGTCCACCTCACACCTGTGCAATCCTGTAGCCCATAGGTAAAATCTGCTACTGGTCCCCTATATATTCTGTCAAGTATATCCGTGGTTCCCAAACTCAGTCCTCAAGGACCCCCAACAGTTCATATTTTTACAGGTTTCATCACAGAAATAATTATCTCCACCTGTGGATCTTTTAAAATGTTTCAGTGAGTAATGAATACACCTGTAGTGTACACCTGTTATGTTACCTGGCAAACATGATATGTTGGGGTTCCTTGAGGACTAAATTTGAGAACCACTGAAGCATGTGGATAAATACCACACTTCCATTGCAAAGTAATTGTTGGTACTTTGTTCTTGATTGTCAATTGATGGCTTATTTTTTATAATCTGACATTGGGGGTCATTCCGAGTTGTTCGCTCGCAAGCTGCTTTTAGCAGCTTTGCACACGCTAAGCCGCCGCCTACTGGGAGTGAATCTTAGCTTCTTAAAATTGCGAACGAAAGATTAGCAGAATTGCGAATAGACACTTCTTAGCAGTTTCTGAGTAGCTCCAGACTTACTCGGCATCTGCGATCAGTTCAGTGCTTGTCGTTCCTGGTTTGACGTCACAAACACACCCAGCGTTCGCCCAGACACTCCTCCGTTTCTCCAGCCACTCCCGCGTTTTTCCCAGAAACGGTAGCGTTTTTTCACACACACCCATAAAACGGCCAGTTTCCGCCCAGAAACACCCACTTCCTGTCAATCACAGTACGATCACCAGAACGAAGAAAAAGCCGTGAGTAAAATTCCTAACTGCATAGCAAATTTACTTGGCGCAGTCGCAGTGCGAACATTGTGCATGCGCACTAAGCGGAAAATCGCTGCGATGCAAAGAAATTTACCGAGCGAACAACTCGGAATGACCCCCATTGCTACAATGATTTGCTTTTGTATGGCCATATTCACAATTGTTTCTATTGACATTTCTCTTATCCTCTGTTATATCCCCCCCACACACACACTTTATTCTGTCTATGATTCTGCATTTTATTTAATATTCTGAAAATCACTCAATAAACATATTATAGTACACAAATAGAAATCTAAATATATAAAGCACTAACCTGTAGTTCTGAATGGAAACACTGAACGAACACTTGTAGAATGAATGGGCACTAATTGCCGACCTGCCATTTAAAACTATGGGTCAATGCTTCAGCAATTAATTGTTGCTTAAAACGCAGCATTTTAGTAACTCATTTGAGATTACACTGACACCTACAAACATAAATGTGCCTTGAGACAAAACAGAGGTGTTTATCTGCCCATGATTAAATAGAATTGCAACATTTTAAGTGCCTGCCCTTCATTTAAAACCTTGTTCTCACAAGCAAACACACCTGGTCATATGTTACATGTCTAACCAAAATAAAACCACCGGGATTTATCTAAAATTGGACAAAATACTATCTCACACTCATTTAAGGCAAAATTGCTGCTACAGCTAAGTTTTTTCATTCAAGAGCTAACACTCTTAGGGAATCTTCTATTGTTCCCTGTCTGATATTTATATGGGGACACAACCTAATTTAATCAGAATTAATAAATCAACAATCCCTTCCCTTAAATGTAGCACTATACGAGGGATGTGTAATAACTTTCCGGATGCAAAAAAAGTATTATATTAACAAAGTAAACATTACATTTTTTCAAAGTATTCACTAGAGAAGTCTGTTCAAAGGACAGCTTGCTGAAGCAGCTGGACCCCCCCGAAGCAGGTAAGTGTACTACATGCTGGATGAAGGTCTTCACTGCAGCTTCCAATGACTCAAAATGATGTCCATGCATCTTGCGTTTTTATTTGTGGGAACATAAAGAAGTTGCAGGTAGCCAGGTCTGGACTGTACGGCGGATGACCAAGCTCCTGGATGCATTCATGGGCCAGAAAATCCATCACTTTCCTGGACTTGTGGGCAGGTGCATTGTCGTGATGGAGAAGGGCACCACGAGTGTGAGTTCTAGGACGGCACCCGGAAATGGCTTCCACCACTTGCAGCAGGCACTGGTTGGTGTACCAGTCCCCAGTGACAGTGCGCTGCTGCACAAGTGTTACAGTAGCTATATGACCAGTCTTGGCCATGAAAACAGATACCATCTGCTTGGCCGCGCTGTGTAAGAAACTTCTGTGGTGGCGCACCGGGTCCACTGGGTTGACCGTTGTTTGTTCTCTGTGTCACTGTAGATCCAGGATTCATAGCCACTGATGATCTCCTAGGCAGAGTTTGAGCCACCATCATCAAACCTGACCAGCATGTTGCGGCATCAAGTCACCAAGCCTCCTGCTCTTGCATCAGCCTATGGGGCATTGCTCAGCCCAAGCTTTTCGTGGCGTATCAAGCAGATGGATGTCGATGAGATGCCTGTCTCCTTCTCTAACTGGCCACAGTCACCCTGGCATCCACTTCAACTATGGCCCACACTGCAGCAAATTTGTTCTCAGTGATGGTGGACACAGGCAGGTCGCAGCGCTCCTCATCTTCAAGTTACGTCTTCCGCACCAAAATTCTGCAAAGCACTCAAATACAGTGTTTCAGAATTGTGCTTCCTCCTCAAAAGCAGCTTGCAATTGGTCAACACTCACCTGCTGTGCGCAGACTACTCTTGTAGTTGTAGAAGATCATGTTTCTCCAGTGGCCTCTGTTGAGTTCCATGACAAGTTCTTAAAGGAAGTGAACATGCTGACTTCTTCGGTGTGCAGTGCTGCTTATATACAGTTTTGTGCCTTGACATTTCACAAGAACTTTAGTCAAAGATTACAGTTCACAACTAGTCAAATTATGTCTAACTTTGACTGCACATCCAAAAACTTATTGCACACCCCTCGTAAAAAACCAAACCTATCCGGCACATGAATTCATTGCAAGCACAAAGATAGAATGTTATTAAATGGAGTTTTGTCACACCCCGGTGTTATGAGCCACGGCTGTGGCTCATTTCCATTTTTGCATTTTGGTTATGTATTTTATGTTATACTTCTGTTCATGTTCCCCGTGGGTGTCATGGGGTGCTCGGAGCTCACCCTTAAGGAGGGGATACTGTTATGAACCACAGGTAGTGGTTCATTCCTATTTTATGTTTATAAAGTTGTCTTGCATGCCAGGATTTCCTGTTGCTCTGTTTTAGAATACTCTTGTCTGCTGCCGCTGGTGAGTCTGTGTAATTGCAGCTTGTTCCCATGTGTTCAGCCTCACCTGGCTGCTAATTGCATCTTGTCAGTTTTCAGTCATGCAACAGGGCAGCTGCATGAGATTATTAATTAGGCCTCTCTGTTATATGCTGGCTGACTGCAATTCACAGACGCTGGTGATATTTCTGGGTATCCAGTCTGCTTGAGTTCTGAGCTTGGTTCCTGCTAGTTCCTGAGCTTCCTGTGTCGATTCCTGTGTCAGTCCCTGTGTCGATTCCTATGTCTGATCCCGTGTCCTGCCGTGAGGCGTTCCTGTCCTGAGGTCCAGTGCCTTTGCCTGTGCCTGGTCAAGTTTCTGGCTTCTTGGTGTCCACCGGTCTTTCGTTTGGGATTCTGCCTGTCCTCCAGTTCTTAGAGTCTGTGTCAGCAGCATTGGGAGTTCCTGTCTGTTTGCCAGTATTCGTACCGGTTCCGTGAGTAGCGGCTCTGCCGCGTCCGTCGGCCTAGGCCGCTGTATTCCATTATTATTTCTGTCACTGGTGTTTTGCAGAGGGTTCTGCTTATGCTGTCACCGCCGGTACACAAAAGTATTGTGTGGGCGTGTGGTCAGCATTTCCTTTGTTGTTCTTTTCCTTTGGCGGCAAACCGCACATACATTTAGTTTTAGGCTAGTTAGTAGCCCCTGGCTTTTGGTTGTTTCAGTAAGAGGGCCCCTTGTTATCACCCTGTCTCGGTACACTCTTTGTCTCTCATTAAGACCTGAGGGTGCATCGAAGTTGGGCAGACGTAATCCGCCCTTCAAACGCGGCTGCCATGGGCTCAAGCAACCATAGTCTCGCAAGAGTGTACTGGCAGCACGGGCGAGACAACGGAGATAGGGTGCCAGGGGCTATTCCCTTTCCATTCCCCTTTCCCAGCATTACTTTCCAGTGCTCCGGTCCTTGCAATAAGATCTCCTCAGACCAGAGTGCTGGAATCATAACATTATCACCAGCCATACCACAAAAAAGAAATAAAACTTTTTTTCTTTTTTGGCCCAGTCCAGTGTCTAGTCTAGAATCCAGTCCTGTCTAGAATTCAGTGTGCAGAATCCAATCCGGTGTTTAGAATCCAGTCTTGTCTAGAATTCAGTGTGCAGAATCCAATCCGGTGTTTAGAATCCAGTCTTGTCTAGAATTCAGTGTGCAGAATCCAATCCGGTGTTTAGAATCCAGTCTTGTTTAGAATCCAGTCCGGTGTTTAGAATCCAGTCCGGTGTTTATAATCCAGTCCGGTGTTTAAAAAAAAAAAAAAGTCTTGTTTTGTTTAGCAAAAATTTAGTCCTGCCTTGTCTAGTCCTGCCTTGTCTAGTCCTGCCTTGTCTAGTCCTGCCTTGTCTAGTCCTGCCTTGTCTAGTTTTGCCTTGTCTAGTCTTGTCTTGTCTAGTTTTAAAACCTCCTATGTCTACTATGCAAGCCCTGCAGGCATCTCTCTCAGCCCTGAACTCTGCTTTCAGTGCTTTGAGACCAGAGCGACTAGAAGTTTTGCAGCAATCCTTAAAGCAACTGCAAAACCTTCTGACTGAAATCTTGCTCATCTTGCCAGAAGTCGTTGAGAGTACATCTATCTCTAAAGAGACTCTTGTTCACAGTATGGTGACAAGAGAATCCTCTGGTTTAATTGAAGAGAAAAGGTTTAAAAGTTTTCTGCGGCCCAGGCTCTCAGAAGAGGAGCGTCTGCGTCGCAGAAACTTAAACTTATGCCTATATTGTGGGGGTTTAGGCCACTATCTGCAGACCTGTGAGTTGCGCAAGCCAAAGTGTGGTGACGAGTCTTGCCCTCTGGCCAAGTTGAGTCAGGATACAAGACCTACTCCTGTCTCTACTGTGGCAGAGGTACTTGTCACACAACCCACACTAAAAAGCTCTCTGTCCTATAATTGGGGTCCTTGGGCAAGGGAGCCCCATTATAGATTCAGGAATCAAAAGAGAATGTTTCTCTCCTCTCTTGAGGTTCCTGTTGAAGCAGCGTTGCAAGCCCCTGGAGTGGTGCCCGATGCCCAGGTTCCTGGAGTGGTGTCCGTTGCCCAGGTTCCTTGAGTGGTGCCCATTGCCCAGGTTCCTGGAGTGGTGCCCGTTGCCCAGGTTCCTGGAGTGGTGCCCGTTGCCCAGGTTCCTGGAGTGGTGCCCGTTGCCCAGGTTCCTGGAGCGGTGCCCATTGCCCAGGTTCCTGGAGCGGTACCCGATGCCCAGAGTGCTGGAGCGGTACCCGATGCCCAGAGTGCTGGAGCGGTACCCGATGCCCAGAGTGCTGGAGCGGTACCCGATGCCCAGAGTGCTGGAGCGGTACCCGGTGCTCTAGCTTATAGAGGGACATCAAATATTTTAGCTCAGGTTTCCATACCAGAAGGGGTCTCAGAAGCTGTTACTCCAGGTAGGGACTTGAAGAGCGCAACCCCAGAAAGGGTATCTGAAACCATAGTTCTAGAAGGGAACTCGAGAAGCAAAACCCCAGAAGGGATCTTTGAAGTAATATCCCCAAGTGGGGTCTCGAGAGACGCAACCTCTAAGAAGGGTCTAGAGGTCGCTTCCCCAGGAAAGAACTTAAGAGGTGTAGCATTAGTGGAGGTGTTGAAGGTTATAGCTTCAGCAAAAGTTCCGGAAGTCATAGTCCCGGGAGAAGTTTCGATAATTATCGACTCAGAGAGGGAGGCCGATGGCTCTGTCCCAGTGGGGGAGGCCGATGGCTCGGTCCCAGTAAAAGAATCGGAGGCCACTGCCCTGGGTGGGGTTCAGAAAGTCACTGCCCCGGGTGGGGTTCAGAAAGTCACTGCCCCGGGTGGGGTTCAGAGAGTCTCAGCCTCGAGTAAGGTCAATAGTGACCAGGTCCTAGCAAAGCACTCCAGTCCGTCAGATGGGAAGGAAACAGATCCTGACTCTGATATATCAACATCCATAATCTTTGATGGGGACTTAGCCCATTTTCTGGCGCTTTACAAACACTATTACATTATTATGTTGTCTAGACCATTTCTGGGCATCACTTCAGAGAACCTTGTGCTTTATCTGATTTATTCTTTTAGAGGAGAGCCTTTTGAGTGGGCGACCAGCCTAATGAAAGCTGAAGATCCCATTCTTCAGGATCCCCCAGCATTCAGTGATGCAATTATTAAAAGATATGGTTCCAAAGAAATTGGTTCAGGTTCCTCTAAGTCACCCGTCTTGTCTGCTGAGAGTCCACCAAATACTGTAAACTCGGCACAAGAGTCCCAGCCCGTTGTTTTGACTGCAGGATGTGCTTTTCTGACTTCTTCTTCTTCTAATAATAATACTTTGCCAGAAAGTTCAGCTCCCAAGGGTAAGAAACCTGTCTCTGATTTGAACGCAGCCTTGCTGGGTGGTACCATCAGTTCAGACAATGTTTGGGGAATTACCTTGGTCAGACCTAAAGAGCTTTGTAAAAAGAAGAAGAAGAAGAAAAAGAAATAATTTTTGACTCTTGCCTTGATATAAAAAAAAATATTTTTTTTCCTTATCTTGTGTCCAGTGGCCACCGTAAGGGGGAGGGCACTGTTACAAGCTGTGGTTGCAGCTTGTTTCTGTTTTCGTGTCTGTTAGACCAGTGTGTCAGGTTTTTTTTTGTGTATCCCTTGTTTTGGATAGTCTGTATTTTGGGTTCCTTTGACCCCTCCTCAAGGGGGGGGGGGTAATGTTATGAGCCACGGCTGTGGCTCATTTCCATTTTTGCATTTTGGTTATGTATTTTATGTTATACTTCTGTTCATGTTCCCCGTGGGTGTCATGGGGTGCTCGGAGCTCACCCTTAAGGAGGGGATACTGTTATGAACCACAGGTAGTGGTTCATTCCTATTTTATGTTTATAAAGTTGTCTTGCATGCCAGGATTTCCTGTTGCTCTGTTTTAGAATACTCTTGTCTGCTGCCGCTGGTGAGTCTGTGTAATTGCAGCTTGTTCCCATGTGTTCAGCCTCACCTGGCTGCTAATTGCATCTTGTCAGTTTGGAGTCATGCAACAGGGCAGCTGCATGAGATTATTAATTAGGCCTCTCTGTTATATGCTGGCTGACTGCAATTCACAGACGCTGGTGATATTTCTGGGTATCCAGTCTGCTTGAGTTCTGAGCTTGGTTCCTGCTAGTTCCTGAGCTTCCTGTGTCGATTCCTGTGTCAGTCCCTGTGTCGATTCCTATGTCTGATCCCGTGTCCTGCCGTGAGGCGTTCCTGTCCTGAGGTCCAGTGCCTTTGCCTGTGCCTGGTCAAGTTTCTGGCTTCTTGGTGTCCACCGGTCTTTCGTTTGGGATTCTGCCTGTCCTCCAGTTCTTAGAGTCTGTGTCAGCAGCATTGGGAGTTCCTGTCCGTTTGCCAGTATTCTTACCGGTTCCGTGAGTAGCGGCTCTGCCGCGTCCGTCGGCCTAGGCCGCTGTATTCCATTATTATTTCTGTCACTGGTGTTTTGCAGAGGGTTCTGCTTATGCTGTCACCGCCGGTACACAAAAGTATTGTGTGGGCGTGTGGTCAGCATTTCCTTTGTTGTTCTTTTCCTTTGGCAGCAAACCGCACATACATTTCGTTTTAGGCTAGTTAGTAGCCCCTGGCTTTTGGTTGTTTCAGTAAGAGGGCCCCTTGTTATCACCCTGTCTCGGTACACTCTTTGTTTCTCATTAAGACCTGAGGGGGCATCGAAGTTGGGCAGACGTAATCCGCCCTTCAAACGCGGCTGCCATGAGCTCAAGCAACCATAGTCTTGCAAGAGTGTACTGACAGCACGGGCGATACAACGGAGATAGGGCGCCAGGGGCTATTCCCTTTCCATTCCCCTTTCCCAGCATTACTTTCCAGTGCTCCGGTCCTTGCAATAAGATCTCCTCAGACCAGAGTGCTGGAATCATAACACCCGGAGTCTTACTGAAGGATTGGCGCCGCGGGGACTGCCGCTCAGGTGGCTGGCGGGCAGTGGCGGTTCTGGGCTGCTACGGTGGGTCCGTGTGCGGTGGTAAGGGGCTCATGCTGCGGGTCCGTGCGTGGTGGCTGGAGGCTGCTGCAGCGGACTCATTTGCACAGGGAGCTGCTTTTGGAGGGGCCAGGGGGAGTCCTAGTTCTATGTGCACTATTGGTGTGTCTGCTGCACATGGGCTGTCATGTTGGAGACCAAAGTTCTGAGCCAATAGCACAAGCTCATTATGTCTGGCCAATACAGGGGAATCTCTCATCATAAAAGGGAGCTGGCTCAGGATATGGGTGCCAGTGCTTCAAGTTACTACTTAGGTGCAGGTACTCCAGCTCTGTTCTCTCAGGCTACTCCGGCACCTTGGTTACTCTCCAGCATTGCTCTGCCTCTGTACTTCAAGTTGCAGTAATCCCCCCTTTCCTGCCTGCTACTACCTGAAGGAGCGCCTCTGGTAACCCTGATTCCTCAAGGATTTTTGGTTTCAGACAGTTACTGGGCTCTTCAACCTCGTCTTTCAAGTCACAGCTCACAGTCCTCCAGTTCATTGTCTTCAGTGCTCTTCAGCTTCGTCTTTCAAGTAACAGCTCGCAGTCCTTCAGTTCATTATCTTCAGTGCTCTTCAGCCTCGTCTTTCAAGCCACAACTCACAGTCTTCAGTTCATTATCTTCAGTCTTCTTCAACCTCGTCTTTCAAGCCACGGTTCACAGCTCAGTTCTTCGTCCTCAGTGTTTTTCTAGTCTCAAGTTCCCTTTCTTCAAGTGCTCCTATCCCATGAGAAGGCATTACATTCAGTCTCCTCTTCTTCTCCATTCCCAAGTGTTTGCTTCCTCAGGCAAACCTCAGTCGCCGGATCCTCATTCCAAGCCGAGTGTGACAGTAAGCACTGGCCCCATGGATCCGATGGGCGAACAAGCTTTGGGAGGCGATGTCACTGCGGATATTCTGTCACGTCTGAGTAAACAGGAGGCCACACAATCACAAATTGTGCAGTTCATGCAGCGTATGTCTGATCGCCTGGATTCCCTTCATGCGGTTATGGCAGCACCTTGTGTCCGTGTCGGCTCCCACAATTGCGTCCCCGGTTGCAACTCCACCTGTGCCGATCCCATTGCCTCGGTTACATCTGCCATCACCTAGTAAATTCAATGGAAATACGAAACAATACAGCGGGTTTCTTAATCAATGCGAAATCCAGTTCGAGTTGCAGTCGGCTAACTTCCTGTCTGCTCAGACCAAGAGAGCGTACATAATTTCCTTTTTAACTGGGCAAGCTTTGGAATGGGCTTCATCATTGTGGGAGAGAGCAGATCCCATCCTTTCAAATTATCCAGAATTTGTATCAACGTTTCGGAAACTCTTCGATGAGCCAGGTAGAATCACTTCCACTTCGTTGGAAATCCTGTGCCTACGACAGGGGACTCGGTCCATGAGCCAGTATGTGATTCAATTCCGTACCCTCTCTTCTGAAATAGGCTGGAACGAAGAAGCGCTTTTCGCTGCCTTCTGGAATGGCCTCTCCGATAAGATCAAAGATGATCTGGCTACTTAGGACGTTCCTGAGAAGTTGGATAAATTAATTTCTTTGTAAAATAAACTGGATCTGAGGTACAGAGAATGCTGTCTGGAGAAAGCAAAGTCAGATCGACCCAAGCCTAGGGTCAGTCCTCCACCTCGACCACCGTCTCTGGCAGTGGAAGAACCCATGCAGATCAATTGCTCACGCCACTCCAACGAGGAACGCCAGAGATGGAGACTAGGGAATCTGTGTATGTATTGTGGAGCGTGAGACCACTTCGTAAAATTCTGCAATCAACAGCTGGTGAAACTCTTGCTACTAGCTTACACAGGAGCGGTTAAGCTAGGAGTTTCCTTGGAATTACTTACTAGGAAAGAGTCAGTTTTACTCACTTGTTTGGAGCTTCCTTCCTCTTCTCTTTTCGTCCCCGCACTTCTTGATTCTGTAGCTGCTGAAAGTTTCGTTTCATCAGCCTTTGTTAAACAATCTGGAATACAGACAATCCATCTGGATCGAGCCATTTTAGTCACTGCTGTGGACAGTAGCTACATCCCAAAAGGGATTATTTATTTTCGTACTGTAACCCTAAAGATGAAGGTCGTAGCCCTTCATACTGAGTATCTCTTTTCTTGTAATTCCTAAAGCCTCTCATGAACTGATTCTTGGGTTCCCATGGTTGCAGAGACACAATCCAATATAAATTGGCAAACAATGGACGTGCTTGCCAGGGGAGAATCTTGTTTCCGGAACTGCCTGTCAACAGTGAAACCTCTTTGTTCTTCGGGCTCCTCTAATCTTCCTCTCGAGAATCACTCCTTCATGGATGTCTTCAGTAAGCAGGGGGCCAACATCTTGCCTCCAATTCAAAGTTGGGACTGCCCCGTTGACTTAGTACATGGTAAAATTTCACCCAGAGCCCGGATCTAGCCTCTATCTTTTCCTGAGACGCAATTGATGACGGAATATAACCGTGAAAATTTGGAAAAAGGTTTTATTCGGCCTTCTTCCTCTCCAGCTGGAGCGGGTTTTTTCTTTGTTAAGAAAAAAGACGGGGTCAAGAACAGGTACCGGTTCCCTTTGATTCCGGAACTGTTTGACCGTGTGAGGGAAGCCACGGTATTCACCATGCTGGATCTAAGGGAAGCGTACAATTTAATACGCATCCACTCCGGAGACAAGTGGAAGCCGGCGTTCAATACTCGCGATGGGCATTACGAGCATCTGGTAATGCCCTTTGGCCTGTGTAATGCCCCAGCGGTTTTCCAGAATTTGTTAACGAGATTTTCAGGGATCTTCTCTACAACTGCCTGGTGGCATATTTAGATGATATTCTGATTTTTTCCAAAGATCTAAAGACTCATAAGGAGCAAGTCAAGGAGGTCCTGGGCCGTCTAAGGAGGAATCAATTATTCTACAAGTTGGAAAAATGTATCTTTGAAGTGTCCTCAATCCCGTTTCTTGACTACATTATTTCAGGAGAAGAGTTAAAGATGGATCCTGCCAAAGTCCAAGCGATTCGAGAGTGGTCATTACCAACCACCCTAAAGTGGTTCAGCGTTTTCTTGGCTTTGCCAACTTCTATAGAAAATTCATCAAGAATTATTCTTCCATCATTGCTCCTATTTCCGCTTTAACTAGAAAAAAAGCAGATCCAGCCAAGTGGTTGTTAGAGGCCTTGGAGGCCTTTTCCTCTTTAAAAAGAGCTTTCACAACTGGTCCAGTTCTTCATCAACCTGATCTCAGTCGTCCTTTTCTGGTGGAAGTGGATGGCTCCATCGTGGGTGTGATAGCAGTCTTATCTCAACTCTTTGAAGATAAAAAGGTCCATCCATGTGCATATTTCTCACGGAGATTTTCACTTGCTGAATAGAATTACGCTATCGGGGAACAAGAACTACTGGCAATTAAGTTGGTTTTCGAGGAGTGGAGATACCTGTTAGAGCAGGGCTGGCCAAACCGGTCCTCGAGATCTACCAACAGTTCATGTTTTCCAGGCCTCCTGGAGATCTGTAGAATTGTCAGTTAGGAATGAATGCAGCACATTGTCAAAGTCAGAAAAATGTCTCAATGCACGTTGCCATATTTGCACCGCACACTGGTCCGTGCTGCGCATGCGTACGCTCTCCCGTGGAAGCGCATACCCGCAATAGCGTGCACTCGCACGCGCAGTATGCGCATTTACGGTAGAGTTTATGTGATCGTAGCGTGCGACTCATTCGTTACAAAAGTTCACAATTAATGTAGTTTATAGATCATGTTCCCCTCAATAGTTTCTGTAAGTTTGGTTTAGATAGAATGTCCCTGAGCGGAGGAATCCCTCTTTGTATTGCACGAAGGGTCTAACAGGAGTCATACAGCAGTGTTTGGTACCCATCGGAAGAGTATTTAATTAGCAATATTCCGGTGTTGGTTTGGAGCGTATTAATCGCTCGTGCGAATAGTTATGGACATAAGAAGTTTATGTCCATTCCTATGATTTGCACATACTCAGGTATGCGGCGGGAAACCCAGTTCCCCACCCACCTGAGCTGTTGGAAATCAGCACAGCCCACCTGTATGAATCAACCTATGACCTTTGGTTACAGTACAGGGCCGAATTCCTGTGTCCAATAAACTGTAGGATTGTAGGGACTAGGAGATTGCATTGTGTGTGGGGCATAAATAGGCAGACCGACCACATCCAGCTCTCACTCTCTCATCAACGGTTATCTGCTGATAATCGGGAGCTGGATATCGAGGCGCTGGCGATCATACCCTTGTGCGTAAGTTCTCTCCGTAATCATTGTCTTTCTGTGAGCCAATTTCTCTCTCTCCCTCTGTGTCTATTTCTCTCTCTCTATTTTCTCTTTTCTCTCATATCTCCCCTAGACTAAACTTTATTGTATTGTATTGTATTGTATTAGATCAGGATAGTATTGTAGTTTATCCCCTAGTTAGGTGTTTGGTTAGGAAGTCTTTGTTATATTGTAGTGTATCATTTGTACTGTGTTACTCTTTTACAAGTATACTAGATATAATACAGATAATAGGCTTTGGAACCCTAAACAAGTATCTGTGTATTTTCTATAGTGTTAAGTGTTCACTTGAGCGTCGGTGACGTTCAATCAGCTTTGTAGTTAGTCAGGTTACACAAGGTTGCACTTACACCCTGTATTCACATTAAGATATATAGCGCATTACATTGTTAAAAGGTTTAAATATAAAGGTATTGTGCTGTGAGCGCCTGCACCGCTGGTGACCTCCTCGTGGTCTCGAGCGTACGCTACGCTACAGCGAATCATTCCCCTAGACATAACCAATAACGTGTCCTGTGATCACTGGGCCGTGAGCGAACGTGACGCTTGAGCGTCTCGCCTACGGCTGAGCGATCGCTGAGCAGATAGCGTACCATTACGGTACTTCTTAAGTAAACAGCGTACAGTGTTCTTAGCTTCATAAGGGTTGTTTATACGACAAAGGAATTTAGCATTGTCAATTGCGGGCTCGTCCGGTCCTTTTCACATCTGCACTAGGTAGATCAGCAGACGTTATCCCCCAGCAAAAGGGTGGGAGGTTGTCTCGCAGTTGCTGACGGGATAAGCGTCTGCTTCGCTTAGGTAAAGAGTGCTGAAGGAATCCGGTAACCGGAAGTAAGAACAAAACGCTTGTGTCTTTTAAAACTGTTTATTTTTCTTTTGTCTTGCGTACGCACGCATATATCTGCATTTCTATTTCATTTTTTCGTATATCACTATTCCTGTTTGCCAAATTTTATAGTTGATAGAAAGGGCTAAAAGGAGATTTGCTGTTATTTAATAGTAAGAGGTAATAGTTAAAGTATAGAACAAACACACGGTTTGTCTGAGATACAAGGCAGTCAGTGTGGATTGCGGTAGATGATCAGGGATCATTTACATTGATAAAAGTATATATATTGTGTTACGGTGGATCCTTTGCATTGCGTACACGTGTCGCTAACAAAGACTAGCGTACGCAATCCAAAAGGCAGACGCACGCAGCGTTCATTACGCAACGTAGCATCTGGTTACGCCCACGTAGCCCAAGTCACGAAAAGTTGAATTAGCGCAAAGCGATAATTAGCGCAAAGCGATAATTAGCGCAAAAGCGATAAGTAACGCACAGCGGTAGATAACGCGACGCGGTAAATAACGCAAATCTATTTTTTGGAAAATCTAAAATTTAGTTTAACAGATCCTGCTCCTAATTGGTAACACTCTTGGCCTGAAGACAATTTCTGCGCAGAAATAGATATAGAAACAAAGTGTACATGTGTTGAGTGAGTGTGTTTGTATACAAAAGTTTATATAACTTTAAGGTGGAACCAAAAGGAAAGTCGAGTACTCGTCGAGGAACATACGTGTAAGTGACATATACGGTGGCTAGGGAGGCATCCCTGGTTAAAATAATATTTGAGCATTAGAGTATAGCGGACCATAAGGTAACAAGACCAGGAGGTCATAAGGAACAAGACCAGGAGGTCGTAAGGTAAAAGGTCCGCTATAAAAGTCCAGTGGCACAACGCCTGGGGTGTTGGTGCAGAACCCATATAGGCCATAAGCTCTTGCTGAAGGAATCGCGGCCGGAAACATCGATTCCATTGGTCTTTCAGTACATGACAAGTAGTGCTCGTGTACTGAACGATTGGACCACACGTAATTGTGTGCAGTAGTTAGTAATCTGACCTAAATACCATTAGAGTAAAGTGGTCACAAACGCTATTTGTACATTCTGACGTGATTTGTGTAATTTTTTATTTTTGGAAGGGAAGTTCGCTGGTCACTCAGGAACTATCCAACAACCGATACTTGCTGGGGACTGGTAGGTCCAGCACGCCCCAGTAAGTAAAGGTTTACAGGGGCCCTGGGTTGGGTACCACAGCTCTGGTTTACAGTGATTGCGGCATAGGCCAACGTGGGCGAGAAGTAAGTGGGGTACTTGATAAACCACCACCGCCGGCCTGCCCAAGGACATCTTGGTTTGTTTGTAAGGGTTCGCTGAAAACCTTGAGATAAAAGATCCAAGGAGGAATAAGCAACGCCTACAGATTATGGGGGCCATTTGTTCCGGTAGGGGGCGATCAACCCAGGTTCAGGTTGATTCGGAGGACCGACCAATTGGGTCGGCAAGATACATTATGTGTGAAAAATACGGTAGTCACACAGAGGTTTTATGTGATGAATGGCAAAGAATGACTGTACAAGACAGGGACAAGTTCCCAAGAATAGGTAGCTTCAGTCCAGAGGTGTTACAAAATTTAAGGAGGAGGATAAGTCTCGTTGAACTAACGAAGAGACAAAATAAACATTATGAATATTTACGGTTATGGCAACAGGAAAGTGAATTACAAAGAGAGTCTATTGACTTTTCTGACTCTTATCTTGAGAGGAGAGACATGGCATCGGGAGAGGAGTTGATTGCGGAGAGAAAAGCACAAGGGTGGAACAATAAAAACGCTCTTAGCAACTGTAATATAGATTATAAGAATAAGTGTAATAAATGTAACAATGATTATTGTAATACTGTTGAATGTACAACTATTAACCTGTGCCAGTTGCACCCCATGTCAAACCTCCCTCAGGAATACAAACAAGACAGTGAGCCCAGAACGATGTCAGCACCTCTTCCAACAACCATCACAGAAGCCATCCAGGTGGACACGACCAAATGGGTAAAGGCAATAATCGAACCCCCTAACGGAGGGTCAGGTGAGGTCGTGTCCACAGGTACGTACAATGTTTCATATCACGCACAAACAGATGTACCCCATATTGTAAGGCCAACACAAGATGATGGAACTGAGCTCAATCTGGCCAGGGTGATCTCAGTCCCCAATGGGAAGACTGACGATCAGGGAATCATTCCCGTCAAGGACAGTGCAATGCGCTGTCTCTTGTCCCGGACCGAATTGAGATCAATTGTGTCTGAATTTCCTGATCCTAGGAAAAATCTAGCCAAATGTCAAAGGTTTATAAAAGAACTAGGAAACGCCACAGAACCCACCAACAAAGAGTGGCGGACAGTGCTGAGGGCATGTTTGCCCTCCAGGGTTGACCCTGAAAAGTTCATTGCTGATTGTAAATTAAACACAGAGGTACCTTGTACGGAGGAACACAATCAGGAATGTATTAGGCAGATTAACCGACAGTTAGGAATATATTTCCCAGCCGCTGTCAAGTGGAATGAAATTTTCTCCATAAGACAAAACGAAAGGGAAAATGTTTCTAATTATTTCAATCGAGCACTGCAAATAATGGCTGGAAACACTGGGATCACGGACATCAAGACAAATGCACAACATAGAAGAATAGCGGTTAAGGTATTAATGAATGGTTTAAAAGATGAATTAAAAACAAGGGTACAGACCACCAACCCAAACTGGAGAGATATCTCGGTGACTGCACTAAGAGAGGCCGTCATCAATCAGGATCAGAATATCACCAGATACAGAGAGTCACAAAGAGATAAGTTAATGGCAGCAAAAATACAGGCCCAAACCACAAGACCACCCCAACAAAAGCCCCACACCCCTGCGAGAAATCCAGATATGGTAGTCTGTTACCATTGTCATAGAAAGGGACACATTGCAAGAGATTGTAGATCACGAGAAAGACCACACCATAATCATAAAAACCAAGGAACCAGGGAAGCACAGGGGAAACGATTGATGATGATGAGCATCCGAGCGTTTGAGGAGGCATCAAATCAGCCAAGACCCCATTTCACTGACACTTGGAGGAAGCCCAGGATTTGTTACCATTGTAGGAGAGAAGGGCATTATGCCCACAACTGCAACAGCCCACATAAAGTTAGACCCCCTAGACCAAGAAATGAGCAAAATTACAACACACACCATTATAATCAAGAATCACATAGGCAGGAAAGGTGATTATTAGGAATGGAGGCAAGCCTGAAGTAACGGTTAATGAAGTGGGAGGTCATTCACTAAAGACACAGGAATGACCAGGTGAAAAGTTGTAAATGTATTTGTGAAAAATGTTTTTCTCTCCCTCTCTCTATCCCCATCTCTGACTAGTAGTGGTAAGAATTCACACATTGCATATCCACTTGGTCCTTGCAGAAGTCTACCAAACCCCAGCATGACCTCCGCCACAATGTATTTCTGGCCAGATACAGACAGTGGAGTAATGCAGGTGCTGGTGGGGAGGGACTGCTCAAGGAGACCAGTAGACACATAGATATGACAGCCAAATAGTCTGACAATGTTTTCTTAATGTTGACAATGTTTAAAAATGCTTTGTTTCTCTTTTCTTATTGATGGTTATTGTCGAGTTAGGTAATGTATATATGCACATGAATTGTTCTCTATCTCTTTTGTTTTTTTTGTTGTCTCTCTCTTCCCACTCATGTTTCCATGATTTAAAGATGGTATGTCACCCCTCAGTTGGACCAATGGTAATGCCAGATTTTTGCTCCTTACAGAAAGATCGTCGGTTAGGAAGGAATATTGCATCACCAGAATGATCGTTTTTGAAGACTGAGAGACAACACCTTTGAGAGGACAGCAGAACAAGAAGAACAACAAGACGAGAGAACTTATTATCGTAACGAGTTCTCTCCCCCTCAAACTGATTTTCTTATACCCCATTTACAAATTTCTTCTTTTCTCCTCCTGTAAGATGGACTTGCCCCAAGAGACTGTGATATGGATTTTTCCCGTTAACCATGATGTTGACCAGAGCAGTCTGTTTCGGTGAGAGTACCAGTGAGGTCGAGAAAGGATCCAGAAAGGTCCTGATGACTGAGACGGAGGTGTAAATTTCCAATAGCAACCCAATCACCAAGCAAAGGCGAGTACCGGGCACGATCTAACAACCATGTTATTTGTAAACAACTGTGATGGATTGTTAGCTGAAGAAAATTGTATCTGTAGGCTCTGTGATAATCTGGTTGAAGATGGATGCATAAAGAAATGCCAATCTAGTTTTAATATCCATATAGACCGGCATCCATTGAGTGACTATCACTCTCTAGTGGGTAACGTGTTGAACCAAACAGATTGTTGGGTATGCTCTCAAGTACCTCAGGGTCACAGTAAATCAGGGCTAGTACCATTTCCTTTAACGTTAGGGGAGGTACTTGAGCTAAGTGGTGGGAGACCGGTGGACCGGAGGTTTAACATCTCCAGCCCTCCTAGTTTGAAGCTCCACCAATACCATGTGGATAGGTCCCTCATATGTTTTAACATCTCCAATCCCAGAAAACCGGGAAATTGGGAAGTGTCATGGAGCAACCTTACCATGACCTTTTCACACAGAGCAGATAGAATGCCTACAGATACAGAGCTGGTACGCCACATAGCCAGTAGAGGAAAATCTTTTCGGTATCGATATACCTTAGGAAATAGGATTACTAGAGTTGGAGAGGTATCACCAGGATACTGTGCACATGTCATACAAACTGATACGTGCATTAGGCAGATGGAAGAATTAGGGTCAGGAGATTTCACCTGGAAGGTTTGTAACATGGTCATGTCCTTCTCCGTCCCTTATGTTCTCCCCGATGATGCATATTTCATATGCGGGAGAAAGGCGTACAAGTGGCTTGCCCCAAACTCTGAAGGATTGTGTTATATTGGAAAAGTATTGCCTGAAGTGATGACTGTAACACATGACAAAATGAAAGACATACACCGTGGTGCCCAAGCTCCTTATACTCACACTCACTACGAGCACCTTGTTAAAAGACAACTGTCAGAAAGGTTAGAGCATCCGGCCTCTGATCTTATCCATGAATCCACCGGGATTCAGGTTCTGGTAGCGTTAGATTTCACTCGCACCGCTCGAGGTGTGATGAATTATAGATACATTTCCGCACTCGCCAATTTGTTGGATAATATCACTGAAATGTATGATGACACGTTTAGATACACTGGAAGAGAACTTCAAGCTTATAAAACAGAACTAGTTCAGCATAGGATGGTTCTTAATTATCTTACAGCAGTAACAGGCGGATATTGTGTTACATTGGCAACACAGTACGGCATAAAGTGTTGCACGTATATCACAAATAGCACCGAGGATCCGGTAGAGGTCATAGACCAAAAGATGGACGATATTCTGCAATTAAAGTGGGAATTTCGTCGAAAACACAATCTCACCCTTGCTGCTGTAGGTAATGAGCTGACTGGTTGGGTGTCATGGTTGAACCCGCGAAATTGGTTCTCCGGTTTGGGAGAGTGGGCTCAAGGAGTCATAATGGATGTTGGAAAGTTTCTCCTGTGTATCTTAGGTGTTGTTATATTTATTGGATTGATATTTAGATGCGGGCAGGCTTTGATGAGGTGCAAACAAAGTACAAAAGTGATGAGCTTGAGGAGTGAGGAAACTGTAATTAACCTGGATTTGATTTATGACCCAATGATAGAAACCAGAATGTGATGATGTAATGAGTATACGGTCCGTCTTTCACCCATTTCTATGTTTTCCTCCGAGGTACAAAGACCCACGTAGACGAAGGATTTGATGAGCCAAGGGGCCGACAACGGAAAGATGGAAAGAAGAAGAGCAGACGACCTGATATACAAGATTTTGATGGACAATGCCATGGGTACCCCAGTTTCCCTAGGAACTTTAAAATCACGCTAGCCCAACATTTTTTGTAAATCCATGGACGTTGTTTGCTTTACTCACGATTTATGAGCAAAAGCACAAAGAAGAAGACTCCGATCAACCGACACCAATCAAGACCTCAATCGACGAACGTACATTAACCTGACATAGAATATCATTGCATTTTCCATAAGTGTTCTTTATCTTCATCTCTGCAACCCTCAGGTAATAACACACATAGTCGATAGGGAATACAGGCACAGATAGCAGCAACCACATACCCCCCCCTATTCATGTATCATCAACTAAAATGTGCATCCCCATTGTGTTACAACCACAGCCGAAATGAGCTCGGTAGAGTTTGACAGCCCATCCACAGACCTGTACCACAGGATAAGAAGGAATTCAAATGTATACTTCGCAATACCTCGAAGCTTGATTTACCACACGTACGGCACGATGATACATGACCCTCCAAACATGGACTCATACACACATGCTTCTACTTTCTCACTAGGTCATACCCTCTTCACACCTACTCCATTCTTCTTCCTTTCCCCACCATGGAAATCAATTAACCCCTGACTTACATTTTTCTCCTTAAATGTTTTGTGGCAGTTATTATTGACTGCCAAAGGGTGGACTGTCAAAGTCAGAAAAATGTCTCAATGCACGTTGCCATATTTGCACCGCACACTGGTCCGTGCTGCGCATGCGTACGCTCTCCCGTGGAAGCGCATACCCGCAATAGCGTGCACTCGCACGCGCAGTATGCGCATTTACGGTAGAGTTTATGTGATCGTAGCGTGCGACTCATTCGTTACAAAAGTTCACAATTAATGTAGTTTATAGATCATGTTCCCCTCAATAGTTTCTGTAAGTTTGGTTTAGATAGAATGTCCCTGAGCGGAGGAATCCCTCTTTGTATTGCACGAAGGGTCTAACAGGAGTCATACAGCAGTGTTTGGTACCCATCGGAAGAGTATTTAATTAGCAATATTCCGGTGTTGGTTTGGAGCGTATTAATCGCTCGTGCGAATAGTTATGGACATAAGAAGTTTATGTCCATTCCTATGATTTGCACATACTCAGGTATGCGGCGGGAAACCCAGTTCCCCACCCACCTGAGCTGTTGGAAATCAGCACAGCCCACCTGTATGAATCAACCTATGACCTTTGGTTACAGTACAGGGCCGAATTCCTGTGTCCAATAAACTGTAGGATTGTAGGGACTAGGAGATTGCATTGTGTGTGGGGCATAAATAGGCAGACCGACCACATCCAGCTCTCACTCTCTCATCAACGGTTATCTGCTGATAATCGGGAGCTGGATATCGAGGCGCTGGCGATCATACCCTTGTGCGTAAGTTCTCTCCGTAATCATTGTCTTTCTGTGAGCCAATTTCTCTCTCTCCCTCTGTGTCTATTTCTCTCTCTCTATTTTCTCTTTTCTCTCATATCTCCCCTAGACTAAACTTTATTGTATTGTATTGTATTGTATTAGATCAGGATAGTATTGTAGTTTATCCCCTAGTTAGGTGTTTGGTTAGGAAGTCTTTGTTATATTGTAGTGTATCATTTGTACTGTGTTACTCTTTTACAAGTATACTAGATATAATACAGATAATAGGCTTTGGAACCCTAAACAAGTATCTGTGTATTTTCTATAGTGTTAAGTGTTCACTTGAGCGTCGGTGACGTTCAATCAGCTTTGTAGTTAGTCAGGTTACACAAGGTTGCACTTACACCCTGTATTCACATTAAGATATATAGCGCATTACATTGTTAAAAGGTTTAAATATAAAGGTATTGTGCTGTGAGCGCCTGCACCGCTGGTGACCTCCTCGTGGTCTCGAGCGTACGCTACGCTACAGCGAATCATTCCCCTAGACATAACCAATAACGTGTCCTGTGATCACTGGGCCGTGAGCGAACGTGACGCTTGAGCGTCTCGCCTACGGCTGAGCGATCGCTGAGCAGATAGCGTACCATTACGGTACTTCTTAAGTAAACAGCGTACAGTGTTCTTAGCTTCATAAGGGTTGTTTATACGACAAAGGAATTTAGCATTGTCAATATCTTAATTAGTAATGACTACACCTGTGCACCAGCTAGGTGGTCTGGAAAATGTGAACTGTTGGTAGATCTCGAGGACCGGTTTGGCCAGCCCTGTGTTAGAGGGAGCACAACATCCTATCTCAGTTACCACAGATCATAAAAACCTCCTATACTTGCAAACAGCTCGATGTCTAAATCCTCGCCAAGCGAGATGGGCTCTTTTCTTTTCTCATTTCAACTTTGCACTCAGTTACAGTCCAGGTTCTCTTAACAGAAAAGCGGATGAACTTTCACTCTCTTTAATTTCTGGTGCCACTGCTGATTGCACAGGCGAACAGTTCATCTTAGATCCCATTTCTTTCTCCACCACCCATGCAACCCAGCTTCCCCCACCAGGAAGAACTTTCGTTACTGCAGGACTTCGTAAGAAGTTACTGACATAAACTCATACGTCACCTTTTATGGGCCATGCAGGGGTTCTCAAAACTTTTGAGTTTATACTGCGTTCCTACTAGTGGCCTCATCTCAAGACGGATGTACAGGAATTCATTGCCTCTTGTCCTAAATGTGCACAGCACAAAAGTCCTAAGGGTTCTCCTCCTGGTTTACTTCACTCATTGCCAGTACCTCGAAGACTGTGGAAACACATCTCTATGGACTTTAGAACTGACTTACCTGCTTCTGGAGGACTAAACACTATCTGGGTCATTGTGTACCGGGTCTCTAAAATGGCACACTTCGTTCCTCTTTTTGGCCTTCCATCTGCATCGCATCTGGCAGAGTTATTTATGATGGAGATCTTCCGACTTCATGGATTACCACAAGAGATTGTGTCAGATCGAGGACCTCAGTTCGTAGCTAAGTTCTGGAAATCACTCTGTACAGCCCTTGGAGTTAAACTAAACTTTTCCTCCGCATACCATCCACAGACGGCTAGCCAGACAGAAAGAGTGAATTAGGATCTTGAAACCTTTCTACGTTTATTTATGTCCTCTTCCAAAGATGACTGGTTAGATTATCTTCCGTTTGCTGAATTCGCCCATAACAATCTCTATCATTCCGCTACCAAATCTACTCCATTCTACATAAACTACGGTTATCATCTGAGAATTCCAGACTTTCAACATCTTCCAACACTCGAGGTTCCTGCAGCAGAGCAAGCACTTTGACAGTTCACCAAGAATTGGAAGCAAGTACACAAGGCTTTACTTAAAACATCCAAGAGATACAAGACTTTCGCAGATCAAAGACGGGGAGCTGTTCCAGATTTCAAAGTGGGAGATCGTGTGTGGGTCTCTACTCGTAACTTGAGATTAAGAGTGCCTACTCAGAAATTTGCACCCAGGTTTATTAGACAATATCCAATTGAGAAGGTCTTAAATCCAGTCACTCACAAGTTAAAGTTACCACCCCATTTGAAAATCCCGAATGCTTTTCATATATCACTTGTTAAACCTCTGGTTCTTAGTCGATTTCGGGCGGATTTGCCTAACACCCCTAAAATCCAGTCTGCTCAAGGGGACGAATTTGAGATCCACAAGATCCTCGACTCTCACAGAAGGTACAGTCGTCTCCAGTATCTTGTCGACTGAAAAGAATGTGGACCCGAGGAAAAGTCTTGGGTATCTGCAGATTAATTCGAGCTTTTCATACTAGGTACCCAACCAAACCACGAAGGTGTCCGGAGTCATCAACCATCATGGGGGGGGGGGGGGGGCAGTGCTGGGCTGCTACAGCGGGTCCGTGTGCGGTGGTAGGGGGCTGCTGCAGTGGGTCCGTGTGCGGTTGTAGGGGGCTACTGCTGCAAGTCCATTCGTGGTGGGTGGAGGCTGCTGCAGTAGACTCGTTTGCATGGGGATCTGCTTCCGTAGAGGCCAGGAGGAGTCCTGGTTCTACAGTAGGTGCACTATTGGTGTGTCTGCTGCACAGGGGCCGCTATGTTGGAGACCAAAGTTCTGAGCCAATAGCACAGGCTCATTGTGTCTGGCCAATACAGGGAATCTCTGCTCATAAAAGGGAGCTGGCTCAGGATATGGGTGCCAGTACTTCAAGTTACTACTTAGGTGTAGGTACTCCAGCTCTGTGCTCCCAGGCTACTCCGGCACCTTGGTTACTCTCCAGCATTGCTCTGCCTCTGTTCTTCAAGTTGCAGTAATCCCGCCATTCCTGCCTGTTACCACCTGAAGGAGCGCCTCTGGTAACCCTGATTCCTCGAGGATTTTTGGTTTCAGACAGTTACTGGGCTCTTCAACCTCATCTTTCAAGTCATAGCTCACAGTCCTCCAGTTCATTATCTTCAGTGCTCTTCAGTTTCGTCTTTCAAGCCACAACTCAGTCTTCAGTTCATTATCTTCAATGTTCTTCAACCTCGTCTTTCAAGCCACAGCTCACAGTCCTTCAGTTCATTATCTTTAGTGTTCTTCAACCTCGTCTTTCAAGCCACAGCTCACAGTCTTCAGTTCATCATCTTCAGTGTTCTTCAACCTCGTCTTTCAAGCCACGGTTCACAGCTCAGTTCTTCATCCTCAGTGTTTTTCTAGTCTCAAGTTCCCCTTCTTCAAGTGCTCCTATCCCATGAGAAGGAATTACATTCAGCCTCCTCGTCTTCTCCACTCACAAGTGTTCGCTTCCTCAAGCATACCTCAGTCGCCGGATCCTCATTCCAAGCCGAACGTGACAAGTTTAATATGACAAAAAGGGTTAATGTTTGATACATACTAATGATGTTAACAAATAAACACATAGTAAATATAGATGCAAAACAGTTTTCTTAAAATTGTTCTTGTTTTCGTACACTATGGGGGTGATTCCGAGTTGTTCGCTCGCTAGCTGCTTTTAGCAGCATTGCACACGCTAAGCCGCCTCCCTCTGGGAGTGTATCTTAGCATAGCAGAATTGCGAACGAAAGATTCGCAGAATAGCGAAAAGAAATTTCTTAGCAGTTTCTGAGTAGCTCGAGACTTACTCACAAATAGCGATCAGTTCAGTCAGTTTCGTTCCTGGTTTGACGTCACACACACGCCCAGCATCCGGCCAGCCACTCCCCTGTTTCTCCAGACACTCCCGCGTTTTTCCTTGGCACGCCTGCGTTTTTCCGCACACTCCCAGAAAACGGTCAGTTTCCGCCCAGAAACACCCACTTCCTGTCAATCACACTACGATCACTTCAACGAGGAAAAATCTTCATTCGGGCGTGAGTAAATCTACTAAGTTTTGTGTTAAAATACTAACCGCATGCGCACTGCGAACCATGCGCATTTTTGCCTTAATCGCTCCGTTGTGAAAATCGGCAACGAGCGAACAACTCGGAATGACCCCCTGTGCTCCTCCTCCTGGGGTCTAATTGAGACCTGATCGGTGCTGTGTGTTTTCGCACAGCACCGATCATCGTCCTAAACAAATAAAACCATCATCATCCTAAACAAATAAAAACCAGCATAAAACAAAAATAAATGTAATAAAGGAAGTTTGCCCTACTCTTTCATTTGTCACTCCGATCTGTGTTTTTTCTGCAATGCTGCATTTTCACTTTATACTCAGATGATGGTTCTGTGTTAAGCATTACTGTACAGTATATGTCTGCTGTATATAATCATCATCATCATCCAGCATAAAACAAAAATAGTCCCAGTAGTAAACTCGCATACAGTACTCTTTACATATTTATGCCACCAGTGGAAAATCTACAAGATATAAACAATTGGATTGAGACCTGGGTGTGTGGAATGTAATAGAGGAAGTTTGGCAGTTGTAGTGTTGTGTAATAATGGGCCTGATTCAGCATGGAATGCAGTGACGTGCAGTGGGGTGAGGCAGGTGAGGCAGAGCCTTTCCTGTCATACTTACGTTTGTGTCAGAGTTTTGACTGTATAAAGTATATGAAAAATACAAAGAATATGTTTGAAATATCTTTTTTGCATTATTCTAATAATATTTATAGCTAAAACTCTGGAGTAAAAAGTCTATGGCTAACTTTTCCGCACATCTCTGATCAAAACTCAACAAGTTTCCAGGAGTTTATGCTGCTATATCTTGTATAATGCCCAGATGTACACTTTGGCTCACATATAGCATGTAAATCTGGCTCTGATGCTAGCCAGTGCCTCCTGAGCTATTTAGCTCAAGCACGTCCCCGAAAATGCATCTGTGATGCGTTTGCATGCTGAAGCCCTTTTACAGTGTGCGCACGCACAGATACCGCACTACGCGTGGCCATACAGAGATGCAGTGGAATCTCACATACACGAACACTTCTGCCTGTTTGAGAGGCAGAGGCGTTTGCAGGGAGGGGGCATCGGCTGGCATTTCAGGGGCGGCACTGGGGGGGTCGCGGTACAGACAACGCAGGCGTGCCCAGACCGTTTGTAGGGCAGGCCGCAGCAGCTGCATGACATCACATGCAGATGCTGCAACTCAAAAGATGGCGGATAGCCGTCTGCCTTCGCAGCTAGGCTGCACAGGCAGAGGGCTACCCTTATCTTGTGAGCGCTTCGCTGATCAGAGAAGATTTCACATGATAGGAGGGAAGGAGGGCCCTGCATGCAGGGCGGACTTGCATTGTGCTGGGTGTCCCCCCGCATGCTAGTGTAAAGGATTGTAGTTGTGCAAATTTTCACACAACTACAACCCATGCAGAATTAGGCCCTATGTACCAGCAGGAAAGGCCTAGCACTTATAATTATCAAAGTGGAGGTGCATTCTTAATGGAGAATGTCCCTGGAGGAGCATTGCGAACAGACACGAGCAGTAGTGCAAGGAAACAGTATTTTACCAGTATAAATTCCCCCCCTCCCCCTTTCTGCGTCTATGAAACTATGGTGGCCCTTCATTTTTCAAATGATGGGTCTCCTTATTAGTTATTACCTTGTAATAGTAAGACAACACAACACCCTTATGTGCAGAGAAGATAGAGGAAAGTCCACCCTTTCAAATAAAGTGGTCCTTTTAGAGTTATTTTGTTGAGATTACTTTTCAGACAAATAATGTATTCTGCATCTCAAATTTGAAACAAACAAACAAACAAACAAACACACAGTGGTTGTTGCATGTTTTTGCACCTAGCATTTCTACACTGATGGTGCCCACACACGGTGCTATCTGTGCTAGGTGCGATTCAAGCTATACTATTTGTGTTATGCGATTTGTACTTTAGTGGTATGCTATTTGAACTTCTATACATGCGATTTGAACTACGCCCGAATTTGACTACAATACAAATTGACTGAGCTGCTAATTAAGTCACCTGTGGCCAGGCATGGATACATTTAGGACCTGGACCATTGGAGTGCCTTGAGGACCGCGTTTGGCAACCTCTGGTATAGGTCATTGGTACGGCCTCATCTAGACTACTGTGTTCCGTTCTGGAGGCCATATCTTCAAAAGGATATTAATACATTAGAGACTGTACAAAGAAGGGCAACTAAAATGGTGCATGGCCTACATCACAAAACACACCCAGAAAGACTAAGAAATCTCACTATGTATAGTTTGGAGCAGAGAAGGGAAAAGGGGGACATGATAGAAACTTTCAAATATATCAAAGGTTTTAAGAACGTCCAGGAGGGAAACATTCTCCAAATGAACAGAAGCAATAGAACACGAGGACATGCACTGAGACTGGAGGGAGGGAGGTTCAGGAGAAATATGAGGAAAATTACTTCACAGAAAGGGTGGTGGACAAGTGGAATAGCCTCCCATCAGAGGTGGTAGAGGCTAAGACAGTAGAGCAATTTATTAAACATGCGTGGGATAGACATAAGGATATCCTTACAAAGAAATAAGGATCAAATAAGGTTTGAGATAAAAAAAAATATGGTAAAAGAAAAGGGCAGACTAGATGGGCCAAGTGGTTCTTATCTGCTGTCACATTCTTAGAGATGAGCGGGTTCGGATTTAACGCCAGAATTAACGCCAGTTCGGTTTTATCCGGATTTTTCCTATTGGCTATCCAAAACACGTCACGTGTGAGTCATCTGTGAGCCAATAAGATGCCGTTTTGAAAACCGAGTAAATCCGAGTAAAACCGAGTAAAACCGAACCCGCTCATCTCATTCTGTGTTTCTATGTTTCTATGTTACAATATGTAATGTATGCGATGTAGTTTAGAAATACCTGCTGCACATACTATTTTGCCTTGCGATATGGACTACACGGGAGCGCGCATCGCATCGCAAGGGAAACTAAACACGGTGCGATGTGAACTAGATGCGATGCTATTTGAACTAAAAAGATCAAATAGCATGTGATAATCGTACCGTGTGTGGGCACCATAAATCTTCCCATACAAATGTGGTACCATTATTTTCAGAAGACCAGCAGCTATTCAGAAAAGTATGACAATCCATTTAAAGTAAACAATTTCCAAATATTTATTTGAGTAAAGGAAGAAAAAGTAGTTTTTTATGGCAGTTGTGCACAAAGACACTATTGCTTAACTATACAGTAGTAAATTCTCACATCACATTACTACTGTAGCATATACTGTAGTAAATAATTGCATCATAGAGGCGCTATTGCTATATACACATTAGTAACTACTGACAGCAATAGTTTAATTATGCAGTTGTAAATTTTTACATCACACAGGCCTTACTGCAGCCTATATAGTAGTAAATACTGATATCACAGAGGCACTACTGCTTGACTATATAATAGTAACTGCTGACATTACAACAGTAATTGAGATCACAAAGGATCTATTGCTTGACTATACAGTAATTAGTTCTTTAATCACAAAGGCATATTTGCAGCATATACAATAGTAAATAATGACGTCACAAATGTACTATTGCATGACTACACAGTAGTCAAATCTTATCTCACAATGGCAGTTTTATTTGACTATACTGTGGTAAGTACTGATAACTCAAATGCAGTATTACTGTTTTTACAATAGTAACTACTGACAGCACAAATACACTATTGCTTAACAATTCAGTAGTAAATTCTGACATTAATAAGGCATTATTGCAGCCTATACTGTAATAACTACTGACTTCACAAAGGCTTTATTGCTTGACTACACAGTAGTCAAATCTAACATCACAAAGGCACTATTTTACCCAATACTTTATTAAATACTGATATCATCAAGGCACTACTAATGCATATATAATAGTATAGTAAATACTAACATCAAAAAGACACTTTTGCTTCTTTTACAACACTTAATAATTAATGAAATCACAAAGGCACTATTGCTTGATCATCTTGTAATTGATTATGACATCACAAAGGCACTATTTCAGCCTACGGGGGTCATTCCGACCCGATCGCGTGCTGCAGTTTGTCGCAGCACAGCAATCAGGTTGGAACTGCGTGTGCGCAAGCGCATGGCAGCTTTCGTTGCCTAGCGATCGCCTCTGAGACAGAGACGGTCGCTGGGCGAGAGGGGGTTGAACGGCGGCGTTAAGCCGCCATTTAGGGGGAGCGGTCCGGCCAACGCAGGTGTGGCCGGACTGTTGGGGGGGGGGGGGCGGGCCGCGGCGGCTGCGTGACGTCTCACGCAGCCGCTGCGGACAGCGGCAGCGACAATTAACTCCGTTCCAGCCGCTGGAGCTGCGCTGGCCGGGAGTTACTCCTCAATTACAAAAGCATCGCCGCTGTGCGATGCTTTTGTATTTGTGCGGGGGTGGCAGGACTGACATGCAGGGCGGACTAGCCCTGTGCTGGGCGTCCCCCCACATGTCAGGGAAGATGATCGTAGCTGTGCTACATTTAGCACAGCAACGATCAACCCCCTATACAGTAGTAACTACTGACCGCACCAAGGTACTATAGATTGACTATGGTGAAAAATTCTTACATCAGTATAGCATTATAGCAGCCTATACATTAGTAACTCCTGATATCACAAAGGCACTGTTGCTGATTTGACCATAGTAACTACTGACAACACAAACGTACTATTACTGCTTTTACAATACTCACTACTGACAGTACAAATACACTATTGCCTGACAATACATTAGTAAATTCTGACATCAAAAAGGCATTATTTCAACCTATACTGTAATAACTACTGACATCACAAAGGCTATATTGCTTGACTACACAGTAGTCAATTCTGACATCACAAAGGCACTATTTCAGCTTATACTGTAGTAAATACAACACAAAGGCACTTTGCTACTTTTACAACAGTAATTACTGAAATCACATAGGTACTATTGTTTGACTGTACAGTGATTATTTCTGACACCACAAAGGCAGTCTTTCAGGCATAACGGTAGTAACTGCTGACATCAAAAATACTGTACTATAGAGTAGTAAATTCTTATATAACAAAGGCATTATAGCAGCCTATACAGTAGTAATGCCTGACATCACAAAGGCACTTTTGCTGCTTTGATCATAGTAATTACTGACATCACAGATATCCTATTGCTTAGATATGTTACTAACTAATGACACTATTGCTAATTTTACAACATTTAACTACTGACATCACAAGGGTACTATTCCTTGATTATACAGTATAGTAAATTTTGACATTACAAAGTCCAGATTGCTGCCTATACAGTAGTAAATACTGACATCACAAAAGCACTCTTGCTGCCTTTAAAGTAGTACCTACTGACACCACAAATGTACTGTTGCATGACTATAAGGTGGGATCCGGTCTGAAGATCGACAGTGTCTAGGTCGACAATGTTTAGGTCGACCACTATAGGTCGACAGTCACTAGGTCGACATGGATGGAAGGTCGACAGGGTTTCTAGGTCGACATGTGCTAGGTCGACAGGTCTAAAGGTCGACATGAGTTTTTCACATTTTTTTTCTTTTTTTGAATTTTTTCATACTTAACGATCCACGTGGACTACGATTGGAACAGTAAAGTGTGCCGAGCGAAGCGGTAGCGGAGCGAAGGCACCATGCCCGAAGCATGGCGAGCGAAGCGAGCCATGCAAGGGGACGCGGTGCACTAATTTGGGATCCCGGTCACTCTACAAAGAAAACGACACAAAAAAAAAAATCCTCATGTCGACCTTTAGACCTGTCGACCTAGCACATGTCGACCTAGAAACCCTGTCGACCTTCCATCCATGTCGACCTAGTGACTGTCGACCTATAGTGGTCGACCTAAACATTGTCGACCTAGACACTGTCGATTTGATGAACCACACCCCTATAAGGTAGCATACCCTCCAGCTGCACCTTTTTAGTAGGTACAGTACCTTTTTTTTTATGGTCTGTACCGATTTTTGGCTCTCCTAACTTCCATTGAAAGCATAGGAAAGGGGGCGTCATGCCCCCTTTACCCGTGGCCACGCCCCCTTTTCGCATTTGTACCAATTTTTATGTTTAAAATGTTAGCGTGTATGAGGTAGTACATTCTGAAATCACAAAGGCATTATAGCAGTCTATGCAGTAGTAACTTCTGACATTACAAATATACTGTTCCTGCTTTGACCATAGTAACTATTAACATCACAAAGACACTATTGATTGTCTACCCAGTACTAACTACTTACATCAAAAAGGCACTATTGCTACTTTTACCAGAGTAACTACTTGCATCACAAAAGCACGATTACTGCCTATACAATGGTAACTACAGACATCACAAAGGCACTATTGCTTGACTACAGTATATAGTAGTCAATTCTGACATCACAGTGGCAGTAATCAATGATACCTACTGTATACATTTGTAAAACTCATTTAACCAAATAACTACTGACATCACAGATATACTGTACTATGGCTTGAGTATGCAGTAGTAACAACTGAAATCACAAAGACTCTATTCATGATTTTACAGTAGTAACATCACAAAGGCACTGTTGCTTGACTATGCAGCAGTAATTACTGACATCACAGAGGCATTATCTCAGCCTATACACTAGTAACTGCTGACATCACAAATAGCTTGACTATACAGTTGTTAATTCTGACACCACAAAGGCACTATAGTTGTCTATACAGTTGTAACTGCTGACATCACAAAAGCAGAATTATTTGACTAGACAGTAGTACATTTTGACATTACAAAGTTCTCATTGCAGCCAATACAGTTGTAGATACAGTACTGATACCACAGAGGCACTATTGCTGCTTTTATAATAGTAACTTCTGACTTCACAAAGGCAGTATTGCTTGAATATATAATAGTAACTACAGACATCACATAGGCACTATCGTAGCCTATACTGTAGCCCATACTGACATCACAGAGACATTATTGCTGCCTACACAGTAGTAACTACTGAAATCGCAAAGGCACTATTACTACGTTTACAAAAGTGAATTCTGGAACCACAAAGCCACTATTGGTTGACTAAACAGTCATTAAAGGCCACATGCATCATCGCTTGGATAGTGATAAAATAGAGAGTGAAAAAGTACCAGCCAATCAGCTCCTAACTGCCATTTTCAAACACAGCCTGTGACATGGCAGTTAGGAGCTGATTGGATGGTACTTTTTTACTCTCCATTTTATCACTTTCCAAGCGATGATGCATCAGCCCTAATTCTGACATCACAAAGGCACTGCTTCAGCTTATGTAGTTCTAACTACTGACATCACAAAGGCACTATTGTTTGACTAAACAATAGTCATTTCTGACATCACAGAGACACCATTGCTGTGTACACAGTAGTAAATTCTGACATCACAAAGTTATCAATGTTGGATGCACAGGATTGTTCCCTGAGTCCTGCCAGGACCTGGAGCTATTGTTCCTTCCCTCACAGAACAACACTAGAGAGGAGGAGAGAGGGAGGGGGAGGGCAGAGATTAAAGAGAGTCAGACAGAGTGAAGGGGGAAAGAGATGAGACAGAAAGAAGTAAGTGGGTGAGGGCAGACATGGGAATGTGGGGGAGGACACCTATAGAGCCGTTGACCCCTTTTGGGGTATATTTAGTAATCAGTGGATAGTCAAGGCTCACTGGCAGCTTTTTAAAATGACAACAGAAATGAATGCTTAGTCAGACTTGCTTAGCATCTGTTTATATTGTTGTTTTAAATCAGTCAAAGCCACCGTACTGATCCCGGTGGTATTAACAACCTGCTGGTTAGTTATTTTACCCCTGAATGCAATAAGCACCTGCGAGAGCTACATATTGCAAGTGATGCATACTTAATATACCTGTAAATATTATAAAGAGCAGAATAAAATATGTAATATATTTTTTTACGTTTAATTCTGTAAAAGGGGGAATCCCCAAAAAAAGCATTTTTTTTTTAAATAAAATGTGTAACCCTATTTCCCTGTATAATGCCAATGAATAAAAAATATATACTCAATTTAAAGGAAGTACTATAGGGTTGAGCAGAGCACACATAAGTTTTGTGGATGGATCTTATATATGTTCACTGACAATGTTGACATCTATGAAACCAAGTCCACTAATAGGGACGGTCCAGTGAAAGAGACCCATACTATTCACCATGCCGGAAAATACTGTATATACATTTAGTTTCACGTCCTGAAAATAAAACCAAAATATTTACTTAGGTAGAGTAAAAAATAAAAAATAAAATTCTTGACATAAAATGCAAAAATTGTAGGGATTTGTGAGGTGCCATATTACCATGGGCCCCTGGCAGTAAACACAACATACATCTTATTAATTAGAGATTAGAAAAAAACAAACAGAATTCCCTCAGCACACCACAAAACAGACCAGTAACAGGAATTTAAAATTCTACATGATAATAAAAAATGCAGAGATCACAGTTAAATACATTGGCAAACATATTGTATACCCCCAGCCACAGCAAGGCATCTCTGCTCTGAAGGTCCTTACGCTATATCATAACAGCACCTGGGTCATATGTTCATGTATTTCTAAATTGAGAGCTACACTTACCTGGAGACCCCCCAAGATACTCTAATTTTATATTACAAGGACCAGCATACCCTTCAATTACTGGTCCTATGTAACTACTATGTGTCCTCTTCTGACAGTGATACACAATATGGTAGTTTCTCAGATCAATTTATAGGCCCATCACAGGTGTGTGCCATGGAGGGGTTAATCAATACTAGGAAAAACAAACAGAAAATTCCCCCAGCATTATTTAGAGAAGATGTCTGTAAACTGTAGCTACTCACTTTTAATCTTTCCCATTTACAAAATCTGAGCTCATTTACAAGAGGGAAATATTATGAATATGTTGATTAATGTAACAATTGATACTTATCAAATGTTCTGTAAAGTTGTCAAGCAATGTCTAAACACTGCGTTCCACATATATATAACTAATCATTTTAATCACAGAACAGAACATTAATGCACTGCAAGTGAAATGAAACGGATATGTAAAATAGGAGACAAATAACTGATATAGAAAGAGACACACAGAACACATCTGTTTGTGGATGAAGAGTCAAAAGCTTTGATAGTGCTCATTAGCCCATTGGCGAATATATGAAAAGAATTACCTCCTGTAATATGAGTTTTTGTCAGCAAAAGCTTCCCACGATTTTCATGATGAAGTCTATTTAAAAAACATCTCAGGATGGACATAATAGATCATAATTATAAAACATAAAGCATTTTTTCTTTATTCAACTTAATCAAATGTTAAAATGAAGCATATAGCTGGACTTTCAGTTCCATGAGCAAGCGTACATTGGCAATAACCAGCCAGCAGAACAGTTTAAATTAAATGAAACTTAATGCCTTGATGTGGTTGTAAATAGTAAATAGGCATCACAGTCCAATGTAGAAAAATAGGAAAATTACAATGATACTGTTCACGTTCATCTGCTGCTACTGCACAACAGGTTAGTGAAAATTAATTTAGCTGGCTGAGTATAACTTTCTCTCTTGTGGACCTATTCATCATAGGGGCCAGATTCAGCACAGCTGTTCCGAAAAGCAACTATCTCTGCATCAGTAACACTGCTACAGCGGTAGCCTTGATACTTACCACTTCCGTTGCTGGTTTCTGCGCATGTACAGACACTGGGCACTGAGGAGGCAGCGGAGGTATCCATTCTGATCCATCTTCGCAATCCAAGACCTCCTTCTCACTGGAAGAAGTGGAACTGCAAGAATAAATGCCATCTGAAGATTGTGTTTGTTATCACAGGCAAATTCCTGAATATAGGGGTAATTCCAAGTTGATCGCAGCAGGATTTTTTTTTAGCAGTTGGGCAAAACCATGTGCACTGCAGGGGAGGCAGATATAACATGTGCAGAGAGAGTTAGATTTGGGTGGGTTATTTTGTTTCTGTGCAGGGTAAATACTGGCTGCTTTATTTTTACACTGCAATTTAGATTGCAGATTGAACACACCACACCCAAATCTAACTCTCTCTGCACATGTTATATCTACCCCCCCCTGCAGTGCACATGGTTTTGCCCAACTGCTAAAACAAATCCTGCTGTGATCAACTCAGAATTACCCCCATAGTTTGCTGAATATTAGGCTCCCTATTGCTCCCTATTGTGCGCCTAATAATGACTGGGCCTTTCACATAAAACATGTGGAAACCACCGTTGCCCTTAGGTGATGATGAATATACCCCTTAGTGAGAACTGTAAAATATAACTGTGAAATATACGTAAAAGCCATAGCTATATAATACAGGCATTGGTAGAGCATTTCTTTGGTATAAGAAGACAGACCTAATTGTGGGAAGTATGAAATGTATTTTGGAGTACTGTAATGGAGCTTCTAAAATGCATATAGAGTGCTGGGCAATTGGGCATTGTGAGGGGTTTGAGAGGACTTTGGGTAGATTGGCATGTAGGGTCTTTCTTTGATTTAATGTATTATTTCAATGTATTTATTATCATTTACTTATACAGTGCCATTATATAGAGAATATATAATTCACTGGACCTCTATTCCATAACATACATGCACACACATACTAACATCCATTTTAGTCATATCTATCAATATGTTTTATGTTATAAAAGGAAACTCATACAAACACAGGGCCCTGGTTAGAACTGAATTCATGATCCCAGTGCTATTTTAAATACACTGTTAAAATCATATACAGTAACATATGCACAATCAGTGAATGCGCTTCAGAAGTGAACCTGCATTTAGCTAAGCAGAAGCACGTTGCTGACAAATATCATCATCATCAGTGATTACTTGCACCAGTCCTCAATATGTACAGCTACTGACATGCATATCTGATTCTCCATGTGGGTCTGGCTTTGTTCCCCATTATATGAACAAACCCTTACTGTGCTTATTCTATGTTAGAACACACCATCCCCCTGCGCCCCCCCCCCCCCCTCCATTCTATCAGGGAATGTGGAAGGAGGCGCAAGTGTCAGATCTACAGAAGAATATAAGTGTAGGCCAGCGACATAAGCTCATACTACTAGCTGGGAGGCGAGTTAGTTATTTGTGGCCCCCATCCCTCCCCTCCACTTGCATTCACTGCAACCAACAAACATTCCTCCTCCTCACAGCTGTACAAGGGGCACAGGCAGCCGCACAGGGGGTTCATGTCATTCTTAGCAGTTGACCCAGGCTGGGCCTCTCTAATAAGCATGGGCCCCGGTAATTAGTACTCCCCCCCCCATCTCGGCACCCCTGAAGAGAGTGTGTCTGGTGCTGCTGGGCCTGGGGTGGTTGCAGTGAATAAAACAATATAAGGAGTGTTGGCGCTGTGCAGGCGGGTATAAATAAAAAGACCTGTATATCAGCTGCCATCAGGTGAGGAGGTAGCCAGCCTCCACTATATAGCAAAAACGAAAGAATAAAAAACATATACCAGGTAGGCGCTTGAAAACAGAGACAATTAATTTAAAAAGTAAGCAGTTTATTACACATTTAATAAAACACTTAAACAACACACAGTTAAAATGATAGTAATAATATTAATGGTCAGGTGTTACCCTGAATCGGAGTACTATGTCTGAAATACCACATACATATGTAAAAGTGAGAGTCCCTGGAGTTAAAAAATATTCAAAGCATAAAAAGTACATCAAGTATAGTTACCACCAATATTTGTAGCGGGCGGAGACTCTCAGTAATAGTTTAGTCAGTCTCAATGTCAAAGGTGTGTATATATATATATATATATATCTATATCTATATACTGATAAGGTGGATATTAGATCTGCATGCAGAATTAAATGTAGTTTATCCTCCGTATCTTGATGCACTTAATGTCTATACCATATAAGCAGTAAATAGCTGGTGTATAGCTGATACGGCAAAGCGGCCGCTGATAATGGCCGTACAGCTGGTATGGTAACATGGAGAGCCGCTGAAGGCAATCGCTACTGTCAGACAGCGGATCCAGCCGCTGCAGGTGTCCGTTGCTAAGCGGCCGCTTTGCCGTATCAGCTATACACCAGCTATTTACTGCTTATATGGTATAGACATTAAGTGCATCAAGATACGGAAGATAATCTACATTTAATTCTGCATGCAGATATAATATCCACTATATATATATATATATATATATATATATATATATATTATATATATATACACACACACACACCTTTGGCATTGAGACTGACTGAACTATCACTGAGAGTCTCCGCCCGCTACGAATATTTTTTAACTCCAGGGACTCTCACTTTTACATATGTATGTGGTATTTCAGACATAGTACTCCGATTCAGGGTAACACCTGACCATTAATATTATTACTATCATTTTAACTGTGTTGTTTAAGTGTTTTATTAAATGTGCAATAAACTGTTTACTTTTTAAATTAATTGTCTCTGTTATCAAGCGCCTACCTGGTATATGTTTTTTATTCTTTCGTTTTTGCTATATAGTGGAGGCTGGCTACCTCCTCACCTGATGGCAGCTGATATACAGGTCTTTTTATTTATACCCGCCTGCACAGCGCCAACACTCCTTATATTGTTTTATTCACTGCAACCACCCCAGACCCAGCAGCACCAGACACACTCTCTTCAGGGGTGCCGAGATGTGGAGGGTACTAATTACCGGGCCCATGCTTATTAGAGGGGCTCCGCCTGGGTCATCTGCTAAGAATGACATGAACCCCCTGTACGGCTGCCTGTGCCCCTTGTACAGCTGTGAGGAGGAAGGATGTTAGGATGGGGGAAGTCTGCACTCAAGATGAAATCTCTCCCTATAGGTGCTGGCTACTGTGGGAGGGGCCCTGCCTTCTGCAGATCACATTCACCATCCACATTCACCTCTACCACCCCAGCAGCACACAGACAGGGAGAGGGAGGACCGCAGCACATGCTCCCTGCTTATTCCTGCTCTGGGGAGCATAAAGCAGAACCTGGACCAATGGAAGAGTTCAGTGTGCCCCCTTCAGGTGGCACATGGAGAGGACTGCCTTCCATTGTCTCCAGTATTTACGCCCCTGGTGTAGGCCTTTTTTGTGGGCATTAGCAGTGTAAATTCAACACACTGTTAGCCCCTAAAGTCGGGAACACACTACACAATTTGTAAACAACGTGATAGTCATCCCAATTTTCCTTGAACTCCTGGACAAACGATATACTGCGTTCACACTATGAACAAATGTCTGAATGATATATTGTGTGTCGTTCCGTATTTTGGTCATTAATGAGATATCAGGCATATATGTAGGAAGTATGTACATACTAGACAATTTTACCAAAATCGCTCACTATATCTTCAGATCTGAAGATGCAACAAATGACTCACAGGATAGTACATACAGCCTGGGCGATGTGGATGATCTGTGTGTACCAGGCTTTAGTGTTTTAAGTGACCTATGTCACTGATTCTTATTACTGCTAATTCTGTACTCAAGATGTTCCCCATCCTCTAACAAGGACTTGGATCTTGATTTGTGTTGGACTGCTTTTCTTTCAGTCTGGACTATGGGGGTCATTCCGAGATGATCGTAGCTGTGCTAAATTTAGCACAGCTACGATCATTCACACTGACATGTGGGGGGACACCCAGCACAGGGCTATCCCGCCCCGCATGTCAGTGCCGGCCCTCCCTGCAGTAGTGCACAGCGGCGATGCCTTTGCACTTCAAGAGTAGCTCCCGACCAGCGCAGCTTTAGCGTGCTGGCCGGGAGCTACTCATCGCTCCCCGGCACGCAGCAGCTGCGTCTGACGTCACGCCCCCCGTTCAGTCTGGCCACGCCTGCGTTGGCCAGACCGCACCCACAAAACGGCAGCCAAATGTTGCCGTTCTGCCCCCCCCACCGACCAGCGACCATCTCTGCCTGTCAATCAGGCAGAGGCGAACGTAGTGGCCTGGCGGCCTTCGGCCGTCTGGCATGCGCCGGCGCATTGCCTTGCCGGCGCATGCGCAGTTCTGACCCGATCGCTCTGCTGCGATTTACTTCTTTCTCTTGTTTCTCTTGTTTTGACTCTTCCAGTGGCTCTGTGGAGATGTGGTTATTTGCATCCCGACCCCTCAAAATCCCGACTGTCGGCATGCCGACTAACAGGGACTATTCTTACTCATGGGTGTCTACGACACCCATAGAGTGGGAATAGAACCTATGTCGAGAAGCCTGCAGCATGGCAAGCGCAGTGAGCCCACAAGGGGCTTCATTGTGCTTGCCCCCACACCAGCATTCTAAACCTCAGGGTCCCGGCGTTGGTATGTTGACTGGCGGGATCCCAAATTGCGGTCATCCATACCCAACCTGTTCTGTGGTCTCTGCTTCATGGGTGATACCTAATCTGGCGTGTGACCTTTGACATATGAATGGCTTTCCTTACTGATTTTTGGCTTGTGTATTATCATTCTGTGTTTCCCTTTTCTATCATGGCTTTCTATGTGTGTAATTTATAGTTTATCAAGATATTTGTGTATGTCAGCGTAGTTTCACTGCATCCTTGTAACTTTGTTTTTCTTATCTAAGCGGGGATCACTTTGGTATATGTGTTTGTGTCATTTGTCCAAATGTAATTTTATTTGTTTGTTTTAGCGATTATGCTCAGAAGGGGTGTAGTATGGTATGCCGGCGGCCGGGATGCCGGGGGCCAGCATACCGGCGCCGGGATACCAACTGCCGGCATACCGACAGCTGGGCGAGAGAGCTAATGAGCCCCTTGTGGGCTCACTGTGCTCACCACGCTGTGGGCATGGTGGCGCGCTATGTGCACCGCGCTATTTATTCTCCCTCCAGGGGGGTCGTGGACCCCCAAGAGGGAGAATATGTGTCGGCATGCTGGCGGTTGAGATCCCGGTGCCGCTATGCTGGTTGCCAGGGATCCCGGCCGGCGTCATACTGAAGATCACCCCTCAGAATTAGATAGATTAGCTGTTGCAGTTCCCCTCATTTCCAAGAGACCACCATGTTTATTCTAAGCCACTGTACACACATTACAGTTCTCTATTATACTGTAGCAATTACAAGTGAAACTCTAAAAATTGTCCTACTTCATGTTGGTCTCTACCTGAGCACTCACCCTGTCCCTTCCCTTTAAAATCTTGAGAACCATTTCCACACTGTCCTGTTATAGGCATATGTGATCACTGCTCTTTGCAATCCCTCTGATCATTCATATCAGTGTCTGTCTGAAACCATTGCAGTACTGCCTCAGTCTTACATACTCAATGTATTTTGTACAGTTTTCTTCAATATAGTAATTACTGGTGTTTTGAGGAAAAAGACCCAGGTCCAAGTTTATGAGGTTTCCCATACAATTCCTATTTAAACTCCACTTTGCAGTGATGACATTGATTGTTTATTAGAATTACCTGTAGTATAAGACAATGTAAGTATATTATTAGTATAGTGATCCAGACTGAATATAATAAGAATTTACTTACCGATAATTCTATTTCTCATAGTCCGTAGTGGATGCTGGGAACTCCGAAAGGACCATGGGGAATAGCGGCTCCGCAGGAGACTGGGCACAAAAGTAAAAGCTTTAGGACTAGCTGGTGTGCACTGGCTCCTCCCCCTATGACCCTCCTCCAAGCCTCAGTTAGGATACTGTGCCCGGACGAGCGTACACAATAAGGAAGGATTTTGAATCCCGGGTAAGACTCATACCAGCCACACCAATCACACCGTACAACCTGTGATCTGAACCCAGTTAACAGCATGATAACAGAGGAGCCTCTGAAAAGATGGCTCACAACAATAATAACCCGATTTTTGTAACTATGTACAAGTATTGCAGACAATCCGCACTTGGGATGGGCGCCCAGCATCCACTACGGACTATGAGAAATAGAATTATCGGTAAGTAAATTCTTATTTTCTCTGACGTCCTAGTGGATGCTGGGAACTCCGAAAGGACCATGGGGATTATACCAAAGCTCCCAAACGGGCGGGAGAGTGCGGATGACTCTGCAGCACCGAATGAGAGAACTCCAGGTCCTCCTCAGCCAGGGTATCAAATTTGTAGAATTTAGCAAACGTGTTTGCCCCTGACCAAGTAGCTGCTCGGCAAAGTTGTAAAGCCGAGACCCCTCGGGCAGCCGCCCAAGATGAGCCCACTTTCCTTGTGGAATGGGCTTTTACAGATTTTGGCTGTGGCAGGCCTGCCACAGAATGTGCAAGCTGAATTGTACTACAAATCCAACGAGCAATAGTCTGCTTAGAAGCAGGAGCACCCAGCTTGTTGGGTGCATACAGGATAAACAGCGAGTCAGATTTTCTGACTCCAGCCGTCCTGGAAACATATATTTTCATGGCCCTGACTACGTCCAGCAACTTGGAATCCTCCAAGTCCCTAGTAGCCGCAGGTACCACAATAGGATGGTTTAAGTGAAAAGCTGAAACCACCTTAGGGAGAAATTGAGGACGAGTCCTCAATTCTGCCCTGTCCGTATGAAAAATTAGGTAAGGGCTTTTATAGGATAAAGCCGCTAATTCTGAGACACGCCTGGCTGAAGCCAGGGCTAACAGCATTACCACTTTCCATGTGAGATATTTTAAGTCCACAGTGGTGAGTGGTTCAAACCAATGTGATTTTAGGAACCCCAAAACTACATTGATATCCCAAGGTGCCACTGGAGGCACAAAAGGAGGCTGTATATGCAGTACCCCCTTGACAAACGTCTGAACTTCAGGGACTGAAGCTAGTTCTTTCTGGAAGAAAATCGACAGGGCTGAAATTTGAACCTTAATGGACCCTAATTTTAGGCCCATAGACAGTCCTGTTTGCAGGAAATGCAGGAAACGACCCAGTTGAAATTCCTCTGTAGGGGCCTTCCTGGCCTCACACCACGCAACATATTTACGCCAAATACGGTGATCATGTTGCACAGTTACATCCTTCCTGGCTTTGATCAGGGTAGGGATGACTTCATCCGGAATGCCTTTTTCCTTCAGGATCCGGCGTTCAACCGCCATGCCGTCAAACGCAGCCGCGGTAAGTCTTGGAACAGACAGGGTCCCTGCTGGAGCAGGTCCTTTCTTAGAGGTAGAGGCCACGGGTCCTCCGTGAGCATCTCTTGAAGTTCCGGGTACCAAGTCCTTTTTGGCCAATCCGGAGCCACGAGTATAGATCTTACTCCTCTCCTTCTTATGATTCTCAGTACCTTGGGTATGAGAGGCAGAGGAGGGAACACATACACTGACTGGTACACCCACGGTGTTACCAGAGCGTCCACAGCTATTGCCTGAGGGTCCCTTGACCTGGCGCAATATCTGTCTAGTTTTTTGTTGAGGCGGGACGCCATCATGTCCACCTTTGGTTTTTCCCAACGGTTCACAATCATGTGGAAGACTTCTGGGTGAAGTCCCCACTCCCCCGGGTGGAGGTCGTGTCTGCTGAGGAAGTCTGCTTCCCAGTTGTCCACTCCCGGAATAAACACTGCTGACAGTGCTATCACATGATTTTCCGCCCAGCGAAGAATCCTTGCAACTTCCGTCATTGCCCTCCTGCTTCTTGTGCCGCCCTGTCTGTTTACGTGGGCGACTGCCGTGATGTTGTCCGACTGGATCAACACCGGCTGACCCTGAAGCAGAGGCCTTGCTTGACTTAGGGCATTGTAAATGGC